>NC_063062.1:10108557-11308557 GCF_018812025.1 Megalobrama amblycephala | reverse complement strand
CAATATTGCTGATTTGTAGCTTAAGAAACAATTTTTAATCACTGTTGAAAAACAGATTTGCTGCTAAATATTTTTGTGAAAACTGCGAAACTTTTTTTTAAGATTCTTAGACGAATAGAAAAGTTCAAAAGTACAGCATTTAACTGAAATATAAATCATTTGTAACATTATAAATGTCTCTAATGTGACATTTGATCAAATTTAATCAAATTTTAATCTCATCTTTTCTGAAAAAAAAAAAAAATAAAATAAATATATATACATATATATTATATAAAAAAAAACTTACTGACCACAAACTTTTTAATAGTACTGTACCATTATTGTGATATACAACAATTACTCTTAGATGGAGATTAGAGTGTTTCACAACATGAGGGTTACCATCTCAAACTCTTCCATTCTTTGATGACATACACACACAACCTCAGTAAACATTTGCTAGCAGACCATCTCTCTAGCCCTGCAGCTCCTCTCCATTAATGTCCGTGCTGCTGTCATGGTGGGGTGTGTGGGTGAACGGTGGGGTTGCTGGGTCGGAGCTCCTGGAGTTGGGTGAGAAAGTATGTGGAGGGTGACAGCTGCGTAGGCCCCTCCTCGCCTGCACCCGCTGGGGGTTCTGCTGTACTTCACTCTGCGGACGGGAGCCTCTTTTAATCTACCAGCGGGGCTCCACAGCTGCTGTAAGCTAGCCCAAAAACGTCTGCTTGTCTAAAAACCCACGCTCCCCCATTCTCTGTAACCCTTACACAACTGAGTCTTTCTCTCTTATCTTCTCCTTTCTCTTACTCCCTCTCCTTCATTCTAGATTCACGCTGTCAGTCAATACAGGGTGATCCAACCACGCCGGAGATAAAAACAAAAACTTCCTCTCTTGCACAACTAGTACAGAAAGATGCATTAGAAGCCCTTGTTATAAACTTTACCAAAATTAAACTATGCTACATTTATGTTCATACAATTAATAATCATTATGATTATTATTTCATCTTTTTACTTCATAATTAGCCTAACTTCACAATTTAACAACTAAGTTCAAATAATTTAATGCATAATAAATTACATTCTATTTCGTTCTATTCTATTCTGGTCTAATTTTATTTTACTTTTACTTTTTAAATTAATATTATTTGTTTACTCGACTAAGCTTACTTTACTTTAAATTATACTCTTTACCACTATTGTCATTGAATGCACAATTGGACCGTTTTTGTCATGCCACTGATGCACACTACACTAAAACTGACAGCGAGGGAGAGAGTAGGTGTAAGGTTGAGTTTAAGTTACGCTCTTTCCTCTTGGATGTTCTCTTCCTGTCTTATTCAGAGAGTGAAGAGAGCCAGAGATCTGCAGAGGACTCCAGCCTCACTCCACTATTAACATTCCAGGTCAAATCTCCCACCAACAAGGGCAAGAGCACGAGAGAGACAGAGGGAAAGTCAGGGGAAAAAAGGAGGAGTGAAAGAGAATGAGAGCGAGCCAACATATTTCACCTGTTGTGCCATCTTTAGCTTAAAAAAGGGAAAAAAAAAAAATAATAAAAAAAAAAATCAATCCTTTCACTCAGTGCAGTATTTTAACGTTTCTGTTCTGCGTTCCTTCTGTAACTTTATCGTTCTGAAAACGGTTTGATTAAAAAAAAATACCGGTTACTACATCAGACTCAATCATAAAGTCCTGCATGCATTTTGGAGGCCATCTCTGCTTGTTTGGAGTACAAGGGTAAATAAAAAAATTATTTGAATAAGTACAGCGTTTTCTTTATTAAAAGACGATGTGTGTAAAGGCTAACGTTTTATGTATTTGAGGAGCAGAGAAGAGTGTCTTAGTTTGGTATTTGCTGTCTAGTCATAGCCAATACAGCCTGTGCCTAACACCTTATCTTTTATAACACAAGCTTTTGGCCAAATATATTAAACTACAGTAAAAACTGAGTGCCCACATATAGCTACAATAACCTTTGCAATTTGTAAGTTGATAAAAACTTAATGCGATGCACTTACTGTCTCAGATGTAGCCGTTCAAATGACGGACAAAACACAAATCTGACTCCAACATTCCCTGGAGAAATACCTCATAACTCCATTTGAGCTTGATTTTGGTAATGCTAATAATAAGTGTCTGACCATACATAAAGCCACAATATTAACTTTGACAACAAGGTGTTTAATCATTTAAAAAATGCATTTTATAAAGAAAACAATTACTGAATCGTAGCGGTTCTACGCTAACCTGCAATTTTCGCTGGTTTCAAAAACGCTGAAAGATGGATGCATAAACATCACATTTGCATAGGGTGTACTATTTTAATTCATGACTGGTTGACTGGCAAATTAAATCTTAAACAGAACGATAAAGTAATATTATTAACAGGTTAATGGACATTTCAAATAAGCATTTCTGTTCGGAACGATTAAACTTGATTTCGTTTTCATTTTTGTTTATGTTCCTGTTAAAATTTCATTCATTTCCATTCATTTTGATTTATTTCCTTGAACCGGTTCAGAGCCCTGGCCCTCTTAACCAAAAATGGCAATGTTGGGCACATCATGCAGGCAGATTGGTTTCATACCAATCATGTTAAAGGGAATTTAATCAAAGAATGAAAATTATGTCATTTACTCACCATCATGTCATTTCAAAACCTGTATGCCTTCTTTTATGGAGCACAGAATAAGATATTTTGAAAAATGTTTTTGACCGTTTTCCCAAAACAGCATTAGACCCAACTGACTTTGATTGCATGAAGAAAAAAACTTCAAAATTAATGTGTGTTTTTTGTGTGCCACAGAAGAAAGTAAACCATACAGGTTTGGAAAATCATGAGTTTGAGTTTGAATTCATTTTTGGGTGAACTGTCATGTGTCATCACACACAACACAAAGGTGAAGTAACAGACCAGTGTAGCTCAGCCCACAGTGAAATTCTTCACATAGCTATATAGTGAACATAAAATATATCCTGATTGGCTGTGATTTTGTTACATCACAGCCTTTTCGTTTTCAGAAAGCACAGCAAAAATTACTTGATCACACCCATGTACTGTATACACATTCTTGACAAGTAAATACTCGATCATTTCCTCTCTACCTTCTGCATACAAACAAACACGTGGGGGTATGACATGTTTCCACGTCTCCTTCACAAACCCTCCTGCCACATCTTTCCCAGCCTCAAACTCAATTAGTAAATTAGTTCCACACGACTGGGCAATAAACAGCGATCAGGGAGCTGATAAACACACACTCCACACCCCATTAAGAATCACCTCCACTCTGGAAACACACCTCTCCTGATTCACCCATACCACACACACACACCTAACTCTCCCAGGCATCGCCAACCACTGCGCACTGTCTGCCTTCGCCTCACGTTGCACTCAGAGCTAGCGATGCAACCCGGGACAGAAACCAATTACACTCCAGAGACCAAACACAGGAAGAGAGAACGATGAAAGGATGAGACATTAGTCCATCGATACCTCCTCTCTGTGTCACACATTAAATCCATATCGCAAATGAAGCGTTATGGCCGAATAGGATGCCGCTGCCGCTAATAGGCAGACCGCAGGCAGTCCGAGGACGCAGGGGGCTGTCACTGAGGTACAACCCTCTGATGGAAGGAGCGAGAGAGGGAGGGGAGTCGACAGAAGCAACGGGAGATGCAAACAGGAGGAAACTTTTAAATTATGCGCTGTGAAAAATGCGTTCGACGGAACATCAAGTGCCATCACATCCTACTTCTGCTCGCACACACGTGGAGATAAGTCCCTCGCCCGCGAGAACGCCGAGGCACTCTCGTACCCGCGGCCTGTGTAAACGAACGGTCCTGCACACACAAATGTGACGCATAAACACACAAACAAACACTCTGGCGTGCACGTATGCGAGTGTGTGTATTTTGACAGGGTTCAGAGAATAGAACAGTTTGCGATAACAGTGGTTAAAGCACTTAAGCTGCTGTAATTAGAGTGTGACTGAAGATCCGCATTTATCAGCCGTTTCAAAGAACAGCATGAGCAGGATCAACGGCGGAGACGAAACAGCCCTGCTCCCAACCAGGCTTTTATACTTCTGCAGACACTCTCGCACAGTACAGCAATCTATCCAGAATGACATGCTCTAAACTCACGTCCTCTATCGTACGGCCGTCAGGAGTCGTGGGCAGGGAAGGATAGACCTCTTGGCCCAGGACAGAGAGCTCAGAGCCAGGGCATGGGGGTGAGATATGGACCTGCGTATCGCTTCAATCCGACAGCCAGCGAGACGACAGGCTCTAGGCTTAACGCGGCGAGCCAGGCTGTACCCAAAGGCCTGCTCCAATGTTGGATACCAGCCTGCATTCTCTAATGGTAAAAGTTCTCAGTCACTTTTAACCACACAGTCTTTGTCTTCCCCAGCAAAAAGGGAGAACATGATCCCTGCCATCCTGTTAGAGGGAGGAGGAGGAAGAGAAAGACCGATATGGGACAGGAGAGAAGGTCACATGGATCTAAGAGTGTCTGCGTCCTTCTAAAATCTTATTGGATTTATGTGCGTAAAGTGGTTCTAGTCATTAGAGTCACAAGGGTATATTATTCATGTATTTTGTTAATATAATAAATAAATTAAATAAAAAATATATATAAAATACAAAAAATATAATAAAACAAAACCTAAAAAGTAAAAACCTAAAAAAAAAAAAAAAATCCAAACATGATTATGGCGAACATGCATCACCTGTATGAGCACCACTGCTACATTTTTTGGAGAAAAAAAAAAAAAAGAGAGTGACCTAGGGTCACAATGACACTAGACTGTGCCTCACAGTTTACCTGAGTAAACTGTCTCCATGGCTACAGGACACAGCGTGCAGTGTGTGTGTGTGTGTGTGTGTGTGTGGAGATGACAGGTGGAGTGGGTGAATGTGTCAGGGCTCTTGGATGTGAAGGGCTCTCACTCCTCATACCCTCAACTCCTGTCTTCCCCTCTCTTCCTCTCTTCGCTCGCCTCGCCGGAGTCATTACTGTCTAATTAAGTGCATGGCTTGTAACACAAGCAAGGCATTAAACTGAAACATTTCGCCCTTGTAAACGATGAGAATGATTATCATGCTAATTCAGCCGCTCTGCCGAGGAAATGGGGCGGCAGGCAGCGTATCTGCTTCTGCTCGTCTGACAAAGCTCACAGCCCTTTGATTCATTCCATCGCATTTTTTTCCCCATATTGTTTGTGCTCTTTGTAGCTTCACCCTCCACTAATGAAGAACTAAAGAGTGTCTTTTCAGAAGAATGTTCTCGTTTGCATATATTTGTACACTTTGAGGAAGGGAGATGTAAGCGCACAAGAATGGAGGAGCTTCTAACAAGACAGGCATTCTGACAAACCTAGATCTCAAGAATTCAAACATATTTTCTTGCACACAAAAATGAAAAGACATGTCTATACACTTAAACGCTGAGGTTTAATTAGCAGGTTTGCTCTCTAATGGTGGATTATCACCAATGCAACAAGTTCCCAGTGACAAATAATTCAAAACTGAAAGCGAAAAACTCATCAGAACTAGACTGGGTAAACCCAGCCTGATCTGCCGGCGATTTGATTTCGCCCGGCAACTCAGTCTGGAAACCCGTACATTCATTTCTACTGCTTCTGTTACACTTTTGCGGGAACCAATCACAGACTGGCTTATCCACCTTGCTCGCTATTGGCGGGTATAACACGATGCCGATAGAGAAGCGACGGCAAGCACGACCGTCAATCCAATTCCTTTTAACCTCTCGACGATTCTGAATGACTTCTTTAGTTTAGCAAACAAATCGCTCGAGTGGGTGTAAATACCACTCACTTTCATGTTTTTTTGCACAACCTGCAAAAATCGCTCGATGCCATTGCTGCTTCTGCAAACCGATGATCAATGCTACAAACCAACAGAGGGTATGCACCGTCGACTGATACAACTGCGGTCACGCCCGCTAAGTGGCATAAAGACTGAGTGGCAGCATTGGTTTTCAGCGTGAATGCCACGAAAAACACACAAAACACATCCAAAACGGAAAAGAGCTTTGTGATTGACTGTACAAATAGCTTTGACACAAAACCTGAGGTATATATTTAAAGACTGCCAAAAAAGAAGCAAATGTATCGCTGCAATTCACAGAAACAACTCGACTCCAGCAGGGAAACATGGATTTGCAGTTTTCATTTTGTGTCAAATTGTTGGATTTTGAGGTAAAATCACACCGTATATATTGTATTGTTATATATTATGTTGACAAATTATCAATTAAATCTTTTCCATCTTATATTCTGCATAATTGTGTGTTTTAAAATAAACACTGACAAAAACTATACTATAAAACTATATATTTTAGGGCTGGACGATATGACGATATATATATAACATTGATATAAGTGATTACTCGGATTTAAACCTACCTATATTGTAGTAATATAAAATATTCACAGGCAGATTTGCTTTATGTATTTCCCTGGCGTCAAATCAGGCACATATAAATGTCAGGAAACACGACTCCACGCTGCATGTCAAAATCTAGACACGCAGCAGGTTCTTTTGCCAGTAAGTCTAGCTGAGGGAGCGCGTTCCGACGGGAAAGTGACGTCGATGCATACCCTCTATACAAACTAAACCTGTCTGGAGTTTTCGCGTCGCTCTGCAAAGTACGTCACCCAGGATCGTTGATCTGACTGGTTGAAGGACTATCCAATTGCGTGAATAATGCTCGTTGATCACACCTCTTGTGCAGTAGAAAATACATAGCAGACTCCCCAGACCAATGTTCAATTTTAAATTGAGCTTGGTCTGGTGATAGCCAGACAACATCAGAACATATATGCTGTTTAATATGAGATTTCTCTGTGGGCTATCTAGCTTTATGCCACTGAGGTTTCCACTCAAAAACAAAAACAACTATGTAACCAGAAAAACTTCAGATTAACATTGAAGTTATAACTTTAATCACCTTTAATCACACTAATGCGACACACCTACTTATGAATGTGTAAGAGGTAGTTAGCGTATAGCACCTTAACATGGCTGAATTAAAAGGTGTTAGTCTTAAGAGGTCTTAACAGAGCCGACAGGTGCTAAAATGTCCACGTACACATTCATCATCAACATCACACCAGAATGAGCATTTTGTCTCCTATTCTACCCATTTCCCAATTGTTCCATTTTTATCCGTTTTCATTAGGGTTTTTTTTTTTTTTTTTTTTCAAATGATCTAAAACTTTTTTATAATAATTACTTTTATTTACACTACTGTTCAAAAGTTTTATTTTTTGAAAGAAAATTAATACTTTTATTCAGCTAGGATGCATCAAATTAATCAAAAGTGACAGTAAAGACTTTACATTGTTACAAAAACATTTGTTTTCATACAAATGCAATTCATTTTGAATTTTCTATTTATCAAACAATTAAATAAACAATACATTTAAAATATATTAAATCAGTTATTTTACATTGTAATAATATTTTATAATATTACTGTTTTTGATGAAATAAATGCAGCCGTTGTGAGCACTTTGCACTTTTTTTTTTCCATTTTCCCTTTTGAACTGTAACTTTTGTGTGTAAAGTGCTTTTAGTTCTTTTATAAACTTATGTATGGGTTGGGAAGCATGTGTGGAGTGGTCACATGGGCATATTCATTCAGGGAGGATGGTATTTTTAATAAATATATACAAAAAAAATCAATTATCAAATAAAACATTTAAAAAAATCAAATAAAATGATAAAAAAATAATAATTGTAGTTTAAAAACTACATAAAAAGAATGTGACTCAGACAAACTGACCAAAACTGAACTGAAAGTTCTACCCTGAGTTCTACCCAGAATTCCTTCTGCCCTGTCAACTCCTCCATCTCCAGGCACACCCTCACACAGAACCCCTGCTGTTGTAATTAAAGGTGTCCTTGACAGTGATATAGGTCCATTTTCACACCCCTGGACCCAAGATTTTTTTTTTTTTCTTTTTATCATTTTCCCTCTTTTTTAACAAACCAACCTTCCACATCAGCAGCTCAGTGAGAGACACACACACACACACACACTCACTCACACCCACCGGGGTGTGTGATGTAAGGTGTAGCTGAGACCTCCTCTTTCTCTCCGCTCTGACTTGATGGAGGTGCTAAAGTCTTGATGAGTCTGTGGGGACCTCACACAGAGTCAGAGAATCAAACATGCTGCGATATTTGCATACTTTTATTCGTAACTGTGGGTATGTACGTGTGGGTGTGAGAGAGGAAAAGAAAGAAAAGGAAGACAAAGGGTAACGTGCATGGTCTATGTAGTAACCACAGCACTTTGCTTTCATTTTTGCCATTATATTTCGACCCCTCACTCAGCAGATGTCTATTTCCACTTTGTAAAACATTCCTCAGCCACAGTACGTCAAAAATACTACTTTGTGCGACAAAACAATATTGCTATGATGACGCACAAAAGGATCAATGTACTTGCAGTGCGTTAAAGCCCTGACACAAGACTCACATCAACGTTTGTCAACGTTTTACGGAGTGACGCATCAAGCTAGAGTTTTACCCCTGGTATACTGCTAGCCAATTATCACTTTTCCCTTCCTCAGCAACTTTTGTTATGGATTTATCTTGGGCCTGATTATAAATAATATGTAATTGCTTACATATCACATTATATCACTGAAGCTAAAAAATATCAAATTACACATTTCCTGTTATTATTAAAGGGTTAGTTCACCAAAAATGAAATTTCGTCCCAAACCCGTAAGACCTTCATTTGTCTTCGGAACACAAATTAAGATATTATATATATATATATATACCCTCGGATATCTGAGGAAAAAAAAAAAAAAATATATATATATACCCTCGGATATCTGAGGAAAAAAAAAAAGAAAGGAAAAAAAAAAAAAAAAAAAAATATATATATATATATATATATATATATATATATATATATATATATATATATATATTTTTATATATTTTTTCATTTATATATTTTTTCATATATATATATATATATATATATATATATATATATATATATATATATATATATATATTTTTTTTTTTTCCTCAGATATCCGAGGGTATCTGATCCACACATAGGTAGCAACGACATTTGCATTTTTAAGGTTCAGAAAGGTATTAAAGACATTGATAAAATAGTCAGTTTGACTACAGTGCCTATGTGTGGATCAGATACCCTCAGATTTCATTAAAAATATCTTAATTTGTATTCCGAAGACAAACGAAGGTCTTACGGGTTTGGGATGACAAGAGGGTGAGTATTTAATGACAGAAATTTCATTTTTGAGTGAACTAACCCTTTAACAAGCTAATTTGCTAAGTTTACTAGCTTAGCATAATGCTAACAGTTAGCGAAAACTGTTTTCGAAACATTACAAACAGTTACCTCTTCTATCTAGAGGATAGACTTTTGCACGTCAGCGCTGGTAAACCGAAATAAGATGAAAGTAAGACTGAGCCTGTGCATATATGAGTAGAGGGAAAACAGACCTTCCAATTCTTTGTGTGATATATCAAATCAAACACCAGGACTATTATTTCTGTTATAAGCTACTTTTAGTGTGCTTTCACTGTTTTCATGGTTACGGTGTACATTTTTCTTGCTACCTAGCAACTTCGTAAAACCGTCTGTAACACCGAAGACCTGAAACAAAGAGACTATAGTGAAAATGTGTCTGAGTTTGCCCATACATGAACCCATTACACAGTTGGACTGCTCCTTCGGTGTTTGGATGACTACATAAAAATTGGTACAACAATTTCTGCCAGCAATGACTCTGCATCCCTAACCTACTTGGACCAACAATCGAAAGTCACAGAAATAAATTCCACTAGCCGACATCATATGGCCTTAAAAAATGATTCCAAAAAGACTCTCCTTATGTGTAATATAGTTGACCAGCCAGAGACCAGGTCGTTTTACAAGGGTTGATAAGATCTATACACGCACACACTCGCGTGGATCAATGCTGTCTGGGTCGAGGCTGGATAAGAGATTGTGGCAGACTAAAGCAGGCCTCAGGGCACAAACCCCACACCTTTAATCTGCCCCTCCAGCCCTCATCCATATACACTCAGAAAAGAGCAGAACCGCGTCCTTATGCGCAAGCACATACGTGCGAAGACAACATCTGTTAAAAGTTAACACATCTAACTCTCTTTTTCAGTCTTACACACACACATACATACACATTTAAATAGATACAAACTGTAATATGATTACTTCGCTACAGGGAAGGACACATTATGTGGAATTGAAAATGAAGAGAATATGAGATGAAGGAAGAAAATCTCCCATAATTATTCCACTCCTCTGCCTGTCATCCGATGTCTACCGAAACCTCAAGTCACAATGACATCCTCAGGGCGGTCTACTGCATCTCCACTCCATAACAAATCTGTGTCCATCTCTGCGGGCTTCATCTTCACATGTTAGTTGGAAAGTAAATGGTCCCCCTTTTCAACCTTTATGTTCTGTTGAGATCGACTTAATTGTTTTTATGTTTGGAGTATGAGAGATACCAATGATATTTGTCTAAAAATATTATGGGACATAATATTATCCCTCTGTTTTACCAGAAAGTATTCATGCACTTTTTCTTTTTCTTTTTTTTTTTAAGAAATGTGACCCTGGCATTAACTAAAGCATATGACTAAAGCATTTTCAGTCATTAAAATAAAATATAAATATTAAAAGTAAAACTTAAACATAAAAAAGTACTAAAATTGCTAAATCTAAAAAAATAAATAAAAAAAGTAATTAAAGTTTAGAAAAAAAAAATTACATAAAATATTACTAAAACTTAAACTACAATTAAACTGAAAACTGAAAATATACAAATGAAAGAAAATTCAAAATATTAATAAATAATTTAACAGTATATAAATAATACTAAAATAACACTGGCAAATACAAACTGTAGAAAAATGCAATAAAATAATTTAAAATAAAATAAACAACTGGTAGAAGTGTACACCAGTCAGAGAGCTTTAACATGTAAGAATTCATTGCATTATATAATATTTTACACCAGGGTTATCTTCTTTATGAACCACTGCAGATGCAGCTTGGATTTACTTGTCTAAAAATAAAAGTGAGCCATTTTTTTTCAGTGTTTTTACATTTCTTCATGCAAGTCAGGTTTTTACCCTGATCTATTTTTATCTCTAACATAGTTTGGAGCCCCTCTTTTTTTAAATCAACAGTTACAGCATAGGTATCAGATTAATTACTGCAGGAGCGCTTTTAACATCTGCTTCAGTGTCATGTCTAGTGGGGCGAGTGTGTTCTCTGGCCTCGACGGAAGTGTGAAGGGTGCGAGTTAAAATAAGAACAGTGGCGTCTGGGAAGGTGGCTGACTGGGAGCCACAAAGACACGTAGAACGCTCCGTTTCCTTAGAAACACCACCACACCATAGAAGTGAAGATCGTGTGCGTCGATGATTGAGTGTGCGATGGTATGGGCGGGATGTTAGCGCGCTGTAAACACTGCAGGAGGCTGTTGTGTTTGAGAATGTGTGTGATATGCAACTAATTGCATTGTAGTAAGCATTGTCAGAGAACATACTAGATTACCAATGCCGAGTTCTCAGGGTAGATTACGAGGGTTTGTGTATGTTTGTGCTTCGGTGTGTGTGTGCATACTAAGAAGAGATAGTGAACATAATGACTAGTTAAGACTACAAATCAACACTAAGAACTCCCCACGAATGATTGTGGCCGGCGTCTATTCTATTTGCACGCGCTGTTTCAGGGCCTGTAAGTATGTAAATCAGATAACGGTGCAAATGGGTTCACAAAATCTGGAAAACACAGGAATCTGATGTAGGTTTTCATGCTGCAACTGTTTAGTGAGTTTCCCCCCCCAAGAACGTACTTGTAAGAGCATACTTTGCTAATGATGGAAGCACAAATGCGTCCAAACTCTTGTGGATGTCCCTAAAGGTATCTACGGCTCCTCCACAGAGTGGGCGGGCGTGAGCCGTGGCCCCGCTCGCTCTGCCGGTCAGCGCCGCTGGTTGCGAGTGCGGTGTTGAGAGCTGCAGGTAGCTAAAGGAGAGGAGAGGAGGGAAGGCGTAGGCTTCATGCTTTATGTTTTCAGTAATTAAAACAGCATTAGGCTATTTATTTTCTCTCCCCGTGCGTAGCTGATTGGGCATGAGGGAAATGTGGGACTCGCAAAGCCGAGAAAAGAGCACAATTACACGCCATCAGCAGACAACATTAACTCACTAATAGGAACACGGCAATAAAAGTTTATTATTATGGTGTAGCGATGATTGCCTGGTTTAAGCTAACATTTATAATACTTAGCGATGATTAGGAGGCGAGGGCGGGTGAGGGGGGAAGGGTCACGAAAGATAACGGAAGATGGAGCGGGAACCTTTTCCTCCTGCTTTCTCCTCGGCGCATTTGATCAGGGAGAGAGAGGGATAAGGCTGAGGGTCTGTTCCTGAGAGGATAGCACTCATTAGCCAGCCTTCCAGACCTCCATTATCTTCTTCTTCGCTAATGTTCTCTACCACTTATTCAAGATGGCTCACCTCCACACGGATCCCACGCTATTGGCTGCCACCGTAATGAGCGAGAGATGCGGTCGGAATAGAGTAAGTGTGTTTAAAATGAGTTTGCTCTTCGAGCGCCCTTTCCCCGGAGAGGCAACGGCGAGATGCGTAACGCCTATGGATGTTGATCCTATTCTTGTGGAGGACCCTCATAGACCCTGCTCACCTCATAAACACATACATACTGCTGAGTCTAGGCAAATACTACCCAGCAGCACCTGACATTGCGAGCGATTAATGTATGCAAAGCTACTTAAAAGAGAGAAGAGGGGCTGCTGGAGGAAAACTAAAAATATGATGATGAGAAAAGCATGAGAAAGAGGGGAAGATTTGTGTCAATAAGGAAGAGAAGGGGACAGGCTAGGGAATGAGGTGAGCGCATGGTGAAACGGGAGGTAAGTGTGGTGGGCTCTGCTTCAAAACCTAGTAAGCTGACTTGACATGTACTGTCTATGGGCAGCTGCCTATAAATGAAAACTTATAAGTGATTTGAAACGCTTTACATAGGCACCAAAAATGGTGTGTTGTTAGCATGCTGCTAAGCTAAAAATACTCATAAATATATATAATAAACAATCTATCTATCTATCTATCTATTGATTGATAATCAAAACTTCCAGACATTTACTGTTTCTCCTGATCAAAACTGTTGAAAATTGTTCTATGAGTTTCTTTCTATGTTCATTAATTTTATCCATATATTTAATTAATAACTAAAATATTAAATAACAAATACAAAAATTAAATAGCAATTCCACATCCATATCCTGTTTGCAACCTCATTCAAGTTCAGGAATTGGAATTTAAAATAAATCTTTAAATCTTTAAAATCTTAATAATACTTGAGGAAAATATATTTGAGATTAAATTGTCCATTTAAAATAATAATCATTAATCATTTTGAAATTATTTTCTCAATACTTTTCAGTATTTAACATTTCTCCTGCATTGTCCGAAATCTTTTTTTTTTTTTTTACACTGCCCTGTAAAAAAAGAATTGTTGGTTTAACTTAAAAAAGCAATTTAACTGGTTGCCCTAAAATTTTGAGTTAATACAATGAAGGCGATTGGTTTAAATCAACAGAAACTCAAAATATTATGTTATCTGAACCACATTAACTACTGACGTTGCTTTGACAAAAGAAAAAATGTTGTGATAACAAATAATGAAAATAATTTTTTACAGTGTGAAGTTGATGCAATGCATTCTGGGATTACTTTCTCTGCAAATGCAATGTTGCCTTAGAATTTAGCCAAAATTATGTATCTTAAGAGGCAGCATAATTACCCTGCCTACCTTTTGGAACAGACTTCATGGCTATAATGCTTTAAAAAGCTGCCTACGGAGGCAGCTCGCTAGGTTTTGGAACGGAGCAGTGGAGTACGAGAGAGATAGGGCGGCTTTTCCTTCTTTGCAATTCTCTCCACGTCAGGGGGATAAATTATTCAGAGCCCAGGGAGACTCTGGCCTCATCGTGTAATGAGAAGGACACGCATTGATACCAAATATTGCTGTTGGGAAACTATCGATTGGAGAGCTATTTGTCCAGAGTTTGGTCTGGAAGCGAAAGCTGTCAGCGGCTTTTAATATGACTGACACTTACGTAGAAGCCCAACTCACAGTTCGCCCTCCTCCCTCCCCATCTATCCATCCATCCATCCATCCATCCATCCATCCATCCATCCATCCATCCCTCCCTCCCTCCCTCCCTCCCTCCCTCTTCATCCATCTCTACCATTCCCTCACGTCCCTGTAGTATAAAGGGGATTTACTGACAGAGGGGGGGTGGGGTGTGAGCGAGACAAAATGTGCACAGTATGGAGAGCAAGAAACACTGTCAATAAGGTGCCAGCAGCACAATTAACGCCTGCAGGAAATGCAGCAAGTCAGCGCAATGGTTACTCTTTGACCTCTGACCCCACATCTAAAGGTCACCAAAGAGTGAAAACATGCCTGTCTTGTTCTCAACACTGAGATCTAGTTAAAAACAGTTAGTCTGGTGCATAAAAGTGAGGCGAGTATCAAGTAGCTTTCATGCTCAACTTCCTCTCTGTCCTTGGGCGAACACTGGTGTGTATCTGTGCCGTAGGATCTGGCCCAGGAGGGGAGAGGAAGCTTGCTTTGGCCTGGAACTGAGAAGTTCTGGCTTTCCTATGGGGTATAAGGTACGCAGAGGAGTCTTGTGGTTCCTCCAAGGTGGTCTGATGTCCCTGCCGAGTTTCAAATGGAAAATCTGAAACTCTCTTCCTCACGCGAACGTCTCGGTGTTTGTGTGAAACTATTCTGGATCACATAAGGGCAAGAAATGAGTAAATGTATAAAAAGTACACAATGCAATTCCAAATTGTGCCACCACAACATCCAGATCTCAAAGTTATTTCTCTAAGTGCAGAAAAGGAATATATTTGAGTTTGTGCACATACACTGGTATGTGTGGCACGCTAACGGCCATCTACGACAGCGCGGTCGGTGGCCTGAGAGAACAGAGAACACTAATAACCCTCCTCTTTCCCTCTTTCACACACACACACACACACAGACCTACAATTACAACATCAATGTGTGGCAGAGACAAAAAGAACCGAAAACATCATTACAATTACAGTCTACAGACTCTTCAGAGAGGAGAGAGGAGGTGAAAGAGACATATAAAGAGAAATGAGAAAGAAAAGAGAGACTTAATGAGAGGGAAAAACCTACAACAACAAATCCTCTGATTCAAAGCTAGCATTTTCAGATAACTTCGGCTCAATACTCAAATCAGGTCATTACAGTCTTAGTCAGCTTATTCTGGCCAATAACTGTGCACTTAGAGACACTGTCTTCCTGACGTATAGGACTACGGTTCCTCTGATAAAAAATGATATATACATTTCTATTCTTAATTTTGGGGTACGTAAGACTTTCCAATGTTTTTGAAAGACATACAGTACATAAATACAGTAAAAACATTGAAATATTGCGAAACATTACAATTTAAAATAACTATTTTCCATTTTAAAATGTAATTTATGCCTATGATGGCAAAGATGAATTTTCAGCAGCCATGAAAATCCAGTCTTCAGTGTCACATGATCCTTCAGAAATCATTTTAATATACTGATTTGGTACTAAAGAAATATTTCTTATTATCAATGTTGAAAACTGTTGGACATTTTTGTGGAAACCATGATAATTTTTTTTTTTTTCAAGACGAAGATTTGGTAACTTAATTTCTAAACAGACTGCTAAAAGCCAAACTCATGGAAGTTGCCAAAAGTCAGCCAATTAGAGAGAAGTGCATCAGTCGGTCAGTGATCAGACTGCAGGTGGTCTATGGACAAGCTGTCTGAGGCTACTACATTCTAAAAAATGAGAAAGGATTCTGATGAGATTTAGTCTTAAAATGGTGTTCTGTAACACATGAGTTTAAACTTATGTTTTATTGACTTTTTATTCACACATTGACATCTGTGCTTGCTATTCGCACTTAAGCCTGCAAGCAAACTCTCACACATGACAAATAAGTCTCAGAGAGATGTACAGATGGACCGGCGCCTTTAGAAGAGGCCAATGTCTCATTATTAACGTGCATTTGAAGTGTGCGCGACTTTGACAGTATATAAGTGTGTGTGTGTTGTAAGTGGGGGAATCTAGGCCCTGTTAAACCCGGCCTTCCTCGGGGACTGCTCAGCTGGTGAAGGGGGCTGGGGGGGTTGGCACAGGGGTCTGTAGCTCTAAGAAGTCAAATTACCTCTGAGCCCGACTCATCAGCTCCTCGTACACCCACACGCCACACACTCATTAATGGTGTACTCGCCAGAATATTAGCACAGACAGGACTCGCAAACACGCACGCGAACGGCACCAAAGTAACACTCGTGCTGCAAGCCATGGACATAAAACTCTCGGAGCAACTATCCACGCTTCGCTACACACTCGCACGCATACACAACACGCAAACACACAAAGGGATGCGCGCAAATATCTTCAAATAAACGTAACACATTCTCTCGCGCACACACATACACACACAGGGGCATTCTTGCGGGTCTCTAATGAAGCCCCAGTTGTGACGGCATGGAGGCGTCTGAGGCTCCGGCGGGATAATTATGCCGCTCCCTCGCAGCTGAGTTTGGCAGATGTAGGGGAGGGGTGCGAGCGGCGCCGAGCACGGAATAACGAGCGCGGGGGAGCGGAGGTGGGATTCGGCACGGACCCCGCCATCCGCCATTAGCAGCTTGGCACCGTCACAAATGAGTGTTTTTCACCAGAGCACCGGGAAGGGCTGCGAAATTCCAACAAATTCTAAGCTCGCACTCTGTCGCAACACCCAGAGACGGCGAGAGAGAGATCGAGAGAGAGAAACACAAACAAAAGCAGGGTGGAAACAGAGGAAGATGGGAAGGGAGGGGGGGAAAGGTTCACACCGCCATGACCGGATTTGTCACCTCTCTCAGCGCAGGGAGCGCAGAGCGTGGCACCATGGGAAATTACCAAATCAGAATGCATTGATTTTCTTCAGGGAGGAGGCAAAAACATTCCTGAAAAACTGACATGGTTGAGAATTAAGAAGGAGATTGTATCAGACCTTTGTATTATTGAGAGCAGAGAGTGGTAGACTTTTGTTTTGTGAGGATGCGGAATAAAAGCGCTCTATTGTACGCCTCTGGTACGCAGGGACCGCGTTCGCGTCAGGCCAACTATTACATCTTCCTCTCTCTCTCGTACCTCCTCGACTTCCATTTGTCTCTCTTTGTCCTCTTGTACTGTAATTACCATAGTGTCACCAAGGTAGGACCGTGTGCTTCACTCCAAAGAATAACTTAAAGTAATTGTATAACTGTGCGTGTATGTGTGTGACAGAGCTATCATAAGTGTGAAGAAGTCCCACAGCAGTGGATGGAAAATAATCTCCAAATGTTGTGCTTTCTGCCAGCTTTCTCTCCCACACATTTCAAGTCCTTAACGGTCCTTTTCCCAGGTTTGGTCAGCTGAGTCATCCGCCGCAGGGAAGTTGACCTTGCAGGCCGCTGTCACAGGAAACCAAGTCGCAGCGCTTGCTGCTTTGACTGCGACGTCACCCCGTATCTGACGATACGTGGCATCTGCTACAGCTGTAGTATTTAACACTCGCCATTTCTGTCGCTAGCTGAAGAACAGCTGCTTTTGTTTCACAGCTCTTTTAGTAGACACAACCTGCGTTTCAAAATCTAGTGAGCTGCCTCACTGCCGACCTTTCCAAGACAGCAACCTAACCTTCGTGGAACATCAAGTAGGCCTACATGGAATCTTCTCTCGAAGAATTCCTTTTAATTTCTGCAGATCTTTGAAAATTCTACACAGGCAGCAATGTATGCCACACTAATAGAACTTCACCTGGGATTTTGCAATGGATTTCAATAGAGTTTGCTAACAGAAAACAAACATAATACATAGAACAACGTTTATATCTTACAGTACCTAATGAAATGTAATTTTTTTCTCTTAGTGAAAGTTGTATTTTTTCCACTGAGCTTATAATAATGCAAAGGATTCAAATTGCCTAGAATTTGCCCCCCCCCCAAAAAAAGATGCATAGAACAGTCTTTGTGTCGGGAATGTGCCTCACTAGGTTTTGGAACAGAGCAAATAGTCAGTGTCACTCGTTCATTGGTTCATTCACTCTACTCAGTCCGTCTTCATCTCTCTGATGGTAAATGATCAATTTCAAGGTGACCCTGGCTGAATTACGGTGAGTGTTTTGTGTGTGTGCGGGCGGGCGGGCGGCTGCAGCCTGGACCCAGTAATTAACACCAGCGCCTAATGAAGTCCAGCTGCTCACCGCGCAGACTGAGAGGCTGCCAAAAACCAGGAGAGCCCCTGTCAGCCAGCCTCATCCTCCTCGCTCGCTCTCACTCACTTCCGAAGGTCAACCTCCCTCATCAGCACCCGGTCAGTTCATCTCTCCCTCTCTTTCTCCCTCCCTCTGTATCTTTTCCTCCCGCAACATCTCTGTACCAAGAAGGGAGGGAAAGGCACTGATCATGCATTCCTCTCATCTCATCCCTAGTTCCTTGCCAAATCTCCCCCACTTCCCCTCTGTCCCACGGACCCCTCCCCATTTCGGACATTTGTCGCATCCTTCAATCTTTTTGATGCTCAATAATCTTCCTCTAACTTTATTCTCTTAATCTCTCCATCGGTTCACCATCTGAAATCGTTGTATGAGTTCAAGGTGATATTTGGATATTTTAGTGATGATGAACAGCCAATAAGAGCACAGCAGGATAAAAAAAAGAGCCAATCAGAGAGCTCCTTCGCCATCCCAAACTTTTGAAATAGGTTGTCTATACACATAAAAAACACAACATTTTATAATGTACATTCTGTGCAAAGAAAGACATACTGTGTAATATGGATGTAACACGACTGCACAGTTTAAGCCAAAACTAAAGTAAACAGACTTCTGAGTCGTATTTACTTGTGCATCAGGCGAAAAGCACAATTTCTAATGATGGACAATATTAAAATTTTGTCTGACATTATTCTTTTAAATTTATTATGATATGGTTGATAGTGCTAACTAGCTAACATAGGAAAAATTTCTATACAATTAAAATGAAAAACAAAATTAGACACTACATTTGTTACATGTGCCCTACGTCCATGTTCTATTTTCTTCAAATAGACTCCATTTCCCACAATCCTCCACATAGGAACCAATCATGCACTCACACCTGTTTCCCATCAGTGACCCTTTATAAGCTGCACTCAAACACACACACATTGCTAAGTATTGTCTAGCCTTTGTTCTACCTTGTCTCCGTGTTTCCTTGTCCTTGCCTAGCCTTGCCTGTGTTTTTGACCCTGGACTGTTTTCCTTGTTTGATGATTGTTTGCTGCCTGCCTTGACCATAGCCTGTGTTTGGATTACTCTTTTGCCTTGCTTTTCCTGTATCTGTTTGCTGGTGTATGACCTACTGCCTGTCCGACTACACTCTCCTGTATTAAAGCCTGCATGTGGATCTCCAACTCCATTGCCCTGTCCCGTACATTACAACACTGAACTACAATATTCACACCGTTATAATGTACAGTAAGAAAATAGCTATTCATTTTCGGATTTGCTAAATATTACTTTTAAGAGTGTTATTATAATATATAATATACATTATATAATATGTATAATAAAACATGATATATACTAACCAATACAGTTTTTTTTTATCTCTAATATCTGGCATTGTAACAATATATCATGCATCCTAAGTTCAAACTCTTAAAAGGCAATCAAATACCTTTCCTCAATCAATCGCATGATTTGAGGTATCAGTCTATAGTCCAAATAAAGTTGGAAAGCAAGTTAAAGTTGAAAACTTATGAGCTATATACCACTAATTAATGAAAAGAATGCTCTAAATAAACGAGATGCAACTCAAAGCGAGAATCATAAAGACCGAATGCCTCTGAAAACAGAGTTATACATACAACAAAAACAAAAAGACAGCCAAACAGCAGAGGAATGTTAGAGGCATACCCACAGGGTAAAAGTGAAGATTTAGAGTGAATCCTAAAAGAAGCCTAACAAGAGATAGGCCTATCTTAGATCTACCATGTCCCACACCTTCTATTTTTTATCTACAAGTCACACCTCTGAATTCCCTTTTGCATTCATCCTTCCTGCCTTCCATCTCCTCTCCCACTCTGACTCCTATTCCGGATCAAAGCCAGGGTTCCTGTCATACAGGCACCTCTCACCGCTCCTCAGAGAGCGGCCTTTGAAGAGTCCGACCCCAGGTGGCCCCTTCTCCCACACACGGGCTTGAGCACATGCACACACTCTGAGGGGCCTCCACCCGTCTCTCTGGGACCTCCGCCCCCGCCCCTTCCATCGAGAGTGTGCCTTCCCCTGATTCCTACACATCTCACATAGAGCACTGATGAGCTGTGACATCCGCTTATTCCTTCCTCCCACACACACACACACACACTTATATACACTCACACACTGAGCTGATGTGCAGAGGCAAGATCACACCAGACAGCAGATGTTAATTATCAGCCAGTATTTAGGGGAATTTTTTTGCAGAGTTTACCTGGAACCGCTGTATCACCTGCACCGCTCTGCTGTTCTAACATCAACTAGACAAGCCTATGGTCAACTTGGGTTGTTACAAGATCTACACCTTCTCCCCACCTCTTCTCCTGTTAAAACACACTCCCCTGTACACCTTGATTCGCCTCCTTAAAGGGACAGTTCACCTAAAAACAAGAACCCTTCATTTTTAAACCATTTACTTTCATGATGTGCCAAACCTTTTTTTCCCCTGTGGTCCAAAAATGGAATTTTAAAAGTGAAAAAAAGTGTCCCATACTCAGAATTTGTGCATTTCACCCATCCAAGTGCACACACACAGCAGTGAGTAGTGAACACACACACATCATGAACACACAACTGGAGCAGTGGGCAGCCATTTTTGCAGCGGAGTGATTGGGGGTTAGGTGTCTTGCTCAAGGGAACCTCAGCTGTGGGCAATGAAAGTACTGTTCATTCACCATTTCCTGCTGGTACTGAGACTCGAAACCCGAAGCCTTCAGGTTTCAAGTCAGACTCTCTAACCATAAGGCCGCAACTGATCTTTATTAAATTGCGCTGGCCGCTCTTTTCCACGTAAGTACCAAGAATGGGAACTGGAGCTTTCAAGCTTCAAAAGGGTTGCAAAGCATCATTAAAATGGACCAAATGATTAATGCTCTAGATTTAAAGTCTTCTTTAAATTTAGAGCCAAATAAGTCTCATTCATGAATGAATCATTCAGACTGAATCAAATGACTCATTGAAAGGGTCCAACTCAAAAGAATGACTCATTCACAACTAGACGTTACTAGAGCTCTCATGAATTGAAGGAAACAGTCATAGGGAAAATTTAACAATAAAGTAGAAAAAAAAAGGACCATGTGGTTTCAGACTTGAAATCTAGTGAATGAATCATATCATATTTTATTATACTTTTATGATTTTTATAGGTCCTTTTGAAACTTTTAAGCTTCACTCAATGTTCATGGAAAACAACAATCGGAACATTATTTTAAAAATGGAACAAAAAATATTTATGTATAAATACTGACAAAATTTTCATAATTGGGTGAACTAACTTAACACTCCACCCTTATCACATTTCCACCCCCCCTCATCACGCATCCATTGTGTAACGTCATGTGCACGTAAGTCCTCTTCGCCAGCAACGACAGATGCCACTGTCACTCGAGAAAATAAATTCAGAATACTTAACGAATTAAGTGAGGAGCAAATTGCGGCTGGCCCCCTTTCATTATGCACAGATAGGCAGGCAGCTTGTTTGTCTTTTTAACAATTACCGCACGGCATGGAGAAGGGAGGGTTGGGAGACTGACGAGCTCCTGATATTGCCGCTCCTTCCCCTCCACGGCAGCTGGCTGAGACACACCTGGACGGATCTGGGACGGCGAGGAGGGGAAGGGGGGAAACGGGGCAGCTGCACCTCTACCAGATATACCTGAGAAAGATATGTATACGCATGCTGCTAACATACCAGCATGCAAAAGACCATTCAGACCTAGCAACTTCCTCTGTCAAAGATTACAATATATCAGTACACCAGATCAGCTAAAGACACATTTCCTATGCAGTCTTTCCTCTAAATACACCTGCAACCTCCACCCATGCGATTTCACCACGTCGGCCACAAGTGTACCTCATTTTCCATTCTGTTCCCACACCTTTTGGAGGAGGCTCCCCCTGAGCAGTTCTCTTATAGATCTCCAAACAGCTTGTAATTACCTTTAATAAACAGCATAAGAAGCAAATCAAGCGCAAACGTGGCAAAATGAGCTCTCAGGGGGATCAGACATCACTCAGCCTTGCAAACAAACATTTCGGCAAAACATTGCTGCCTCACTCCCTTTTCAACATGACATTCTCTGTGGGGGCTATTCAAAGGAGGGAGGAAAGGAAGAGAGAGAGTAAAGAAATTAAATCAGTGGTGTTTGGTCATGGAGCAGGTTAGGGGTCATGTGGTATGTTTGAGTTTGAATGTGAATATCTGTGTATAAAGTACAATAAGAACACATGATATACACTGTAAGCACCATACTGGTTATTTATTTTATCCATAAATTTAAATTTTTAAATTAAATTTTCACATTTTTTAAATTTATATGTATCTGTTACTTAATGTAACTTTTTTAAAAACACTAATAATTTAATAATACTGTTGAAAGTAAACTTAAGAAAATAAATTAACTATATAGTTTTAGAGTTTTATTTTTAATTTATTTAGAAAAAATATATATATATTGAATAATATAGACCAATGCATGAAAACTGGCTTATTACTGACCAGAATTTTTATATTGCTACATCCCTAGTATACTGTACATACACTACCATTCAAATGTTTGAGGTCAATAAGAGTTTTTAAAAAGAAATTAATTACTTTTATTCAGCAAGTATGCATTAAAATGATTAGAACTGGCATTAAAGACATTTAAAATATATTACAAAATATTTCTATTTCAAATAAATGATGTTTTGAACTTTCATTAAAGTGTCCTGAAAAAAGAAAATTACCGTTTCTAAATAAATTTTAACAGCACAACTGATTTAAAATTGTTTCTTGAGCAACAAATCAGCATTTTAGAATGATTTCTGAAGGATCATGTGACTGGAGTAATTTAGTTTTGCCATCACAGGAATAAATTTACATTTTAAAATATATTAAAATAGAAAACAGTTATTCACAATATTATATATTTTTATATAATATATAATTTATATAATTATACAATTTTTTAAATATATTTTTTACATTTTTATTCAATTTATTTTATTTAATTTTTTTACAAATAAATGCAACTCATTTCAAAAGCATTAAAAAAAAAATCTTACAAACCTTCAACTTTTAAATGGCAGTGTATACAGGTTATGCAATGATGTGTTCAATGTGTTTAAGGCATGATATACACTATATACAGTCAAACAGTTGCCACCAACAGGGTCATCAGGACCCCGTCGCAAAGTGTACCAAATAAATAAATAAACTGACATAAAATATTGATTTTAGATTACTTTATTATGTGAGTGAAATGAGACCGCAGACTGATACAAGAGACATAAAACTAGCTCAGCTATGTAGAAAAATCAGTTACCAGTTATTCAGTTTAGCAGTCATTATAGACATTTTTTTCATTTAATATGGCCAATTTGAATCAAGTATTCCAGAGCCCCATGTAGTAAAAGCCAAACATATGCAGATATGTATGAGTTTAACCGTGCACGTGTGTTGCATTGATTTGGTCAAGCTCAACTCCCTCATCCTTCTCTCTCCCTCTCTCTATCACCTCTAGCAGCGCACCCTCCATCATCCCCCCTCAAACGTTGCCCGGCCCCTCTGAGGTTCCGCCTGGCTAGCTCCAGGTGGTCTATGATGTGCATGAGGGGCTGTCATCTGTTCCCATGCTCACGTACTTGCCACATGGGCTGCAGTAGAGAGCGCCACACCATTAACAAGCCATAAAAACCAACCCAACCCTTTTAAAACATCAGAACACTGAGGAATAACTGCTCTCACCAAAGCCACTCAACCTAACATCGGCTCGGCGTGCACAATAGAGACATCAGGGGCTGGATAACAGGGAGTGACATGCAATGTGAAGGAATGATGATTTCTTTTGCTCGCATAACTATAGAATGGAGGGGGCTGGAGTATGGCTATACACACACACACACACAGTGTGGCCCTAGGCTAGACACTGGCTTGCTCGTGTACAGGCGCTCAGTGAAGTGAACCCTCATCCACATTATCTACATCCATTGACTCCTAAAGCTTCTTGTGTGCTGCCTCATTAAGTCTGCGCTGACACAGAGAGACCGCGCCAGGTCTCCTTTAGTAGCCAGTCTCCGTGTACGTGTGTGTGTGTATTTGTGTATTTGTGTAAGTGTGTCTCTACAGCATGAGATGGGCATTACCTACAGCAAAATAAAAAAGGAACTGCTCTACAGTATCACTTCCTGAAAAAAAAAAAAAAAAAGAGCTCAAAACAACACTGGTCATCTTTATGAGACAACATTAAGACAACAAATCAATCCCACAATCTTTACTTTGCACTAAAGAAATTATCGACTTCAGTAACTGCTTGTGCACATGAAAACAGATTTTCGACAAATAACAGCTGTGATGTGACAAGATTCAAATATGGAAAAGCGCACCCACAGTTGAGACAAGAAGACTATTATGACATCACAGAGAACACCCTGGGGTCAAACGGCAAGCATCTATGTGGTGTTGCCTTGACAACACATGTGTGACTCGTGCTCCAGGCGTTAGAATCACTGGGATGAATAACTAAGAATCAACGGTAACATTAGCAATACTCTCTGGAGAGCAGTCTCACTCAGGTGTATGTGCGTTCATGCCCCTGGCCCAGCCCCATGCACAAATAACCACTATGGCAATGTGTGTTGGTGTATGTGTGAGCTTATGTGTGTAAGCTGGCAGAGGGAATTGGATATGGAAATCAAATGACATGATAATAAAACTAAGGTTGCGCCCTTTTATGTTCCTTTTTTAGGGGTCATATTATGACATCATATATTCATACTCAAATCATATTCTACTACTGAAATAGAAGAGTTTCATGTACTTTGTTTAAACCAAATTGAATTGAGGATGTCTTTTAAATTCCAAATAATTTCCTGAATTTTAAATGATGTTACAAACAGGATGCAGAATTGCATTTTAAATTTGAATGTATGGAAGCAAAATGAATTCTAAAATTCTAATAAATGTATTCTAAGAATGATGAATTTTATGAAGCTAAGAATGTTTTAGAATGTTTCAACAGACGGACAGATACAGATAGACAGATAGATGAGACAGACAGACAGACAGACAGACAGACAGACAGACAGACAGACAGACAGACAGACAGACAGACAGACAGACAGACAGACAGACAGACAGACAGACAGACAGACAGACAGATAGATAGATAGATAGATAGATAGATAGATAGATAGATAGATAGATAGATAGATAGATAGATAGATAGATAGATAGATAGATAGATAGATAGATAGATAGACAGATAGACAGATAGACAGATAGACAGATAGATTCAAAATGCTCCATTTATTTTAACAAAGCTTCAAAAACATTTAGTTCCAAGCTCACTGAATACAGCACCACCACCCACATTTACAGTATATTCCAACAACTCCTATTCTCTATTAACAACGAGGAAGTGGGATAGATAGACTATTATTATTTCTAAACCATATTATGAACTATACCACCATAAAAAGAAGATGCTATTACTCCACTTGCTATATAACTAACGACAAGAGCAGTATGTGGAGAAAGTCCACAAAACATTATTGATTTAATCTGTCGCAATGTAATTCAGGCTTTGCAGAGACCGTTAGATGGGGACTCTTGAGTCATTTCTTATTTCGCATGCGGCAAAAAACTGCCTGTTTAATTCTGTGGGTCAAAAAGAGTATGGAAAATGAGCATGAAAAACTAAATTAAAGGGGCCTGAGGGAAAATAAATGAGTGAAAAATGAAAAAAAGTATGGTATGACCCCTTTATGTGACCAATCATGCACTGTTGTCTACTATAGCCCCGCTCCTTCTACTCAAGCAGTGAGAGATGTATGTATGCTTGAGGGGGGTCATTCATTCAGGTAATCTAGCTAAGAATGGAGAGAGATAAGGGGGAACAAACCTTGCAGCTGGGCAGGCTCTCCTACGGGCCGTCCGACAGGCAGGGAGGGTGGAAAGAGAAGGCAGGGTGACAGTTAGTCAGCAGCTCTATGATCACATGAGGGTTAGATGGTGGAGGAGGGGTCAGACATGGGGGTCATGGCTTACTCATGGTGACGTTATGGAGGGAGACTGGGCTGCCATGGTTTTGCATGTCTTAAATTGTCAAAATACACTACAACTAGAAAATAAACCATTGGTAAGGGGTGAGTTTACTCACACTCATTGCAAATCTATAGCAAATCATAAGGACCACTTTAATGATATTTTTTTTTGTCATTTTAACTTGATAGCACACTTTTATTACTAGGAAAAGACTAAACTTCTGCTAAATTACTCTTTGTGTTCCACAGAATAAAAAACATCATACATGTTTGGACCGACATGAGGGTTATTAAATGATGCCAAAATTCGATGAACTATTCTTTGAGCATTCATTATCCTAACATGCTTCTAGAATGATCGTCATATACAAACAAACAAACTTAAATGGATAGTTCACCCAAAAATGCACTCACCCTCATTTCGTTACAAACCTGTATGACTTACTTTCTTCTGCAGAATAGAAAAGAAGATATTTTGAAGAATGTTTCGACTGTTTTTTAACCATATGTGACCCATGCTGGCAAAACGAGTCGCAAAGAGCAAATTTTCAAAAATGAGTTTGAAAATTGTTATTCTCAAACTTTCAAAATGATGTCTGATTTGTTGGAAACCGACAAAAAAAAAAATGACTGAGCTACACCTGTTTGAAGTTGAAAGTCAATTCTGAGAAAAATCGAGTTAAAGTTTTCTGAAGGTTCCAAAACAAAATCACCTAGCAAAAATCCCTGGTAATACCACCAAATTTGGCACAAACCAAGTCAAAACCCATATCTGTAGGAAAAATATATATATTTAACTTTTTTCCATGATTTCACAATTTTATGTTTGATAAACATTAATGAAACAGACAGCTTATATATTAAGACCTACTTTGTACCGCACGTAATATAATGTTACACATCAGATGTTTTTCCCTAACAGTTAACCAAACGTTCACTTAAGACATAACAGATAATGTTTGTGTGAATACTCTCCAAGACAGATTTTTTGAAATACTATACTACTACGGGATTGTACGCTATCTGAGGCGTCTTTGTGCGTGCGCTTTGGATCCGTTAGTCAGCACGAGTAAGATCGTTTTGTTTACATCAGCATGAGTTTGAAAATCACATTTCATTGGTTCAGACTCATGCCATCGAGAATTTGCTATGAATATTCACCAAGTTGGAATGCTTCGCTTCACAACGATACCAAACGTGCTGAGGGGAAGCGCCAGTTGTCGAGGAAAGGTACTCCTCTCAGAAAACATACAAATAAAGATACTTTTAGGTGTTTAATTGCTATTTGGAGCATTGGGATTGCTAGACAAGGGCTTAATGAACTAATTTTTGTGATTGACATTTTTCACTTGTTTTGCCTGTAGCTCGAAATTTAGCCCATGAGCATTCCGACTCATTTTGCCAGCACGGGTCACATATAATGAAAGGCAATTGGGTCTAAAACAATACTGGACCCCATTGACTTTCACTGTATAGACAAAGAAACAGGTTTTTTAAAATGTCTTCTTCTGCGTTCCACAGAAGAAAAGGTCATAGGTTTGGAACAACATGGGAATAAGTAAATGAGTGTGCATGACTGTGTGTAAGATGTACAACAGCGTGTCCTCTAATGTTCAGCCCTGAACCTATCACTGAGAAAGATCACAGTGGCACGATACACAAGGCCTTGGAAAAGTGAAACAGAGAGAGAGGGGAGAGAGAGAGCAGAGATGAGCAAGGGAGAATCAGGGTTGGACGGAGGGGGGTGAAGAGGCTGACTACAGCTCAATCCACTAATAAAGGCAGATGAAAGGGAGGTTAAACACAATATGCTAATTGAAATGTGTTGGCTGATTAAGGGCGATTGAGAGGAGAGTGGACGTGCTGTGAGTTCTGTACGCCGGTGATTAGTGCAACATTAGTGTCTGCATGCTTTTCCTTGCGACGTGCCCAAATGGACGGATGAAGATAGAGGTGTGGGGGGGGGGGGGGGGTGGATGGAGAGGTGAAATGAGAAAGGCCTCTTTCTGCTCGCCTCTCTTACAGTTCCTATACTCTCGCCCAACATGAAAAGCACAGGAAAACATAGAAAACTTGTCGAACCCCAAGGACTGCATTGAGGTCCAAAAAACAAACTTTCCTATGTGCGTCTAGCCTGCCTAGCAAAACACAAACATTATAAAACATCACACCTTATCACAAGGAGTGTCAAGAACATGTCAAGGAAGAAATGTGGAATACTAGGCCGAGCTCCTTACTGTAATGTCTGAGAGGCCTTGTGCTTTGTGTCTGCTTGTTTGCTACTCAAGCTTATTTTTTCCTCTCTTGTCTTGCTTATCTGTCAGTCTGTCTGTATTTTTATTACTATTATTTTTCTGTGCACAATCTTTTGTGTGTGAAGGTCTCTCAGGAGCACAGAGGTTTTTTATTCTTCAGGCTTTATTGTTTTCCGCTGCACAGCTGTAGACCCACGGGGTGCCCCCTGCAGGTGTGAGAGTGTGTATGTATGTATACGTGTGCGTGATTTCGAGCGTTCGCTCTCAAGAGTATGCGTTTGCGCAAGCTCTCCCCCTGCCAGCAGGGCGCGCCGCTGCGCAGAGGCGATCATCAAGGGGTGCTGTGCTAAATGAAGACTAAAATTAAAAGCAGCGCACTGAGATGCCAGTGACTATGCGGGCAAGTCCCCATGAGGGTGGCCCGACAGTGGGACGCGACTTCTTTTTGGCCCCAAACTAACAGCCTGGCTCAGAAGGAGTTCTGTTATATTAATATGAATATAAACTCACTGAGCTGGATCGAGCTACCTATCTCATTTTCATCTGCATCCCTGTCAGGGACAAGTCAAAATGGCGTAATTTTTTTGCTAGCGCTGCCAAAGTCTTTTGCTTTATTAGGCAGATGCTGTAGAGAGTGACAGGAACGTTTATGATACATCACCTGTATACGCACACATGCTAACTGGTGTATTCTGACCCTTAAAGGATTAGTTCACTTCAGAACTAAAATTTCCTGATAATTTACTCACCCCCATGTCATCCAAAATGTTTATGTCTTTCTTTCTTCAGTCGAAAAGAAATGATGGTTTTTGAGGAAAATATTCCAGGATTTTTCTCCATATAGTGGACTTCAACGGGGACCAACGGTTGAAGGTCCAAATTGCAGTTTCAGTGCAGCTTCAAAGGACTCTACATGATCCCAGACGAGGAATAAGTGTCTTATCTAGCGAAACGATCGGTCATTTTCTAAAATAAATAAATAAATAAAAATGTATATACTTTTTAACCACAAATGCTCGTCTAAAAAACCAAAAAAGCGTGACGTAGGTGTAAGTACTGCGGTAGGGCGAAAAACAGTTTCTGCTCCAACTTCAAAATTGTCCGACATCGGTGTTTTACCTTTTTTTTGTAAAGGCTGTTTGACTTAACCTTTGCATGTTCGCTTTGTAAACACTTATCTAAGTTATGCGTGACTTAATCATGCCTTTCCAACATGATTACGTAATGCGTGGCGCATCTCAGAGCAGCAGAGCCATGCAAGATAAGCATTTGTGGTTAATATATATATATATACACACATACACACACACACACACACACACACATACATACATACATATACATATACATATATATATATATATATATATATATATATATATATATATATATATATATATATATACACATACATACATATATATACATATATATATATATATAGACACACATTTTTTTTTTACACACATATATATATATATGAAAATGATGTATGTGTGTGTATATATATATATGTATGTGTGTGTATATATATATATATATATGTATGTGTGTATATATATATATATATATATATATATATATATATATATATATGTATATGTGTGTGTGTATATATATATATATATATATTTTTTTTTTTTTAGAAAATGACTGATTGTTTCGCTAAATAAGACCCTCATTCCTCGGCTGGGATCGTGTAGAGCTCTTTGAAGCTGCATTTAAACTTCAATTTGGACCTTCAACCCATTGGTAGCTGTTGAAGTCCACTATATGAAGAAAAATCCTGGAACGTTTTCCTCAAAAACCTTAATTTCTTTTCGACTGAAGAAACAAAGACATAAACATCTTGGATGACATGGGGGTGAATAAATTATCAGAAATATGAATTCTGAAGTGAACTCATCCTTTAATGGAATGATTCAAAGGATAATTGACCCAACAATGAAGATTATGTCATTATTTACTCACTTCATGTTATTACAGTGAGTTTTTAGTGTTTTTTTAAATGATACATTTTATTTTTAGAAGCATATATAATTTATTAAAAATGACAAATAACTTAAAAGATACACACACACACACACGACGCACGCACACATTAAAGATTTAGAATTTATACCCAGCTACATGTATTTACTTGGTGACACCTTTTATTTAAATGAACAGAATTCTCATTCTTATAACCTTATAGTTCAGCCATGTAAACTGTGTAACAACTGCTCAAAAAAATTCTATTTCTGTGTTAGTCAGAACAAGTACAACACGGTATGTAAATATATATATAATATGAGACAAAGTAACACAAAAGTAAATAATGACAATTTTTATTTTTTGATGAACTGGGTGAAACATAACATCAACACACATTACATACTCTATTTAGGCACCCTCTTTGCATCACACCACCAGTCACTCAACTAAATGCCACAACGCACCACAATTCTCAGCTCTGTTCTTTCTTTCTTCACTTCAGTCCAGTCAGCCTGTGTCATGTCTGAGACAGGTCTTGGTGTGGGGCAGTGAAATGTGTAGAGTAGTGTCTGTCTCCTCACAGGGGAAATGAGAGGGTTTACACCGGCTCTCACATTATGGAGTGTGTGCTTCCAGAAAATATTACTGTTATTGCCAGGATTTTGTTTCCCTGGTAAGTCAGAAAAAGTCCTTCACTAAAGTACTTCCTACAAATAGTCCTGTAGTGTGACAAATTAAATTACAAACACTTAATATGAGGTCATAATGTATAATAATTATAAAAGTAGTTTTAGATGAAATATAGCACATCACACTACTGTATACTACTGTCACAGAATTATATGTCATGTCAACTACACAGATAAACAACGAATATGCATATTATAAAATATAATATATTAATTTTTCATATATCTGGATCAGTGTCCAGTAAAAAGTCTTTAATTCAGAAAAGATCATCATTTCATTTCATAAAAAATTGTCAAGCACTAACAGACCAATGGGATGCCTCCACTTTAAAAGGTGACTAGCCAATGAGATCAGACGACCCTAAACAGAAGCTGAACAGACTATTACTGCAACATGAAACTAATAATAATGCAGTACAAAAACCACACAGTAAATAAAAGTCTGCATGACCCTGTGCAGTCTGGAGCCGTCGGTTGTTTGATGAAATCAGGGCAGCGCTAATGAAATTCATTTTTCCCGTACACGCGGATTGCCGCCTCCGTGCTAAGGAAAATCGTTACGCGGTCTCTCTGCACAGAGACAAACGTCTACATTAAATAATCACACGGCTTCAATCAACAGGCAGGGAAAAATAAACCCACATTCCTCCAGGCTCACCGCCTCCTGGAGAATGGAGCTCTGATCGCATTCGCCTGCCTCACCAGTCGGATTAATTAAAACACTAGGCTTTTTCCACCCCTCCCATCTTGGTGTAATCAAGCTCTTTTGCAGCAAACCGCAACAGCCCGAATCTTTATCGATTCCCTCACCTATGCTCAATGCCGCTTACATGCAAACGCAGGCGGTGAAGATTTGAAACGACACCGACATAATCTAAACCTAAATTAAAGATCAAGTCACAAAACCTCAAGGTGCCCTAACCACCTGAAGCATGCCTTAGGAAGCCTTCAGGTGTGTAAAACGAATGTTAAAGGTGTGTGTGGATTTTTTTTTTTTAATTTGTGGGAGGAATGTCTCTTGTGATTGGTGCACGTTCCTCTTGGGCTGTTGGCAGAGCAATGTGACGGTACAGAAAATGACACAGGCAGCGTGCTCACGCAGTGGTGGGGCGCTCACAGGAAGGACACGAGAGAAAAGAGGAGAGGAGAGGAAGAGAGGGGAGCAGATGTTGCAAGTTTGAGGAGGTAAACTGATTGAGATGAGGTGTCACCTCAGCCTACTGGTGACTGTGAGAGTGAGAGAGGGGAGGGGGACAGAGCTGGAAAGAGTGAGAGGAAGGGAAGGGTGGGGGGAGGCTAGGTGAGGTATGATCACACCTCGACAAAAAGGTAGGACGACTGAAACGGGGAACCGAGTGTCTGCGTATCAACAAGCAGGCAGGATTTTGTGTCTGTCTGTGTATGCAAGCTCTGATGTGTCAATCACATATAAGCGCAGGTATGTGTGGGTAGGAATGCACAGGGACTTCACATCTACTAAATTCACATCTTTCAACATATATGCAACAACCACACTCGCACACACACAGTTGGTTTTGGCAGAGGAGCACGCATGAATATGCATAGTGAAAGCACTGATGAAACACAGGAGGCGGAGAGATCAAATTCATGCATTTCCACAGCTGCCAAACGGTGAGCAAAAAGCACAAAGCTAAATTGTTCTATTTAACACGGCAGGAGAAGAACATGTAACCTACTAAATGCTCACTCAATTAGTAAGTTCAAGCCAAACAATTAGTGACAATTAAATATATGTCACAGTGAAACTGCATTGAGTCCATTTGCTGTCAAAATCAGCTATTTCAGTAATTGTTTGATATTGACACAACCAATCAGAAAGCACATGTAATATAAATGAGGCTGTCTACAAAATGAATGATTTCTAAATTGCTGCATACAATTATGACGAGAAAGGACCATTCTTGACTTAACACATGAATTATAATGAATTTCATTGCTTGAATATAAAGTAAGATATTTATATTTTTATAAATGCATTTGTGCATACATAACATGCTTAAATTGACGTTGTTGTGGAAAACGAAAAACGGGCTTTTAAAATCTGACCAGCCCTTATGACTGTGATTAAAGTATGAGGCTGGTTGTGGTCGTCGGAAATTATTAGGGGTGTAAATACTCATGGTTCGGTTTGTATGACTGTTTTAGGGTCACGGTTTTGATACGGTTCGATATGTAAATCTAATGTGTGTATGTAAATGTACATACAAAAATAATAGCACAAACAAATACAATAGAGCAAAGATACATTTTTAATTTATGTGGTCTATCTTCAGGTGGTCTTTTCAGGTACAGAAACTGAATAAAATATTCAAATTTAAAATAACTCAGTCTTCACTGTATAAATTAAATATAGATTAATCCTTTTTTTTGTCTTGTTGTTTGATTAACATTAAAAACACAGACTTCAGCAGTTATATTAGGCTGCTGGGTCACTTTAAGACATAATGCACAGATCCAAAATACTGAATCATGCTTTTATTTCTCAGCTGTTTACATTCACTTAAAACATAACCGACTGTTTACAAGGATACGCTCCAAGACAGGTATGTTGAACATTTTGTGTGAATTTGTCAGCCCAAGTGCGAGAATAAATTAAAGAGAACTCAATTTAGTATTCGCACGCTGTCTGAGGCGCGACTCTCCGCATGTGTGCGTCAGATGTGTGTGTACAAAAAACTTCACACAGCGCACCCAAGTCCTCTTTCACGTGCTCGAATGTTTAAATTGGCGAGGCTTAAAAACATGTGCAACTTTTGTAACAATGCAGCACTGGCACTATGAAGACAGTGACTGTTCTGTCAACTGTCGCTTTCGTTATTGCTTTGTGTCTGTCAGAATAAGCACTGAGTGCCTGTTTAAACAGAGAAGGCAATGTGTGCTGTTTCAGTCTCACCTGCGCTCGTGCGCTATCAATACACGGGTGATGATGGTGTAAATGACTCAAGCAACCAAGGTGCAACTGAACTTAAGGTGGAGAATGGTACAGTTAACAGACAACTGTTGCACCCATCTAACATCTATAGATCTACATACAGTCAAATAAAAATGAAGTATCATTACTCTCATCTGGACCATGTTCACTACATTTTTTTTTAAAGTGGTCACAGAGCTGCATAATGTAAGTATCCCTGTTGTACATATTTTTTATTATTTTAGTTACAAAAAAAAGCACTGTGCATGCTTCCAAATTCCAGAGTAAAAGGCAGACTAAAATATCAAAGACTTATAATAGCCTCACTATTCATATATCAAAGCTGACAGATAGTGTAGCTTTTTAATGATTGCTTCGTAATCTCAAAAAGAAAGAGGAAGACAGAGAGCAAAAGCGCTAAAACTAGAACTCCTTTGTGATCTAGCTTCAATTTTCTGGTGCCTAACGCAGAGTCTGATAAGGTTAATACACGACTCCCTTTTCATTATTCAAAGACGTCATCAATCTTTGAAGAGGGGTGGAAAAAATAATAAAATAACAACGGCACTTAAAATAATCTGCCTCAATTCCATAATTAATCTCCTCCAGCTTTTCTGACAATTATGATGTTAATTAACCCAAAATTCCCTTCATGGCGATGGGGAGAGACATACGATCCGCCTTGCTGTCTCACACGCAGCCTCTATCTCTACCATCAGTATCTTCAGAGAGGAAAAGTGAGAGAGGATGGAGGGATGAAAGGAGAGAGCTCTCAGCGTGGTCCAAATTGGATTGTGTTGGTCTGAGATTGGGCAGGTTGGATGCAGTTAGGTTGTGATTGAATGGTGAAGGGTCAGGTGAGATGGGAAAGAGGAATGGAAGAGAGATAGGTGGATGGATAGAAACAGGGTGGGAGGTTAAAGACAGGGCGGTTAATATGGGAATAATTGGGTGCTAAGCACTTCCATGCTCATTTAATGAAGGAGAAAATGAACATGGAACCAAAGGGCCCTAGAATTAAACTCAAAATTCCACCCACATAAAATAAGGACAGACAAAAAGAAAAGTGTAGATTGCAAACACTCACACACACACATAAGTCTATGTGGTTAGGCACAATGTCCTTTTTAAAGACAGATGCAGCATGCTCACAAGGACTCTAAGAATATATCAGGTGGCTCCGCTTTAGAATCGGCTGTCAGGATCGGAGAAGGCCGGGAAGTTGCTGAGGCTCAGAGCATTGCACCGTTTGTTCTGTGAAATTACTCACAGGCCCAGCTCGTTAATCTACACTACAGTGTGCTGCTGCAGCAATTATTACTTAAAGAATAACAACACCAAGGGAGGAGGCATATAAAACAACTACAAAGGAACTGTTTGGTTAAGCTAATATACTGCAGCCAGGGCCACTAGCCAAAGAAACACGAAACATACAGTAGGATGGAAAATATCATCCACCAGGAGCCAACGTTAAAAAGTGCCACCCAGCACTCAATAGCATTATAGCGTTTGAGGAAACATATTCAAAACATCCCTATAACATAATTAGATAAGTCATAGAGCCCTTTATTAGTTCAGCTAACCTAACATAATTAGAATTCCAACATCGGTAAATAACACCCCCTCCACGTGCACATGTAGTTACTCTATTCGTAAAATATCTGCAACAAAGAGCAAAATCTGTGTAATTGTCCACAACAGACTACAGGAATTAAATGAAGTGGAATAAAATAGAACCTAATTGTTTGTTGGCCTTTGCTGAAGGAGCGAGACCTGCAGTCCTAGTCTCGGCTGCATGGTGAAGAGTTAACAGAGCAATCAGACCTGCAGCCGAGGCCTCAGCTGCGTAGTCAAGTGTTAAACAATGGAACAGCTGTTGAGAGCGATGTCTGCACTTCCAGAAATAGAGCTGTTCATTTCACCTGTCTGTCTCACACCTGTGTGCAGGGAGTGAGAGAGAGTGCTGGGGCAAGACTAAGGCAGCAAATAAGGGTAGGAAAGCAGGAGGAGCGACTGGCAAGCATCCAAACACACACGCACGCGTGCGCTCACACACATACACACACACACACACGAACGCACGCTCACTAGCAGAGGAAACTATGGGGTCAACTTACCGATCATATGATTGGCAACATGGATCTGGATCTCTCGTTCTGTCTCAAAGGTCATTTGGCATTTGATGCACTGATACGTCTTCTTCTACAAGGAAAGATACAGGATTGGAATTCACATTGAACAGGCTTTTTTAATTCTCCACACATTCACAAACACCCAACCTATCCTGCTGCAACGAAAGGGAAAAGGCAGTGATTCTCCTATCTGTTACACTGAGCTGAGACAAAAGCACAGGTAAAGATTGAGCGTCCCTGGAAGTTCACTGTCAATATCTAGTGAAGCGAACAGGCTGTACAATAGCCCAGCAGGATGAGGCTGCTGAACCCTCTGGGACCAGTAGTAATGTAGCCATGAATTCACACATCTCTCTTTGACTCAGAACACTTTGGGAACACAGGGAACTTATACACTAAAAATACTGCCAGAAAATGGTTGCTGGCAATGACTCCCCTTTTCAAAAGAAATTGCATAAAATTCTTTTTTGAACTGCCAAAAGAAAAGAGATAATAGGAAAAGAAACACAAAAAGAGAAAAGGTAGAGAAAGAACACAAATTTGAGAACTAGAGGAAAACCTCAAATGACCTAAAAAACACCCTAAGCAAATACAAAACCATTTTGTAATAAAACATTTCTGTCAAAAGGCCCAGTGCTTGTGGACAATGGCTAAGAGTCATCTTTGATCTTCTGGTTTAATGTAGAACTATCAAATACTTTTAATATCCTTTCAGACAAAAGAAAATATAATTGAGATAGTTTTAGCATAAAGAATATCAGGTTTTCATAGGGGTTAGGATTGACACTTACTTTAGGGACAGGTGAAGCATCCGTAACTTTCTTAGCTCCACTGGTCTCAGGGCTCATCTCAGGATGGTCCACTTGAACATGGCTTTCCAGGTCTTCCAGGGTCTCAAATTTAACAGCACACTCTGGGCAGCGCAGTCCATTGGTGCCCTTCTCCCCTTCTTGGGGGGTGACAACAACAGTTGGGGACTGGCCATTTGTGCCCCGACTCATGCAGCTAGCACAAAGACCATAAGGCAGGCCGTTGACATCAATCTTGACCAGCTCTTGCTTATTCTTGAAGTCTTTGAGACAAAGGGCACATTTATAGAGTTTGTGAGCCTGCAGCTGGCCATTTGGAGATGATGAGGCTGATCCTCCTCCTCCGCCGCTGACCCCAGAGGACGAGAGCTTCTGCATGTGAAAAGTTCCATGGATCTTCAGTTCGAGTGTCGAGGTGACAGTTTGCATGCAAACAACACAGCGGAAGCCTGTGAGGGAGTTCCTCAGATCAGGGTGCATCTGGCAGTGCTCGATAAACTCTTCCTCGCTCTGCAGGGGCATCTTGCAGATACGGCAGGTGCCTGTGTCCAGGCTCTTGCTGTGGGTGACCTTGTGCTCAGTGAGAGTAAGGAGTGAAGGGAAGCGTTCACCACAGATGGGACACATGTAGTGCTTCGCCGGGCCACGGTGCGTCTGGGCATGTTCCCTCAAGCCGTTCTCAGAAAAGAATGTCCGCGAGCAAACATTGCACTTGTGGTTACCCTTGATGAAGTCAGCCTTCTTTTTTCTAGAGCCTGCATCGTCCTCACCAGGCCTGATATTGTGGTCTCGAAGGCGGTGATTTTGGAGAAGAGACTCCATGGTATATGCTGCACCACAGATGTCACAGGCATACATTGGCTCTGAGGCATCCAGCTCCTCTTCACCACCGCTGGCTTCATGGCTGTTTGCCGTTTCCTGACTTCCTCCTTTTAACAGCATGTTCTGCAAATCTGCTTGCTCAGCAGCTGCAGTCGATCCTGCTGTGGAACGCTTAGAGCTTTGAGTTACCCCGTTAGGTGTTCCATTTTGGCTGCCTCCATTTCCGTTGCCATTTCCTCCATCAAAAATGCAGTGCTTCTCTCTGAGATGTCTTTCCAACAAGACAATGGCATGGAAAGCCTTCCCACAGAGCCGGCAGTTATACTTTTTACTGTGGGTAGTGATGTGACACTGGAGCTCTACTTCTGTGCCAAATGTCTCCCCACAGAATATGCATTTGCGTGCTTTCCCAGTTGCCCCTGTACTGGTAGGATGACCCAAATGACTGTGCTTCACGTGTAATTGTAGGTCACTTTCTTTGCGGAAGTCCCAAGCACAGGCCGTACAACGATACATTTTCTTCTCATTGCTGTGCTTGACGGCCAGGTGGACTTGTATAGAGACCTTTGAATCAAATACTTCCTGACACAGTGTGCAGTGGTACAGCACAAAGGTATGCATGTCTAGCAAGTGCTTTTGCAGATCATCTACAGAAGAGAACTGTTTGTCGCAGCTCTCACAGACATACTGGGTGGAAGTGGTAGTGTAGTGAATGGTCAAGTGCTGAAGCAGTGCCTCTTGAGAATCAAAGTCCTCTTTGTTGCATTGTGGGCAAGACTGCCTCCTCAGCAGCAGTTCCAGGTGGGACTTGAGATGGGCTTGGAAGCCCTCAAAGCTGGTAAATCGAAGGTCACACTGATTGCAGGGATAGTCTCCATTAGCAACTGCTGGAGTGCTGTCACCAGTTACCCTATGGCGTTTGGGGGAGGATATCTCCACATCAGATGAGGCTGGGCTCAAGTCTGCCACTTTGACCTTGCGCTTGTTGTTGGCAAGTGGGATGTTCTTGTGATTCTCCTTAATGTGTTTAGTGAGTTTGAGGAGGGAACCAAAGATGGGAGAGTTGGTGCAGTAAGGGCAAGAATACACTTCCATGAAGGACTGCGAGGGCTGCAAGACTGGAGACTCCATCTTGGTCACACCACCCCCACTGCTGCAATGGGTCTGTTGAATGTGCTCTGTGAGTGAGGACTCTGTAAGGAAGCCCATGGAGCACTGGTTGCAGAAGAAAGCATGGTTGCCCTCCAAAGTGGTGGATCCAGCAACAACACCACCGGATAAGCAATGAGAAACACGGATGTGCTCTTGCAGGCTGTTGATGTCTGCAAACATGTCAGGACAGTAGTTGCAATGAAAGGCTGAAACATTACTGAACTGCAGAAGGGGAAAGTTTGAGGCAGAGCTCCCACTGGATCTATGTGCTTTGCGCACATGCTCATTAAGGTTATAGAGCGTAGGCAGGGTTTCCAGACACAACTGGCAAGTGTGGCTCTGTTGAGGTTTGTCTGCATGGATAGTCTTCAGATGAATCTCCAGGACAGCCAGGCTGTTGAAATCTCTCTTGGAGCAATATGGACAACTGTAGGTCACTTTACCTGACCAGCTTCCATCGTCATGGTCAGAAGAAGGTGCAAGTTTGCGTCTGCTCTGTCCAGGTTTGAGAGTAGAGTCTGGGGTTGATCCTCTCTCCAGGGAGGCACTGGAATCAGGCGTAGCACTGCTCATTGATGCCACACTGCCCAAGACCGGATCAGGACTGGCACTGTGGTTGCTGGAGTCTGGCTGCCGGTGGCTGTCAAGATGGCAATAGACATCCTCTACAGATGGGAACTGCTCAGCGCACATGGGACACTTGTGTTTCTTGTTGGCGTGCGTTCTATCAATATGGGTGAGTAGAGTGCCTTCATCGCTGAAGATTTCAGGGCAGTGGATGCATTGCAGCTCTGCACGGTCTGAGAGCTGGGGATGCTGCGTCAGCACATGTTTCTCAAGTTCATCTGTCTGACTGAACGTCTCCTCGCAGTAATCACACATATATAGGTCCTGGTCCTGGTCAGCTACGTCACTGCTAGATCCATCACGCTTACCCTGGTCTTTCTTTGCCAGGTGTTCCTTGTTCTTCCGATGGGCTTGCATGTGACTTTGTAGAGAGGAGGTGGAAGAGAAGCCACGCTTACAAATGCTGCACTTGAATGGTTTGCTGGAACTGTGTGTCTTGAGGTGGATCTTGAGATGATCGCTGCGAGAAAATGCTGCCTCGCACTCCTGGCAACTGTACTTCTTGTCACCGGTGTGCAGCTTGACGTGACGATCACGACTGCGCTTGTGTTTGAACAAACGACTGCAGAAGGTGCATTTGAAGGGCAGCTTGTCACTGTGGATCTGCTCGTGGCGCTTTCAGGTAGCTGAGGCGACTGAAGGACTTGTCGCAGAACTGGCAGGGATAAGGCAGGCCAGAGCCCCCTTCTTCCTCCCCTGTGCCCATGCCCATATCGCAGCAGCCATCCCCTAGCATCTGTGACGGCGATGCCACGTCTTTGCTAGAGGGAGAGGACGCCACCCAGGAGAGCCCCGGGTCATCATCACCATCTGCAATGCAAAACACAGACAGAATTAAAATGTTAAAGAGGCAGAGAAAATATCAAAATAGAAGCAAAGAACTAAAGACAGCAAACCCCACAAGAATAGAGAAATAAGGACAAAGATGTATTTTTTTTTTATCCTCTTATCCTCCCTCAGCAAACAAGCTCATACCCATATCCCCCAGATTTGAATCTGCTTTATCATATTTTCATTATGGTCACCAGATTGAAAAGCTTCTCAAAAGTGATTAGAGCACATTCAGAAAGGAAGGCCCTCTTACTGGACAATGCATACAAAATCATAGCACTGGATTATTTATGTTTTTTCGCTGTTTGTGCAAACACACAGCCAGTCTAGATTAATGCAGGCATACATTATACAAAGATATACAAAGCTGGTTGCTCTTAATTCTCCTGCTTTGTGCAATCTGATGGGGCCTGACACAGTCCACACGTCATCTATTTAGCATCTCAACCAGCAGACTCCGAAGGAAAGCAAGGGAGAGAGCTCATGACTTATTGAGCAGGGATGCTGCAAGCACAAAGTCCCACTGCGGCTCAGACAAACACAGAATTTTCTATCAGTGCACTGTTTGTTTGCTTTATTTTCTCTAAGTTGTATGTTCACTCTTAATGCGTTGAAAAAGCCTCTGGTATAACAGAGCCAAAAAAATGTATGTTTACAGAGGATAATGCCCCACATCCTCTAAAAGCTTCATCTGTACTCAGAAGCCAAATGTAACAATGGCCCCCTATGCTCAGTATTCTAATTAGAAATGAAAAACCCACTGAAACAGAGTCACAATCTACGACCTAATGCAATGGGAAAAGGAAAAAAAGAACAAAGAAAGTGCATCACCTCAGCGTGTATTGTATAAACTAATAACTTCAACTCCATATGGCAGTTGTAGGATTTTACTTCCGCCCACTACTCTCCCATTACACAAAGGTGAGCACAGCAGAATTTGTAGAAAATAAATTCAAGTGATGAATCGATCCACTTTAAAATGTAGGTGCTGTGCAGAACAAATAAATCTCCACGGGGGTTTGTGGGTAGAAATTTGTAAAACCATGAATTATGAATTTAGCTCTAAGCGAGAAATGAATTCAGAGCAGGAGTAAAGAAAAAGTTAAAAATAGAGATATCAGTAAAGGAGTAAAATAAGAGAAGAAAGTGTGACATTGTTTTGAAAATAGGAGCAAGGAAGCCTTTCTAAATAAAGAGGTCATTCTATGAAATTGGTGCCTTTCCCATTTTCCCATTTCCCAAGTACACTTTTGTAAGATTCAGATTTACAATTTAAGCGTTAATAACTTGCATTGTGGCATCTCAAGCTAAATTAATACATTTAATATATAATGGTATTTAATTCCCCTACTGTTAAACAAAATAAAAGGAAATGGTGATTTTAAAAAAGGGCATTCTGAATTGTCTTTGAAAAGCTGAAAGGGAATCTTGAAAGTATGATGATGTAACTATAACAAAGTTTTTTGGTTTATGGCATTTTTAATACTTTAAAAATAAATAAATATGTTGTCTTAATCTATCAACTAAAATCTAAAAAATAGAGAGAGAATAAAGAAAAATGACAAAATACAAAGAATGTATAGGTAAAAAAAAAAAAAAGGTACTCAAGTTTGTGTCCATGTGCATCCTCTTTGTACCCCTTTCATTTTTTGTTTTAACATCTCTTTCTCAGATTACATTTGGCGTAAGACAGACCAGCCCACCTCTCACACACCTCCTCTGCCTCTTTCCCCTCCTTCCTTCAAGTACAGTGCCTTCCCCCTGTTCTGTTCTCATGCTTTTGTGCCCGTGTCAGGATAAGAGCCGTCCCAACACAACTTAAAACCCTTGCAACACGGGAGAGAAAGTGTTGCAGTGGCCCAATGAAAGAGCTCGGATGAAAAGCCCATAAGGGACTTAACCGTGGTGAATTCTTTGGCTGCACAATGAGACTGTGGCCCCTGACAGGCCATTCTCTGATCCAGCCACTGTGGAGGTGAGAGGGGGCGGGTATAGTGGTGACGGTGGGGGTGCCGACTGACAGGTAGGCTGTCCTGCTGAGACACAGACATGTACCACAGTGCAAGAGATACAAAGAAACACTTGCTTGAGTTCAGAGCCAGAAAAAAGGAGGGGAAAAAAGGCAGAGGAGAGGAAAAGAATGGAGCCTAAAGAAAAAAAAAACCTCCTGGCACATGTGGTCATTCTGGCGAATTATAAATCTATTAATGCTAATGCAATCCCTCTGACTGCGACAGAATGTGAGAAATCACTTTTGAGAAAGAGGGAGATTATAGTCATTAAATAGCTTTAATCCTCAGAAGTGTGGCTGTCGGAAAATGGAAGATCACATGGCTTTTAGGGGGCTTTTGTCATCTGTCCGCCGGGGGACTTGGCAAGAGCACTAAACAGGGTAAGAAATTTCAATGAAAAGTTAAATTAGAAAAGAAACAGAAAGAAAAAAGTGAGGGGATGAGAGAGAGAGAGCGAGAGAGAGAAAAGAACCGGCGCCTGGAATGGGCATGAAAACATGGGGCTCATTCAACGCTCCTGTTCTTATACATTTACAGGCTCAATCGACCTTCCTTTTCTTTTCAGATTCCTCTTTCTCCCTCTCTGACAGTTTGTTCCTCACTTGTTCCACATTCCATCCCCAAACTTTCTTTCATGTTGTGACTCATTACCGAATTAACAGGCTGCTCTGGTGGTTGCCCCTGGCGCTGGCCTTCTCCTCGCCAGCCTGTCCCATGTGGAGGGGTGGAGCACAGGATGGAAGGGTGTAGCGAGGGAGGGAAGAATGGGAAGACAGGACTGGCAGAAGGACACATTCTGATGTCCAGGGATGGGCCTGCCACCCTGCCTCGAACAGGGCCTGGTAATTGGGAGCATGATAACAGAAACACATGGTGATGGCTGCAGCCACCCCAGCATCTAATCTGCAGATAATTCTAGGAGATTCAAGAGCAGACCCCCCCACCCTGTGCAGACCCCCATGCCTCCACTGGACCGGGCTGGGCTGAACCACATCAGGCCAGTTAATGGGCTAGCCAAAGCACTGGCATGCGGGGCCGGAAGCGTGGTGGAAGACGGTAATGAAGACGTGCTCAGTCTGATGTCTGTCCTCCCTCCTCTTTATCAGATACAAGGACAGATAGAGGAGGGGGGGAGAAAGCCAGATAGAGAATGAAAAAAAGAGATCCCCTCCATCTCTCCCAACACCAAAGCTGTGGATTTTGTGAATGCCCCTACCGACACGAGCCAATCGTCAGAGCCAAAACAGGCTAGTGTGTTCATTAGCGCTTGGAGGCATACAGCAGACCCACACTTATGACATACAGCACTGCTGTTCCCCTTCTGGAACAACACACCATCCAAAAACAATACAGCCGTTCCACAATGATTAGCACACTGAAATTTATAATACATGGGAGACGAGGTTAAATATGCCCACTTCGACAACAACCACACCAACACTAAACCAGTTTAACATTCATTCAAACATATTCTATTCAAACTTGAAGGCAAATGAAGGCAAACATCCTGGTTTTGGCCTGATTAATCTTATCATTCATCTAGGTTAGATGCCACTACTAAGATCTTGCTTTGTCCTGAAGCACTTTTTAACTAATTAAATCATACTTTTGCTTCAGAAAAACTCAGAAAGTGCCTGTCATCAAAAACAAATATTCTTCCAAGTCCAGACTTGGAAAGCCAGAAAGTTTACAGTACATTTTTTTACCATCAAAATGTTGTGTATTATTGCTGGAGAAGCTTGACATTTTCTCACAAAGGTTTAACACTCTGAGGTCTAAAAACGCGCCGGCGCGTTTTGCAGGTTTTTTTTCACATTGCAGCAAAACAGACTTAAAATACTCCGTCATTTTTTTGTCATAGAAACATAAGTAATCCATCAATTGAAACTATAGAATATCTCCTTTTATTTGTATACACTCAGAGTAAAAACAAAATGTTGTGCTTTTTGTAAAATAAAGAAAACTAACATGATGCGTGATCTCTCATCTCCCTCTGAACGAAGTCCAATCTGATAGTTCTCAGAAAATGAAGTGTAACTTAGTGAATACTAATCACAAAAAAATCATACTTATGTCTAACAAAACGTTGAAATGTCAGGTTTTAAATCGTGCAAGTCAAATCGAAAACAAACATTCTGTGTTTATGTAATCTGTATGAAAAGAGAGCCATGTCAGAAGTCCGTGATTCAGCTCATTACCCACTAATGCGGCCACACCCACGGAGCCAGCGCTATTCACAGGCAAATTCAGAGACAACACATGCATTCATCATCTCAATCGTGTATTTATTGCCTTGAAAATTGTTTATCTGGATGAAAAAGCCATGGTTAGCGATCTCTGGAAGACATTCAGTAAATTCCTGTTTGTTTTCTTCTATTGATAAGTTTTAAGTGAGTTTTTGTTTCTTTAGCGCCCTCCGGCTGTAGTATGAATTGGTAAACACCATTCATGGAATATCGTCTTCTTCTTAGGTGAATTTGTGGACTAAAATGCACAGAGCGCCCTCCGGCTGCAGTATGAATTGCAAACACCAGCGCTCATAGAGATAACAATGAATATTAAATAAAAAATAACTCCTCTGTATAGAAAATTGACATAAACATATGAGAATCCTATATTTCTCCAAATGTGCATGCTTTTAAACTAAAAGCCTATATTCAGACTCTTTGCATCGCAGAAATACATTATATTTTAAAGTATAATATAAAACCATTATTTTATATTGTAATAAAATTTTTCTGTATGTTTCATATACCATGATGAGCTTGAGACATCACAGAAGTTTTTTTTCACAGCCTACCTGACTGAAATGCCTCATTAATATGCAAGTCTTTTCAGGTCATTACTATTCAATTCTTTTGTCTTCACAGGTGAGAATGAGCCATTATTCATGGAGATTCACGCCTCCTCGCATACCGTGTTTCTTGGCAAAAAGTGTCTTACAAAAACTAAATCAGTATATTGTTATAAATGAAAGAGTAGTCAGCATAATTTTTACATAATTTTGAAGCAAAAACTCTAGTCTACAACCTTCAATACCCAAAAGTCTTGTGAACACAGATTTAATATACTTTTATTGGCCTTATATCAGTGACTTAAGTTTTTTGTTTTTTCAGTAACCACGCATAAACGTTATTCCTTCAAAAACACAAACATGTACACACATGTTCCTCACATATTATGGTAGCCTAGTTTGTGCTGAATACAGTGTAATGACACTTGTGTCATTAATATGTTTATGAACAACTGAAAAAAGCACAAATGTCAGGGCATGTCAAAACTTCTCCAGGCCCCAAATCAGCCTCAGACTCCAGAGGGTTAACTTCAGAACTACACCAAAAATTTATTCTAAAATGTGGGGAAAATTTTATCAGTGACCACAGACATCAACATGCTAATGCTGATACCCTCAAGCAATGCTAATTAACATAGTAATGGACCTTAGTAAGGGTAGGCACTAGGGGTGTGACGAGATTTCTCGTCAAGGCGAAAAGTAGTCTCGTGATGTTGCCATGACAGAGTGTTTAGGATGATTAGGAAAGAATATGCCACCACTACGTTTACATTAAGCCTCCACTATCGTTTTGCTTTGTATTAAAATAAAAAACATTTAATTCAGTTGGATAACGGTCGCCGCCGCTCCATATTTACAGAGTTACGCGCGATCGCTGAAAGTGAAAGTAAACACAAGCGCGCATTCAAACGCGATTTCAGTACCCCGCATTTTGAAAGCGGCTCCCTGATGAATACAGATATCTCTCAATATGAAAGCTATCTTAGGCTGGGCTGTGTAGTTGTAACCATCTCTTAGCTCTGTATCAAAGAAAAATTTGGTCTTATTTGCACTTTGAATATTGAGAGAGTGTGATTATGGTTGCACTTATTGTAAAGTGTTACCATAAAAATGAATAACAGTTTTCTCTTAATCTTATTAAGCACAAACAATAAGGTTTCATTTGTTAACATTAGTTAAAGCACTATGAACTATCATGAACTAACAATGAATGACTATTTTTATCAACTAACATAAACAAAGATTAATAAATACTGTAGCAAATATATTGCTCATTGTTAGTTGATGATGGTTAATACATTAATGTTAATAAATGAGACCTTATTGTAAAGTGTTACCATTTTCAATTATACTGTTCTATTTCTATGATCAGTTTGTGGAAAGGAGTTCAGTTAGGAGGTCAAAAGTTGTAGCTCATAAATCATGTACAGTAAGGTCTGAAGAGACTGAAATCATACGGGAAAGAAGTCAGTCAGTTGAGTTAGTAGCAAAACATTTTACAGTACTTGAGTATTGTTTTCTTTTACTGCAAATGATAATTCATAACTCTGAAAGTAGAATTGAAATGACATTGATTACAAGATGATTAGTTAAAACATTTCAAATACACCTGCAGAATATTTTTTCTAGTCATGCATTTCGCCATCTCGTCTCGTCTTGTGAGATACCCGTCTCGTCACACCCCTAGTAGGCACCATATTTAATTTGACATAAAAAACAAGGCAAGATGTAGAGTCTATATAAAGTTGTTTAGCTGATAAAATACTGAAATTACCTGTTTCCAAACAAACCAAAAACTCCAAAAACATAGGTTGTGTATATTAGACATGACTTAGGACCTTAAAACATTACAACCCATTGAACGGACTTTACGTTTCACAGCAGAGGTTTTATTCATGTCCAATTAAATATGGTGCCTACAGTCGGCGCCGGTGGCCTCATGGGTAGCGCGCCGACATGTAGCGCTAATGCGCTTCGGGCGACCCGAGTTCGAGTCCCGGCTCGTGGTCCTTTCCCGATCCCGTCCCCCTCTCTCTCTCCCACTTCGCTTCCTGTCTGATCACTGTCCTATCATAATAAAGGCAAAAACGCCAAAAAATAAAAAAATAAAAAAAAAAATAAAAAAATAAAAAATATGGTGCCTACCATGACTAAGATCCAAAGTAATGCTGCAATCAAGTTCCTATTTACAACAAGTATTATCACTATTTGTCATTAACAGTACATTACACAAACTATAATAATGTAAACAAACGATTAAATAAACATAAACCATCTCAATATTTGTGTGAAAATGATTTACAATAAAATTTTCAAAAGTACAAAAGTGCATGCAATTGAAGAAACACCCAATTACAACTTCTTATGATCAATACCACTTCACTTCCACACTAAATCTTTAACTGCCATCCCACAAGAGCCTAAAAAAAGTAACCAATTCCCTACTTTTATGAGCACTTGTAAATACGATCATTCAAACATGATGGAACACAGGGAAAAGCAAAATGGTGGAATGGTGGTCTAACTAAACCTGTGTCTTATCACTTTACCTAGTCACATTCCACATCCCTGACCTCTCACCCCTCCTCTACCCCCTCCACCTTTGAGCCTGGCCCCCTGCCCAAAACCTCCACCTTTCCCAGCAGCCCCCCTGCCCAGCTCACAGCCCCTTCCCCCTGGCCCTCTGCCCACAGCCTGGGGCAGGAGAGACACACTGTAGGGGGCAGAAAAACAACTTCCACCCCGTGCTCCCACTGGGCAACCCAGCATGCCGGCCAGACAGGCCTGAAGCAAGAGCCAGGGGAAAACAACTTCCAGAAAAACCTGAAGTATAGGACTATAGGAGTTTTTACTAGAGGTTCATCTTAATTCTCTTCGATCATCTCTCCTGTTTCTTTTTCTGTGCTTCTCGCAGAGACCTCCCTCTTCCCTATCTTCCTTCCTTCCTCTCTCCCCTAGGCAACAGGGCCGTCATAACCAAACACAACAGAGGACAAAGCTATGTTGCTAAGAGGGTAAGAAAGAGTGGAAGAGCGAGGACAAGAGAGGAAAGAGAAGAAGGGAGGGGGACGGCACGCAGGAACTGACCACATGGTCAGCAGTCCTCTGGGAGCACAGTCTCTGAGACCAAACACCTGTTTATCGATACTAAAATACACACACACACACAATCTATACTCATACACACACAAGCAAACCGACTCCTGTATTTCTCCCTCCAACTGTTCTGCACTGTTCCTTTGGGTTTCTATGCTGACACACTCTCTGCCTCTGCCGTACCCCACCGCCGCTCAAGGGAGACAGTCTGTCAGGGGCCTGGTCCTAGTGGACACACAAACACACACATACACACAAACTCATGTTTGCCGTCCCTAACGGTCTCTGCTCCATCAAGCTGACACTCTCCAGTCTGTGCTCGTAGGACCCCTGGCATTGCTCTCGGTACCCTACAGGGGGCTCCAGGGACACAGTCTGTTAGGGGTCTTTTCCTAAAGGACACAAACACGCAAACACATGCCAAGGTGATGTCATCGTGTAGCCAGTCTGTCAGGGACCATAATCCTGGAGGAAAACCATGTATTTGCACTCATATGTACCCTTGCGCACACACACACATATGCGTACTGCAGTGATGTCACAGGACGGACTGTCTGTCAGGGGCCGGAATCCTGGAGGACACACACTCTTGCTGCCCACAGCCCATATGGAGTTGTTGGCGCCCATAAGCGTCCGAGCAGCCGGACTCATTCCCAGGGCAGAAGGTGAGGAGCAGGGGGTTGGGAAGGCAAGGACAGCTGACAGCCTGCTCCCCATCTCCCCTCTAGCGACCCCCAGGTGAGGAAGAGAAATGGAACACCTTCTGGAGGCTGACCACTCACTCACCTCTAGAGACCACTGAGTGCTGTACAGATGGGTGCAGTGCTAACATGACGACAAGAGACTGGAGAGTGGACAGGAAACGATGGGCAGAAGACATGAGCAGAATTCTTGACACCAATGTGACACCACAGGCTTTGGCAAAAATATTGAGGATTTTCCGATTAATGGCGATCTTCATTTGAACAATCTTGATAAATTCTTAAAATCTAAAAATCTTTTATTCTATGTAAAAGAAAATCTGTGTAAGAAAAATAGATATTATAATACAAATATATCTAAATTCAAATCTTAATCAAAAATCAAACTGATTGAGAAACTGCTGAAAATAGTTACTGTTAAAGATCAATTGAATCAAATCAAATCAAATAATCTCAATCTAATCAAAATCTAAACAAGATCTCAAGATTGAATTTTGACATGAATCAAATCAGGAACTCTAGGCCGATACAAAGCACTAGTCAGGTTGTAAACCCCCAAAAATGTGCATCAAAGGCACATTATATCCATTAAGGGGGTGACCATGAGCACCCATGTGAATCCAAAAATGACAAATCATACACACTGTAGTCTACGGACGCAAGTAAACATCAAGCACATCATTTGGGAAAGGGCCTTTGAGTTTTGGTAATAAATGTACAAAATCTTCTTGTTCTGTGGCACGGTTCACAACAGAAGTCCATGCCATATTGACTTCGATCGTAAGTAAATTTCAGTTAGCACTTTGTTTGTCTTTACAAACTGAGGGGCAAAATTATTTTCAATGGTAATTGAGAGCATGCCACAGATGTTGACGATAAAGCTTGCCTTCTATTTAACCTGAAACACTCCTTTAAACACTAACCAGACACAGATGAAATCACTTCTAAACAAACCCTTTCCACAGTAGATAAAGTTGCTGTAAACCCAATTAAAAGCCTTCAGCCATTAATAATGTTTAGATGCGGAAAAGCCAATGGCGTTTTTAGCGAGGATGATTTACACGCTAAGCATTTTTAGGGGCACAAAGGTGAAACGTAAGTACTCTGTGTGTGTCTGATGGAGAGAGAGAAGGTGAAATGGAGGAGAGATAAAGACTGAGGTAGAGGTTGCGTGACGACAGGGGCACTGGCAGTGGTTAAGCTCCGTTTGACTCTTGTGTTGCTCAGTCTGCGCGAGCGGCGGGGGCCCGCACTGTTAAACAGCTGCAGATTAATTACATGTGAAGTGTACCAAAACAAGCCTCTTCACAACTCCAGCATCAGAGATGAGATGTTTGGCTTCTGCCGCTTTCTTTTCTCGCTTTTGCTTTTTTTCTTCAAACTTTGGCTCCCTTTGCTATACTTGCCACATTTGGGTAAACATAAACCCTTATGATGTCACTGAATGTACGAGAAAGCATGTTCTACCTGGCTTGTCATTTTGCAAATGATGAACATTGCCTGACTTTTCATACAACAAGTATGGCTCTAAGTGTGGAAACACAATGAAAAAACTTTTACCTCTGTTCATGTCCATTACAGTGATAAACTCATGTTACAAATTCATACTGACTTGCTCTCTCATTCATTAAATAATGAGTACCACATACACTACCTTTCAAAAGTTTGAGGTTACTAAGATTTTTTGTAAGAAATTTAATTTGTTTTTGAACGAAGTCTTTCATTCTAACCAAGGCCACATTTATTTGATCAAAAATATAGTAAAACAGTAATATTGTGAAATTTTATTACAATTTCTGTTTGTACAGTTGTATGTGCAGTTTATATATATATATATATATATATATATATATATATATATATATATATATATATATATATATATATATATATATATATATATATATTTTTTTTTTTTTTTTTTTTTTTTTTTTCTTTTGGGTAAATGGTGATGGCAAAGCTGAATTTTCAGCAGCCATTACTTCAGTGTCACATGGTCCTTCAGAAATCATTTACACTGATAATTTTGTGATTGCGAAACATTTCTAATTATTATCAATGTTGCTGCTTAATCATGAAAACACAATGTTTCCACAAAGATATTCTTTGAACAGAAAGTTATTATATTATTTATTTAAAACAGAAATCTTTTGTAACATTACACATGTTACTTTTGATTGATTTAATGAATCCTTGCTGATTAAAAGTGTTATTTAAACCTTAATTTAGAATCTTTCTGACTAAACTTTCAAACGGTAGTGTAGTTCATTATTTGAAGGGAAAACAAAAAAAAGTATATTTGGATGCAGTTCCAGGAAATCTGTGCACTTTACATGTACACTGTGTCTCAAATTATGAAAAAAAAACCTGTAAAAATATTTTAATGTCAACACCCATTTGATGTCTCTCTCAATTGCTCGTTTTGTCTTCTGTCTGGTAGTCATGTATGTCACAAGTTTTACTGGTTGGGAGTGTAGAGTGAGTGCAGTCAGGTTCCCACTGTGTACAGAGTCAATGGGAAGCAGCTGCCTGCCTAGCCATGCAGGAAAGCGGTGCTAAACAAGCACTTTGTTCCCTTCTATAGTCTCACACACACAAACATCTACCTCACATAACCTGGAACATGACCCTTCGTCACTGGGATGCGCACATTTGTCTGTGTTTTTGTGTGTGAGAGCGAGAGAGCATGTGCATAACAGATGGGAGAGAGGAGAGAGAGAAGGTGAATGTGTTTAAAAGTGTCCCTGATCGTTTCTCCCATCACTTACTGTACCCGTCTGTCTATGTCTTTTTCTCTATGATCTGTGCTCGGAGGCAGGCAGGCCTCTAAACTGATCATACACTGTATTCTGCCTCTTGGCTCTCTTTGATCAAACCGATGGTGTAAAAGGTTTTGGTTAAGTCTCACCTGCCCTCTTTGTTAGCACAAAGTGACCCTTTAACCTCACTATATCATCACAACAAGTATAGGCACAATGCTCCTATATTTTTGTAGGGGTACTAGAGGAAGTCCTAGTCCACTTTGTGCTATACTTGAAATAAATGAAAAAAAAATAAATAAATAAATAAATTATATATATATATATATATATATATATATATATATATATATATATATATATATATATATATATATATAAACTTTATTTATTTAAAAGGGTTATATTAGGGTTTTAATAATAAATTAATCAATATCAATATCAATAAGTAATTCATTAAAAAAAACGTATACGCCATATGTGAGGCACGCAAGCACAGCAAATGACCTTCTTTAACACCCACGTCTAGAAAAACACTTCCACCAGAGATGTTATTCCTATCAGAATCAGTATATGAAATCACACATGTCAGGTGATTTAAAAACTAACTCAAACATAATTTAGAAAACTAGTCCCATCTGAATAGGGTTAAAGTCTACTTGGCTCAAAAATCTTAGGGAGTGTGTGTCTTTACAAAACACTATGTACCCGAAAAATCATGAACTGCCGAAAAAATTGTGGTCTAGTGAACATGCTTGATACAAACAAGACATGGTAATAATTTCTCTATTCGATCTGAAAGAAGTCAAAGTTATTAAAAATAAATAAATAAATAAATAAAATCTGCCGGATCCAGTGACTGACACCAAAACAATATATGAAGAGGTTCTGCAGTCTACCATGTCTATCTCTGACCACCCCTCTTTTCCCTGATCTCAATCAGCCAAACCTCATTGTTAAAAATAGTCGATGTGCCCGCAGGCTCCTGCGCTACAGGAGGAGGCTAATGGAGAATGCTTCATGATAACTACAATAAGAACACACACTGCCATCCACCCCACTAAACTTAGCATTACTTATGCTAAAGGTGTTTGAATAATTAGCTGTTGGCACACAGGCCAAATTCAGTGTAAAAATGGGTGTGACAGTAATAGCCATCGCTCTTAGCTTAGCATATAACTGTCTCTGGGGCATGACAGGCTAAGCACCTTATTTCTGATGAGTGTTTAATCCACCTCAAGCCTTCAAACAAGTGCTCCCAGCTGACAAGTTGATGCTACAGTAATCCACTTACACCTGCACAAACTCGCAGTGCAAGAAATGACCACTGAAGCAGTGTAGGGCACTAAAGAGCTAGGGCTAAATATGAGAGAATCCAAAGCCTTTTTTTATTCATAGGCCAAAAGAGACAGGAAAGTTAAAGGAGAAAACGAGGGAAGAGGATCGCAGACTGGAGAGGAACCTGGGACTCCATGAGCTGACAGCTCTATGTGTCATGAGCACAAGCACTGCTCACTATGCCATGACTTTATCCAGGAAATGCATTTATTTAGAGCAGCGTTTTTCACTGGTGAGCTTAATCAGGTGTATTTGATTAGGAAGAGACGCAACATGTACAATATTGGACCAGGACCAGGGTCAGGACCTGGTGTAGGGCATGTGTATTGCCCCCTACAGTCAGGTGAGGGGAAAACAGGTATGCTGGTGAGTTACAGTTTAATGATTCCTAATTCATAGTTTAGAGTTTATAGATTTAAAAATGCATATTTAACTACATGTTCTGATATGAACAACTAGTCAGTAACGATACTGATTTTAACTTGCACTACCAAAGTTTAGGATCACTAAGACGTTTTGGTAACACTTTATTATTATTTTTTTTTTTACAGTGTCATTGTTATATATGTTACATGTAGTAACTATAGTAATAACTATAAATTATGCAAAATTACATGCAACTAACCCTAAACCAAACCCTAATGCTAAGCCTATTTAAATACATGTAGTTACTTAATATTACTCAGTACTTAAATGTATAATTACAGTGTAACAAAGACACCTTAAAATAAAGTGTAATAATATATAATATATAATATATATATAATATATAATAAATAAATTAATTCTTTTATTAAGCAAGGATGCATTAAATTGATCAAAGGTGATAGTAAAGACTTATGTAATTACAAAAACAAAAAAAATTCTATTTCAAATAAAAGCAGTTCTTCTGAATTTTCTATTCACTAAAGAATCCTGAAAAACATGCTTTCCAAGCAGAACAGCTGTTTTTAACATTGATAATAATAAATGTTTCCTATGTGTCAAATCAGCATATTAGAATGATTTCTGAAGGATCATGCAACACTGAAAACTGGAGTAATGGCTGCTGAAAATTCAGCTTTGCCATCACAGGAATAAATGACATTTCAAGATATATTAAAATAGAAAACAGTTATTTAAACTGTAATAATATTTCACAAGATTGCAGTTTTTACTTATTTGTGATGTAAACGAAGCCTCTGTGAGTGAGCATAAGAAGCTTTGGGGTAATTTAAGTACAGGAATGCAGTGAGGTCATTAACTGAAAGATTCATTTGACTGATTCAAACTGAGTTTGTGAAGGATTTATTAAAAGAACTGGCTCATATGAGTCAACGGTTCTTGAATCTGAGTACACCAGTAGTGCTGTTTGTTTTTAAGTGCAGCAAGCAAAGTCAACGCAATAGAAAGGTGCGTTTTCTTGGCATTATTTTGCAGTACACTCTCTCTTTATCTCATTACATTTCATTCAGATATCAAAATCACAACATGAGCTAATGCATAATATTGCACTTCAATATCTAAGCCATAAGAGGACTATGGAGCTGAGAGTGGGGGGTTAAGGCTGGGGTCCTCAAGAGGCTGCTGGGCCCAGGGGACCTTCCACGCAGGCAGAGAGAGGCGGGTACCTCCTGCCCACGCTGCCACAGTGGGAGCCATCGGCCCCTCAAGGGACCACCAGAACTGAGAGGAACACCTGGACCTGCCATTAGTCACACAGACTGTGAGAGCAGACAGACGGTAAGCTGGAGATCTGGAGAGAAAGACATCACATACACATATGCATATACCCATACACACACAAAAACTACACACACAAACACATGCTTTGACATTAATGCACAAACAGTTGAGTAAACAGGAACAAGCACACACAGAAGTGCGCATATAACATCAACACAAACAGCAAAAAAAAAAAAAAAAAAAAACACTTGACAGACACACACACCCACCCACATGAGTTAATGAAAAGGTGTCATGAATATTAAGAGGCATAAAAATACAGGGCAGCGGCACTATAAAAAAAAAAACACTAAAACACAAGTTCATGCACTCAGATACACACACGCTGCGAGGCAGGGTGAAGGAGACACCTGGACGGCAATGTGGTGAATAAGGACAGGATAATTACTGTGGTATTAAACGGTGCACTCCCCAGGGTGACACCAGAGCACCCAGCCGGGGTTCAAGGACGCAGAGAGAGCTGCACCTCACCACTGTCATTACAGCAGCACGCACAGTCTCTCTCTGCCTGTCTGCTGCTCAACCTCTCTTTCTGTCTCTCTCACACACTCGAATAGGACACATATAAACACAAACAGCTGCACCTCACCACTGTCATTACTGCAGCATGCAGTGTCTCTGACTGTCTCTCTCTCGCTTCTCTCACACACAATCACTTACAACACATATAAACTCAAACAGCTGCCCTTAAAGAGACAGTTCACACAAATGGAAAATTATGCCATGGATTACTCACTCTCATGTCATGTTGTTCCAAACCCGTACCCGTAATTTCTTCCAATGGAACGCAAAAAGAGATGAATATTCACACTGCTCTTTTTTATACCATAAAAGATGGTGTTGAGCTCAAAAAAACAAAAAACTAAAAACTAAAAAATCAATCATTCAAAAGTCATTATTAATACAGTCAAACCAAAAATTATTCAGACATTTTTGATATATTTTTACTAGTGGGGTGCAGGACACTATAGTTCATTTCTGTAAGTGAGGATAGCAAAATAAAGTAAACTGTGACATATTATACCCAAAAATCCTTCATACAGTGGACTACCAGTAAAATTGATACAAATTTGGAAGCAAAAATTATTCAGACACTGTGACCTGACCACGTTTGGCTTAAGTGTTATCTGATATAATTAAGATAATTTTGTTCTGACACAATTTAACTCTGAGATCTTGTCATATTTTATTACCATTTTTTTAAACTATAGTGAATAAACTGTATTAATGAATGAAATGTTCAAGGTGTCTGAATACATTTTAGTTTGACTGTATATTTTGTTATTTAGTCACTGAAAATCATAAGTCTGAACTCACTTTCACACTTGTGCATATTAAAATGTTGGTGCTAAATAATGGGTTGTGAGATGTGTGAGAACCAGTGGCATTTTGTGCTGATGTCAAATCTGGTGTGCCTACAATAGCTTTATGTGAGGAACAGATTATTTTTGAGATATAAAATATATATATATAAAAACCACTTTTAAAACAATTATAAATATATAACCATTATATATACATTTTTATGGTTCTAAATAACATTTTTCACAAAATTTTTTCATTTTGTCATAGCTATCAAATCTCATGGAATGTATGATTTTCAGCGAATAACAGAACAAAATCTGTTCTGGATATCCTGACTAACATCTCTTTTTGTATTTCACAGAAGAAAGATAGTCATAGGGGTCTGGAATTCCACCAGGGAAGGTAAATAATGACAAATTTGTAATTTTTGGCTAAACTATTCCTTTAACCGCTGCCATTCAGGTTCATACCGACAGAGAGGCAGAAAGAGAGAATCATCAATCAAAAGACAAGAGGAACAGAAAATCTGAAAAATCACACAGACACACAAACAAAATCTTTCAACAAGCAAACAGAAGTCACAACAGATCGCCTGTATGCGATCTGTTAACAAAATCTGATCACTGGACCATACCCACGCTCTGATATGATTTGAGCCTTCTTAGAAACTCACACCGCCCATTTAACGTTGCTGGAGCGATATGTACCGCGGCAATTAGCCCAAAAGAATAGGCACGCTGAATAGCAAATCAACCCAACATTATGCTAACAATGCCATTACTTTACAAACAAACACAACACCCACGTCCATGCATGCGGGAGGCTATGGATCAACGCCCGGCGGGACATGCGCTAAACAACGGACAATGCGCGACCGCCAACAGGTGAGGACCGCTTATTCACTTTGAGCGGTTTTCATCAGTGGATTATTATTTTTGTTAAACCTATGCACTCCCTGAGACTCTCTCCTACACACACAACGGCAAGAACACATATTAAACTAAAACACACATCGCCTTCATCTTGTTTCTTCACTGTTCAAATGCAAAAAAAAGATGCCAGGATGACCCAAAGAGTGGCCAGCCATTAGTTTGGGTTTTTCACTTTTAACACAGTGACAGAGCGGGGGAAAAAAAAGAGCACAACGCCTTTAATCAAGGTCATGAGGACCATAAAAACACAAAATAAACTAGCAAACAGGAAGAAAAAAAAAAATCAGTATCAAGTTCAATGTGGTTGTCAACAAAAAGGACCCAACTTTAAAACAAAATGGAGGGTGGCGAGAGAGAAAATTCTCTTTGTGTATTAAAGAGCTCAAACTGTCTCCATCAAAGGGGGCTCAGCTGGGGGAAAAGGAGCGGCAGAGAAAAGAAAGGGAGGACGAGACAAAGGTACAGCGAGTGGGAAAAAAAATCTGCCCGACATGAAACAGATCAAAGGCTGCGGTCGGGAGAAAGGGAAGCCAGGGGGTCCAGTAATTACGGCCTACATCCGCTAAAGCATGGGGAGAGGGAAAGAGAGGATGGAGGCAATGTGAAAACTTCTCCAATCCATTGGCTCCTGGGGTTGCCTTTGCGCTAGTCCTTCACACACACACTCTAACCCCTACCAGGACGCACAAACGCTGCCAGATCCCGTTCTCGCCCTCCCCCTCTGCCGGCAAGGCCCCACCCCATGCGGGAAGCCCCCTTGCTGGCCCATGGGGGGGATAGCTGTCCACTGTGACTGAACGACTTGGAAAAAAAAAAAAAAAAAACTTTTTGTTGGAACTTCTGGCATCGCCCCAGGGGCTGTTCTCTGAGAAGGAGAAGCAAGCTGACCTCCAGACAGACGTGCATTCAAACATACAATGTGTATAGACATTCACACATATGTAAAATACATGAAATGCACATGCAAACATGAATATAAAAATGCCTGCACACATATGAAAAAAAAGCCACCTCACACACATAAAATGAGGCACACAGTGTGGTAGAGGGCAGTGTGACGGCGTGCGGTAGATCAATGGCGACCACTAGCTGCTCAGACTCCACAGCAGAAAAAAGGATTGCAGTGGGACTAACACTAAAAGTGCAGCCCCATCCTCACATCAAATGTGGCCCCGCCACCACTTTTTAATAATGTGGGTGAACAGAAACATGAAAATGGCTTCAACAAGGATCTGGCTTTCATGTATGCCCTCCCTCGTTCTTCTTACCCTATCCTATGGAAGAACTTCAGGGATGTGCGTGGCCTTCATCAATGACACACTATCAAACTCAACCACTGGAGAGGTGTAGGTTTAATCAATAAAATGACTTACAACTACAGTTATACATTTTTAAAGCAAATATGATGAGAAAAAGTCCCTGCCATAATGCTGGGATGGTTTATGTAGGGTCCCCTGGCTGGTTATGTACTAGTCCAAATCAAAAAAGACCTAAGTTCCTTCTTCAATGTAAGTCTATGGGGTTTTTTTTATTTTTTTATTTTTATCATCCACTAAGGCTCAACAATAAGGACAGTCAACTGGGCCTTGGTTTTGGGCCAGTTTCTTAGTGCCGTGTTGCCACACACACACACACACACACACACACACACAGACATACAGTGCATATTTTCATAAAAAATATTTAGTTATAATATAGCTTGTTGGAAATGCTCCTTTTAAAGAAAACCAATTATTTTTGTAAATTTAATTCCTGTAAAAAAGTTTTAAAAAAAAAATAATAATAAATGTATTTGGTAAAATCTTATTTTTTCCATTTAATGAAAAATCTAAAATATTTTAATTTATTAATTTTTTTTTATGTAATGTATATAATGTATGTAAAATACACATACTAACTAAAATAAGAATAAAAGACTGATCACTATGTGTTGAAGCCAGTGATATGGTTGATAGAAAAAGTTTAAAAAAAAAAAGAAAAGAAAAGTAGAGATGGTCCTCACTGCAGAACACGAGATCCAGATCCAACTCCTCCCACTTTACATATCCCTAAACCTACCCATCTCCACCCCCTGGATCTGGATCCTGGATCTCGTGTTCTGCAGTGAAGAGCTCCTGGAAAAGTAGGTAGGTCAAGTTATGCACCAAAGTTTAAAATATAAGGTTATGGGTGTGTTTAAATGCAATTATAGTAAACACTTAGATTTGGGGTATTTTAAAAAATAAAGGCAAGAAGAGGTGTAACTGAAGACAGAGGTGTTGCTACAAGCATTTGACTGAATAGAAAGAGAATACAGTAAGAGTTTGGAAGTGAAAAGGCACATAGGCTTCTATGTCTGCCTAATGTCTTACCTGTCTACCTGACCTGTCTCTCACTTTTTTCTAATTCTCTCTCTTTACCACACACAAGCAAAAGCACAGCCAACAAGGAAGGGTGTGTTTTCTGCTGCACAAGCTCACACACATGCCCCAAAATTAAATTAATATGAAAAAAATTAAATTAAATCAAACCCCCAAGTGTTTTATTACTTACTTGTGTTTCCAGCCATTTAGAGACTGCATTACTAAAATATGAATAATTAAGGACATATGGGTATTATTATGTCGGAGGGAAAAAAACAATCGCTCATGCCTTATTTCATTTGGAAGAAACGTTGTTATCTCTGGAAAGTGTCTGACAGGGGTCGCTGATGTGTCTGAGGTGTGAAACGAGAGAAATACACAGGTTTGGTCTATATCAGGCAACAAGTCATGCTACCACATCGCCGCCCACACTAAACTTTCTTCACTTCATGACTGCTGACGTGGAGTTCATTTCCAGCTCTCTGAATTTCTGAAATATCACATTCAGGATTTTTCATTGATTGCAGATTGTGGCCGAAATTAGATTTAAGACTTGGCTGCGGTTTTCGGCACAAATAGTGGAACAACTTCTTGTGTATGCACGATTGGATCACTATAGAGCCCTGCCAAGCCTCTCTGACATCCACATATTGCATTTTTGGGGCTCTGGGGGAATGATGCTGCCTCGTCTACATCAAGAAGTTTATTCGTTCTGACCCAAACCGGTGGTGGAAACTCTCCATCGTAAGCTAATCACAACAAAATCACCACTGATTCTTCCGCAATCCCACAAGACACTGAACCATCCAACAAATCAGCGCAGAAAATGCAAGCAAGAAAAAAAGCAAGAAAGAAAGAAAGCAAGAAAGCAAGAAAGCAAGAAAGAAAGAAAGCAAGAAAGAAAGAAAGAAAGAAAGAAAGCAATGGCGAGACACCAAGGCAAGGTCTAGGTCTGCCTATATTCTGCAAATGTCTTCAAAAACAAAAAAGAAAATCCGAAAAAATAAGAACATAATAAAAAATACATTAATAAATAATGAATTCCATCATTTTCTAGCACGGTATGATGCTAGGATAGAATGCTTACCAGCTGGACACATGGTGCCAGTTCAGAGTGTTCATCACAATCCCAAACCAACACACACAACCACACTCATTCCATGTCACCTCAACTTTTTCAGCATGCTTGTGGATTATTAGTCGTCTCCGATCCGTACCAACCCGTTATCAGCCCCTCACCGGTCAACCCAATGCCCCCCACAGCTGTCAGAGCCTCCCGACGCTCCCTCTCCTTCAAACCCCCACTTCACTTTATCTAGGCTTTCGCAGGCCGCACGCTTTGGCAGCAGACTGGGGGGTAACCAGTCTCTCTGTTTCCCTCTCTTTCTCTCCATCTCCCCACCCAGCAGCGGCAACAGCAGTCCCGGCCTGCCTTGGGAACGGAGTGTGGAAACAGGCCCGCATTGCTGTGCTGTGTCCTGGGGGAGTTCATTACTTGAGCAGGGCGCTCCCACCAGCCAGCCAGAGAGCAGGTCCGCCACGGCCCTACTGCGCTCCACTGGAGCTGCTCTCATTAAACAGAGGGAAAAGAAAGAAAGAAAAGAATAAAAGAGAGAGAGACAGTGAAAGAAAGAGGGAAAGAAAAGAGCGAAAGAAAGAGCACAAGAAAGAAACAGCGAAAGAAAGAAAGAGCGAAAGAAAGATTGAGCAAAAGAGTGAAAGAAAAAGCGAAAGAAAGAGCGAAAGACAGAAAGACAGAAAGAAAGAAAGAAAGAAAGAAAGAAAGAAAGAAAGAAAGAAAGAAAGAAAGAAAGAAAGAAAGAAAGAAAGAAAGAAAGAAAGAAAGAAAGAAAGAAAGGCAATGGCGAGACACCAAGACTAATAACGTGACAAGTTTTGTTTTTTTCTCATCGGGTTGCATTTATCGTCTTTTCCGAGGTGGAGTTTGTGTCTGCGACGCCACCCACTCCCAGGTCTGGTTACTTATTCAGCAGTGAGTTTCCTATCCTCCCCAGAAATGAGAAACAGGTTTAAATATTTTACAAAGGCAGGGTGGATAGAGAAGGCTCTGAGCTCGAAGGAACAGCAGAAGGATTCTCCAGATCTTTAACCCCAATAGAGGGCCGTCTCCTTTGAACACTCAACCCCCATCATACACTTCCCTTTCTCAGTTTCTCCCGGGAAGCTCCACTGTCACTAGCCTTGACAAAACAATACGCACCTACCGCACTAATTCCGCTGAAAGAATGAAAAAAACAACATACATGCCCTCCCTCATCCGATATTACGCTCTAAATCTAGACCTGTCCTGTTCTTTCTTCTACTATCCATCCATCTCTCACTCCCTCGCGGTTATGGACGCCCCCCCTTGCGACCCTGCCAAGATGCGAAGGATTCCAATCAGGCACTTAGCTGGATGGCTATTTCCAGGGACAAAGGACATGGAGAGGAGCAGGACTGGAGGGGAGGGGGAAAACGAGGGGGAACAAAGACTGCTCCTGGCACCCAGGGGAGCAACCAGCCACTGACGTCACCGTGTATGAGTGTGTGTATGTGCAAGAGAGATAGAGGGAGGGCATAATGGGTGTTTGAGAGCCTGCCTGAGGCTGGCAGAGGTCCCCAAGGGGGCTGTCCTCATGGGAAGATTGGAAAAGAGTTTCTTTATCATTTGTGCACACTTACTGAGTGAGGGCCTTGTGCAAAATATCAACTGTGATATATCGTAACAACGGAAATGAGAATATGTGATATATGATGTATTTATGTGAGATGTAAAGCTTGCACAAGTCATAGGAGATGTAATATTGACAGTAGTGGAGGCCGGCGTTTCGTGTTACTACAAAGTGTTTCGTGTTAGCCACCATATCATGAGACCACATGAAGAGATAGGCCGCCACATTATGAAGAGTTAGGACACTTAAATAGATAATTTGTTAAGTTCCAAAACCTAGCGGGCTGCTTACCTTATCAATAACTGGTGAGAAACAAATTGCTATTGATCAATTCTCCCTTCGCCGGGAGTTTAATTGACAGGCAATCTGACCAATCATAACACTAAATCTGCCGTTTTGTCCGACAAACAAACCAGAGATTAGTAGATTAACATCAGTGGACTTGAACTTGAAAAAAGGTGTACTAATGTCTTTCCACGGATAAAACAGCATATCTTTTGATTGTGATGTTCATTCATGTTTATTTCGTGCAATAATTAGGAAGAGGTGATCGGTTTAAGTGTCGCTTGAACTGAGGCACTGCAGCGTTCTGTCATGACACATTAAAAGAGGCACAAAATGGTATTTCTTTTTAAAAAATTAAAAAATTTGAAAGCTAAGACTTTGTTTCATACCAAAAGTAACCTCCTCTGTCTTGTCTGTCGGCGTGTTGTCAGTGTCCTCTTTGCTCAACAATGTATTTTTCACTGCACCATGAAAAATACACCATGGCTTTTCTTGTAATTGTGAAAGATGATTGTATAATTTAGTTTTGTATGAATATGAATTTTGTGTATTAAAGTAAAAACAACTTTTAATGGTTTATGAAGACAGTAAACTACATTTCCCATCATTCTGTGATAAAATACATAGATGATACAGCACAAGAATGACCAAAATAAAATCACATACCTAATGTGTATCCTTTGTTATGTAGCATTAGTGCTAAAAAAGCTCCCTGTCTTTGTCAAGAAGTTAAAAAAAGTGAGAGAAATTTGATTACAATCAAAATCAATGGACGCATAATATAATTATAATTTCCCAACTCGTAGGTAGAAACTTTCCTGGAGGAACGCAGAAAAAAAATAAGGTTACGCTTTATTTTACAGTGAGGTAGTTACATCGTAATTACTCACATAAGTACTGAGTACTATTAATTAACTACATGTGCTTACTATAGAGTTACAGTTAGGGTTAGGTTTAGGGTTAGTTACTTGTATTTATGCATAATTTACTGTTATTACTATAGTAAGTACATGTAGTAACGTGTAACTACGGCACTGTAAAATAAAGCAAAAATAATCCAAAAATAATCCAAGATGGCGGACGAGTGTAGAGAAATACTGAAAAACATCAAGATAACAAGAACACTCTACCAGAAACAATTGTGCTTCACTTTAGGAGCATTATTTGCAAATTGCTGCCTATGTAGAGTTCCAAATTTGTCACTTATGAGGGCCCATTTCAGATTGCATGCTGCAAGACACTCGAACGAACACCAATCTAATAAAAGTAACAAAACATGACAAACGGAAAAGCATTTATGGGCACGTATGTGTCCATCTCTACTGGCGTGCACACGTCTGCGTGCTGAATCAGTAAGTGTGTGTCAATAAGGGCGAGTGTGTGAGCATGTACGCTGGCGGCCGTGGTTAATGGACTCTGGTCTGTCTGCGGAGGGGGAAAGGCTGGGGCTCTTTGAAAAGAGTGTGGATTCAGACAGCCTTGCCCATTTCTCTCCATGCGTACGTCCCAGGGGCACTGCTTTTCCTGACATTTCACTTGACAAAGGCGAGCCACACCTGAGCGCAGGGTTAAAACTATTATAACAGCTCTCCCCCTGGCACACTGCCCTTTGGCTCCACTGCACCAAGTGTGTGTATGTATGTGAGAGTTTGTGTGTGCGCGATTTTGGGCCCCTTGAGTGCGAGAATGTGAAAGAGTATGCGGGTCTACAGTAGGTGTATGTGTGCAAGTACCTAAGGTCTGCAGCTCCGGGGTGTGTTGACATACAACGCCACCTGACCGCATCTTCATAGCGTACGGTAACAATGCCGGCAATGGCGCATCTTGAGGGCCGGACCTGCAGGGGCCCACTCCACGCCCACATTCGGCCCACGCTAAGCTGGCTATAGGGAGCCAGTGAGGAGTGGAGGAGCACAGCCAGTAGCCACAAACCATAATGGAGAAGCTAGAGATTGAGAGAGTGAGGGAGTTGGGGGCAAATGGGCCGAACTCAACAGGAGGTGGGGAGTGAGTGAAAAGAAAATGAGAAAGGGAGAAAGGACACTGCAGGAGAGCTGGAGAGAGGGAGACGTGGAGAAAGAGGGCAGTTTGGGTTATCCACTACAGGGTGAGAGACGGAAAGAGAAGGAGGGGGCAAAAGGACTGAATCGGAGAGAACAGGCTGTTCCTCATTACCGCGGCTCCCCGCAAAGAACCTGGTGATGGCTCTATTCTCCAATGCCAGGGTCACCGAGGTCACACCCACCAACCAGGGGTCACATTCTCAGACAAAACCCTAACTAAGACGCAAGGCGATCAACGGAAGACCGAAACACCTGACCTCCTCCACCCACAGAGCCTCTGACAAAGGCCTTGTCCCTGCGGAAAACCAACAAAGGGCGGCCATCTTAGAACGGACCTACAATCGCTCAATGGGAGCAGACACAGCCTCAACTGACTTTGGGGCTCAAAGTTGAACAGTCAACATCTAGGAATGGAAAGTTTAATTTGATCTGCAGAAAATTCATTTTCAAACTAGTGCACTTCCTGAGGCGAGCACAGATCTTTATGTATGAATGAGTAATATTTATGCATTAGTACATGAGCTTGATATAGAAAAAAAGAGACGATTTGAACCCTAAAACAAAAAGGACGCGTGACCAGAGCTTGCGCAAATAAGCACAGCATGAATTATGCATATTGGTGTGGATGAGCACCAAAAGAAATATATTTGTAATTGTGTACTTTGATTATCTGTACATTTATTTGTCCGTACACACCCTTCGTATAGCCAATGAATACAAATGAGTGCGTTTGGTGGCAGGAATATTAACTCTCTCTCTCTCTCTCTCCAACGAGCGGGAAAAAATTGTGTGTGGATATTCCAACAGATTTTGGCTTCTTCCTGGGCACACGCAGACAGACCAAATATTTACTCTCCCCTCTTCCGCCCGCCTGCTCGACACAGCAGCCGAGAGAGAAAGAGAGAGAGTGAGAGAGAGAGATAGAAAGAGAGAGTTACATTTTTAATCGGCTGATTTTTTCCCTCCGAGAAGGCAAGCTGAATACAAGTACGCTGCCGCCAACACACACACGCTCCTTTTTTGTGTCCTTTGGCAAATTCTTTTATTTCGCTCTTGCGTGGAGCAGGAAAGAAAAAAAAAACGAGAGAGGAGAGGAGAGGATGGAAGGAAAAGGAAGAGAAGAGAAGAGAGAACGTCCCCACAGAGTTTTTCTCCCTTCCTGGTGCGAGCGCAGGCCCCCACAGAGTCCCTGTGTAATTTCCAGTCCCTCAGAATTCAGGTATTAATAAAGGCCCCATGGGGAACTGCACACAATATAACCCTACATTTTCAGGCATTATGAAAGGACGCCCCCAGGGGTCTTTGGCTCAAATTTCTGAAATGCAGGCATTGTAAAAAAGGCACCCCAGGGGAGTCCCCCCGCAATAGAAATCTGCTGAATTCAAAGCATTTTCGGAGTCCTGGTGGGAGCCATTACTCCCTCTGGAAGCGATTTTTTTTCTTCTTCTTTTTTCCCTCTCTCCTCCTCTTTTTTTTTTTTTTTTTTTTTTTTTTTTTACAAAACATGTGTTGCTGACATGTTGACAGATTGCTCAGTGAAGTGTTTAGGTGCATGCACAAACCGAGTCTCTACAGAGACAGAGCAAGCTCTCTCTGCCAGAGAGCCTCTCAACTCTCCCAAAACTGGTGCCATCCATATTTTATAAGAAGGGGAAGAGGAAAATCTAGGGCTAGGAGAGCAAGCGAGGGGGGGTAAACACAAGATAAGTAGAGTCACGTATGGAAGGAGGAGGAGAGGAAACGAAAAAGAGACGCTGAAAGACAGCGATGGGGAAAGAGAAAAAGGAGAGAGAAAAGAACTTCATCGTGAAAAATGAACCCTGTGATGAAAAATGACTTCCAGTGTGCTTTGAAACAACCCTCCTTCGTCTCACCCCCTCCCTTTCTCTCTCTCTCTCTCTCCCTGCATGCTGTGCCCCCTCCCCTCCCCTCAATCTCTCTCTCTCTCTCTCTTATGGAGGCAGGGCTCTTGCTCTCCCTGGAAAACCTGAGTTTACAACCAGCTGTGACTGCATTTGTATCTGTGCCAAAGGCTTAGTGGAGGAATCTTCAGGCCACCCTCTGGCTCAGAGAGAGAGTGAGAGAGAGAGAGAGAATGGAGGGGGTAAGGGAGGACCAACACACAAAGCAGCTCTCTCTTTGAGGGAACACGCGTAGTCTGATTTGTGCAAACACACAGAAGCGAACACACGCGCTACTCTGATATAGGTGCCGCAAACGCACATAAAGCAAATACAGCTCAAGACGAACGTGGCATGCTGTCGATTACCACAGACAACAATTTCAACTCGTCTCACGATTTGCAAAAACAAAAAAAGACAGTTACGTGCTTACAATAAAGATCTACGAGGCAATATGGGGTATGCCGCGAAGCTCAACCAGCGATCTGCAAATCTCTCTTCAGACCGCATTTCTGCTGACTTGACAGCAAATGATGTAACTGATTATGTTAAAAGCTGTCCACAAATAAACTTCACCAAGTCTGTTTATGAGCCATACAGATTTTACAAACATATGTTTGTAACATCTATTTTAACATCTTAAGTATTTTAATTCAGTGTCTTTGTGCAATTACAGTCTGCTTGTTATATAAAAAATATATATACATGTATGTGTGTGTTAAATATGTAAAATAATATAAATTATTTTAATTAAATGCATTTTTAATAAAATAACATTTTATTTTAAGATCAGCAGCTTTTAGGGGCCAGTGCGGAGCCAATTTTTTCAGCTCAACTGAGACACACGAAAAGACTCCAGATTGGACCCCTGTCGGTGGAAAAGGAGCACTGTAAGCGTGCATTTTTATTGGTTTTCACTTACCAAGTCAAAATTATTTTCCATGGCAATCAAGCTTAATTTAATAAATCTTATATTGTATTTAACCTAAAAAAAAAATTCCTTCAACATACAAATTTATGTCCAGCCACATTTATTAAAACTAATGCCAATAAAGCTTATTTAAGGTACTAATCTGTCCTTGTCCAGCTTTTTTTCTTAGCACAGCAAGATCAAATTACAAACTACTCTCCTCTTTCTCTGTATGATGAAGCGAGAGGGAAATGATCTGCAACTTTAATAAGAGTCTTGGCCTCCCTGGATTCAGCTGCTGTCGTGACGACAGGCAGGAGCTGGGGGGTCTTCAGTTGGCCCGGACAGACATACGGATGGATGGATGGAAGGATAGATAAGTGGAAAAGGGATATGTATTCATGGCGTGAAGCGCCCTGGGCGAGTGTGTGTTTAGTGAAAAAATGAAGGGGGTGACTGCAATCTCAGGGGACTGAACCACCCCGAGGCCCCGTCACATACCCCCATTACACTTCAACTGCATGCCAGACGCACAACTCCCCACCTAGCCTGCCAGCAGAGGAGAGGGCACACTGCTCTGTGTGTGTCAGAGCGTCTACAGAAGTAAATGAGTTGGTGTACACTAAATGTTACAGGCTTAAAGAGAAAAAGCAACTAAGATACGATTACCATTCACAACCCATTTACAAAGTTCTGTGTTTATTTTTAAAATATTTTATTTAAATATTCATTCAATATAGTAGTTTTATTAAACAAAAAAAATACAAATGCATTTAATAAATATTTAAATAATATGAATAAATTGAATCAAGTTGAATCTGCTGCTCTATGGTCATTTTTGACCAATTTTTTTTTTTTTTTCCTCTCTCCATATTTTTACTTTATTGGAATGGAACGAAACTTAGTAAAGGTTTTGGCACTTGCTGTGTGAACACAAAAAAAATAATGGACATTATTTGAAAAGGTTAAATGGTTCTGAAAAAAATAGTCACACTTGTGCTCCTCGCAGTCAAAAATGACCGCACTGGAAATTAATGGGAGACGAATTTCATCTAGTGACAAATTTTAGTACTGTGGCCAAACAAAATCTTACTGAAAGCTAATTTTTTGAGATATCGAGCTCAAATTTGGAACTCAACCTTTTTAGATTTATGGCTTTGATTTTCTTGCAGTTTTAGAGTAAAACATGTTTTTGAATATAATATATATATATATATATATATATATATATATATATATATATATATATATATATATATATATATATATATATATATATACTATTTTTGTGCATTTTCATAACAATAAATGTATAATTCTGTAACTTTTTTAAGTTAACTTTTTTGAACTTTTTTCACTTTTTTGTCATCTTTGAAAAAAGATCAAAATTAAGTCTGTGCTCTAAAGAATTAAAAATTTATGACAGTTTAAGTTGGAAATTTCATTTTCAGGTTTATGCTCAAAAACTGAATAAATGGATTATAATTTTAGCGTGAATATAACTTAGTGCCATAAAACCCCCTAAAAATACAAAATATTAAACAAAACACATTATAAAACTAAAATATAGTACATTCATTTCATCAAAATAATAATAAAAAAAATGATGTCGTTTTTGACCGATACGCAAAGAGCACCAGAGGCTTAAACATACAATTACAAATATACATGTAATAAATATTTCAATAAAACATATCTAAATTAAATAATAAAATGTGAGTATTGGCAAGTTTGAAGCTAACTGTCATCTCAACTTAGAGAACACCTCACTGTCAAGGCTTTGGCCTAGCGGTTAGCGCATACGCAGCCCATGCGAGTTTAAATCCAGCTGGCGACATTTACTGACCCCATTCCCCCTTATTCTACCCATCACTTCATGTCCTTTCTTGACTATACCTATAAATAAAAGTGGCAAAAAGGCCAAAAAAAAAGGAGCCATTCGTCTTCCCACCCTCTCTTTCTTTCTCGAAGCAGTGACAGAGAGTGTGTGAGCTGTGTAGAGCTATTTCTACTGACTACTAACCCCCCCAACCATCAACTCTCTTTCTCTCTCTCTCTCTCTCTCTCTCTCTCTCTCTCAGTCTGTCTCTCTGGAGCGCTTGCCGTTCCCCTCAGTCTTCTGAAGGCGGGTTAATTAGCACTCGCCTCCTATTTGTATCTGACAGGTGGAGAGCCCGCCCCCCCAGCTGACTGACAGCTCTCTCGTTTACCCACACGGCTGCCTGCTTCACTCAACCATTCTCTGGCTTACTCCCCGAAGTCTTTCAGTCTTTCTCGTCCGCTCTACTTCAGGAAGACACATCCTGACATTTATTTTCTATACAGATCAAAATATGAACTGATCAAGAGAGAAATGGGTCAGAGGAGGAATTCTAATTTCAAGCTAGAAGAGCTCAGCTGCCATGCAGCGGTCACCTCTGTGTGTGCGTGTATATCTGTACCTCCTGCTCACCCCCTGTCCTTCCACATGAGTTTAGAAAGCTCGGAGGGTGGGCAATACTGCTATATACAACACATGGAGAAGGTGGACCAATAAAGGCTACATATATAGCAAAAACGAGGTTGAGAGGACACCTGAACAGGCCTACTGGTCCACATGCTGTGCTGTGGAGTCTAAACTGGGCCTCTTTCTTCGACTGAGCCAAACCCAGGAGGCTACAGGGCCTTCTGTTCCAGACTAGAGAGGGAGGGGTCAGCTTCACAATGCCACAGGGGACATGTGGAAAGGGGGCGAGAGGGAGAAAGAGAGAAAGAGAGAGCAAGAGAGTGAGGTGAGTGTTGTTAACAGCCAGGGCCCAACCTTGGCCGGTTGCAGGGCAGTGGAGCGGAGCAGCGCAGTGAATGTTCTCCATTTGATCTGAGGTTTTTTCCAAGCGCTCCTCAGGGAGCCAGTGTTCCAGATTCCTCCTCCAGTAGAGCCTCCCCTCAGAATCAGCCCACAGTATGACACACACACACACACACTCCTGTATCACCCACACACATTCACAAACTTGTGCACACAAACACTAATCCACACTCATGACCCGATAGATTCACACACAGACAAATATAAACACACACTAAACGATATAATGCTGTCCAACTGCCAGCAAAGTGAACAAACACACACACTCACACTGTAATCCTGTAAACAGACATGTTATCGGGACGAAGGGTCATTTAAACTACTGTTCAAAAGTTTGGGGTCATTTTTTTTTTTTTTTTAAATTAGTACTTTTATTCAAGTAACAGTAAAGACATTCATAATGTTATACAAGATATATATTTCTAATGAATGCTGTTTTCTAATTTTATATTCAAAGAATACTGGGGAAAAAATACTTAAAATAAAAAATAATTACAGTTTTTACTTTTTTTTTATCATATAAATTCAGCCTTGGTGAGCATAAGAGAATGTTTTCAAAAACATTTTAACAAAATCTTACCAACACCAAACCTTTGAACAGTAGTGTAGAAAAGCGTGGTTACAAAAATTAAGTTAGTAATTTCTAAAATTACATTGGTTGTTCCTTTTACATTACGCACAAATAAAATAACCATTCATTGAACACAAACATACAAACGCTAGAATACAGTAATAATACACATTAACCCACTCTTAAAAACATACAGTGGGGCCCAAAGGTTTGGGACCACTAACAAAAATGCTTTTATTTAAACTTTTTTTCTATTTTACACATATATTGCGAGCATAATTTGAGTGAAAAGATGAACTGCAATATTAATATGAACTTCAGGATGTCTTTTTGCTTTAATGTTTGCATTAATGACAGGAGCATTTGAACTGCATGAACTTGCATAAATTTGAGTAAAACATGATGAAACACCTGACTATCTGTACAAAGAGTCACATGATCAATCTCAGAAATGTGCGTTGTGACCAAAAACTGCAGTGCAGAATTGCTGAATCAAGTTAAATCATATTTTTTCTTTTCATTTTTAAAAATCCTAAAACTTTCCTAAAAAGGTTTAAAAATGATTTTGTATTCCAGATTTTCAATGTGATATCAGACTTTTTAACCCAAATGTTAATCTTAAGCAGAAAGAGAGAGAGCACAAGAAGTTAAAGTGATATATAAGAAAGTAGAAGGAGATGGAAACACTAGGAGTGTAATGGGGGAAGGCAGAGCCAAAGACATTTGGAGGGACAGAAAGGCAGACGTTCCTCGTCTCCAATATCTTCTCCTGTGGAACTCATATTAGCAGCGATCAATGGCAGCAAGGGGGAAGAAGAAAAAGAGAGGGATGGAGGGACAGTCAGAGAAAGACAATGACGGTAGGGATGGTTAGCGACCATATCAGAGGTTATATTATTGTCGAGAAGCTAAAAAAAAGGACGGTGCACAAATACGAGGCGGACATGCCAAATACACATGCACGCACAAACACATGATGGGATTCCAGGTGTAATTCTATAGCCACGGTGTCTTCTGTTAAGGGAATAGAAATTTCATTTCATGCCGTGGCGTGGCACGGCTGTGCTCGAGAATATTCCTGCTTTGACGGGCATGTGGTCATAATAATAACCGTAAATTGATAGAGTGGCTTTATGAGCCTTCTGCTGGTGTGCTGATATTGGCCAGGCTCTCCTTGGGGCCATGGGAACCATCCACTGCTCTCCACAACATGGCCTCCCTCACACACATGCACACACACACACACTCACACACAAAATGGCGTGTGTTTGTCCCTTATCAGATGAAGTCACCAGCAGCACGCTACTCTCTCTCCCATTAGACCAGCTCCCAGGAGTGTGTCAAGAACTTGAAAGGGTTTGAAAATGATTTTTTATTTATTGCTATCATTATTTTTGTTGTTGTTGTTATTATTGTTATAAATAATTTAAAATAAATAGGGAACTGTATTAAACTAATTTTGAATAATAATTGCATTATTCAATATTAATTGAATTGATTAATTTTGTTTTAATTAATTTAATATTCTATAATATTATAATAATTTAAAAAATAATAATCAGAGTTATTATTGTTAACTAAAACTATTAACAATTTTTTGTTTATTGAAATAAAGCAGAAATAAAATAAAATACAAATATTAGCTGAAAAACAATGTAAACGAAAATTAGAAATGTTGTCTTGGCAATGAAATGAAATAAGTTTAAGCACTAAAATTACAAAGTGGACATAAATAAAAACTGAAACCAAACTAAAACTGAAATATAAATAAATTAAACCTAAATGGTAATAATATTTGTTTTTTATATATATATATATATATATATATATATATATATATATATATATATATATAATATATATATATATATATATATATAAAAACATAACCAAAAAAATGTAATCTAAATATGAATAAAATATATAACAGTATAGAAATAATACTAAAATAACACTGATGATAATAATAATAATAATAATAATAATAATAATAATAATAATAATAATAATAATAATACAAAATAGGAAGAAGGTTTGTGATCGGTCCAACCCCCCAGACATGGAACCAGATTATGGGTGCTTCTCAAACAGAAGGCTGCATTCTAGTGAGGCTGTGTCCTTCCTAGTCCAGTCCATCGAAGGCTTGTAGGCTAGAGTCCTCCTCAGCATTAAATGTTACAATGAGACGGTAGAGTAAAATGCGTATGGCAACATCATATATGTTTCTGCCCCCGCAGTCACGATTTGAAAAATCTATTAAAATTATAATTTGAAAAAATATTTATATTAAAAACCTTTAAATTAACTGCCTTTCCATTAATGCAGTACATGTAATGACAAGCATCTGTGGTCTGGAATATGTGCAAAGGATTGTGGGTGATTGGAGGACACGAAGGATACACTTGATGCATCCTTCAAAACAGGCCAAATGAAGGATGAGAAATGAAGCCCGCCTCCTTTGACAGACATTGATGATATGACAGCAGAGATATGCAGTCTTACTACATCCTTCCAAATGAGAAGCACCCTGTTTTACAATCTCCAGTTCGCACACTCCTGGGAACGACTGCATTTTTTAATTTCATTTCACTCTTTATTTTTCCCCTCCAATACACATCATGCATCTCTCTGATGACTCCAAAACTGAGATTGTGTCTAAAATCTAGGACCATGATTTCATTACTTTGGAAGTAGCTAAAATAATGGAAGGAGATGGGGAAAGGGTTGTGTCATGCTGTATTGTGTCCCCTCAGAAACATGTGTGCTCTGGTATGATGAGAGCTGTGGATAATAACAATCCACTAGCACCATATTTTGAGAATTTTATATAGCTGAAAAGATACTGCAAGATCATTCAATAAACTTACTGCATACGACTGCTGGAGTGGCATCACTCTCTCTCTCTCTCTCTCTCTCTCTCTCTATATATATATATATATTTCTATCTCTCCCCCTCTTTTCCTCAGTTTTTATGCTCGTTAAGGAGAGGCCCTTGATTAATCTGCTAGGAAGCAGATGCCCCTGCAGGGCCGCTTTCAGCGTTTCATTAATTACCGCGATTGTAATAACGGCTATTGTGTGCGTGTACTGCGTGTTAGCTTTAAAACACCACTCTCCTGAGGGAGCATACTGACTCCAGAACAGCCAACGGCCTCTAAGTAACCCCACCGCCTCAAAAACTATACCAAACTTCTGCCTCCTGCCAATATGATTTCCTCAGAAATAAGAAATTAAAGCAGTCTATAATTTCTGTGCCAATAGCATAACCACACAAAATTGCAAAAAAATAATGATTGTTTTCAAGTAGGTTTACTAAACACTTCCCTGTCTGCCATTGTACATCTAAACAGGTAGTCTAACCAACAAACGTAATGCAAAATTATTTGCATCTTCAATAAGTTGCATGATTATTGATTATCGTAGGTGAAATGTTTGCTGTGGCTGATTCAAAAATTTGAAAGTGGCAATCTACAAAAGTTACCCCACAAATGGTACATTGAACTGGGATAGGAGGATACATAGAGGGAAAAAAAAATACACTGTGTCTTTAAAGACAGTGAAGAAACACAACACATACACAAACCTGCTGGGCAGTGATTGGTACGGTGCTCGGTCAGGTCTGCCAGGCACTCAAAGTCCTGTTGGCAGTTGTCACAGGTGAAGATGGAGTCGTCATCTAAATCCTCCTCTCCCACCCTCTCGTCATGACTGGTCACACTCTGTTCTCCGTCCTCACCCGTCACCCGGCTCTCCTTTCTATCAGAGTCTCGCTCTGATACTGCTGCATCTATGTATATACACACATGAACCGTAGAGAGAAAGAGGGAAGATGTCAGGTCAAGGGATTGCTACTGACAGGTAAATCATACTATAACATTTATTTCTTGACTGTTATGTATTGTACTTCATATATGTGCTGATGCAGAGCTTTTGCAAATGTCACGGGTAGCGAAACGTACTGTACTTGTCAAAACGTAAATCAATTAAAAAAAAAATTTCATCCAGTGTTGGCGAAGCTATTTTGAAACTGTAGAACTGTAGCCAAATTAGAACTCAAGAAATGAAGTAGGTAAACTAGTCAACTACACTATATGCATATTCATATACATGAACACATATAATCTGTATTTTCTAGCACGATGGGGGTTTTGATTATATGAGACTGGATAAAAGAATAAATGGAGATTGTGATGTTGTCAACAATGAACTAATAAAATTAAAAACAGAACTAATGCAAGTAGAAAACAAAATATGAGAAATTAAACAAGAAAAAGAAAAAAAGTCAACAACAGCGTTGAGCAGCAGCATTTAACCAAATATTACATAAAATGCTGTTTCATTACAAAGATGATTGTGCAGGAATTAAATTCAGTAAATGAACTGATTCACTAGAATGAATAAAACTTTCCAAAGGCATATAAGGGAAAGAATCAATTCAGTTGAATGATTCAGACTTTCCACAGAGAGAGAGAGAGAGAGAGAGAGAGGACCAATTCATTAGTATGAATCAGACATTTCAATGCTGCATATGAGGTAAGGAATCATTTAGGATTAACCAAATCACTACAATCAATTAAACTTTCCAATGCTACATTTTAAAGAATCGCTAATTGTTAGAAAATGTATCACATTACTGGAATAGCTCCACTGTTAAAAATGACCTAAAAGAGATAACTTTTCTCAGTCTCAGTATAAATCCCAACCCTAAGTGTGTCTAGTCTCAGTCAAAACTACAAAGCTCCCATGAGCCTCTAGACTGAAGTGTAAGAGAGGGGCCCGAGGCTTTGAGAGCCGCTTGAGCGCGAGCCACCCAGTCGCTCGTGGCACACAGTTAGGACCAGTGGAGAAATCTGCCACTGCAATCCTCCTTCCGCCATTGTGGCTCCATTTTCACACCTTATTATCACATTAAAGGCTCTACGCTGAAAGGACTACACACGAGACTGGAGGAAGAGGGAGGAGAGAGCAAGATTGAGTTAGAGTGAAAGAGAGACAGAGGAAGCAAGACAAGACGGCGTACAAAATGTGGGGTGGTATGAGATTGTGAGACAGAATGAGAGCAAAGAGACCCTGATAAAATTGATCCAAATTAAGACACAAAGGCCCCCGTCACACCTGCTATTAACATGCGCTTTCGGTGGTCAGATCGCAATCGGATAGCACTTGACCACTTTAAAAGCCAGGTGATTGCATTGCGATTACCAAGACCACATATGGAGGTCGTCAGAGACCATTCTGACCACACTGGACAAAGGTGTCAATGCTAATATATTTTGTTACGTGCATACAATAGTAATAGTATACAAAATGATTTAAATTGACCCTATTTTCGAAATGATTGTTATTGATATTATTGTGAACAATTATTCCATGTGTCATTTTTAAAAATGTTGTGACCTTGTAATTTTTAATCTTTCGGTGAAAATGAGCGCATTCCAGACTTCTCCAATAATTTAGATTGCATAAACCTCGTCTCTTTCTTACAAATGACTGCAAGCTCGCATTCAGATCTGCACCCAACCAATCAACAACCAATGGATAGAACCAAGTCCCTGTTGCTACTTCCTTTTCATCCTGACTTAAATGTGAAAAAACAACAAACGATCAGGTCACTTGACTTAATGACTAGCCCATGAATTATTCCACTGGACTACACTTGAAATCTCTTGTTTCTCTCCCATAAATTCTCACTCACATCATTCTGCCAGTCCATAACCGCAAGGGAACTTTAAAACTTCATGTTTTCATCACTTTTAATCCCTATTAGCATCCTTTACTGTGGAAATGTTTCTAAACGCAATAATGCCACACACCAAATACCATCATTTTAATCTGTAAAAATGACAGCAAGCATTCAGAATGTTACAAATACATGAAATGGCAGAACATGCTGTTCAGTTAATGCAACGTCTGATGCAATACGCGACCAGTTTTCCGTTTCATGAGTGTAAGTGTGATCAGCTCTACCTGAAACACACTAGAGATACACTGCAATGGAAAAGAATACGAAACACGTATTAATGAATAAAAGAAATCAAATAGGCAGAGAAAAAAAGAACATTGACAACAAGGGAAACCAAGGAGCCGAGAAAAAGCGCAGAGGAAAGGAGGAAACGTGAGGGCAGAGGGAGCGGGGAAAGGGAGGGAGGAAGTGGGGGCCGGAGAGAGGGAGGGCTGCTCACCGGCTCCCCCGGGCTTAACATCCTGTCTAATCATCCTGGACTTGTGCAATCAGAGAGAAGCAGGAGGTGGCCATTCCTGTGCTCCACACATTCTGATCAGCTCTAATTTGGCCAGGACTGGCACTGCATTACGCCGCGCCGCAGCAGCCCACGCTAATGGGGCCTGCGGTTCGGAGCCCGGCCAGAGGAGAGCCTGGGCCTCGCTTTGGGCCCCAGCCCAGTCCGGACTGCAGGTGGAAATGGGTGAGGGGGGGTTGGTGGGCTCGGTATCTGGAGGGGCATTTGGATAAGGAAGCGTCGAGGTGCTCTAGTTTATTTCACCCCCACCAGAGCAGAGGGTAGAGAGGTGGGGGTGAAGGTGGGGGCGTCGTGGTGGTTTGGAGGGTGGTGTGGGCTGGGCTAGGGGGTAGGAGGGGTATGGCCATCTGTCCAGTGGTGAGAACACCGTCTGGACAGGGAGGAGAACGGCCCCTAACTGACACTACACTGATAGAGCCCTGAGCAGCGGTTACACACATACACACACGTGCAAACACACAAAAGGTGCATTAACTACACTATTTCATCCATGAGAGCTTCTAATCTCGGGGAAAATGGATGGTGGCAGTAACCCTCGAACACTCCCTACCTCTCCTCACTCAATCACACACTCTCGCACACACACCCTGATTCCCTCAGGTACCCTCATGCCAGAGGTACAGGCACTGCCAACCAAGGCACATGCCAGCACAACCTGCTACCATGGCAACGAGGGAGGAGCAGGAGGGGACCTTTCCCTACCCTTCTCCTCTCTCCATACCTCCATCTCTCCGGTCATAAGCGGGGCTGGCGTGCAGGAGGAGATGAGGATAAAAGTGGCCGGCGGAATGCTCTACACTACCTTTTAAACTCCTCCATCCTTCTTTTTCATTTTCTTTTTGCATCTTCCTTTCATTACTGCCTTCTCTTCCTCCTCCTTTCCCGTAAGCGTATGCCCTCTCAGGAGGGAAGAGGGGAGGGGAGTCTCTAGAGGGGGCCCTCCAGAACACACTCCATTAGAGTGCAGGGCCACCATCATTACAGGGCTCCATTTCTCTCTCTGCAGTGGAAGATTGATACACACGCATCACGCATCTCAGCTGCAGTCGTTCCACCTCCGACCGCGGCCTTGACAAACACACACGAGCGCAAATGCGTGCGTAAACATGGTGCGTGGTGCGAGGAGAGGCTGATGGACGCAGGGTGGGGCACAGGTCGAGGTGAGGTCCGTGAACATTTCGAAATTAGAGTTCACCCAACGTGGCTCGTTTTTTATTGTGCGCATTTGGAGGTTGAAATGTTTAAAGGGACAGCATACCCCAAAAAATATGACAGTTATTTAGTCATCCTCATGTTGTTCCAAATGCCATATGACTTTATTTCTTGTGTGGGAAAACTGGAAGACTATGTTTCCATGCCCTTTTGCATTTATTTACAATGTTAGTTCACAGAAAAATTAAAATACTGTCATTAATTACTTACCCTCATGTCTTTCCACACATGTAATACCTTTGTGAATCTTCGGAACACAAATTCAGTGAGACAGCAAGATAATTAACACTTTCAAATGCCCAGAAAGGTACTAAAGTTTAAACAGTTCATGTGACAGTTCATGTGACTAATGGTTCAACCTTAAATGTTATGAAGTGACGATACTTTTTGTGTGCCAAAAAAACAAGATAATGACTTTATTCAACAATATCTAGTGATGGGCGATTTCAAAACACTACTTCATGAAGCTTCAATGCTTTACGAATCTTTTGTTTCAAATCAGTGGTTCGGAGCTCGATCAAACTGCCAAAATCACGCTCCCCCAGTGGTGAACCACTAAAATTTCAAAACATTTATGACATAACGAAGCCTCGTTTACTGAAATCACATGACTTTGGCAGTTTTAAATATGTCATTAGTAGCTTTCTGGGTATCTTAATTTGTGTTCCGAAGATGAATGAAGGTCTTACAGGTGTTGAACAACATGAGGGTGAGTAATTAATGACAGAATTTTCATTTTGGCTGAACTAACCCTTCAAGGTTTCAAAAAGAGCCAAAAAAGGACACAAAAGAACCATACAAGTATCATAAACGTGGCTCGCAGGACTCAAACAAGTTTATAGAAGCCATTCAATATTTTTGTGCAACAAACAGAAAAAAAACTTAAGTTTTTATTCTCATATAATTTTTTCTTTCAGTCCAATTCATGAACTAATCATTCAGACTAATTTTGAGAGCTGAATCAAATGATTCACTGAAAAAATACAACCGCACTAAAAATTACAAAAGTACAAATTTCTCATTTTGTATTCCCCAGAAGAAAAAAAGCTTTCGGACAACATATAAGGGAGAGTAAATGACAGAATTTTCATTTTGGGTATGCTCTCAGTTTAACGCGCCCACGTAGGAAAAACCTGCAGAAGAGACTTAAGGTCAAGGCAAACAGGCTTAGTGGAATCATTCTAAAGTGGTGCGTTTTAAACACAGACTGTGGCACAATGAAATCAGGGCTGTTGAGAATAGAGTCCAAAGAGACTAATGTTTTAAAGAAAACAATTGAAAAAAAAACTGTTCTTTTTATGCTCTCCCATATAATTTCAACTCTGTACGCTGCTAACATATATCTCAAGAACGCGCCGCTCCTGACCGAGACCGTGCGGCTATTTGTGTTTCATTACTGTAATAGCTGTCAAGCTAGCAAGCCTGTGGTAACTGTGCTGCTATTTGTGTTTTTAATGTAGTAGAAACGTGTTAGTGACATAATGTGGTGTTTAATATTTTTATAATGTTGTGCCTCAGGTAGGCTGTAGTGGTTTAAATGAGTATGAGGGGCAATTTTGTCCCTTCAGTGTCCTTTTGCAACACTACAGGTAGAGGACAGACACACACAGTGGCGAACCTCACAACAGGGCCTAGACTCCCTCTACTGTGAGAGGGCTAGGTGAGAAACAAGCCAAAGAGATATAACACTTCTGCTTGTGTGTGTTTGTGTGTGTGTGTGTTCGGTGAGGGTTAGTGGACAACGGTGTTGCGAACTTGATTGAAAGCTCCATTTATCAGAGTAGACCTTGGTATGTTGATGACAAAGACTTCATCAAGCACACAAGTGCTCTTTTGAGACTTTGCCATCCCAGGTGGCAAGCTCTTTCCACCACACCTTTTTGTTCATGTATGTGGGAGAGTATTTTCTCAGTACTTTAAGTTAGGGTACATGCTGTTGTCCTCTTTCATGTGTGCAAGACCAATGTGTTAATGAGAGTTTGGGGGTCCCCAGCAGGGGATGTGCCCAGAGCCCAACTCTCTCTCTAACAGCCAGCTGTAGCTCCTGTCCCTCACACTGCAGGCCATTATCTCTGAGAGACAGCCTGTCCCAGCACCAAAAACTCACACATATACCTACCATACACTTACAAAATAGATGCAAACAACACAAATATACACTACACAAGGGTATTATAAACGTACACTCAACACACACACACAAATTCACTCTTAATTGATGCAAAAAAAAAAAAAAAACTATTTTCTCAAAAAAAACGTGTACCTAAAAATAAAAAAGCAAACAACATACACTCTAAAAAATGAGTGTAACCCAAGTTGGGTTGAAAATGGACAAACCCAGCGACTAGGTTGTCTTAACCCAGCGAATAGGTTAAATGTTTGCCCAAATACTGGGTAATTTTATTTAACTCAACTATTGTTTAAAAATGCCTATATTGCTCGCTTAAAATGAACCCAAAATTGAATGAATAATAATTACACAATAAATATTTTTTAAATTGCTTATTAATAAATGTTCACCTTTTAATTATTACTGTTGCCTCTGTCTGATTTTTAATTTCCAACCTATTTTGGGTTCATTTTAAGCCAGCCATATAGTTATTTTTAAACAATAGTTGAGCTAAATAAAACTGCCCAGAATGTTGGGCAAACATTTAACCCAACTGCTGGGTTAAAACAGCCCAATCACTGGGTTTGTCCATTTTCAACCCAACTTGGGTTGTTTTAACCCAGAATTTTTTAGTGTATATTTAATTTCAATTAAAATGCATTGTTAAAAATAAAATAAATTTTTACTTGCATCATTAAAAAATAAAAAAATTAAAATAAAAAAGAAACAATGTTATATATATATATATATATATATATATATATATATATATATATATATATATATATATATATATATATATATATATATATATATATGTGTGTGTGTGTGTGTGTGTGTGTGTATAAATATTTCAGAAATATCTCAAGAATTGCTAGCTGAATAAAAACAGCTGTTTCCTCTTAAATTCTTGAGACATACCCACTTTCATAAACGTAAAGAGGCTTCAAAACAATGTCTCAAAAATAGCTGCAGCATTTTTAACAGAGGATATATTCATATTCATATGTTACAAAGTAATTCAATGGTGCTCAAGAGTTGAAGTCATTAAACACAGTCCCAAGGGTTAGCATCCTTTCTAAAAATGGTAGATTGCATATTCTAATGCAAGAAAAAAAATATTAATATTCATAAAGCTTGGCCAACTTTTTAAACCACCCTTACAATATGGTCTGACTGAAACTCTGATTTAAGCAGTTTATCATTATCATTATATATTAATGATTGTTTTTCTTTATGATATTGTATAATATTCATAGCTCTACTAATAGCCCTTTCTTATGCTTTATATTAAATATGGTTGTGTTTGTTTTACATCAAGTTGAGCCTCAGGTCGTGGTGTGTGTGTGTGTGGGGGGGGGGGGGGGGTCTGCTACAATCAACCCCCACCCACCCCCCACCACCCCACACACTTTCTCTCTCAGGAAAGACAAACAGCCATGTTTGTGTGGGGTAATTAGATGAGGAGAAGTGAATTAGCAGAATCCACAGAGCAGTCATGTTGCCGAGCACAGCCCCGCCTTACAGGGACCTGCTAATTACCCCTCGTTAGGTTGATATGTCTTTTTTTTTTTTTTTTTTTTTAAAGTGTGGTGCAGCTTCCATCATGAGAGTGGGAAATAATTAGCATTGGTGTGATGCTGCCCTTAATGGACACCGCAAGGCATGCTCCACACTGATGAGAGGAACACAGAAATGACAAAGTGACAAAAGATCAAGAAGATGCTTTAGTGCTACTAAGAGCCACAGATCCAACAGCACAACTATGTTGTCTTTATAATCGCCCACAATGCACAATAAATGTTAAATATAAAATGCCATGAATCTGCATGACAAGCGCAGTTTGCTTTCCTATATTGAATTTTGGACGAAACATCCGATTGGAAAAAATGAGTGAGTACAGAATCTTTTTTTATTTGCATCCTGAAAGCCTAAATTTTAAGTGCATATATCAAGTAAAAGTTAAGTTTGTCAACTTTTAGGACTGCAAAAATAATAGAAATCAAAGATAAAAGACATGGACTAAAAGTCACAAATGTCAAATTTTGATTTCATATACTCTTTAAATAATGCAATAAAAAGCTTTCCATTTTGCATTGTGGGTTTTGCTCACCAAGACGGCAAGTCGTCAACTCAGCTAAAACGTTTCGAGACCTTAGCTAGGGAACTCTCTTTACGACCAGAACCCTTAAAACTCCATTTCCCTTTCCGCCACTGTGTCTGCTCTTAGTTATGCTGTACTGTGTGTGCGTTTAAGTGCAATTGAATGTATGTTTTTATTATTTCAAAGTACTAAAAGGGGAAATCTACATGGAGGTCATACTCGTGTGTCAACCGATAGAGAAAAGAAAGCAGGAGACAGAAATAGAGATCAGAAGAGAAGTTGTGTGTGTTGTACAACTAACATGAGGTGAGAGTAAGCTTGGTTTGGGGAAACTATACACACACACACACACACACACACACACACAAGAAGACAACTTAACCCCAACAAAAGAACAAGCTACACTGTGCTGCACTGGAAAAATAGCAGCTCCAACTTCAACAAGACTTTTTTCCTATGAAAACATTAAAGCACAAGGCTGTCTTTCAACTATACCACAAATACACACACACACGGACACACACTCGAACCAGACATGGCCAAATGTAAACCAGATCAAGGCTGCATTAGTCAGAGAGACCAAGGAATTGTAGTGCTGCTCCAAGCTCGATTAGGTATGTCTGATCTCATCACACGAACACAGCCTACCTGTCGAAATCCATCGCTCATCCTGTCCCTGAAAACTGGCACAGACGCGCTCCCTGATAGAAAACATTAATGATGTTGGACCACGTCAAGACATAACAGAGAGGTGATCCAGGTTTAATATGGACTCCATGGCACCTTCAAACAAATCCTACAAACTAAACTAAAATAGAATAAAATTATAAATATTTAGATTAATTATTATTCTATTATTATTATTATTAATCTGCCCATTTTTGACAATTTGAGATAATTCGCAATGGCCACCAATCGTGCCATCTTGTCTAATAAACAAGTAATAGTTCTTCCTTGTATCAATTTAAAATACCTACAGCCTTGTCAATGGATAATAAACTTTTCCTGTTTTCAATGCATATTCTAATGAATTTTTGTCAGATTTTGTGAGGTTTTTTTTGTCATCAAATGTACGTGTCAGAAACATAATGGTCATCCTGCTCTCCATAAACTGTCATCATCCATTAAATAACCCATGTTGGTTGACCACTAGCTCTAAGGCCACATGTATGGTACATCTACATCCGCATTGTGCGTATTCCAGTTTGGAGTTGGGACAAGGGCCCCTGATGGCCCAGCACTTGAGCAGGTGCAGTGCGTGCACGTGGTCTCTCGGGGGAGCGCAGGGCCTAACGCGGTAAACACGGGACCTATTTAAAGCAAGTAGACCTCTCTCTCTGGCTCTGCTGGCCTCCGCTAGCTGTGTTTCCACAATACCGCATGGCCCCTCGGGACCCCGGCTTGCCAGCCACGCTGTACCAGTCTCCCCTCCTCCAGAGACCCAGCACCCAACGCTCGTGCACCCAGAGAAGAAAGAGTGGGAGATGATGAAAGAGCGCGTCATGGAAGGATGGGAATTAAATCACACAGAACACACAAACAGCAATACAGCTGCTCACCGATGCCATCACCTGTTCCAGCCCATGGTTCTGCGAGCTGACACGTGAACGTGCGAGCGACGCGTACACACGTCGACGCGCAAATATACACACACGGCGACATGCTAATGCATACACACACAGAGATGCACACCTCCTCTTCACACATTAAAACTGTTTTCCTGTCGCTGCCTTGGGGAAATTAAAAATATATTATGGACCTCCAGAGGTTCATGCAAGGAGATGAAGAAAAATAGAGAGGGACACAAATGAGAGAGCGAGACAGACAGCGAGACACGAACGGAGGGAGAGGAAGACACACAAAAGCACTTGAGGGATAGAGAGATGGATCTCTTGGTTGTGTCCTCTTTTCTAAACTGCCCACTGCATCATAGAGAAAGAGGGCCATTTTGGGGCTGCGATGTAGCCGACGGTCATCATTGCTCCTGTCCTGCTCCCACCCTCCCTCTCATCCCTCGTTTCCCAGTCACCAAACAGAGAATGCATGCCTGAATCCAGCTCAGGTTAGATTCCAGAGGGGATGGAGCATATGAAGGGGCCAGGAGACTGACTGATTTTTCACTCTGTGTCATCTAACAGATCTTGCCAGTCCTCTGGCTCTCTACAGTTGCCTCAGTAAAGCCCAACAACAACAAAAAAATGGGACTTTTTTTTTTTCGGCCAGATTGAACTATTGCTTGCCCAATCAGGTCAATGTTGTGTAGTGATTTAAACATGTCGCCAAGTTAATAATACCTAGCTGGTTTTAGCAAATCTGACTTGTGAAAGTCTTGAAAGCATCAAAGAAATCAGTAAAACAGTGGTTCTCCTGTGGACCCACCACTCTGCAATTTTTTTTATGTCTTATCTTTTTAACAAACCTGATTCAGATCATCAGCCCATTAGGAAACAGCTCCATGAACTGAACTGAACTGAGTGTGTCAAATAAGGGAGACATAAAAAAAAAAATGTGTAGAGCAGTGGGTCCCCAGGAAATGAGTTGAGAACCACTGCAGTAAAGGTTTTGCAGCTTATACAAATATATATAATTATATATATTTATATAATTAATATAATTTTCTACAGATATGGCAATGAGGAAATCAATATTTTTATGGAGTTACATTGTTTGCAAAATTTCATTATGACATTATGACGTCCCGACCGAACGGTACGGACGTCAAGGTTCGGTGCACGCAGTTAGACAACGAATATAGTCAGTCACAGGCGATCCATACTCCAATCCAGAAGGGGGCGCGTGTGGTAATGCAACACTGTTTGCTACCAGTAAAAATCGCAGGAGAAGCAGCAGCAATGTTATGTTTACATGTAATCTCTCAACCAGTGTTTCAACTGCAGAAAGATATCAATAAAACAGCTTGAGAATAATATCTCATGTAGCACTACATTTACCTTAGGCATTTTAGTGTTGACAGCATGTTAGTTCGCTAGATAAATGAACTCTAGTGAGGAGTATTTCATATATGCACTATATTAGCCTATTCATTATATTTAACTTGTTAGTAATGTCTTGATTATTTAATGTATGTTTAAGTAAATTTGTCATGAAAACAAGTTATGACAGTAACTGTGTAAATTATTATATTTTAAAAATGAATGGGAGTAGAAAATTAACTTTATGATTAGATTTAGAAGTTAATGCAAAACCTGCCTTATGTGCAATTTACTTGCTTTTTTTTTTTTTTTTTTTTTTTTGAGTGTTGATTATATCTAAAAATAAATAGCAACTGAATTTAATAATTTGGGCTATGTTGTTAATTGTAACTTTTAATATAGTAATGTGCAAGTAAGGGCTCCTTATATGATTTATAGCATTAGCTAAGATTTTTTTTTGTCCTTAGGAACACAGAGGCACATTTGGGCACATTTTATGTTTAGTTTTCTCCCCCTGCTATACCGAACAGCAACTTCAAAATCGAGGTACATACCGAACAGTCATGTTTGTGTACTGTTACACCACTACTGTTGAATGCATGAATGAATGAATGAAGTTTGGCTGCATTTATCTGAAAAAATACAGTAACAACAGTAATATTGTGAAATATTACTATAATTTAAAAATAAATGTTTTCCATTTTGAATTTCTATTCCATTTTTTCCCATTATATTATTAAATCAGGGTCAGGTAAACATAAAACCAGCCAATTATACAGGCCTTCCTTAATACTGATGAGTCGACTAGTCATTCAGGCAGTTATTCTTAAGATATAGCCTTAAAATATGTCATTATGTCTCAAAAAGTTACAATGTAATTTTAAATATGTTTTTCTAAGGCATATGAAATTTGTTTCTAAAAATGACTGTGGCGAGCAGGGCGGGCGAGAGCCGTGAGTGAACGGCACGAGGCCGGTGACGCAAGAGATAATGAGCTCCACCTGTGAGGCGCACCGGCTTTGAGTCTCTCACGGAGGAGCTCCGGAAGCATAAAAGGAGGAGCGACGACAGTGAAGGACGAGAGAGGACCAGGCCTGGATATTATTTTACGTTTTATTATGTTTGTGTGGTCGGCAGACGTCCGCGAGGGTCTGCCGGCATTACTTTCGTTTTGTATTTGTTTATTTTGAATTAAAGTTATGTTTAACGTTCGCCGGTTCCCGCCTCCTTCTACGAACTTTGTTACAGACTTTAATGTACATTTTTTGCAGGGAGACCAGTCAAAATATTGGCAAGTAAAAATCTAAACTTCTGGCCCAACTAAGCCTATAGAAACAGCCCTGCCCTGTACTGTACTGACTGCAGCACATACCTTTCTTTCTCCCTCTTTCATTCTGGCCTCGACAAAAGTTTAACGTGTGCCGAGTTTGACAGTGTAGGCCATTAAGAGGGTCATAAATAGGCCTGGTTCGGTGCCCCGCTGCCAAATAAAACCAGAACACAACAGCTCCCTTTCTGCCTAAGGAATACACAGGTGACCAAAAAGCTCACATTACGGGTGAGGTCACAATGACTCGCCCAGTGTGGGTGAGACCAAGGGAGAACAGACAGAGCCATCTGATTGGCTGCGTTAAGAGGTCCTGCCGGCCCACCAATAGCTGAGGGAGGAAATGAATAAAATAATTCAATTCAAGACCATTACAGCCCCTATCGGCCAGCGCACAGGGATATGAGCAGCCTTTTTCCACAATGAATCATAGTCGGGGACACGCACACAAATTGGGTGCTTGTGTGCGTCGGTGTGTGTGTGCACGCACGTGTGTGTGTGTGAGTAATAATGTACTTGATCCCTGCAAATGTGCGTCAGACGATGTCCTATATGTTGACAAAGCAAAGTCTCTAGAGCTATTGTTTCAAAGTGTGTGTGTGTGTGTGTGTGTGTGTGTGTGTGTGTGTGTGTGTGTGTGTGTGTGTGTGTGTGTGTGTGTGTGTGTGAACGCATCCAAAAGCATCGCTCCGGTTCTTTGACAGGAAGCAGGAAAAACAATGCTCAACTTCACAGCTCTGATGGCACTTATAAAAAACAATTCCCCCCTCCTTGCTCCGTCTTTCGAAAAATGACAAGCGTCTGCATCTGTCTCTATAAACTCTCTCTCTCTCTCTCTCCCTCTTCTTCCTTTCCTTCGACCGACCCCCCCCCCCTCCCCTCCACACCACCATCTCTTCGAGTCTCCAGTGTCAGACCTGGCTCATTTTCTCTCTTTTCTCCTTTCCTTCTCTTGTTCCCCTCTGGGCCAGGGAGGGACGGGTTGTTTTTCTATCTCAGGGAGCACGGGGTGGAGAGAGAAAGACAGTGAGAGAGAGAGAAAGAGAGAGAGAGAGAGAGAGAGAGAGAGAGAGAGAGAGAGAGAGGGAAACGGGGGGTGTACCTCCGGCCCGCTCCCCCAGCGGGAAAGACCGAAGGGGCCTCAATCAGGTCCTCAGGGGCCCGCGGGTGGGGGGGCGGTGCTCTAACTCTTTCCTTTAACCTCTCCACCCCTTAACTCCAACCCCCCCGCTGCACTCGCTCCAAACTCAGTACACATTTTCCACCAAGGAGAGGGGTGGGGGGGGGAACGAAGTGAATTTAATACCAGGAAAAGCCTGCCAGTGTCCTTGTCGACATCATCTCCTAGGGAATAAAGGGAAGGAAGGTTTTTTTATCTTTTTAAATAAGAGATGGCGAGCGGCCCCCTGAGCCCCAGCACAGCAGCACAAACAAACACAGGAGAGAGTATGGATAGGGGGAAGGGATTGAGAGAAAGAAGGAAAAAAAAGGGAGACAAAGAGGAAAAAGAAAAGAAGAAAGAGGAGGTGATGCGGAATGCGACCAAGTCCACCCGGAACGGTGGTGGAAAAAAAGGCTGATTAGCACAAGCAAATGGGGTTACAGCACGAGAAATGAAGAAGAGAGGGATGGAGGGAGGAGTCGAGGAGAAGAGGCAGGGCGGAAGAGCGGAGGGTTTTAGTGAGAGCCCTGGGACTCCCCTTCCTGCTGTATCTCACACACGCAGCACTTTGCAGCCACCCAGGACCTCAGTCAGCACCCCTGCAGCACTCCCTCAGGGCCGGTTAGGAGGGGCCCACGTCATCCCCTCGGGCCCCCGGAGGCCTCTCTCTCTTACTCCTTTCACTCTGCTGAGCTCACCAAGATCCAACACGCACATTCACACACTTAGAAATGCACAAACAAAACTAACACACTCTTAATATCTGACTTTAGTGATTTTAATGCCCTAGTGAGATTCCAATATAGGCTATATATTACTTTTGATCGACAGGGATATAAGAGAGATGACAGGAAACAATTGGAAGAATAGGGAACAGGTCCAGGAAATAGCCCCAAATGCATATCAACAACATTTGCACAAATCCTTGACGCTAGGCTACAGATCCCACATAGACTAAGTTAGTATATTAAAAATAATAATAATAATAATTATCAAAAGTTATTGGCCAGTTGCATTGATGCTGCAGTCTTAAGGTAAGGTCACATTTACTGTTGCACAGTGAAATTTCCTGGGGAATTCCAGTCATTTCAAAAGTAATCCGCAAGATCAGGAGTCCTCACACAGATTTTGCTCATGTTCAGATAACTCATGCACATTTTCAGTGTTGACCAAAAGAAATCTGGTTTAAAAGTGACTTCTGTGTGAGCTGTGCTTCATACATTGCTATACCGTTGACAATGAACAATGGACCTTTTTTTGCCCGCAAAATTTCACCAAAATTTCGCTAATGAGCCCGGTACATGTTATTGATCTTTTTGTGAACAATTCATCCATGCATACCTGCAATTTATTTATTTATTTATTTATTTTAGTCATAATTCTCTGTGGTGTTGTTAGTCTCAGCCTCAGACGTCATGCCCACGGACCGCTGGCTGAACGTCTGATGCATATGGCACACTTATCTGGAAACACTTCAGGAGTTTTGAAGTCGCCATCTGGTTGGGTGAATTCTACAGGATGTCAGGGAGACGCGTGTCACATTCTTTAACGGTCCGCCTGGAAACAAATGCTGTGACGCCAAACCATCTCGTGGAAGAAGAAAGCCGTCGTGTTTACAACTGTGACGTACCAGGATCAACTAAAACGCTGGATTTTCAAAAGTATGTGAAGTTCGTGGCTCCACTGTTGCAGTAAACTTGCACATTTATTAGATGCACGCCGGTCTGTTATTGTAGGGACATCGACTTTACATTTTCATGTCCCTAAATATGACGTGGAACAAAGCAAACTGTGATTGGCTGCATTACATGTCAGTCAAATGTCCTCTGGGCGGTCCTTGGCCAATGAAAGCTGCGACAGAGTCCAGACCTTCTGCCGTCAATCTGAAGGTCTGGCTATGCGAGACTATGGTGTTATATGCCAGGCTTCTCCAATCATTTACTCTGCTTAAACCCATCCCCTTTCTCACAATCAACTGCAAGCTCGCATTCAGATCCGCCTCCATCCAATCAACAACTGATGGGCTGAACCATCCTCTCCCAACATTTTTTCTTTTTCAATAATCCCTTTCACTTGAATGTACATCACAATATGGAAGAAAAGATCAGTCGCTACTTTCGTTACATCATGACTTTAAAATTACAATTGACCATTTACGTTTTGAACACACTTTCCTGCTTTTATTGTGATCATTTGTCCTTAACATTTTATCAAAATAATTTGCTTCCTTTTTGACTGTCATCATCGCCAAGACCTTTTATTTCTCAAACCCCCTCTTGCCACTAACCTGTCATATAGAAACCACTTTTCACAAACCAATTAAAATCTCAAAGGGTGAAATCACATCCCGCCTTACATTTTTTTTTCACGCTGGCTGAATATCAGAAATACGGTGCTGACTTATACAAGCAAGGATTAATTAATACATAATCCATAAAAATGAATAGCTGTGTTTTTATTGGATAACGTCCAGTCAAAAAAATGCAGCTTTGTTGATGGTGCGGTAATGTTTCCACTCTCTGATCCAAATGAGTCTCCTGGTTTGAAAACACTTGAGTGAAAAGGGCTTCTGAGGTAACAGGGTGAAAAGCAAAATATAATATTCAGAAAGATGCATGATCTAAAACAGCGCGCTTGGATTTTGCCGGATAGAAATGTTCCTCTCCAGAGAGGAGGTGTAATCAAACTCGTCAAGTCGTGCGATATTACTTTCGGAGTGCGGCAAAGTGCCTTTACGTTCAGACAGGAAGCACCGCTAAGCTTCCAGTCCAGCATGCACCTGGACGCCAACCTCTTGTGTCTTATAAAAAACTCTCCCTCCTTCCCTCCCTTCCTCCCTCCCTCTGTGCGCAGGGCTGCAGGCCATGTGGAATTGATATTAGAGATTGTGATGCAGCAGGTCGTCTCCGAGGGAGCAGGGGGTTGGATGTATCGTGCAGGACGCCACGCTAGCGAAATCATACCTGTCTGAACAGAGGAGTCCCAACCACTGCCGCACTCCGCAGATTCGGCCTCTTCCACTGCTACCGAAAAAGAGAGAGAGAGCGTATTAGAGTGCTTGTGTAGCCAAATCACACATTTTAGGCACACAAACATTTACGGTATTCTTGTCAGAAGCGTGCCGCATAAACGGCGGCCCATCATGAGTCTATGATGCGTTCGATCTGACTGTTGGATACACATCAAAGGGCTTTGTTGTGTGCAAGTGCTCTTTGTTTGTGTATGTGCTAATTTTGGAGGTGCAAAAACAGGTAACAGGAGGCAGTGAGATGAGAGGAGGAATGTGTGATAAAGGTTTTCCTGGGCATAGTCAAGGAAGGAAGCCCCACTGGCACACAAACAGGAAGCAGCAGTGTTCATGACACAATAAGAACTTGGACCACCCCCCACAGCCTCACCACCATAAACACACACACACACATTACCGGTCTCTACAAAACTCCTTGTAGCCTGGAAGCACTTTGGCACACAGTCTAGAATGGAAACATACACTGTAACTTTTCAACAACAAACACAGTCTGTAATTTGCGTAACTCTTCCACATTAGATGATAGAGGCATCAGTGCATAAAGGAATATGTCAAATAATTTCTAACCTACACTTAATAGTCCATTCATGCTGAAAAAGTGCTAAGTCTTCACACTCAGCGAACAATGTCCATGAACATAAGGAACAAAAAGCAGGAAAGATAAACATCAATGATGAGGTTCAAAAGAGGCTGAGACACTAATTAAGTTATCAAACTAACCACATGAAGATTTAGAGCGTTAATTAAGCCAAAAGTGAAATGTCTGTCATTATTTACTCACCCTTATATTGATTCAAACCCTTATGACTTCCTTTTTTCTGTGTAACACAAAAGGAGCCATAAGAGCGACTGTTCATGCTGCTCTTTTTTAATTCTATGAAGGTGAATTGGGACTGGAGCAGTCAGGCTTAAAAAAAAAAAAAAAAAAAAAAAAAAAAAAATGTATAATAAAATTAAAAATACTGAATATATTGATTTATATATTATATCAAAATATTGATATAATGAGCTTCAGGAAGATTTTAATGGATGAAAACAATTTTTTTAATATTCCTAAGTCATTCATTTTCAAATGATACTTAGGCAATTATGCTATGAGGCTAACGATATTCCTCAATTAATATATAGAACATACTGTCGTATTTGTGTGTGTGTGTGTGTGTGTGTGTGTGTGTGTGTGTGTGTGTGTGTGTGTGTGTGTGTGTGTTTGGGGGTGGGGGGGGGAGCAGTCAGCACAGTGTGCATAATAGCATTTGTAAGTTGCTTTCCCTTTCAGTGTCTGCTAAATAAACGTGTAAAATCTTTCATGGAAGAACGAAAGTCATACAAGTTTAGACTATTATCAGGATGAGTAAATGATGACAAACGTTTAATTTTTGAGTGAGCTTTTTCTTTAAATAGAATTTATCTGAGAAAAGAAACAAAAGTGGGAACAAGAAAGACAGAAAGAGCCAGAGAAAGCACGAGAGAGAGACTGAATCTGCTCTGTGTAAAGGAAATTGTGGTTAGATATGCTCCCACTGGCATTGGGCATCACTGCAGTCTCACTAAACCCACTTCCTCTCAGGAAAAGACTCTCAGAGAAAGAGGGGAAAAATGAGAGACAAAAGAAGAGAAAGAAAAAGAGAGAGAGAGAGAGGCACGAACTGCACTATCCCTGACAGCCATACTGCATTCCTTCCACATTATCAGTTCCTTAATTACACACAGATTCTCCTTCTCTCTCAAATATGCAACACACCACTGTAGAAAGTGCTGTCTGAGCCACCGTACACTGCTCTCGTCGAGGCTGCTCCCAGCAGGGTGGTCGGTGTGAACTCGACTCCACTACCACCCTCCCTATTCCATATTCTACTCCCAAGCCAAGGCCAACAGGCCCCTGTTTTCCCTCTCAGAGCTGTGGAATATCAGGACCGCAGACACTCCAGCCAGGAGTTCCAGAGCAAAGCCTGCCGTCAAGGCCCGAGGAGCCAAGCCAGGTCAGGATGACTGGCCTGTTACCGGACGCCAAGCGCTAGAGCCCAGAAACAACAGAAGGCCTTTGCTAACAGGACACTGAGGTCTTCTCTTCCACTCCTTTCAAAGTCAAGGGATACGTCACACCTCTCTTTCCCTTTCTCTTGTCCTTTGTTTCTAGTCTCGCACATTTTTCCTCTCTGTTACTCAATTTCCCAGTTCTTAAATGACGTTTGGCTGGAATTTTGGATCTGTTTATTCTCGTTCCAGACTTGGAGGCAGTGTTGGCTAGAACTGGAATACATTTAATTCATAAACAGATTTTAAAAATCAAGTGCTTGGGTCATCCTCAAAATATGGTGACAAACATGTCCCTCGAGTTTTCTGTCATGAAAAAAGTAATCATTGTGTAACCTAAAATAAAAAACTAAAATGTTTGAATCTATATTGTTTTGCACATTAAATAAATAATAATGAAAATATTATTATTATTATTATTATTATTATTATTATAGCTATTATTACTATTATTATAGATTTTATTATAGATATTATTATTACTATTATTATTATTAGCAAGGTGCCTGAAAAAAATCATTTATATCACTTTTATTTATTTATTTATATTTATTTATTTCTAACTCTTTATTTTCCCAGGATAAACATTATTTAAAATTCAAGTTTTGCACACAAAGCAAACACAAAATAAACATATAATATTTTAAAATATATATTTATTTGTATAATTAATGCAATAATGTTTTGACTAAAATTAAATAAAATATAATAGAAATTATGCAAAAAAATGAGTCTAAATTAGTTTCGAGAATGACCTATTTGTAATCACCCATTGAGTATATTAGATTTTAAAAAAACACATTATCAGCCTATACTTCCTTTTGTTATGGATTATTTGATTAAATATCGATTACTTACGAAGCAACAGCAAAAAATCGGTTTGCAATTTACAAATGAACATGATCGCAGCCAGGTATCACCTTACCTTACACATCATTTGTCATCATTCATAATCAGAACCAGGGCGTTTCAACCAGAATGTGATTGCGTTGGGGCCTGTGATGAACGTACCAGGCCCAACAATTGCTTACTGTGGCTCTGATTAGGATGAATCTGCTTAGATATGCTCTCTCACTCCTCTCTGACCATCCCTTCCCTTCACTGTACTGTAGGTTTGTATTTATGTGTACTGTTCTTTCTCTGTTCACAGAATAAGTTTGTCTCGCGGCCTGAGCCACTCCGATGCCGTGCTGTACTGTTTATCAGGGGAGATATCATGCTGCTTTTTCTAGTCAGATCTTGCTCTCTTGTTCTCCACAGTGCAGGGCTGGGCTTCTCTCCCCCTGGCTTTATGGTATGCTCCCGGTAGTCTGTAAGATCCACTATGAGTGCTGCTAGTCATACAAAAAAACGAACACACTTACAAACACACACACAGAAAGCACAGTATCTCTCCAGAAATCCAGCCTACACTGCAGGTGTTACAGTAGGTACACTCAAACACCCACACTCACAGAACACCTCAACCTTCCTTAAGAAAAGATAATTAGTGGTGATTACTATTGCTCATACTCATGGTTAGGAATTTATACAGGCCCTTAACCCTAAATATTAAAGGGATAGTGCATAGTGCACAATATTTTGAAAAACTGTTTTTGTCCATACATTGCAAGTCAGTGGGGTTTCAGATTTGTTTTAGGTCCCTCTGACTATATCTTCAAAATATCTTCTTTTTTGTTCCACAGAATGAAGAAAGTCATAAAGGTTTGGAACAACACAAGTAATATGATGAGAGACTTTTTTATTTTTATCTGCAGCTCCCTAACTTAATCATCATGAAAGAAACAATGAAAGATGCATCAAACTGTGTGGCTTTTTGAAGACAGGTGTTAATGCTGAACAAATTGGGGGAATAAATCTAATTGAGTTTTTGTGATTTAAAAAAATAAAACAAGCTGTGCTTGCCTTGTTTGTACAGCTGCACAATTTGGCCAGAATGTAATATATATGAATTTATATGACTATAAAACAATAAAAATACTTTAATAATAATAATTATTATTACATTAAAAAAAATGCTGTAATACTGTAATATTCACTGTAAAATAAAAAAAGTGCATTTTTCTGATAAAATTTGTGATTTAACTCCAGGTTTGCTGTGCTACAATTTGGCCAACAATGTTGTATTACATATCATTATGACTATAATAATAATTATAATCATTATTATTATTATTATTATTAGTAGTAGTAGTAGTAGTAGTAGTAGTAGTAGTGGTAACACTTTACAATAAGGTTTTATTTGTTAACATTTATTAAATACATTACATTAGTTAACATGAACTAGTGATGAATAATACTTCTACAGCTTTTACTAATCTTTGTTAATGTTAATCTCAACATTTACTAATACAATTTTAAGACCAAAAGTTGTATCTGTTAACATTACTTAATACACTCTGAGCATTAATAGTTTTATTAACTAACATTAAAGGATTAGTTCACCCAAAAATGAAATTTCTGTCATTAATTACTCACACTTATGTGATTCCAATCCCGCAAGACCTTCGTTCATCTTCGGAACAGAAATGAAGATATTTTTGATGAAATTCGGGAGGTTTTTTTATCTCCCAAAGCAAGCAACGAAATTACCACATTCAAGGTCCAGAGAAGTAGTAAAGACATCATTAAAATTGTCAACGTCATTACAGTGGTTTAACCTTAATGTTATGAAGCGACGAGAATACGTTTTGTGCGCAAAAACAAATAAGGAATAATTGACGACGGGCCACTGAATTCTTATAATGCACACCCGAGGTGGTAACGCAGCCACGAACGCGAAGCGGAATTTAGCGGAATCTATTTCTTACTCATCTCATCCCAGTTGCTAATTACAAAACGTAATTTCAGAACTAGTAACGAAGGCTTGAGCCTTGATAGCAGAGTAATACCGTTGATACAGTTATTAACGCAGTAGAGAGAGTATATGTGAATTAGCCTACCTAAGTGTCTGTGCCTCTCACGGCAGCGCTGTCTCTACTAATAGCGAAACGAAACTATAAGTTTATCTACCTCAAGAATCCCACAGTTATTACCTTGCTGGTGAGTCATTTTACTGATTAATTCATCAGAGCAGCGCTGACAAAACGTTTCTGTGCGAGTGTCCAGTACGTGTGTATGTTTGAAACAGAGCGAGCGCGAGAGAGTATGCGTATTCAGGACACAATAAAGCGTATATAAAGACACAATAAAGACGTTTTCATCCTATAGTTTACTATATTTATTTGCTTGGTCAGTGTCATTGTGGGTTTTGTTTCTTTTGCTGTTATAGGACATTTTGAAATAACTGAAATCATTTGGCGAAGTGATATGGAACTGTAATGCAGTCAAGACCTGCCAGAACTACTTTAGCCGTGCGTTTCCCTGAAAATAATTGAACGCTGATCAACCAATCAGATTCGAGCATTCAACAGCCCCGCAGTAGTATAAATAAAAAAATAACGACTTTATTCAACAATTTCTTCTCTACCCTGTCAGTCTCCTATGCAGCTGACGCACTGCAGCACTTCCTGGTTCTACGTCAGAACGCCTGCTAAGCATTGGCCGACATTGTTCACGCGAGCACCATGACGCATACGTGTGATGCTGACGCAGCAGCCGGCCAATACTGAGCTGGCGTTCTGACGTAGAACATGGAAGCTCTGCAATCTGTCTTCAACGTAAACAGCGTAGGAGAATGACAGGGTAGAGAGGAAATTGTTGAATAAATTATTTTTGTTTTGTTGTGCACAAAAAGTATTCTCGTCGCTTCATAACATTAAGGTTGAACCACTGTAGTCAGGCTGACTATTTTAATGATGTCTTTACTACTTTTCTAGACCTTGAACATGGTAATTTTCTTAATTTGTGTTCTGAAGATGAATGAAGGACTTACAAGTTTGGAACGACATGAGGGTGAGTAATTAAGACAGAAATTTCATTTTTGTGTGAACTAACCCTTTAACAAAGGTTAATAAATGCTGTAAAAATAGTTTGTTCATTGTTAGTTCATGTTAGTATTAATGTTAACAAATGAGATCTTATTTATTTATTTATTATTATTATTATTATTATTGTTAATAAGTATTTACTTTAATATACTCACTTATTTACTACTTTAAAATGATTTATTAATTTAACGAAAGGATCTGACTTTTAAAGCTATTGGGGGGGAGGGGCATTATCTTAGTTTGAAGAAGGTACCCATGTTATACCTAGAGACCTGAATATCAGAGACATCAAGGTGAGCTCTTTTAACTTGTGGCCAGAACACCCTATCTAGGTGCAATACCAGAATTCCAAGTACTGAAAGCAAAGCATCACCTAAATTTCAGTCGCACCACGGTGAACACTTAAGACTGCTGGACCAGATGAGGGACGTCACATTCCTGAAGACACGTCTTCCCAACGGAGGAGGGAAAAACGCTAAATTACTCCCAATCAGAGCGCCACTCATCCCCCATTTCCCGCTTCATTAGAGGAAGGATATTGGAGTGTAGTCAGGCAGAGAGAAAGAGCGCGGGAGTGCGGAGGAGGAAGAGGGTTACGGTAGACAAATGCCCTACGTCTTCTCAAACACACACACACACACACACACACACACACACACAGAGAGACAGCTCCTTTCAGCCCCAGGCTTCAGCACAACAGCACCACACACAGTTGAGCCCCGATCCCTGTCTAAAAACAAAGCTGCCGGCGGCACTGGCAGACCTCTGCCTCCTACACACTACTGCACTGCACTGGGCTCGAGCCAAGTAAGACATACTAACTTGCTCTCCGTCTCACACACACAGAGAGAGAAAGAGCTACAACTCCAGACCCACTGTGAAGTCAATGGTCAGAAATATCACTGAATGAGCAGATATATGAAAGTGATTGCAGATGCTACAGAATATAAATTATCACTGTTATAAAAACCCAAACACATTAAGGTGTGGTTAGCGTTCATCTACAGGGATGGGCCGTACAGCTGCGGACCACTGGACTACAGATGGCCCTCAGTACACACTTCCAGTCCTGAGTGACTCAAACTCTCCAACCCTCCTAAAAAACAAGAATTAAACATAAAACCCAAGAGGATATTAAGACCTCACACCAGGATCCGCACAGCCAAACACAACCCCGCATGGAAAGAAACAAAAGAAGAGGGCGATTGGGAGAAGGAGGAAAAAAAAGTCATTAGAAGGAGTTTTAAAAGCAGCATTCTATTAAAAGCCTCTTCCTGCTCTCCCTCATTAGCTGAGCATATTTATTTCTGTGTATCTTGTCTTCATCCCCTGGCGCACTGTGTGCGAAAAGCGCTGCTGTTGTGAACTGCGACGCGGCGGGGGGGCTTCAGCCATAGGAAGTGTGAGATGAGGGAGAATGTGAGTTATAACGGGCATGTCATGTGATTGAAAAATGGTCCACTATCCACCAATCACCAACTTCCAAAGACATAAATTAGTGAATACTTCTACTAGTGCAAATTTTGGGATGATTATTTTTAAAGATTACTGATAAATGGTGAGATTAAAATTCTATACTATTTTGTCAAAATAAATAATGTTCATTATAAAACATGGCTAATAATTTTGAGATTTGGTAAAGATTACATTTAACAGCGTTTTTAAAGAATATCTTTAAATGAACATTAGACGACGGCAAAGGTAATCTAAAAATAAAAATAGAGGAAATGAGCTTACACAATTAAATAAAATACCCAATATCAAACAATAAACTAAAAACTCTCTAATATCCCTAGTAGCATCCCTAAAAAATGTGTTAATTTTGACTAAATATTGACAAAACAAGTCTTAAATTTTAAATGTATATATGACTTCCTTGCTAAAATTAAAATGTATGCTACACTACCGTTCAAAAGTTTGGGGTCAGTAAGATTTTAAATGCTCACCAAGGCAGTTATTGAATATATATATAGAGTATTGAATATATTTTAAAATGTTATTTTTTCCTGTGATGCAAAGCTGAATTTTCAGCATCATTACTCCAGTCTTCAGTGTCACATGATCCTTCAGAAATCATTCTAATATGCTAATATTGCAGCTCAAGAAGCATTTCTTATTATCAAAGTTGAAAACAATTGTGTTCCTTAATAATTTTCTGGAAACCACAGTAAAAAAAATTTTCAGGATTCTTTGGTGAATACAAAGTTCGAAAGAACAGCATTACATTTTTTTAATATAAATCTTTTGTAACATTATAAATGTCTTTACTGTCATTTTTGATCAACTGAATGCATCCTTGCTGAATAAAAGTATTCATTTCTTTAAAAAAAAAAATCTTTTGAACTGTAGTATTAAACTGACAATATCGGTCTACCACTACGAACTAGTGCATAACTCATCTGTGTTGTGCACTAGAGAAAGGAAAGCTCCACATTGCAGGCACTGACACTGCTTCCTTCCTCCAGAACAGCTCCTGCTTGTAAAAGCTTTATACAGTGGGGTGCACGTTCTAATGATAACAGCACGTTTTAAATGTTACCTTGGATACTCAGTTTCCTTAACATGCTCGCTGCACAGGAGCTGGATGGAGAAGTAGAGATTGATTCTGTGCCTCCATTTCAAGATCCAAAATGGACACTGCTGACCAGAGCATTTGCATGCTTGCACATACTGTGACCTCTCATGTCTGTAAAGCCCAAAGTATACTTCACTTTTTACATGTACGCGAGGGTCAGCGTAGTGCGCGTGAGGCAAATTTCGTCATCAGAAGAGCCAGATTTTTGTAACCGCGCGTACTTGTCGCACATATGCATTTAATTTCTTTTGCAGTAATTAGTTTATCCACAAGGTGGCAACCGTGTCCTGGGGGCGTCACAAGGTAGTCAAAGAAAACCTGCATAAACAGACCAGACCGGAACACATGCAAGCTACAGGGACGATGGAGGCCTATATAGACGAGAGATTGTGTGAAGAGGTTAGAAATTTGTACAACTTTAGCATGAAAGAATACAACATGGGTTGTAACTCGTGGTAAGAGATTGCTCAAAACTGCGCATGTATCGAACGCCTGTGTATGCATACGAATCAAATGAAGCATACTTTGCAAGGCTGTGCGTTCGACTGTGCGTGTACACTAGCATACGTGTAAAAAAACGAAGTATACCCAGGGCTTAGCTGTACAAAAAACGGGACCTTATCATTCTATAAGGTGAGCAGATTTCAGAAAACTGGTGACATTTTTAGTTATCATTGAATTATTATGAAAAAAAGGAAGACAATTCAGTTTTGTGCCCACACTTTGTGTGTCCACTGGCACAGCCAATTGACAGACCAAACTTTCTAAAACCGAAAATAAAGAAATGGTCGGAATTACAATTATTAACTAATATATTTTTTAAAGCTTACAAATAAATAAATAAAAATAAAGCTCCACTGTCTGGTCAGCCTAAGTAAGTAAAATAATATATGTAATATGTAATCATATTCTGTCATTTTATAAATAACTGTATATATGTGTGTGTATTAATCTCACAGGTAAGAAGGGGTTAATAAATAATCAGCATCCTGGGGAAATCTCCCCCTTTTTAGCACCATTGCAGGGGTGGACTGCTGTTTCTTTTTCCATTTAAACTATTATTTAAAAGAAGAAAGAAAGAGGAAAAAACACATTTCCCCCAAGGGCCATCTTCAAACTCCCTCACTACATCTCACTCACACACACACACAAATCCTTGACACAATTTATTTCTATATTATTGAAATTCCTCCTCAGTTAATTACTGCTGTGTTGGAGTGAGCATGCAGCGTTATTTGCATTTCTGGGTCCTGTTAAGCAGTGTTAAACAGCACCGTCACCACACACACACACACACACACACACACACACACACACACACACACAAATATATGTGAGTGTAGCTGACGGCAACACAGTGATCAGCGTAGCAGAGCGGAGAATAGGACGAGGGTAGAGATCAAACAAGCGCGTCGTAACAACATGGCAAACACAACGCTCGCATTTAGACGCCAAAACGCTTGCCAGCCGGTGGGAGAATGACACAGCCTTTAATTGTTTTCAAAATGAGCACTTTAAATTAACAACGGGCGATGCTTATCTACCAAAATAACAAGGGTATGGGGAAATCACAATAAGTATGCGCAAATGAACATGCGCCATTTCTATTTGAACTTGTAAAAGATCTGGCTTGTCTAACATCTGTGTCACCAGTGTCACCAAATGGAACTGCAAAAAAAAAAAAGACTGTTTTCAAACAGGTTTCCAAATCTGTCAAGTCTGCCGTTGTTCGGACAAATAGATAACCCTGCCCCAAACTCACGCTACTGGTTGAGCCAGACTTGCTGGTTGTGATTCTCAAACAAACAGAGCAATGTTTTGATAGTGCTACAGAGACACAATGTTTGTACTTTTCAGAGGAACACACTACAGTCTTTTGAGGCATGCACACAATGGTGCTCGAATTTTTTTTTTTTTTCGAAACTTTTTTTTGTTTGTTTTTGTTTTTATTGATTTAAGATATGTAATTATTGTAACTTTAAAGAATTAGTTCACTTCAGAATTAAAATTTCATTATAATTTACTCCCCCCCATGTCACCCAAGATCATGTCTTACTTTCTTCAGTCGAAAAGAAATTTTGAAGGTCCAAATTGCAGTTTCAATGTAGCTTCGAAGGGCTCTACACAATCCCAGGTACTACCGCCTACATTATACCTGACCTTTCCAACGTGATTACGCATTTGTGGTTAAAAAGTATACTTATATATATATATATATATATTTATTTATTTATTTATTTATTTATTTATTTATTTATTTATTATTACTCAGACCCTTATTCCTCGGCTGGGACCGTGTAGAGCCCTTTGAAGCTGCATTGAAACTGCATTTTAGACCTTCATCCGTTTGGACCCCGGTGAAGTTCCACTACATGGAGAAAAATCCTGGAAATTTCCTCAAAAAGCTTAATTTCTTTTCGACTGAAGAAAGAAAGATATGAACATCTTGGATGACATGGGGGTGAGTAAATTATCCTGAAATTTTAATTCTGAAGTGAACTAATCCTTTAACGTTGTGATTTAACAGAAGTAGTGTCAGATCTTCCTTATTGTGACATACATCCGAATGAAACGGATTATTGAAAAAAAAAAAAAAAAAAAGTAGGGCAGTTACTTGGTTCTATCCATTCATTGGTTGTTGATTGGAAGGAGGCAGATCTGAATGTGAGCTTGAAGTTAATTGTAAGAAAGGGACTAGGTTTAAGTGAACTAAATGACTGGAGAAGTCTGGAATACGTCATGGAATAAGTTAATAAGATGCATGTGAAAAATAGATAGGTTGAAATTCCATTTCATGCCTCAAGAAGTGAATAAAAACACTTATTGAGGCATTGTGGTCACAAGGGTTCAAATCTAGCTCACAATATATTTCCTGATTCCCTTTTCCTCTCACAATTTCCTGTCTTATCTACCACTGGAAGAAAAAAAAGCATCAAAAAAAGTCTTCAAAAAAGAAAAAGAAAAAACAAAACGGCAATTGTTGCAACAGGAGTCTATATAACGTAGTGCTATACAAAAAGAAAGCAGGTGTGGATAGCTGTCCGTAAGAGGCTCGACAAGCATGAAACTTGCCTTAAATTCCCCCCCGGACATGACCACGGCGAGAAAAATGGGGAACTGGAGGATGAATCCTGTTAGCATCTGTTTATATAACCCTTGTCGTTGTGACTGGCAGGATTACCAGAACACACTCCTCCTGAACCGGAGAGGAATTCCGTCAGGATCCGCTGCGTTATCAAATCAGGGATGCGTTTCACCACAAGTGAGAGATTCCGACAATGAGGAGATGCTGCGCATACGAAGAACGAGATCGCATCTCTTAACCCAGTGAGAAGAAATGCTCTCGCCCTCAGACATGATGCTGCGAGGGCCCTTAACGAGCACACGCGCATATGCGGACCCTCACACGCGCGCACGCCGGCCCCCTGCTTCTCCCAGTAAGGGCCTCACACACTGCAGGTACAGCTTCAAAGATCAGCTTCGCACAGCAGCGCCATGCCAGAAAAGAGAGGGGAGGGAAGAATATGGAGAAGAAGAAGAAGAAAAAAGAAAACGAAAAGAGAGATTGTTATTTAAACAGTCGTGCTAGTAGGGATTGTATGAATATCAATTTTGAGAGAGACAAAAAGACTAATAGATGGGCGGAGGGAGGGCGAGAATATTATGCAGACGCACCTCAAATGACATTACAATGAAAAGCTCTTGTGGACCACTGTTGGTATGTGTGTTTGACATGGAGAGAAAGACAGAAAGAGAGAGAGAGATGGAAGTGAGTGAGCGAGCGCTCAGAGGGAGTCTCACCTGGGCCCGGCTCTGCTGCAGCCGTCTGCAGGAGATTCAGCTGCAGAATACCTAATGCGTGTGTGGAGGGGCGTGCCGTACAGCCCTGTTACTGGCCCCGGGCCATTCTGTATGATTAAGTCTTCTACACTTAAGGGATAAAGCCTTGCTCTCCTTCTCTCCCACTGGAAGCCATTAGCAGCCCCCCATTTGCAGCTCAGTGTGTGTGTATGTGTGTGCGCCCTGTGCGTGTTTGAGCCTATGCATTTGAATGGGTTCATACCCCTGTGTCTTTGTGCTCCTGCCTTGTTTGTGTACGAGTGTGTGTGCTGCTTCCTGAGCAAAGCGTGTGTGATTTTGTCAGTACAAAACAGCTCCACGGCACCCTGGGATTAGTGTCCAGCGGCGAGCTGTTTGGGCCCAGAGTGCACTGCGGTCCGGCCCCCTCATTAGAATGGGCCCACGCAGGGCCAATGGCTGCCAACGCAACATCACGAATCACGATTGGGGTCCTGTTGCGTGTCCCTAAGACCCGTTCGTGATGGAATCGGAAGCCCGGGCCCCAGACTGTCGCACGTGCGCGCTTGCGCTGGATTAATCATGTCGGAGTCCGCGGCTCGGAGGGAGGGGCGTTTGATCTCCTCTGTCCAACATGTGGCACAATCATCATCGCAAAAAACATGCATGACACACACAGAGTAGTGGTGAATTCTGGGATTTTGCCATGTATAATTAATAAAAATGTACAAAAGAAAAACCTTGTTGGGCTACAAATGGTGGCAATATGGAAAAACAGCTGTGATAGTGACAAAAATAGTATTGGATAAGCTGATATACGCACACCTAAAGTGGCAAGTTAACAGCACACAATTAGCAATATTAAAGGGTTAGTTCACCCAAAAATGAAAATTCTGACTTTAATTACTCAATTACTCACCCTCATGTCGTTCCACACCCGTAAGACCTTCGTTCATCTTCGGAACACAAATTAAGATATTTTTGATCAAATCCGATGGCTCGTGAGGCCTGCATTGACAGCAAGTTAATTAACACTTTCAAACGCCCAGAAAAGTACTAAAAACATATGTAAATGTGACATATTAGTCATATTTAGTCATGTGACTAAAGTGGTTCAACCTTAATGTTATGAAGTGACGAGAATACTTTTTGTGTGCCAAAAAAAACAAAATAATGACTTTATTCAACAATATCTAGCGAAGGGCGATTTCAAAACACTGTTTCATGAAGCTTCGAAGCTTACGAATCCTTTGTTTCGAATCGGAGTGGTTTGGAGCACAGCCAAAGTCAAAGTTTCTGTGTTTTTTTGTTTTGTTTTTTGTTTTGCCACACAAAAAGTATTTGTGTCGCTTCATAACATTAAGGTTGAACCACTGTAGTCACATGAACTGTTTTACATATATCTGTAGTACCTGTCTGGGCATTTGAAAGTTTAAATTAACTTGCTCTTAATGCAGGCCTCACAAGCCATTGTATTTTATCAAAAATATCTTAATTGTACTCCGAAGATGAGCGAAGGTTTTACGGGTGTGGAACGACATGAGGGTGAGTAATTAATGACAGAATTTTCACTTTTGGGTGAACTAACCCTTTAACTGTTAACAAACAGTTTGTCTACTAAGACTATTCATAAGTGTAATTTTGAGATAGATAGATAGATAGATAGATAGATAGATAGATAGATAGATAGATAGATAGATAGATAGATAGATAGATAGATAGATAGATAGATAGATAGATAGATAGATAGATAGATAGATAGATAGATAGATAGATAGATAGATAGATAGATAGATAGATAGATAGATAGATAGATAGAACTGCAGAATCAACCTGGGTGTACTGAATCTCAACCGAAGTCAATAGGACCCCTTCAACCATTGAACCCGGCGTTTAAAAAGCATAAGGCTAGGCAATCAACATTTAATAAAGGAAATCAGAGGCATCCCGTAAGTCCTGCATTAGGGCTGATTTAATGGCCGCTATGTGTGGCTTCACATCGCCCATGTTCTCCAGGACAGAGAAAAACACATTATAAATGAAGAGATCCAGCATGCTGTCCATCACTGCCATGTTTCTGGGTTAATGACGCCTTAACGGTCATTCTATACTGACGCACAGTCTCGCCATGAAGGAGAGAGCAGAGAGGGAGAAGTAGAGGCAGAGTGTCTTTCATTTCCAGATAATTAATAATAGATAAAAGCCTGACTTGTTCTGCATGGCTTAATAGCTTTTAATAGCAGGGAGAATGACGGGAACACGCACGGCTGTGTCTCTAGACGCTGGCCTGCAGACCTCCAGAGACACCGTCATCTTGCTGCAGCACAGAGGGGGGAGGCGTACCTGAGCCAGAACAGACCCACACACACACACTCAGAAGGAGGCAAGCACGCTAAAAGAAACCCATGCACTTACTCAAACACACGCGGGCACAAACACACCCAAGAGAGCGCCGTTCGTAGGCCTGCTCTCTGAATGGTGCAATTCACTCCTGCCAACACGCATATAAAAATACATACGCTCTTTCCCGTAAGCACTACACACATCACAAGCAACCACCGAAGATCAATACCCGGACACAGCGGTATGAAGCCATTCAAAAGAGGGGACTCAACTACATGGAGAATGAACACTAGTACACACAAATGGTGACTGCAGCACATAAACACACAAATACCTTGAGTTGAAATGTATTGCTCATTCAGTATAGTATACGATATTAGTGTGTGTTTACTACAGCGATAAGCGCAATACAGCCTGCTGGACTTCAGCAATGGCTGCAAGTAGTAGCCATCATTGCAGCAGAATTACTGCACCATAAGACTAAGGGTCATCAAGTCTAAGGGTCATACTGGAGGTGGGGGGGGGGACTATAAAAATTAATATTTCATAGTATCAATTTTAAGCATAGTGATATATTTTACCTCATGATACTGTATTAGATTAAAGTTATGACAAATCCTGTACGAAAATAGACTATAAATTAAATATATAAAATTTCTAAATATAAGTCTATTATTTAAAATAAATAAAATAATATAATTATTTAAATAAGTCTACAACTAAAATATAAAATAAATTCTAAACATATGTCTACAACTTAAAATAAATAAATCTATACAAAAAAGTAAAACATTTCCAAATTAATTTTACCATTTTATAGACATATGTAGAGAGCCTGCACAATATTTTTGTATAATGAATTTACACTACTTACATGGCTTTACAATAAAGCGCTGATTGTGCGAAGCACCACAGACCAATAAAAAAATAATAACAAACAAGCAAAAGATTTTTTACACTTTTGTATTGCAATTATACACTAAACATGAAGTCATATATCCAGATATCAATATAATATTGTATTGCCAGGTCCCTGCTGATTTCCACACCTAGAAAATATCACCGTCTAAACAGCTGCTGCCATCCTGACAGTGAGATATGTGCCAAAAAAAAAAAACCCTAATATTTACACTCAGGCAGCCATTTGTCAGCAACACACCAGCATTGACAGGAGAAGGAGGAGACCGTTTCCTCAATATGTCTATGTCTCTCTTTCACTTCTTCCCTGTAGCCTGGGCTGTTTTGAATGCTGGCCGGATTCTGTGACAGCTCCGCCCCTGAAAACACACACATACTCACACACACACATTCACTCTAGTTGCAGTGGAATGACAGCAGAGATGGAGTGACAGGGATGAGTATTCCCCAAGCGCGGTATGGAAGCGTGGACAGCAGGAGTTCTGCCGGGACCCTTATCGCTCAACTGGGTCACTGTGTCCAATCAGGCTTTGGAGGCCGGCCCGTGAGGGCGGTACAGGCATTTCCTGCTGGATGGGACGCAGCTGACAGCCTCGCCTTCAGACCCTCGCAATCCGAATGCATTGGCTGCCAGCTGCATCTCGCAGGTCTAGCATTGGTAGCGCACCGTGCCAATCTCTCAGCCTGGGCTTTTCCCAGAAGGGCTTCAACTTCAATAGCCTGTCCTCCAAACCTAGGCCGAGGGACGGCGAGGGAAGCTGATTAACCAAATACTTTTATCAGCACTGAAACTGCTCCGCTGCACAAAATGGCCTTAAAAACCAGTGGCACTGGCCAGAAAACACGATGAGGGGATGGGGGGTGGCGGCTGAGGCTTATATGGCAAAGGGACACAATAAAGACTGACTGGACCCAGACCGCAGGCTCACCACTACATCAGTCAAAACGATGGAGTCCAGTGTCTCCCTCTAAAAACACATACAGCGACACTAGGCACACAACATTTAAATCAATCTAACACAGTTCTATGTTCACAAGACAATGTTATTTGAAATAAATTATACCACAATAAAGAACGGTTCAAAAAACATGCCTATGGTTTGAGATGCTGGGATTGGACAAGCGGTTTGGAAAATGGGTGGATGGATTGGTTCAGAAACATTAATAAAATTACCAAATAATTAAAAGAATTTCTAAAGATGTCAGTGTAAAATTAAGTAAAAACTATTTAGCAAGACATAAAAAAAACTGGTAATTTCAGACAGAGCTTGCCATTTTTGTGTTTAATACACATCTATTTACCTCATATAACACTAACCAGAGAATCTCAGCAATGGACAAGCTAGAAAAATGAGGGACAGGAAGTCAACACTGTAAAAGAAGGAAATGGTGTGGAGGAAAAAAGAGCAGATATAAGAGTGGGAGGATGGCAAGAACACTTGTGTTGTCTTCCTGAGGTTTTGTGCTCTTGGGAGAACTAGGACGGCTCGGGTCAAGAGAGACTCTTAGTGTTGTGCTTTTTATTTCTCTATGCTTTCTTTCTTTCTCTCTATTTCATGTAAGTTAAGGTGTGCTGCATGTTTGTGAGAATGCTTGAAGTGAGGGTTACTTTGATGTTTTTACAAGAGCCAACTAGAGATCCACAACACCTCTGATGTGACGGAAGATGGAGATGAGACAGACACACTGCGCACAGAAGCACAAATACAACATGTTCTAGCGTAATCTGACAATATCTATTCAGTCAAAGTCTTGAAAGCAAAGTATATTTAGTTTAAAAATCATGTGTGTAATTTTTCTGATGTTAAAATGAATTACAGTTTAATGAACAGAGATGACTATGGTTGATTTGCATAGTGTGAACACAGGTACTCTCAAAACACTGCTCTGTTTGAACAATCGAACACAGCAACATTACCTCAACAAACTGTGTGAGTTTGGGGCAGGACTATGCTTGTCCAAAGCAAGGAAATCTGAAATGCCTGAGGAAAGGCCATCCATAAGCAATCCCATACATCTTAATAGCAGTAGGCAGAATAAAATAAAATGTCACTAACAAAACACCTAAAAAAAAAAAAAAAAAAAAAAACATAATATAATATAATAAATTATCACTGACATACAGTGTGGCAGAAGGGCAAATGTGTTTGGGAGACATGTTTGAAGATAATCATAATATTTGCAATTCTGTTTGTTACTCCTAGTGGACCAGAAATTACACGCTGCACCATGATGCCAGTCTAAATCACAGTATATACCAGCATGAAGACACAAATGTAAAAACAAAAAAAGACAAAGTCACACACGTAGACACATTCTTTGTCTCTCACACTCCTCCCTCCTCGCCGCACACATGGCACATTCCTGGCCGTGCGATGCGAGGTTCTGGCTAAAGGCCGTCAGCAGCCGTTTCCTGAGGAAAGCCCTGGGTGCAGTGTCAACTCTCCTTCTTCCTCTGCATTCCCGTCTCTGACACACACTCATACAGTGAAAGATGTAGTCAGGGCCTTATCAGTTTACCACAATTCTGCCTTTCAACACAGTGCAGAACATTTAAGTTTATATATTTATCTTGACACTCTTTGACTCTAAACACAGTCACTCTCATAAACACACACTCAGAGGCACAAATGTGCTTAAAAAACGCACCCAGGCACATTCTCCAACACAAAGATTTGACAAAAACGTAAACCACACTGGCACCACACACACACACACACACACACACACGCAAGCACACGGTGGAGCTACGGTGTTCACTAGAAGAAAACATAGTCAAAGATTAAAGGGGCGCTCAGATCAGATCTGAAATTTGTTTTTCATCTGTCTTGCCTGTCAAAGACAAGAGGAAAAATGTTTCCAATATACCTGTGCAGAGAGAGAGGAGGAAGGCAGAGAAAAGCCTAGTCTGAGCGATATAAAGCGAAAGAGGAAAAGAGAGAACATGGAGGGAGAGCAGACGTGATTAAATCCCGTCGGCTGTGTGGGGCTGTCAGCGACTGTGACACAAGGTTCAGATCGCTGCTCACTAGGGAGAGCACAATAATCACGTTCTTCCCGCCGTGATGCCATCAAACGGGAACGGAACAGGGGGGCGGCTGTGAAGGGGACACAACAGCAGAACCCAAAACCGCCAGACGCATGTCCCACCTTGTCCAAAATCACCTTTTACACTAGGAACGGGCATTAGTACACAAAAATGACAGCGATTAATAATTTGTAAACACAATAATTGCACGACTGGACTTTCGAATTTCAAAACTTTCAACTTAAAAACTTTTTATTGAAATTCTATGGCATATGCAAATGTGCCATAAAGGACTTTCAAACTTTCCATTTTGACTGGTTCCTGTGTTATTTTCAGCAGTTCATCAGACAGCAATTTGTGTCAACGCTGTACACCCACGGGCCAAATCCTGCACGTCTATTATTTTTATATGACCTCCCTATTGATTAAGATGAAATTGTTGTGCTGCCTTGTACACAAAAGTGCATAAATCAGCACTTTATGTGTACATGTGATCACAACTTATCCAATCTTTCATTTGTGAATAAAAGCCTAAATTCATCATCATATAAAGTGTTCGTGTCTCTTCAGAAAAAGTGGACTAAACCGCTTGATTCATATGAATTCGTTTTATGATCACTTTATGAACTTTTTGAAGCGTCAGAGTGGTAGTTGCGTAGCTGTCAATGGAAGGACAAAAACTGCTCAGATTTCATTAAAAATATCTTCACTTGTGTTCCCAAGATGAACTAAAGTCTTACTGGTTTGGAACAACATGAGGGAGGGGAAATGATGACAGAATTTTCATTTTTGGGCAAACTAACCCTTTAAAGGGATCGCTGACCCAAAGATGAAAATGTACTCAACCTCATCTGCTGCACACAAAAGAATTTTTTTTTGAAGAACATTGAAACCAAACAACACGGGACCCCACCGACTTTCATTGTATGGACAAAAATTTCAAGTTTATTTAATGAATAGAGCACATTTAAAAGCAAGGCTGACCAAAATACTGAACAGCCGCACAGAGAAATATATATTTTAGTAAAAAAAAAATATAATTCTGAGACATTTCTTCAAATATCTTCTTTCATGTGCCACAGAAGAAAGTTTTATAAAGAGATGAGGATGAGTAAATGTACATTTTTGGGTAAAATATCCCTTTAATCTTTGGATTTCCTCAAAATTCAACTGTACAGTTTGGCCTTAAAAAGAAAATAGCTGAAGCACCTGCTGTACACATTGACTTTCAGTCAGGGCAGCATTAGTACGCAAAACTGCAAGAATTAAAGTCAGAGAGGATGCAGTCTTTCTTGTAGACATCCATATGGAGAGCAACTAAATGGAACAGAACGCATGGGGTCTTGAGATGCGTTTTTAGGCATGTTTGCTAAAGTAGATCTTTTTTAAAAAGAAGCATTTTTAACTTGACATGGCATGAGAGGGATGGGGGGAATCATGTAGTGCAAAAGATGTCCTTCTGACGCATTTGCTTGTACAACCAACAATGCACAACTGTGCACATGGACCCCCATCCCCGAGTACTCATACATTGATTTATCTGTAGAGTACTCAAGGAGACAAAACGACCAAAATGCCTGCTTTACACCCTCTGGCAGGTGGAGGGCCCCGTGCCGAATGCCCCTGACCTAGGAGGAGGACGGCCTCCCTGGATCACAGCGCCTTCGGGACCCTCCAGAAATAGATGTTCCCAGTACACCACCAACAATACCATCAACCGAACAGGAGGGAGAAAGAGAACAGGGCTGTTACACACAAAGACGTAAGAGTACAGCTTGACTGCTCGGGAGACAGGAAGAATGCGAGAGAGAGAAAAAGAGAGAGAGAGTCTTAATTGCCTTATCCTGTAGTACAGGCTGGGGAGTGCTTTTTGACTTCGGCTTCCAATTTCACGCTACAGCATTATTTAGTTTGATACAGACTTGATTAGGCATTACAATGTGTCCCTCTCTGAAGGAGCTTTGCGGCCGGCCTGCATCACTAGAGGACAGATTAACTCTGCAATCACGCTCCTTCTGAGACCCTTCTACTGTTTGTTTAGCCCGCCGGAGACAGTGCCAGCGCGTGTTTGTTTGTGTTTGGGGATTTTGTGGGAGGGGTTCTTATTAAATGAACTCTACCCACACTTATAGCGACCCTTATTATGGGACATGACCACAAGATATAGAAGGAAAGTGTGTGCGTTTGGGGGGGGGGATAACGCTCAGCTCAGTCCTTGACCTCTCAGGGGTCTTCCTTTCCAGTATATGAGAATTTCTAAAGAACTCTGTCTCAAAACATAGATAAATACACACAAGTGGTGCTGGCGAACATTACTTTTAAAACTAGTTACATTATTACTTTTTTCAGAGTCTTTTCTGTCAGCAAATTACAATAATTTGCAATATAAGCCATTACATTTATATAAATGGTATACATTTAGTGCAAATTATGATGGCTTAAAGATAAAGTAGAGATTTAATTATTTTACTTTTTACTTCTAAAAAGTTATTGTCTTTATATTACATATTACTATTAATGAAAATCAAATGAAGGATATGAGGAAGATGTTTTCAATTGTATTTGTTTAAAATTTAAATTAAATTTAAAAAAGCATTACTTATACTTAAAAAAAAAAGCCTGACCACAAGTGATGCCTTTATTTACTAACAAATGCAACTGAAAAACACTTCATTCCCCATAATGTCATCATGTGACAGAGTAATGTAAAAGTGATTAAATAAATTAAGTGTAAAGTAGCCTAATTAGTCACTTTAGGGAGATCACAATAATGTAACACATTAACGTGAAAAGTTTTGTTTTGTAAAGTAAAGTTAACGTGTTGCATTATTGTGTTACTCCCTAAGGTGTCGATTTACTTTGAATTATTACGTTTTATGAAATCACTCGTACCAAGAGTGTAAAAGAGTACCGCACATGACAACTTTATGGGACACATTATTCATTGAATTTGTCAGGAAATCAATTAAAATCAATTAAAAATAGTAACACAACACTTTACCCGTTAATTCTGATTATGTAACTCAGGTTACTTATGTTACTGTCAATAAGAGTAGGTTTCAAACAACACTGAATGAGTGTGACAGACTTGGCCTAAAGTGTACCAACCAATTACAGACTGATTACTGCACTACCAATGTGTAAAGTATTGCATTTTACACTTTGCCTCAAGGTATTATTGTGCAAATATCTGATATTGGATTTTATCAGAGTTTAATGATTGAGCTAGATCCAGACAGAAGAAAAAGAATCGGACAGTCTGGTCCCTTATCCATCACTTCAGTACAGGCCAAACTTTACATTTTTAACATCTGTCCATCCGCCCATCCATCTATCCATCCATCAACACCAAGGCCCCACCGTATACAACCCCCACGCCCCGCGATCTCCAATTCTCTTTCTTTCCGCTCCCTCTCTCTGCCTCTCCTGGAGCAAGTCGGGCCCTGTTTGATGGTGACATGAAGCATTTATTAGGCGAGAGAAGCTGAGCAGGAAAGAGAGAATAAAGAAGAATTGGGAGTGCGAGTGTGTGGATGGTTAATAATTTCTGCGCACTTCTCTTGGCCCTGGGTTTGTTTTTTTGTTTTTTTTGTATTGCAGTAGCTGAAAGAGACTCCCTTTCCCATCATGTTCAACCACAACAACACAGATACACACCTATCAGAGCGGCCCACATCGTGTACACACACACACACACACACGTCTGAGTGCCAGCAGATGGATGATTAAATACACGCTGTGGCTGTAGCATGGAGAACTTTACCTGGGGACTAAGCCGACGAGATATAACATAAGGTTAACTGATTTGGTTTAGATATGGCGAGCATTTTGACACAGTTTGGAGTAAATTCTGTCTCTCTGGCAGTGCTCTAACACAAACACACACGTCAGCCGCATTGAGATGCAGGTCCGTTGTGCATGCGCTGCCACAGAGGTGGATGATTTGTTTCTACACACTTTCTTTAATGTGACTCGACTCATCTCTCCTGACACAACACTAGAGGTCGATCGTTGCTGATTTTTTCATGACCGATATCTCAGAGAGCAGGGTGGCCGATATCAAGCCGATATAATTTATATTTAACTTAATATTTAATCAATTAGATATAAATAAATAAGAAACTAGAAATTAGACTTTGACATTTTGTTATACAACTTAAATTACACAAACCCATAGCGATAACGTGAATTTTGAAGCAGTTATGTTCATTTTTAAAAATGTACCTTTTTTTATTAAGTAACTGTAGAATGTTTACCACTTTATTTTACAAATTGAAAAATCCTATTATAAAACCCCATAGGAAATTCTTGAAGAAACCAGCAGCGAACTACACTTATATCATATTTTTTCAAATAGAGACAAGGAAACACTAATTTTACATACAGCACAAAGTGAAAATGACATGAATATGACATAATGGGTAACCGGTTATAGCGCAGCATAGTTTGAAATCAAGGGTTTAAAGTTTGTTGATAGTGCATCTTTAGCGAAGCTGAACTCTCCTGTCCGCATTAAATTCGCACGAACCAACCGTCATGCACAGTTTATACGCGTTCATGCAGTCTACAAATGCACACTTCACAATAGCTGGATTTGACAAAGTCTGCAAGGTTTGTGAAATGACATTTATTAGATATTCAAAGATTTGTTTAAATGATAGAAATGCATATTTGCTGAATGCTGACAGTAAATGTGAAAGTATTATAGCGTTTGCCTTTTTATTACAAACAATATAACCACAAACGCTATAATACTTTTTCATATGCCGTTTACTTTCTTTGTTTAACAGTTCTATCTAATAAAGTATTAGACTGAACAGTTAAAAAGAGACCCTAAACTAATGAATATGCCGACTTCGTGCTGGCATTCTCAGCGCCGTAAAAATAAAAGTCAGGTGTACAGTCAAAATAAAAGTCCAACACATCGGCAAAACAGAAAAATATTGGCCGATATATCAGCCTTGGTGATGTATTAGTCGACTACTACACAACACTTAGAAAAGCACCAGAAAACCATCTAAAACACAGATTTTTAGGGGAAATTAATACTTTTAGGATTAACAAGCATGTCAGAGCTATGGTGCAGTGGGTGACGCACATGCATGTGGCACGTAAGAGATGTGGTGCACACAGGAATGCAGGTTTGAGTCTAAATCATCCCATTTCCTACAACTTCTTGTCACTTTACACCTATTTTTTGACAAAGTGCCATTTTTAATTATTGGTAACTGCTGTGCCATAACCCCCAAAGTATTATTCTATTTTCAATATAATACAAAAGGCCTTATATTTAAAGTATAAAGTTATAAAAGTACATCCCATGATATACAAGTGTTGTTTTGTTGTACAGTTTGGCAGAAGGTTGAAAAGTGAGGTGAGATGAGGTGAACAAAGAGAAGGAGAGAGTAATAATCACTCTTTGCCTCATTCAGTTCCTCTGGGAACTTCTTGAATACAGAAGCAGCCCTCCAAAAAAAGCACACATGCAAACTGAACTGCACACAATGGAAAAACCTGACTTTTAACCAACAAATGAACACATCGTAGAAGAACGGCTGTTTTGCAAATGTCATTATTACGCTTTTTTCCTGTATCTCCTCCCCTTTATTCTCCCTTTGTGAGCGTATGTGTGTGCGAGCACTCTCCAATGAAGAGCGACTTTAATTGTTTCTTCAGTATAGCCCCGCTGTTTGCACGGGTTATTATCCCCGACTTTGCGGGAGGGGAGGGGGGGCTTGCTGTTTGACGGGGAATTAAATGAAGAAAAATAAGGAAAACACATCTGACTTCGGGATCAAGGGCTCGTCTTTCTCTGGGGTCAGGCGGGCTAGCAGAACCGAGGGTCTTTTACAATGAGGGGCTAATTCTGTCTAAGCCAAAAAGGCTTCTATGCTAGGTTTCAGACTAGCCTCAGGATAAAGCGAGAAAGCTTCACGCCTTAAAATCAATTTATCAAGGCATTACTAACCCAACACAGAGACCTGTGGTTGGCACACATAATCTGTCCGTGACGAAACAGCAGACCGACAAGCGCCGCTTCGCTATTGTTAGTCATGTCTGTATTTTTAAAACTAGTTACTTTAATTGATAAGTGAAGGGTCACAGTCGTCTTTTATCATCCTGCCAAATCAATTACGCCTCTTTATTCGCCAACATAATTGTCTGGAAGATCTGAAACAAGGTACAGCCAGACGCTTTGACTTCGGATGAACTCTGCAAATTACTCAAAAGTTTCGTTTTGCAGAGTCAAACTCTATCTGTGTTTGAAAGGGCAAGGCTGCTCAACTCTGTAAGCATATCTTTGTTTTAGCGGTTTTGTTCTTGCTGCTAGAAAACTTTTTTAGGCCTTGAAATCAATAGGTTCTGCTCTGGAGAGAGCCACAAGCGTTCAAGAGATTTCTCTGTGCGTGGGCACATGCATGCGTACACACACACATACAGGAACATTTCACCTCCAGCTATACCAGTCCTTCACTGGTCTCGGACGGCTCCCCGAGCGCTCTGCCATGGGAGGCCAGATGACCTGGTGAGGGGTCAGAGGGGACTCTGGGGGGTGCAGCAGGGGTCAAACCAGCACCAGCACTCCTCATTAATGACCTCTGCAGCCCTTCAATCACCACCCTCAAAAAGCTCAGACCAGGGCCCGAAGCCCGTCCAGCAGGGAGACAGGCCAATAAATATATGCATCAGCCAGGTGTAGAGAGTGGGCTTAATTGCCCCCTTTCCTTATGTTTAATGTACAGCCCAGTGAGACGGGGCAGGGTCGTAGAGCAGCCACCCGGAGAGGAGAAAGAGAAGAGAGGAGAGCGTTAATGCATCTTTGAATATCAGGAAAAGTCAATTACCCACAGACAAACACTTCTAACTTTTGACAGACTACCGTTCAAATGTTTGTGGAGTCGGTAAGATTAACATTTAATGTTTTTGAAAGAAGTCTCTTTTTCCTCAACCAGGCTGCATTTATTTATTCAAAAATACAGGAAAACGGTAATATTCTGAAAGATTTTTACTAACAAATAACTGTTTTCAATTTTATTGTATTATTTTTTTAAACTTCCTATTCCTGTGATGGCAAAACAGAATTTTCAGCAGCCATTACTTCAGTCTTCAGTGTCACATGATCCTTCAGAAATCATTCTAATATGCTGATTTGTTGCTCAAGAAAACACTTATTATTGTCAATGTTCTTGAAAAATTCTTGGAAATGCTGATATTTCTTTCAGAATTCTTTGATAGAAATAAAAAAAAGTTTAAAAGAACAGCATTTATTTGAAAAAGAAACATTTTGTAACATTATAAATGTCTTTACTGTCACATTAACCAATTTAATGCATCCTTGCTGAATAAAAGTATTAATCATACTGATTTCAAACATTTGAATGGTAGTGTAACCCGGAGTGGGTCATAACATCAACAGTTTGACAGGCCTAAATAAATTGAGCCTTACGCCTGTTTCACACATACTCCGTTTGCAGTGCGTATGCGGTGTGTGTTGCAGTATGCGATGCAGGAGCAACACGCGATATTGTGCTTTCACATATGCTGCGTTTGCAGTGCGCAACTGATCCGTGGCTGTATATCACAAAAACATTTACTTATTTTTATTTCAAATACAAAAGTTGTTACTGAACATGGCTTGTACGTAGGCTGCTCTTTCATAGATGTCACGTTTAAATGCACTACAACGTTTTAATTCATTACTTTATATTTATAAAGTAATACTTAGGATTTTTTTTTCAACATTTTAAATTAAAACTTACAATAGACAAAAACAGCTGACTCTAGTCTTTACTTTTGCTTTTAAATCTTTTTACAAGAAATCCTGCAGGTCATAAAGAACTTTGTTTTTCCACCTCCACGAAGAGACGAATGCTATCCATTATGCCTCCTTGTTTACCTAAATGCCAGGTAAGGTGTCATTTTCCTTTCTTTACCCGAGGCAAAAAGCCATGTGTTGACTTTGAAACAGAGTAGACATTAAATTATATGCATCTATGGTGAAATTACTAGATTTTCACATCAATATGCCGGACCGCATCTGTGTGCAGTGTGAACGCTCTAACCCGTTAACATGGGCACGGAAAAAAATATGCACCACATAAGCGCTGCAAACAGAGTATGTGTGAAACGTCACTCAAATTCCTATTCTAGGTCACCAAACTTAATTTCCTAAACAATACTTTCAAGATGCAATACTTTCAAAACAATACTTTCAAGATGTACCACAACGTGCTTTCTAGACAAAAGTCTCCGACACTCTCAGCGGACTAAGTGAAAATGGCTGCCATGTTTAATCTACATGGGTACGAGCAGCTTTGAGAGACTCTTTCTCTGCGCGTTGTTCCAGCACGTTTTAATCTGCCCTCTGCAGCAGCCCAATCCGGGTTCCAGAGCGCAGCATCTTAGAACGGCCGCGATCCTCCGGGAAGGCCTGACAGGGGAGCCTTGGCTGGCAGGCTTGGTGGGGAAGGAAGAGGGGGGCGCAGGGAATGCCAACCACACAAACAGAATTAATAACAGCGAGCGTCAGAGCGACGCCTTCTCTTTAGAAGTGAAGCGTGGCATGGAGCGGGTCCGCAGCGAGCTCCGGTTCCGGGCCACTGAGCCCAGGCCTTCTGATAAAGCGTGTGGCTAAGCCGGTACAATGGCAGAGCCTACGAATGAGCTCTTACATTAAGACAGATTCTTCCCCACAAAACTAGCAGGCAGGCTGCTGATAAGGAGTTGTCATTGGCAGACACACTGCCCACCAGGGAGAAACCCACATCCAAACCCACCCGCCTTTTCCTCCCATCACAGACCAGACGAATTATGCCATGATCTCCACACCAATAGGTGTCACTGCTTCAAGATACAACAAGGTATAACTATTTGACTTAAAAAGAATGCTAAAGAGCAGAAGAAAAACGTTTTGTCTCTTAATATCGTGATACCAGTTGCATCGAACACCCGAAGACAGCCATTAAAAAAGACCTCAGCTGCTGTCAAACTGTGCGCAATTACATTTTTTTCCTGGTTCTGATGAAATACTTTTAGAGTTGTTTAACTAATTGTTCATGCTGTGAAGTCAATGAAAACAAAAAAGCAAGAGCATAAAAATCAATTTTGTGGTTCATCTCCCATTACCTCAAAATCACACCCTCTAACAGTCAACACACAGACATACAAAATAAGTACTTCACTCTCTATCCTCACATAAACTGGCTGGAACTGAAACAAACACTCAGTTTTAGAAGATTTTTCTCTTATCTTTAGAGATAATGATAATATAAAAATATTAAATATTAAAAATGTAATATTTAAAAAATATATATATAAGTAAAATAAAATAAAAATACAAAATCACCAAGAAAGTTTAGTTAAACTTAACACAGAACTAGGAAAATATTTAACAAAAAATGTTTCAGGACTTGCAATAGAAAAGTGAATGGAAATACTGACTACAAATAAATGTAATCCATTATTCTCAACGAACCATCATTTGAAAATGTGCACCAGATGCAATTGAGTGATTAAGTGCAGAAATAAATGGAAACAGCTCACAAATCAAAGCCTGAAATAAAAAACCCAAATGCGGGATGCATAAGAACGCTGGGGGTTCTCGTTCCCTGATCTCTTCATTTGTGGCTCTGCAGCCCTATGGTAACTCACTTCAACATTTTACAACAGCCCACTGACCAATGAAACTTCCACACCATTGCCAAAAGCCTAGGTGACAATAAAAAAGCCATTTAATGTTAAAACCAGATGGTGCCAGAAAGGGAGGAAAGCAAAGAGATGAGATCGGTACCGCTACATAAACACACACCAAAAAAGATCAACATTACAGCTTTATTGTCTCTTTTCTTATCCTCTAACATGTAACACAGCTCCTCCGGAAGATGAGAGTTTCAAATACTACCACTGAAATTACAAAAGAAAACCTCGGCAGTGTTCTTCAAAAGTAAAAAAAAAAATACGCAACTTCAAAATCTCATATAAGAAAACAACAAAATGACTAGAAAATTAAATTTTGCTCTAGTTGTCCCTGCACAAAAACAGTTGCGTATCTATGTATGAAAATCTCTTCCTTCCCACAGTCCCTCAGTTGTTCAAATGCACGTCTGAAAATTTACATTCAAAACAGCGAGTAATTACCCAATTCCCAATCGAAACCCTTGCTAAAGGATACATAATTCTACAGGAAGAGCTGAATACATTCCTGACAGACATTTCAGCATGTAAAACAAGACCAAACCCATCCACATACCCACATACCCAAAAAGACCCTGATGTCAGTGGGCAGAGGGGGAAATAATGCCATTAGATTTCATTCTCAGCAAGCGTCAGACAAGCATTACTCAAATGTTTTCTCCCTTTCGTAGAATAAAAGGTCCAATTTGATTCGACTGACTGTAAACAACAGTGAAAAAATGGAAATAAGTGCCCTCTCGGTCTCCCTTCCTGTCGTGTGCATTCATCCCCCTCTTAATGTCCTGCAAATGAAGGGGATTTATTAATGTGTAATTAAGTAATAATCATCGCTACATAATGCATGAAACACTCATGGGGACGGTGGAGATATGAAACAGGAATGCCACAGCTGAACACAGTGCATAGACACACATTAAAAAGGGATTAATTGAGAGAAATAATATTTTGATAAGCGCAGCTCCCTCTCCCCCTCTGACGAACGCTCGCTGTCTTTTTCCTCTCTAAATAATCTCTCTCTCGCTCTTGCGTGCGCGAGTAACACTGGCAATCATGGTTTCTAATGTAATGTGATGTGATGTGAGAGCTTGACTTCCTTTACTGGAAAATAATACCCGGTCTAACGTGACAACGGGCAACGGTTTCTTGAGGAACCCCCTCTCTACGTGCCTGCATGTGTTTTCTACAGCCGAACACCTGCAGATTTGCACATATCAAAGCAGAAATTAATGACAAACAAGCTTAACCTCTGGATGAGCGAGCCAATACACTAGACACCGGGACATAAAAAACATGAATGATTATGTGCATACCACACTCAGACATATTGTTGGTGCCCTTCTAATCTCTGAGCATAGCAATCAAAGCTAAAGGTGCTGGGCTGAGATAGGGACAGAGCGAGCCTTGGTTACATATTTAATTGGCCTCTGATTGACGTGCATCGCTGAGTCAATACAATCACTGTTTACCCCCCAAACCTCTGTGCTGCAGCAGGCCAATGCATACTTGATAGAAAACTGCAATAGTATGTGTTGCAATACAACCAAACATTTGACTTAAATTGCCCTGGAAAAACAAAACAACCAAAAAAAAAAAAAAAAAAAAAAAAAAAAAACATTATCTAATGCTTGAGGGGGAAAGATGATGCATATTTAAATACAACATTTCTCTATCACTCTCTGCATGTGAAAAATGAAAGATGGTCAAAATAAATAATACGTTATTGATTACAGGGTCGAAAAGGCTGCTCTCTCTCCAAAACAACTCAACAGCATTGTTTAGGATTGATCTGCACCCAGCAGGCTCTGCCAATGTTAAATATCTATGACAATAACTTATTCTTAACATGTTTTATTTTCACTTGTACCACCATGAATATTATCCACTTATACTGTATGTAAACTTATGACCGTTTTTTTCTTTCCTGATGAACCTCTGCAGATTGCGTCCGTTAATTAAAACAAAAAACTGGTTATTATTTGGGGGAGGGGGTACTAATATGGGCCACATGGCCACCCGAAAGCCCATCTGGTTTCTATTGGGGTGAGGGTGCCAAGTGATATCTCGACCGGCAGCACAATATCTGCCGCACATTGCTGATGGACAAGGCGAAATAGCAGCAGGCCTTATTGCTCCTAAATTCACCTGCCTGTGAGTGTTGAGTCTTGTAGGAGGGGCGTGAATGAGATGAGACTGTGTGTGACTGATTCTGCCATGTCAAAGTCACAACCAGGAATAAATTTGAGACAATAAACAGCAAACCGGGGGTTGGAAAAAAAACACCAAACTGAGATCTATAGAGAATCAGATTCCATTCACAATAATACCACTACAGACATAGACAGGGTCTAAAATGAGTTGCATAAACAGCTCAAATTTTCTAGAATTTCTAGAGAGAGGACAAAATAGGAATATAATCATTTAAATGCTTACTTTATTATTAGTACTAGTAGTATTAATAAAAAAAAAAACATATTTTTACATTTAATATTATGTTTATTTAAAAATAAATCACTAATAGTGATGATTACGACTCTACAGATTTACTGTTTAATTATAAAAATAAATATAATTTAATAAACATTAAAACAATTCTAACATTATTAAGCCTAAAACTCGAGCACTATTTCTTAAGGTAACTTGTACTGCCAACACAAGACCTGCTGGCACCTGGCATCAAAAGAGAGTTAGAGTTTAATTTCTTAATTCTCTTTCTACGTCAAAAAAAGCATACCTAAAGTCTATGAAGATAATGTCACTATGGAAAGCAAAAACATTAAATCAATGAATTTCACAATCCCCGCCAGTTTTACCCATGAAATCTCATTGGCCATGTGAGTTGTTCCCTCTCGTATACCAACATAAAACGCTTACCTTTAACGGAGCGCGGTTTGGCCTGCTTGCGTCTAGACATCTCCGTGTTAAGAGCAATATTTTACTTTCTTTAACGGGTGTCTTGTCCTCTCCAAGAAATATTGACAGGTCACGCGCTGATACTTGGGAGATTTCTTCACTTTGCCTGTTGCAATGCGGCAACTTCAGTCTCGCTAGTCCAGAAGCGTTCAAAGGAAGAGAGAGTACGGCAATGGAAAAGGATATTCCAATGATTAAACTTCTCCAACCTGTAGATTTAACGAATAACTTGCGGCTTTTCCCGTGCTCGAGACGCGAACGCTCTTTTGTTCCTCCGTAACGGCAGACGCTGACGGTGGAGCGGGCACGCGCGCTCGGAGTTTCAAGAAGCGGAGCGTGCCCAAATTACACCTGATCAGTAGCGAGAGGTGCCAATACTTGCCGATAATATGGTAAACCCACTTCGACGATGTTTCGGAATTGATTCGCAATGTTTTTCCTCCTTTTAGCAGTTGTCGCAACTGTCTCTTTTCGTTGTGATCCCGCCGAACCGCCCTCCTTCGCTGTTATTTTTCCGAAGGTGCCACTCTCAATGGCATTTTACGCAGCATTTTTACCTGAGGGGATTTTTCTTCTTCTTTTTGTTTATCGTCCTAAAAGCCGTAAATATTTCTAGTCGCTAGCCTCTCTCTCCCTTTTTCTTTGTCCTGACTCTGGTCTTCCCTCCGCCTCCCGATCCGACTGCTGGCGGGGCTGCAGCGCAGACACACATAATAAAGCCAGGCTTGGCTGGAAATGTAGCCGTGTCCCAGCAGGAGGATGTGAGAGTAGGGTCCCGGCGGGGGAGCGCTCTGATCCCGCAGGGAGCTCCGCACAGCCTGGGTTGAGCAGACAGAGAGAGCCAACAGCACCAAACCATGGTCAGCCATGGAAACTACAGCTTAACTTGGAGCACGGATCGGGGCCAAAACACGGAGCTTCGAGGAAACTCTGCAGCGTGCAAGAAAAAAGACGGACTGGATTCGCTTTTTTGCGCTCCTTGTACTCGTGCCATCGTCTCGGGTTCACTCCAGCGTTTTTAACTGTCGATTGGATACGATGACATTTTGACTATTTGGGGGGCTTGTTTTGAACATTTAACATTCCTACGTCGTCTTTGCAAAACGTTTATCTGCGTTTAAAAGATAAGATTTAGGATTTAAAGAAGTAGTTCGGCTCAAGCAAAATAAAAACAGTGTCATCATTTACTCACCCTCACGTTGTTCCAAACCCGTTTGACTTTCTTTCTTCAGTGGAACACAAAAGGAGATGTTAGGTCTGACAGCATCAGTCACCATTCACTTTAAGTGCACTTTTTTCCTATACAATTAAAGTGAATGGTGACTGAAAAATAAAGTCATACAGGTTTGAATCAACAAGAAGGTGAGTAAATGATGACAGATTTGTAACATTTAAATGCATGCATTTCATTTTTTTTTTTTTTTTTTTTTTGGAAAAGATCTGCATGTTTGGTATTATTGGATGTGTTTTCTAATTGTTATAATGGGATATGTTTTGATTAACTTTAAACCCTTTTTCTAGGATTCTTGTTGCATTCTTATTGGCAGGTTTAGGCATTTTCGACAGCAATTTTAGCAATCATAGCCTCTGTCTGGCCGTCTGCATGTGCTGTCGAAGTGCATTCGCAGAAATAGGATCATTTGTGCAAAAATCAACCTAAGAAATGGTCAAAATCACACGCGGTGCGTCGAGCTGCTCGGCCGTTGTCATGGATAACATGTTGGGCACCCTGTCTCGGTCAGCGGGATGTCCTGCAGATTGAGCCGGGCACCCCGCGGAGCCACGGAGCGGCCTTTAAAATTGACCCCCCGCGGAGGACCGGGGCCCCTCTTGTCTCGTCTGAGCGCACGCCTGGAGACCGCTTTTAAATGTGCTTCTGGTGTCCCAGAGAGAAAGGCCGCTGACACGAAGGGGCGAAAGCTCACCGCAGTGGTCCCTTTTTCTCTGATAAATTCAAAGGAGGAAAATAGCCCACATTACAAGCTCCTTAAGGGTCAAGGACAGCTGAGACATGAATGGTTTGAAAGAGTGGCATTGTGAAATCACACAGCACACGATTACACCCTCTGTCATCTTTTTACGGATTTGCATTTTTCTTGTGCCACAATGAACAGTTCAGAATAAGACTTACAAGACATGTGGATGAAATTAATTAAGACGCTGGAGAAAAAGAGGTGTGAACGGCAAATGCGGTGGTCCTGTTTGGAATAGACGCCGTTGCTATTTTAGGATGATTTTAATGAGTGGCAAATCATTTTTTGAGCTTGGATGATTGCATGCGATTTGAAAAATACCGAACGTTCAAAATCTCACATTGGATATTATAAGGACGGAGGCCTTCGCAACACTTCATTTCACCGCTAACTGAATTCAAACGGTCTCAGTATTGGCCAGTATTTTCCTTCACGCAGCAGGGACGCTGGTAGATTGATGCCCTTACATTATTCATGTGACGATTATTCAAAATTTAGCAATAACTCAACAGCGTTTTGTCCTTTCTCTCATCCGTCACCGTACCTAGGTATGCTGCTATTCTTATGCGACTATCATCCATTGGACAGTGCGGCCTCAGAAAGCACCCTTAAACACTCCCCCATTGTACTGTCATGAGCCTGGAGAGTTCATGTTATATTTATGTTGCCTACAGCGTATTCTCTCTGTTCTGTTCTGTTCAGCTGAACTCACGCCAACTCCTCCAGGTCCCCCCTCCACAGACAATGTTACATCTCATTGGCTTTGCCCTAGATAGGCTATTTTTGTATGAAATAATTAGACATAACTGATTTAAATACTGCAAAGCCAACACTCTTTTGTCTCGTTAACAAAGTACAGGAGAGAGGCACACGCTTGCGGTGTCATTTATGTCAATCCGTGCAAGGAGGTTTAAAACACAAACGCGAATGGATCTGAAGCAGGGCCAAAAAAAAGGACGCATTTTATTAGCTTTCCTTCGATTCGGGACCGGGCTACGGTGACCTGACCTGATAGAATCTATTATGGAAGCAAAAAATGGCAGGAAAGCATTGCCAGAAGCTTTTAATTGTCTGAACGTGTACATCAGCAAAATATAGGATCGCTAAAATATGCCAGCATACAGCACTAATTGTCCATATAAGGACAGCGCGGCGCTTAAAACAGCACGTTTTGTTTGTTACAGTGACCCCGGACCCAGACAGCCATGCTGATGCCGAGTGCACACGGGCACACGAGGGAGAGGTGCAGAGCAGGAACGCAGATTGGGGCTGACCGCTCGGCTGCACTTTAATGTACCCTCTACTTCATCAGTCCTGATTAGCCACCATAAAAATCCAGATTGAACATTACATTTTTACTGCTGATTGTCTTCCAAACACTCTCAGGTGTTGGCGTGTTAAATGCCAGGGAGTGCATCTGTCCTCGCATCCCATTAGCCTGCTGCAGTGAGACGTCTGACTTAAAAAAGGGGACCCTCTTCAAAAACGAAAGCAATGCAGAACAAATTTCAGGCTTTTAGGCTTACTGCGTCTTGTGCCAAAACCTCAATAACAAGCCCCCCTCCAGCCCCCGTTTCCCTGGCTCTTGCCCCAGACTTACACAAAGAAACACCAGCTTTATGGACTTAGGGCATTAAAGCATAAAAAACAGCGGACGGAGAACAGGTTCGGAACACATGGCGTCAAACGCGGGGACCCGATCTCGTCAGATCGCACGGGCTATACGGTTTAACGCTCCGATTCTTAGGTGCGCGGGCCGTGTTTTCAAAAGGGCACATGAAAGGGCTCAGCGAGAGAGAGAGAGAGACGGCGAGGAGGCCGGCGCTCCAGCAAAAACGCTTTTCTGATGAGCTGCAACAATGCACTCACTCCCACGACATCAGCTCTCTGTTGGGAGTCTCCTCCTAATTTCCTCCATCCATAATAAAAAGAGCTACATTAAACAGTGCCATTAGTGCCAGCAATTTGTTTTATTCTCCACAGAAAGAGAAATGTTATCTGTGGCGGACAAACTTAACCCAATTAAAGCTCATTGTGTATGGGGGCCTTGCTGGGTCTTCAGCTGATGCCTAGGAACGAGGGCAGAAGCAGCCAACTTTGGGGAGGGAGAGGGGGAAAAAAGAGAACACGTCTGGAGAATTAGGGAAAGTAGGAGAGAGACAAATGTGCTTTCAGGAAAAAAGACGGGAAGAGAAATTATGTTTTTGTGCATCAAATCCCTCCCAAGATGGCTTGATAGAGAGACAAAACGTACACTCGAAACGAAAACTCACGGACACGTCGGCGCTTAGATAAATAGCTGAAGGATTCAAGTGAATGTAAAACATTTGTAAAAGAATAAAACTGAGGAGGAACTGCGTACAAAGCCACACGTTCTCAAACACTCGCTCATACCTTCACATTTTTGCTGTTAATTGTTGTGATAACACCTCTCGATTACAGGGGTTTAATTATCAACATGTTTGGCTGTTAGACCAAGTACCTGGCACAGATCCTGGTGAAGGGCTCAAGGTTTCTAATGAAGATCTCACTCACAGCAGCATACAGGAGCTCAGTGTGGTGCTGTCCTAACAAAGAAGCACGTTGCGTTTAGAGACGACCTGGGTATCTGTGAATTCTAACACAATAATGCCAAGAATATTCATAGTGATACATTTTGATTGATATCCAGTTGTGCGGGAATGGCAAGTGTGTGTGTCTATGGGGGAAAAAGTGATTCTGTGTGATTGCGGAATTACAGTAACTGAATCGCATGTCGTGAGACACAAATGAGGCATGTCTTGCGCTTCCGTTAGGGCGAAAGCTGGTTTCACTCCGTTTGACTGGTAATCCTTCCGTCTCCTATTGCATTTATCAGCTTTAGTGGAGCCGTTTTTTGCTCGCTTACCCAAAAGAGGCCTAATCAACACCTCCCAGCTGGTGAAATGAAGCAGAACCAGGCCTCCATTACTTTGAGACGTGATGGATACTTCACAGCTGCGGTTGAGTGTCTGTGATCAGAGAGTGGAGAGACAAACAGCTGTAAAACATGCCCTACTAAAGACATACACACATTTGCTGACATTGTGTGCCATTAGGATATACATGCAGTGTATATATACACACACACACACACATATGAATGTGCAATTCCTACACAACTACTTTTGTTCTCACGCAGGGCCTCAGAAACATTTAGGCTGTATGCAATCTTAGCAAGTAGGCCCTATTTGAAGGAGAACTCTTAAGGAAAGCATCCATCCATTCTGAAGTTCAGAGTTGCTCTGAAAAACGACAATAAAACGTTAATAAAATAATTATTTTGACATAATTCTCATTTGAGTAGCATTTAAGCTACTGTTCTATCATGAATTTTATGTTTGAAATATCTAGTATTATTTCTATATTTGGTTTGTCCTCAAATAAAAACATTACGTCGTCTGAAAGCAATATTACCTCGCCCAATTTAGAGGATGTGCACAAACTAACACAAATATAGATTTTTATTATTATCAAGTTGCACTAGGAATAGTAGCTACACTCAGCAAGCCTTCGAATGATCTCCCAATGGTTCATTTTTCCATGAGGAAATGATATTTACTGTTATTGAAAGGAAATAAATTCGCTCTAGCGATGTGTTCCAGAGAGCGAAAACAATTTGTAGTGTTCATTTTGTATTTAAATCGTATTAAATGCTGCATTTCAGTGTTTCTGTTTTCAAATGAAATATTCAAATGAAATATAACCAAATCTAATCTGTGAAGAAAATGTCTGTAATAGAAAAGCAAGGGCTGTTTTGAGGTTTGATAAACAGAAAAATCATAAATTAAACATTTAACTATGTTAAATGTATGTTCTGTAGGTCTACAGCGCTATCTAGTGGTTTAAATGAGTTTACACTCAAATTAGCGTCGTGTCTCGTGGATTTTTACCGGTTCAGTTTTGTCTCTGTGGTGATTAAACAGACATAAATACTGCAAAAACACAATAGCAAACACTAATATTAAATTGTAATATTATCAGGATTTGATTAATCTCCCATTATTTAAAAAGGATAGTTTACCAAGAAATGTAAATTCTGTTGTAATTTACTTACCCTCCAAATCTATATGACTTCCGTTCTAACGTGAAACACAAAATGAGATGTTGAGGCAAAATGATGAGACTGACAGACTCACCGTTTACTTAACGCTGGATCTTTATGCTGACAGGCTTTCTGACTATATATATATATATATATATATATATATATATATATATATATATATATATATATATATATATTAAGTTCCACGTAGTAGGCTAATTGTCATTTGTGGAATTTACTTTTTTTAAGAAAACAATTTAACAATGCAATAATAACAACAAGTTTCCTGAAGACGTTTTACTAAAATATTACAATAAAATAATTTTTCCTTTCTGTCCATTAGGCTATGTTTACTGTGGAAGCCATTTTCGCTAAATTAATTTAAAAAAAAGTCACGTTTTAAATCATAATAATGACATAATTTTTTTTATTATTATTCTTAATTTTGTCTCAAAACTTAGACGTTTTGTCAATTTCAACTTTTTATGTTATAATTATGGATACTGGTCTCAATTTCTATTTTATTTCATAAATTATGATTTGGCATCTCGTTATTTCGCATTTTTTGTCATAATTATGATCTTCCAAAGTGACCTTTCTTTACTTACGTGGCAGAAATGGGCTTCCATAGTTTAATTAGCCTAAATCTTTAGTCCAACTATTTAGATTTATAAATTGTCCCTACTTTACTAATTTTTCCCAAAAATTATTCTTATATGTTACGTCTCATGTAGGCTAGTAGAAAACTCTTAATGTTGGGATGAAGGGGAGTCTATCATTAGCATCTATCAAATTGTTCAAAGGAGTTCATAAAAGAGTTAATTACATGTCCTCTTAGTTAAATCACCCACCTGAAGACAAACCCATAAGGACTGTGATGAGGTTTTCAACCTTACCATCATTCTGAGGAAATTATCAGGTTGTTTTAATGCCATATTTAAGTCAAGACTGTTTCTGTGTATGGTTTGGTAAAGGAATAATTCACCCAAAACTTATTCATCATTATTTACTCACCCTCATGTCCTTTGAAATTATGTAATTTCTTTCTTCAGTGGAACACAAAAGGTTGATTTTTGAATAATATCTTGGCCAAGCTCCACAACGAGAAAAAACACCATAAAAGAAAAGTATTATAAATGTGGTTCAGCTCATTAATTCAATTTGGTCATGGTGTTTAACAGCTCAGTGGAGAAGATTATCAGTAAATTATGATATAAATTTCAGCCTGATTTAATGAAGGCCAAAGTGCAGTAAAAGACTAAGGTCAAATCATCTTCAGTGCTCATCATCAAATTGAGAAGTTGAGTGTTATGTTTGGTAGTAACTTTGGTAACTAACTAATCTTATGATTTGTGTAACATCATCCTAACTCTCAAGCATAGTGGTGGCAGCATCTTGCGCTGGTGTTTCTTGAGCAAGAGAAACGAAAAATATTGAGCCAAAATCCATAAGGGGTGCCTGTATCAGTCAGCCAAAGACCTGTTTAGAGCAGCAACCCCTTTGTTCCAGTAGAACAATGCTCCAAAGAATAAATGACTTGAATCCAATCCAAAATTTGTTGCATGACCTGAAAAATTGCAGTCAGATGGTACAATCCAATTAGAATTTGCAGTTGGAATTGAATGGAATTTTTGACCAGTCGAAATGAACATGATCAAGATGAAAATAAAAACAATCTTAAAAACAAAAACATTATGTATTCTGAAAAGATGTTCTCATCTATTTTCTTAAGGAATTTATATATTTTTTTTAATCATGCAGTAAATTATTATTTGTTTGTTTTTCTCAATGAATTGCATTTCAGAACATTTTTATATTCTTTTTATAATCATCTTAAAAACATTAAGACTTTTTGTAAATATGGCCCCTGGAGTTCAAGAATCATCTACCATCCATCTGCATTCTAAATAGCCTTATATCATTGCCTCGTACCAAAAATTGTATTTGAAATATATCTAATCATTGTACAGAGAATAGTGCTGTTAAATACAGTCTGAAAACACAATTTATTACACTGAAACATTTCAGATTTATTCTAAAAAAAATTGTTTACACTTGTGGAAATAAAGAGAACACCACTGTGGCTTTTGCCATATCAGTACATCTTTAAACATCTCACGGAATCCTGAAAGAAACACAAAATGCAAATTCCTAAAAAAAAAAAAGTCCAATATGTAATTTTAATATTGTCCCGCGTGACAATATCGGCCTATGATTTAATCGGGTGTCCTGAGAAAAAAAAAAATCAAGGGAGCAGGCGTCGTGGCGGCCGTGGCCCTGAAAAATTCAAAAGGAACCAAAAGAAAAATTAGTGACAGGTCCTTCCACACCAATAGTGCTCTAAATAGACTCAAATAAATGAGAAAGTGCTGACCTGTTGAGGCTCCCATATGAAGGCTCCTGAGTGAAGGTGGTGGTACTCTAGGACCACGGGGTCCATTCTGCGGTGGGGGTCCACAAAGAAGTGGTGTCTTTAGCAATCCATGAGAGCCCGGGTGCTGCAATAGTCCTCGAGAGGACTGGAAACCAAGAGGCGGTGTGTCAAGCAAAGGGGCACGGGTGGGAGATGGCCTGTGAGTAGGTGCTGGACCTAAGAGAGGTTGTGGCTTATCAAGACTGTGAGTGGGTGCTGGCCCCCTAGATGGCTGAGGACTAAATGAAGGACCATGAGAGACTGAAGGGGCCCGAGAGGGTAAAAGACTATGGGGGGCAGTTGGTCTGTGAGAAGGTGGCTTTAGGTTATGCATTGAAAGCAAAGGAGGTGGTTTCGTCTTAGGATATGAGCCTGGAAACACAGGGAATACTATATTCAAATACCACATAAGTATCACAAACAGGTTCCACAAATTCTTGTATGAATTTAAAAAAATGTAAAAAAATCCAGTATATATTTATTTTTTCATGCATCATTGTATTTCATTCTGTACCTTGCAATCCCATGTGATGGCCTGGGGGTGCATCTCCTGACCCTGAGGGTGGGTTCGTCTGCTCTCTTGGTGGTGGTCCAGAACCAGCAGGCAGAAGTGGTGGAGGCTTTCCTAACCCTGGAGGCAGGCTGTTTATCATGGGAGCAACCTCACTCTCAACTTCAGCGGAAGATACTGGGAAAGTAAGGAACAAGTAAGTAATAAAGAGATAATGTTTCTATATAGAAATATAATATATATATATATATATATATATATATATATATATATATATATATATATATATATTCCCATCATTCAAAATGCAATCTATAGACTGGCAATGATTTTGTTTTGGCTCTTATTATTATAATAATTATTTAATAATTAAATAAGTTAAATATTTATACATTTATACATTATTTAAAATACAAAATTAATTATATAAATAATTCATATTTTAAATTATATATATATTTTATATAAATATATATTATAATATTATATAAATATATATATATTTTATTAAATGGATAAGATTATATTAATTACATTTATATGTAATTTATCATTTATTTTAAATATTTATATTTTAAAAGTGCTAGTGACAGAATAAATTGTGTACAATGTGCACTGAATTTCATAATTTATAAATATGTTTATGTTGATTAAGTGTGTGTGTGTGTGTGTGTGTGTGTGTGTGTGTGTGTGTGTGTGTGTGTATATATATATATATATATATATATATATATATATATATATAAAAAATTGAATATTTTCGTTCAAAATGCAATCTATAGACTGGCAATGATTTTGTTTTGGCTCTTATTATAATAATTATTTAATAATTAAATAAGTTAAATATTTATTCATTTATACATTATTTAAAATACAAAATGAATTATATAAATAATTCATATTTTAAATTTTATATATATATATATATATATATATATATATATATATATATATATATATATATATATATATATATATATATTATACAAAATTAAATGGATAAGATTATATTAATTACATTTATATGTAATTTATCATTTATTTTAAATATTTATATTTTAAAAGTGCTAGTGACAAAATAAATTGTGTACAATGTGCACTGAATTTCATAATTTATAAATACATTATAAATACGTTTATGTTGATTAAATGTGTGTGTGTGTGTGTGTGTGTGTGTGTGTGTGTGTGTGTGTGTGTGTGTATATATATATATATATATATATATATATATATATATATATATATATATATATAAAATTGAATATATAAGTTAAACAATTACGCTATTACACAAAATTAAATGGATACGATTATTTTTATTATAACAGTAAAGTAATAAATAATTAATAAATACAATTTTTACATATAATTTGTCATTTATTTTAAATAAAGTGCTAGTGACAGAATAAATTGTGTACAACGTGCATTGTATTTTATCATTCATAAATACATCTAGTTTAGATGATTATATTATATTGCACAAATTAAGAGCAACATGAGAATTACACAGTTATAAAGACAACACAACATAAATGTAACTAGGCCAGGATGTGGAAGTATGTTCACCTTGCAGATGGTCCTGGCGGTTTTGAAGATACTCCGTCAGTGTGCTGAGCTCCTCTGGGTACAGGTGCAAACCTTCGGCCAGGAGAAAGAGCAGGTGGCGGGTGGCAGAGGGAACAGTGTGGCGCTCCAGCTTGCCACGCTCCAGGTAGTCCTCCGTCAGCTCAGCCGCCCGTGCCGCTGCCTCCGTGGGGTCCAGCACCCGCCGCGAACCGCTCAAGCGCCCAAACTCCACCAACACAAACTCCATGGCCTGTTCTTTGGGCATGTTTCGATGAACTGCAGAGAGGCAGAGGAAGGGTCAGCCAGAGGAGGGAGAGGGGTTACATATGGTGCTCAGTGTGATCCGCTGCAGTCTAAGCAGTGTGCACAAGAGTTCTACCTCATCAGCAACACGCTGCAGTCTGGCAACCACTGCTTAACCCAATTACCACATAAAAATTCAGTAAGCGCTCAAAGGACACATTCATGAGCTCGCTTGTGAGTTAAGGGACACTTAACAGATTAGATGTTTATATAAGACTGCTTTTAAAAGTTGTTTTGGACAAATTGTACCGTGTGTAATATGAAGGCAATGTGCATGAGAAATGTTTTATACTTTTGATCATTGGTCTTGTTCACTATGTCAATCGGTCTTGACAATAAATTCCTACACTGTGAAAATTCAACAGTTCAGTTCACGCATTTAAAAGGAATGGATCTGCGCTTTAATACATTCAATATTGAAGTAACATTTTGAGAGTAAAACAATTGAACAATTTGTATTATATTTAGAGTAAAGGCTGGAATGCACTACATTAGATTTTAGTTTTTTAGCTTCAGATTTTTGATTCCACCCATTCGGAGGATGTCAAACATGTTTGATATTTTGAGCAGATTTTAGAACACAAGTTTTCATTTGTCATACATCTGTTGTGTTTGAAACGACTGGTAGTCTGGTAGTGTGTGATCCTTAGTTGTTTCGACCAAAGTTTGTAAGTGTATGATGCTTAGTGTTTCAAAATGTGGAAAAGTGTATGCCAGCCTTAAGAGAACTTACCAACAAGGTGAGGTTTTACAGAAATAAAAAAAAATAAAAAACATTGATAATAAAAATAATAAACATCTGAACTATATTATTTTATATATTATTAACAGTGTTTTTTTTAATCAAGTGGTGGGCATTTATTATAATATCAGAATTAGAAAATAGAAAAAAGCAAGTCTTTTGTTTGAGTATTTTGTTTATTTTAATGTGATGTTAATGTGATTGTTTAGATGTTTTTACATATGTGTGCCTAACACTACATTGATGAATTATTTGTGTAAAACAGTCAGCCAAAACTGCTGCAAAACTACAAGCTATTGTATGGTTTCGTTTAGGGGATTGTGAATTTATTTTTTCTTCTAAACTTTGGGGGGAAAAAAAACAACAACAACTGAGATATGGCCGCAACGCAGTTCAAAAAAACTTTTAGAGAGTAAACAGTTTTAAATTCCTTTTGATTTTTTTCTTTCCCCCTAAGGTTAGTAAAAACATTTTTAAAAAATAGTTTCTGCTCTAAGATCGTTTGTGTGTTTGCAATTTAGTGTCACAAGATCAGCCTTTTTGTGTGAGATGACATTGAGATGACAGCCTTTTTGTAAAGTGAGATGACATTGACATTTTTTGCAGTTTATATAAATTAACTATCTTTTTGGGCTGTACAGTATATTTTTAGAATAGATCAATTCATGTATTTTTGGTGCAATAACAGGAGTAAATTATTTCTAGGTAAGGTTTTGTATTTTATCACATGAAAAAAAAAAATTATAAAAATGCCCACCACCAAGCCCAGGTTATTTTTTCTGTAGCCATTATTCTTCTTTAATTATTGTTCGAAGTACATTTAAAGTGGTTTTATTGGGAGATAAATTGTGGGAGTCGGGACTTACTTTTGAGGGACTCTGAAAATATGATTACTGTGCACGAGGAGAGTGTTACATTAGTCTGCTCGACGAGAATACATAAGGGGGAACCGTCGGAGCGGACATCTTGGAGGGCCCGGGTCAGGCCTGATTCCACCTGCAGGTAAAGCATTTCCACCGAGAGGCCACGTTCCTGCAAACACTGGCCTATCGATTTGGGGTAATCCCTTTGAAAGAAGAAGAAGAGATCTGGTTATTGAGCACCATGCTTCAGGGCATGACGTGAGGAAATGTGAGGTTGTTGGGTGTGGCCTGGTTTATGTATATATGCAGTAATGAAAGGGTAGAGACTTAATGAATAATGAATAAACCAACACAAATCTGCTTAGCATTTTAAAAAGTGTGTTAAACATTAGAAAATGAGATAAGGTTGTGTGATTTGTTTTAGCTGAATAAATGCTTTTGCGTGAGGTATTAGTCTTTGAGAAAAAAAATCTCAAAAGACATCAAAATAAGTGATAAATGTTAAGTTTAAATATGAATTAAAAAGTTACATACTAATATCATCATCATTTTACATAAATTTACACAAATAAATGACCAATATAGTGTACAAATATTGTAAAATAGATTTGATTGAAAAGTTAAATACTTCTATCAACACATTTATGACAAGAAATATTAATCAAGATCATATAAATGGGACTCTCTATTTTGTGTGTCAATAACTGTCTATTATTAAACAAATAAATATGCATTTTAGTTAAGGTATATTAAAAACCATGTGTTTTGTTAGTAGAACTGTTTGAGGTTTTCATATTTTAGAGGTTGTGTTTCTGTATAATTACTTTATGTAAATATGGCTTGATTAATGAACATTTTGAATATCACCACTTCTCAAAAAAGTTCCTTTGTATTTTGTTAAATAAACAAGGATTGTGGTTAAAATTTTAGTTTTTTAATAGATAGATGTCTGGACATATTTATTCTTTCATGAAAAAAGTGAAAGTTTGTGTAGGAGACTGAAAATGTACATGAATAATTCAGTCATGTGCAAATAAAAAAACAAATTCACCCTGCAGTATATATACACTGCCCTCCAAAAGTTTGGAAACACCCCTGGAAAAGTGTGGTTTTGGACGATATCAGCATAAATCCTTATCATTTTTTGGTGCAAATACATTTAAGTAACTTGACATTATCATTGAAGACCAGCAATAATAATTTTCATTTTGATTACATAATAATGGTAATATATACATGTCAAAGTCAGACATGCCCCTTTGCCAGCTGTGATGCCTGGTTACTGCTTTAAACTTGGCCCAGGTTTGTAAAAGATTTTTGGGTCAGCACATCTTCATAGCTTCAACAATTGATTGCCAATTAAGTTTAGAATACAATGAACCAACTAGAGCCCAGTTTAGGTCAGATAGCTGCTAATGGTGGATATTTTGATGAATCGAAAATTTAAGTTTTTTCTATGTACAAACGGTTAATGAAATAAAATATGTTTTCGTAGTTTGTGTTGTCCCTTATCAGTGCAAAATTATCACAAATTAAAAAGGATTCATGCCAATATTGTCCAAAACCCCACTTTTCTAGGGCGTTTCCAAACTTTTGGAGGGCAGTGTATATATATATATATATTTTTTTTTTTATTATTTTTTTTTTTGGGGGGAAGGGCTCTAAAGAACCCGTTAGCCTTTAGATTTAAATTGAATGCAACATATAATGCAGTGTTACCATAAAATGATGCAAGATTTGTCCCACCATGTGTTTCCGCAGCTTTGAGATCAGGATTCAGAAGTCATATATTTTGTTTGGTTTTTTGCTTGTTTTTTTTGTTTTTTGTTTTTTTCTTTTAGTGAGACCACAGGGTATAAACATGCATGTTTGATTTGCTGGATATATATAATTTACACAATTTGCAAATTAACTTTTTTTAATTATTAAATTAACTTCTTTTTGGAGACAACTTCTAGAGTTTGCCTAAATGTTATACTCAATGGTTTCATTTTAACAGTCAGTGATTGATTATCATGTTTAGTGTTTTTGCCGCTGGATTAGCAGTGTAAAATAGTAATATTAGTGGATTTTTTATGTATTAATTTCTAAAGATTATAGGGAGATATTGAGAGAATTGTAAAGAATAAAAAAACAGAGACTTTTGTTAAATAGTGGACAGATTTGCTCAATTATGAACATTTAGAACACTGGTTTATATAATAATAGCATATCCATCAGAATTCAAGGATGAATACACATCTTAATCCTGACAAAAGCCATCAGTCTAACAGCTGACGATAACAAAGCACATTCACACAACAGAGACTTTAGAGAAAACTAAACTAGCATTGCACAAAATGGGTAAACATGTCCCATATTTTCTTGTGCTAACTCAGGAAAAAGTCTGAAAATTGCCTTTCCATTTAATAGAAAAAATAAGGATGTTTCACGCAATAATATTGAATTTTACTGCTACTTGAGGCATTTACTCACACATTCTGGTTGTTCACCGACAGGACAACACAGTCTGCAGGCTGTCTAGCACCATCTCCAAGTAGCTGCTGGAAGAACTTCTCGTATATGGCAGTGCGCTGAACTGATGCCTCATACTCCTCAGGTGAAACAGCTGATAAACACAAAGTTGCTCAGAAAAGATTTCCCATAGTGGAAACAACAGTAGCAGTGAGAAATCAAGTTATTTATTGAAAAATCATTATATGAAAAATAATACCAGATGACTGATGTGGTGAATGCTCATAGTCGGCCGTGCCCGAGTAGTCAGTCCGTTCTTCTAAGCTTTCAAAACTGAAAATGAGGTATGATTGGGTGTAAAGGTTTTAGATTGAGTTTAGATCAGTAATGAAATGCTCACAAAAAGTAAATGTATATTTGGAAGAAAACAGATATGTGAAAGATCCCATATAAGGGATTTAAAGCCAGAAAAAAGCACCTTATTGACTTAGTGACAAATAACACTCTTTTAGTCACATTTAAGTCACCTCTCAGATTGAGGAAGGTCATCTTTTCTGTCCTCCCTCATTGGATATGGTGGTCTTCGAAAAAGGGGTGTTGGGACACTGCATGGAGCAAATCAACATTATTATAATAAACCTAACATAAGAAATGTAAAAAGAAGGCTGTGTGTTAAAACCTAGTGAGTTGCCTAGCAAGACAGCACTTCAAAAAATAATATTAACACTTCAAATGTTCCAAAAACATATAGCCAAAGACTTGATATAGCCCAGAAATGCGGCCAAGGCATGCAAAACAAAGCCTCGTCTTCTTCACATACCTTCCTCCTTTTAGTGGTGGTCTTCTGCCCCCAGCTTTCTGCGCCCACGACGACATTTGACTTCTTCTAAATGAACTGCAGCTTATAAATTATAATAAACAACCTACATTTACATAATATCGCGCCGCACTAGACACAATTGAGTTTAGGTTGCACAGCAAATGCAGCGTCTACTAAACTATTATTTTTAATCAAACAAACCTATGTAATGTTAACATAACGTTTTATATTTGTTATGTTTGTCAAACTATTGTTATGAAAACACTGTTGTTGTTGTTGTGAAGCCCATCTTACCTACGTAAATCTTCAGTTACGTTCCTACTTTATATCGCGATAAATTGATTAATTTGCCATCTCTGACGAGATCAGTTAATACTAAGATTATTTTTAGATGAAAATTATGGATAATAGAGGTTAATTCGAAATCACTGCTCAAGGATTCCGCCAAAGGACCTGCTACACACTCGATCTGACTTCCTTTCGATGAACAAGTGTATTTTGAGGAAGCGTGTGGCGCCTCCTATCGGACAGGCAGACAAACGAAGAGACCAATGACGTCACTACACAGCCTGCTCAGTCCTTACAAATTAAATAGAGGTTATGTGAAGATGTTGTGTTTATTTGAGTATGCTAAGGACTATGAGGCGTGCAGCCATCATTTAGTTAATCAGAAATGCAATTCTAAACAGATGGCTTTAAAGTTCCATTTAGCTCTTGGGTGCATTAAATTCATTCAAATTACCGTTGAAATGAGTAAATAATGTCATAACGAGAATTGTGCAACACATAAAACAGACATTTATTACAAACATCACAATTCAAAAAATGAAAGATTCTTAATTCAATCATACTCTCTTATCTTTGGGAGCGTTGGAGATTTCAGTCTCTGTAACTGCTAAGAAAGTTCACATTTAGCATCAGCAGCATTAGGACACTGATATGTGCATTAACCATGGCCGAAAACACATGAAATTACCCCAAATCTCATTTAAGGATTGCCTTTTAGTCTGATGGAATCAGCTCTCACTCAATTCTGTCGTTTTACCTAATGTAATTTGGCTTCATTTATTCCTAAATGGACTTTGTATTATACATCAATGTAAAATACTATTATTTAATTTAAAAAAACAAAAGAAAAATCACAGTGTCTTGCTTCATCAAGACATTTTGCAATCATATTCAGAATGTGGGGCAATCAAACCAGAACAGTTTCAAGTACAATCAAGTCTGATGGGAGCAGAATAATGGGTTTTCTGAGGCAGGCATGAACATTAAGAGGAAACAAAGTGGTTAAGACACTACTGCTGTTTCCTGTCGAGATTGTAACTTGGAATTCAAAAAAAAAAAAAAAAAAAAAAAAAAAAAAAAGTCACATATATTTAACACAGTAGACCCTGACCAGAGCTTGAGGGGAGAGACTCAAAGACAGATCAGCATGTAACGGATACATTTGCTCCATATTTTATCTGTTCCTGGAAAAGCAGATTAAAATTTCCCAGAAGCATTTAAACCTCCGGGTTTGCTCAACAGCCCTCTAACTGGGGCCTTCTTGGAGTGCAACAGTGTAGTTTTTACTCCTTCCAGTTTTAAGGAAGGTCTACTCCATCTGTCAAAGGTCCACGCTGCCGCATCCAATCCTGAGACAGCATCGTGATTCGACTGGTCAGGTTGATCTCTCAGACAGAGGGGACTGGACAGGATGGAAGCTTGAGGGGGGAAAGTCCACATCTAGGGTTGGTGGGCTGATGTCAGGACACGTGGGAAATGAGTCTGACTCGTGTCTGGATGTCTTGGCGACACAGTGGGCACGTTTCCAGCTGTAAGGCACACTCCATACAAATCCCACTGAAAAAAATGACGCAAAGAAACAAAAGATGAGTAAATTGCTCAGCACAAAGCGGTGATATAACAGGTTTAAACGTCCCATGAAATTACTTTACGAGCACAGTTTTCTAGCCTGAGTTGATGTACTTTCACGTTGAAACAGGAATTTTGCTTGGGATATATCAATAGAGATGCACCATATCAGTAACTTTATTTCATTGCACATGCAACATTTCTTTTATTTTTACATTTGTACCATTTTTCCATCATCTAATGCTCAATTAAATGGATAGTTCACCCAAAAATTAAAATTGTTTCATTTACTTACCCTCAAGTTGTTTCAAAACTTTATAAATTTCTTTGTTCTGTTGAACACAAAGAAGATATTTTGAAGAATATGGGTAACCAAACAGTTGATGGACCCCATTGATTTCCATAATATGGAAAAAAAATGCTATGGAAGTCCAAGAGGTTCATCAACTGTTTGGTTACCGACATTCTTCAAAATATCTTTTGTGTTCAGAAGAAAGAAACTTATACAGGCTTGGAACAGCTTGAGGGTAAATGATGACAACATTTTTTATTTTTGGGTGAACTATCTTTAAAAATCCTAGTATTTTAATAACTCCGTTAAATATAACCTTTAGCCACGGAAGAGGATTAGGGCCAAGCAATAATAAAAAAAAAATAAAACCATCTCGAGATTAAAGTTGTTAAATTTCGAGAAAAAAATCGTTAAATTTCGAGAAAAAAGTTGAGATAAAATGTTGAGAATAAACTCATTAAAATACGAGAAAAAAACTCGTAAAATTTCGAGAAAAAAGTCGAGATAAAATGTTGAGAATAAAGTCATTAAATAACGAGAAAAAAGTCGTTAAATTATGAGAAAAATGACGTTAAATTTCGAGAAAAAAGTCGACATAAAATGTTAAGAATAAAGTCATTAAATTAACGAATTTATTCTCGTAATTTAATGACTTTATTCTCGTAATTTAATGACTTTATTCTCGTAATTTAATGACTTTATTCTCAACATTTTATCTCGACTTTTTTCTCGAAATTTAACGAGTTTGTTCTCGTAATTTAATGACTTTATTCTCGTAATTTAATGACTTTATTCTCGTAATTCAATGACTTTATTCTCAACATTTTATCTCAACTTTTTTCTCGAAATTTAACGAGTTTGTTCTCATAATTTAACGACTTTTTTCTCGTAATTTAACGAGTTTATTCTCAACATTTTATCTCAACTTTTTTCTCGAAATTTAATGAGTTTTTTCTCGTAATTTAACGAGTTTTTTCTTGTAATTTAACTAGTTTATTCTCAACATTTTATTTAGACTTTTTTCTCGAAATTTAACAAGTTTTTTATCATAATTTAACAACTTTAATCTCGAGATGGTTTTATTTTTTATCATTGCTTGGCCCTAATCCTCTTCCATATTTAGCAAATCTCAAAATGAATATCTATTTTTCATTATAATTTAATGTTGTAATTCCTAAAATCACTTGTAGCATTTAAAAGAACAGATTTAACTTTTAGATTAAATAAATAAATAAATACATTTTAATTCGGAAACTTATTAGTCATTGGCAGTATGTGAAAATAATTATCAGCATCAGTCAGACTTGAATACTGTTACATCCCTAGTCAAAGAATGCAACAGTATCCACACACTTTTTCAGTGGCGTTGGTTCTGGATGTATTTTTCCCATTAATTTTTACAACAGAAATAAAAAAAAAAAAAGTCTTCGTTAAAGAGTTATAAGCCATGAAGCAATTCAACCAGCTATGCACTAAATCACAACGTTTTAAAAATTTATTTGAAACAAAAAGTATTTAAAAATCAGACAAAAAGAAAAAAAGGTATGAATAAAAGAGGGAATGAGTTAAAGAACTACAATCCAATGAAGAATTGCCAGTGACATAATCGAATGAAAAAATGAATAAAGAAAAAAAGGATGGAGAAACAAATTATTGATTTAAAGATGTTTAATATATAAAGAAACCATATTTGCAGAATCATGTCGTTTTTCCAACAGGAATTACACTGTTAAACACAACTTTTTAAAAAATAAGTTGAAAACATAAGCTAATGGCTTAAAAGCAAATAACACTGATTAAGAACCTTGCAGCTCACAGTAGGTCTGTCTTTAACAGTTTACAAGTTATCATTAAATCAGTCCGACTAATGAAAACGAATGGCATTTTAACTTCAGGAAAAATAGCTACTTGCTGTTGTGAAAAAAGTCATACAACAATAAATATCACGTTACTATGGAGTTCATTAATAACACACTAAAATTAAATTCCTAATAGGTTTATTATCTTACTTCGCTCATTTTGGCTTAATGCAAGAGGTAAAATCTAGAACAAATATGTTCTAAATTTCTTAATTCTCATAGCAACCGTTGGTTTTATCTACTCTAATTCAGGCAAGCACACCAATCCAGCTTTCTTGAGCAGACTGTGAGCCTCCATCACATCCCTTTAGTTTACCCATAAACCCAGTGGTGTAAACACAGATTCTATATAGTGAACTTTGTACCTGTGCAAACAGGGTCTCAGTTCAGTGTCTGCCATCTGGTCACAGCAGAGGGTGCAGCAGTTATCTCTGATGCTAACCTGCTTGAGCAAAGCCAGGCGCCTGTGTCTGAAATAAAAGACAGAGAAAGAGCAATTTTATGTGACATGAACGCTATGAGTCACCTGCTTTAGGTGATAACGAATGCATTATTCACATTCGCATAACAGTCATTATAATGTGCCCTGTGTACAGAAATCTAATAAACAGTGCAAACCTGGGCAGAATGATTTTCTCGTCTGATGCGAGCGAGGCAAACTCATTAAATGTGTTGAATTTGATGGAGGGGGGATGGCGGAAGGGCTTGGCTCCGAAGTTGAACTCACACTGTTGGTAGGACATGAAACTGGCTGCAGCGAAAAAGCCAGACCTAAGAAAAGGTAAAGCAAGTGTTCAAAAAGCTCCATAAACACTTGTTTCGAGTCTTGTGGTAAAGGAAATGAGTCTTACTTACGTGGCGGAGGAGAACACCTGCTTCTCAGGAGGCAGCTGGTGTCCGTTTAGATAGAAAATCATCTGCTTCTTGCTGAGGTCCAGCAGGAAGCCTATGGCATCACCTAGAAATTCCAGAGAACACTGCTCACAAACAACTTTTTTCTCAAAATGATAAAATACACTATATGTCAGCAATCATCAATAAAATTGAAGAACTTGGGTGCTGAACAGGAAGCTCCGCACAAACCTTCTTTCCAGCAGGGGTGGGAGTGAGGTTTACTGCGAGCGTTGTACCAGATCAGCTGCCTGCAGCCATCGTACGCACACGAGTACTCATCATCTCCAATCCCATAACCCTCCTGTACAAACACACATATGTTCTCCTCACTACTGTTTCTTTCTTCATTTATGTGATAAAGAACCAATTATTTTGTTTTTAATATACCTAAAAATAATAATAATTGCATATAACAGGCCACTTGTCATTTAAAAAAATTATATACACACAAAATAATAATATCAATTATTAGTTACAATTCAAATTATTTTAAATGTACACTACCGCTCAAAAGTTTGGGGTCAGTTTGCTTTTGAAATTGTAAAATTGAGACCAAAAAATTGGTCTCTTATGCTCACCAAGGCAGTATTTATTTGATCAAAAATACAGTCAAATCCAGTAATGCTGTGAAAAATTATTACAATTTAACATAACTTATTCCTGTCATGGTAAAGCTACATTTTCAGTGTCACATGATCCTTCAGAAATCATTCTAATATGCTTATCAGCGTTGAAAACAGTTGTGCTGCTTAATATTTTTGTGTGAACATTTATTTCAGGATTCTTTGATGAATAGAAAAAGTTCAAAAGAAGAGCATTTATTGTCTTTACTGTCATTTTTCATTGTGCAACCGTGCTCGAATTCTTACCAACAAAATATTATAGTGACCCCAAATTTCTGAATTGTAGTGTGTATTCAATCAAATTAAATTTAATGCAATTACATTCTCAGCACTTTGTAGATCAAATAGGAATGTTCATATAAACTCTGTGTACTTCATGTCAATTTGAGAACATAAAACTAAGAATGAGAGAAAGCACAAATATCTAAACATAACCAGAAACGCACATGGTTGAGAAACTTGCTGTCCTTGGTTGCCCAGCCAATTTGCATGACGCCAGAGGTGATGACTGTGACCTCATAGTACCAAACCCCCGAATCCACACAGAACGTGCAGCGGACGCTTTCAAATGATGACGCATCACAACGTGCCTAAGGAAAAAAAGGCTGATCACATTAGACATACATTTTTAAGATTGAGGGATAAACTAATCACAATACATACTTGTATTTATGGTTATAACTAGCTGTTTTTCCACAATAAGTGAACATGTTAAGGCCCCTAGGTGGGGCCCAGAGTTATAAAAATGGGGGCACGATAAGACTAAGGAAGAGTACAGTCAGCAGATTGTTATGCAAGGAGGGCCTGGCAGAAAAGGTTTGGGAACCAATGTGTTAGTTCACCCAAAAATGAAAAATCTTTTATCGTTTACTCACTCTCATGTTGTTCCAAACCAGTAAGACTTTTCATCTTCGAAACACAAATGAAGATATTTTAATGAAATCAGAGATTTCTGTCCCTTCATTGACAGTCTATGCAACTACCACTTTGACGCTTCAAAAAGTTCATAGGCTTTTATTCTCATGTAAACATTCATGAACGCACACATCAAATATGATAAATGGAAGCTCAAGCATGATTGCTTGACGAGTGAGAACCAATGAGGTTCATTCTCGTGTTACGCCTCACGTTTGAGCTTCCGCATGAACTAAAGAGGTTTGTTCTCACGCATCAAGCAAGTACAGTTGAGCTTCTGTTTATGTTCACAGATCAATGTTTATATGTGGATAAAAGCCTCAATTAAATCTATCCATCATATAAAGCGATCGAGTCTCTTCAGAAAATTTGGATTAAAACGCTAAATTCATAGGGATTAGTTTTACAATCTCTTTATGAAGCATCAAAGTGGTAGTTGCGTAGCTGTCAATGGAGGAACAGAAATCTCTCAGATTTGTTTAAAAATATCTTCATTTGTGTTCCAAAGATGAACGGGTGGACACATCTTACAACATCTAAACCCACTTAGCAGGATAATAATAATAATAATAATAATAATAATAATAGTTTGTCTCTTACCTCAAGTCCAGTAGGAGAGATCTTGAGATATTCACTGACGTCATTACTGTTAAGCATGGCATTGATGTTGTTTAAGTTGACCTTCTCATAGGTAAACTGCCGCCCCTCTTTAATAACTATGGGAAAGAACATAGAAGCATATTATTCGACTTAAATCTACAAAATCATCACAAAATACAAATAGTTAAGCTAATTTTTTATTTTTTTTCCACTATGCTATAGCAATTCGGAAGGAAATTGAAAAAAATTCTAAGATTAGGTTCTTCTTCATTTAAAAAGTCTCAGTAAAAGCTACAAAACACCAAAAGTCCTGATTACTATTCAAAAAACATTATGCATGCCATTGCAATGAAAGTTACTCACAGAGGTTATCAAGACTCCACTGGGCACAGAAGCCCACTTGACGCTTTAGGTAGTCTGGATGATCTGCCCAGGACTCCAGAACAGACAAACGGTCACTGATACATGATTCCGACACTGTTAACTTGTTCTCACCTGAGACAAAGACAGGCTTTCATTAAAGTACCTTTTTTCCAAAAAGTTCCTGTTTGAACATTTTGAACTGACACCAGTTAGACTTACTGGTTTGAGAGAACTTCTCTAAAGCGATGAGAGCAAACAGCATGACAGTGGGATGGGCTTCAGAACTCTAGAAGACCAAAAAAGACCACATTAATGGCTATAATACCAGCATAAAAACAAAAACTATAGCATTAATATAAAAAGGAGTTAAAGGGATAGTTCACCCAAAAATGAAAATTCTGTCATTATTTACTGACCCTCAAGTTGTTCCAAACCTTTATAAATTTGTTCTGCTGTACATGAAGTAAGATATTTGGAAGAATGTCTAACCAAGCAGATCTCACACCCCATTGACTACCATAGTAGGAAAAAAATACTATTGTAGTCAATGGGGGTGAGATCTGCTTGGTTACAAACAATGTTCCAAATATCTGCCTGTGTACAGCAGAACAAAGAAATTTATACAGGTTTGGAACAACTTGATGGTGAGTAAATGATGACAGAATTTTAACTTTGGGGTGAACTATCTCTTTAAGATGATCTCCATACTGGGATGAGACACTGTTCAGTTGAGCTTTGAAGGGGCCATACTCTACACTTTTTGAATTTTAGCAGCTGAAATTTAGCAGCCATTATTTCAGTTCTTCAGTGTCACATGATCCTTCAGGAATCATTCTAATATGCTGATTTGGTGCTCGAGAAACATTTTTTATTATCATCAATCTTGAAAACTCTTGTACAGCGTAATATATTTGTGGAAACCCTGATTAATTTATTTTTCAGGATTCTTTGATGAATAGAAAATTCAAAAGAATAGATTTTTTACAGCGTTATAAATGTATTTATTGTCACTTTTGATCATTTTAATGTGTCCTTTCTGAATAAAAGTATTAATATTACCACACTGACTTCTAATTACTCTATTTTTGCAAGTCTTCTCAGTGAACTGACAAGTAATCTTTGCTTTGCGAATGTTACAGAATACATATGAAACAAATTTAACTCAAAAGAGGAAAGAAAATCCTGTTTCCCATGATGTGACCACTTTAATATCTACCCTGTTAGTCAGTATGTGTATTAAAAACTCTCAATGCTCTCACCAAACTCTCGAGTAAGTACTCCAGAGTTCCAGGGCTGAGGAGCGCAATGCTCGCTGGACCTGTGGACGGAAAAGAAACAAGATGAAGAACTCCAGTATTAACTAAATGACTCCTTTGGGCAATGTGTTTGACCTTCAAAACAGAAGCACATAACTTGAAACTGAGAGAACTGGACAGTGTGTGCATGCGTTTGTGTGCTGCAGTCTCAGCAGAACTGTCAAATCACAGGCCTCTAAGGGAGCCTGCAGCATGCTCAGGCGTGACAGGTCTTCACAGACTGCAAACTCGGCTCTTTAGCTTCAGAGCAACATGCTAGTGCAAAGATGACGCAAAACGAGATGCAACAGATCTAGGATTTATTTAAAGGTGCCCAAAAATGCTTTTTCACAAGATGTAATATAAGTCTAAGGTGTCTCCTGAATGTGTCTGTGAAGTTTCAGCTCAAAATACCCCATAGATTTTTTTAAATTAATTTTTTTAACTGCCTATTTTGGGGCATCATTAACAATGCACTGATTTACACGCGGCGCCGCCCCTTTAAATCGCATGCTCCCTGCCACATGAGCTGTCAACTATATTACAGCGCATTTACAAAGTTCACACAGCTAATATAACCCTCAAATGGATCTTTACAAGATGTTCGTCATGCATGCTGTATGCATGCTTCGAATTATGTGAGTAAAGTATTTATTTGGATGTTAAAGTTTTATTCTGAGTGAATTTGAGGCTGTCCTCCGTGGCTAACGGCTAATGCTACACTGTTGGAGAGATTTATAAAGAATGAAGTTGTGTTTATGCATTATACAGACTGCAAGTGTTTAAAAAATGAAAATAGCGACGGCTCTTGTCTCCGTGAATACAGTAAGAAACGATGGTAACTTTAACCACATTTAACAGTACATTAGCAACATGCTAACGAAACATTTAGAAAGACAATTTACAAATATCAGTAAAAATATCATGCTATCATGGATTATGTCAGTTATTATTGCTCCATCTGCCATTTTTCGCTGTTGTTCTTGCTTACCTAGTCTGATGATTCGGCTGTGTGCAGCTCCAGACGTTAACTGGCTGCCCTTGTGTAATGCCTTTCATAATGTTGGAAACGTGGGCTGGCATTATGCAAATATTGGGGCTGTTATGTAACAGTCGGTGTTATGTTGAGATTCGCCTGTTCTTTGGAGGTCGTTTAAACAAATGAGATTTATATAAGGAGGAGGAAACAATGGAGTTTGAGACTCACTGTATGTCTTTTCCATGTACTGAACTCTTGTTATTTAACTATGCCAAGGTAAATTCAATTTTTGAATCTAGGGCACCTTTAATAATCCTAAAATCTGGTGTTTAATATGTAATTCTTTGAAATAACTGGACATCAAATGTAGTGTTGTGTGTGAGCATATGCATGTCCCTCACCAGCCAGTTTCTCAGCCAGACAGCCCAGGACTGCTGTGGTGTTGCGGTGTTTGGCTGGGATGAGGGCATCCTGACGGGCCACAGCAGCACTCAGATTCAACATGTCCGACAACTTCTGCAGAGCATCCTGACAAAACAATGAGCTCTTCATCAATGCTTGAATTTTTAAAAGGGTCAAAATTTTTTATGTTTTTGAAAGAAGTCTCTTATGCTCACCAAGGCTGAATTTTTTGTATCAAAAATACAAAAAAAGTAATATTGTGAAATATTATTACAATTTAAAACAAATGTTTTCTATTTTAAAGGTGCAGTGTGTAAATTTTAGCAGCATCTAGCGGTGAGGTTGCAAATTGAAATATAGAGAAGCTACGGTGGCCAACACAGGACAAAGATGTCGTCGTCTGAGACAGCAGAGAGTAGCCAGTCAAGCAAATGTGCTCAGTAGAGCAGTTTGTCCGTTTAGGGCTACTGTAGAAACATGCCGGTGCAAAATGGCGACTTAAAGGGATAGTTCACCCAAAAATGAAAATTTGATGTTTATCTGCTTACCCCCAGCGCATCCAAGATGTAGGTGACTTTGTTTCTTCAGTAGAACACTATGTCCAACTCCGTTCATGACTCCTTTAGTGATGTCTGATCGCGCTCTGACAGCGGCAGTGATGTCTGACACTCATTGAAGTATATGCGCGAGACATCACTGCCGCTGTCAGAGTGCGATCAGACATCACTAAAGGAGTCATGAACGGAGTTGGACATAGTCATGTATTAGAGGTAAAAAATGATATAAATACTGTTCGGTTTCTCGCACAAATCGATCGTTTCGTGTCTTAGGACATCAATGTCGTCACGAGCCGCAGGGTTTAATTTGGATTTGTCCAAGCAAGCTTTATTTACTCTTATAGATGAAGTTCCCATCTACTGCCATTATACGACTGACAGACGGCAGCGGTTGGAGTTAAAAATCATAATTTGTGTTCGACTGAAGAAAAAATGTCACCTACATCTTGGATGCTCTGGGGGTAAGCAGATAAACATCAAATTTTCATTTTTGGGTGAACTATCCCTTTAACATAAGGGGACCCGCAGTGTATGTAGATAGAAATGGCTTGTTCTAAAGGTAATAAAAACATAACGGTTCATTATACACCTCTGAACACACAGTTATGTATATTATATTGCATTTCTGTCACTAGATCATCATAAAATTTACACATTGCACCTTTAATATATTTTAAAATGTAATGTCATGTAATGGCAGAACTGAATTTTCAGCAGTCACATGATTCTTCAGAAATTATTCTAATATTCTGATATGGTGTTTGACAATATCACAATTCTTATTATCAATGTTAAAAACAGTTGTGCTGCTTTAATATTTTTGTGGAAACCCTGATTCATTTTTTCAGGATTCTTTAAAGAATACAAAGTTCAAAAGAATAGCATTTATTTGAAAAAGAAATGTTGTAATAATGCCTTTACTGTTACTTTTGATCAATTTAGTGCATACTTGAAGAATAAAAGAATAATATTCTTTTAAAACATCTTAATGATATATAATCATAATATAGTTACCTCATAGATAATCTAGTGAATTAAATACTTTACAAAAAAAAGATACTTCATGTCATTTGATTATATTTTTTCTTTACTCTTTCTAAATAAGGACATAATTAATAACAAATGAATGATAAATTTGACATCAAGCACAAAAAACATTATATACATAAACCTGCCTTAATGAGCAATTCTGTATGAACTATAAACTGTAAACAGAAACCATAAACAGTTTTTATCTCGGTATCAACATAAAATGGGAAAATTAAACATTCCATAGCCAAAAATAAAGCATCTGCTGATATCAATTAAAGAAGGAGAGAGAGAGATTTTACTCAAAAGCAGCATACACTCAAATGCTAGGCAAATGTTGTGGTTCATTTTCAAAGTGCTAGCAAAAATAGGTCTACATTAGTGCCCATTAGTGAAAACAGAGATGGAAAAATAATACGGCAGTCAATGTTGTGTGGTAATGCAGATGTGAACTCACTTTGGTGGGCAAAGGGCATTCATCCAGTAGCAGGGTTATTACGGCCGGTCCTAGTGGGTCATCCAGAGGGATTACTCTAATTAAAGACTGCACCACTTCCAACCAGCCATCATCTACATGGTGAGAAACAGAGAGCGAGAGAGACAAAAGAAGATGGGGAAAATCAAACAAAAGTTCAGTCTATGTGACATGCTTTGTGTATTACAGAGCCATTATTATGACTATGCTTTCAAACACCACTGAAAGTTATTGTTCGACTGATATGGGTTTTTCCAATGGCTAATGCCAACATCTTGAGAGCAGATGGTCTATGATGATGATGATGACCAAATGAGATAAATCGCTAAAATTACTACATATTATACTACACTGAAAAGCTCTTCAGGGAGTTTTGATCTCAGTCTTAAAGCCCAGGGTAACGTTTCCACCTGTTTACTCCTGCATGAAGCTCTTAGCAGCCACCTGACGCCACAGAGTCTCAAACCACAACATGCAGGCTCAGCTCGGAGCAACAGATGCACGTATAAATAAAATCAACAGACACAGAGGCTTTGGCAATGGCTCAAGAAAAGAGGAAAGTTGGCGACCTGCACATGACCTTGCTAAATTTTGACCATTGATTAGAGTCTGGTCCATAAACAGACCCAAACAGCCACTCAACATTACAGCAGTACAGGTAACATCCATGAGTAACTTAAAAAACAAACACAAAAAAAAACAGTAAATTTGGATGCAAAAAGGGTAAGTAACGAAACAACAATGCACTGCCCTTGTAATCAAGCACAAGCAGCGTAGCTCATACACACGCAATCATACACTGTCTTTGTTCCTGCAGTTGTGAGGCTCTGAGGGACTTTAAAGTCTGCAGCTGAGCCGTGACCCACTAACTTCAGCCAATGCAACAGAACAGAGCGACGGCATGACAATGGCAGCACAGGGCACGAGCCAAACTTCAAAAACAGCCGTCACTAATACACACAGAGCTTCCACAGCTTCCGCTGTTAGATTAACATCCTAATAACTTAATCAGTAGCCAGAGGGTCACAACAAGCTGCACTTGTTCCCCTGATGGAAAAAAAACAAGCCGGGAACCAGGGAGACAAGGTTTGGCTGGTTTACCTCAGGCTGATAACTACATGGTTTCTCCACTGACAACTATTCAAATGTAGCTACTCATTCGGTCTAAAAAACTCAACATTTAACTTTTTTGCTTTATATTTTAGTAGATAAAGTAGACAGAAAATAATGAAGGTGAAGGGCTTCTGACTGCACGCATTCTCATTGTCATTTTCCTGCAATTCCAGATTATTTGGCAATAATTACAGCTCAGGTGATCAGTTCAAAATTTGAATGCCTGTGAAGCAAAAATGGCACCATCTAGGTTGGTTAGTTTTAAGAATGATCTAACATTGAAATAAGAATGAATAAGAATGCTAACAGATTGCTCTCTTCATGCATTTTAGGGGTGGGTTTACACCAACTGTAAAGGCTCTCAAAGATGCATTAGGTGGATAGCAATCCGATCACTTCAGGAGGTGGTCGGGCCGCATGATTGGGGGGTAGGGGGTTAATTGCCATTTTTATGATAAAAATTGTGATTGCAATTTAAAATGTGATTAAAAAAAAAAAAAAGTCACTCAGGACACCGTGGTTGAATTTCAATTATGAAGGAAACGTGCCGAAGAAAGTCAGTAAAGTGTTATATATTTGCACAAATTATTTTACACCAGACTGCTTCACAAACGAGGATCAGTTCAATGCTAAATTTGCACAAAAAATTAGCATGACTAGCTACATAAATTTATCCACTAACCATTCAAAAACGTCCAGATGCATTCTAAAAGTTGTAACTTCTTCCTGAGTCTCTCCATCAGTGTCTGACTCTGGTTTGAACAATATAAGGCTAAACACCATTACTGACAATCATCATTTTTGCTTCATGAGATTGTCCAGCTTTGTTGTTGTTGAGTATCTGAAGCACGAGCTGTTAAAGCTCTGCCCTCTTGTGGAAAGGGGGCCAGGAGCTCATTTGCATTTAAAGGGACACATACAAAAATGGTGTGTTTTTGCTCACATCCAAATAGGGGCAAATTTGACAAGCTATAATAAAAGATCTGTGGGGTATTTTGAGCTGAAATTTCACAGACACATTCTGGGGACACCAGAGACTTGTATTATATCTTGTGAAAAGGAGCGTAATAGGTCCCTTATATAATATTTAAGAAAAAAATAATAATGATAATAACTACTTAACAGTACAACTGTAATTACAATACCAATATTTATAGCAAATAAACTTTAATCCTCCCAATCAGAGGAGTTCGTGAGTCGCCACAACCCATATGCAATCTTGGTTGAGACAAATGGATGATTTAAGCATTAGCAACAAGTGAAAGTGAACTCGCTTATATTAGCATATAGCATTAAGAATATCAGAATTGAAGCCCACATGCAAATGCTTCAGCATTTTATGTGTTTTGTTTGTTTATTAAGTTTTTACGCCATGTTAGCATCATGGCTATTTACATGGCAAAAATGGTCAGTATCATCCATAAAATGTACATTATATAAAGCATTTCAACTTAACATAAGATAAAAATGGTACATTTTCAAATATTCCATGCAAGCATGTTTCTGAATAAAAGCATTTTCTAGCAGCATCATAAAAATTAAATTCAACAGAATATGCTTAATAGTCAAAGAAACATTACATGAAAGACATGAAGGAGGATCTTCGCCTATTAATAAAAACCCATGGGTAATTCTTGAGTGCCCCAGTCTCTACACCTAGTGAAGAGAACTTAATCATGTCTTGATTTGAAATTATAGAAGGTACTTCTTTTTATACTAGGGTTTCAGCATTTTATGTGTCTTAGACTAACCTGTCTCTGCCATCTCATGCAGTGTGATCATGGAGTACGGCGGCTCTTGGTCACTGAAACAAAAAAAGAACAAATACAAAAGTTAGTCAAAAAAGTAGAGCAACCTAGAAAGTGTTTGCTACTGTGTCTCATATCCTGGGTGCATGAGGGTGTAAGCATCTTATTTAGACCTTGGCTGCTCTAGACATTCGTTATAAAAGCCTAATGGTATAATGGGTGATTGTGCGACACATGACGGATTGCTATTGGAGGGCAGACTGCCGCCGCTGGGGTTGTTTTGGCTTTAGGGTCTATGCATCCATTTTGCAGCCTGGGTCTGCAACAGTAAATCTAAGCAGCGATAGCAAAATCCCTTGAGGTGCTCCTGGAGGGAGCCCAGCACGATCAACACACCACAGAGACATTTAAGCAGGGAAAATAAATTTGCCTCTACTCTGCGGAGTGACACCAGTGTGGTTCATTTGTCATTCATAAATCAGTGGTTGGTGGGTATTAGGGGTGATGTTTTCAAACAGCAAATGAGGACAAGGAAAAGATAGCTATGAGGGTGGTTGAAAAAGAGAAGAGAGTCGAAGAGAGAGTGAGAGAGGTCTACTGCCCCCAGCTAGGGTGTCTGACTGCTGTGTGATTGTTGTGTAATGGTCACACAGGGATATGCTCTAGTTAGAGAAACACTGATTTTCTGCTCTGTACAGAACAGCCCCCCCCCCCCCCCCCCAACACCCTTTTTGACTCATAGACCCCCTCCCCAACACCCTGCCCCAACATCCATCATTAGATAACATAGACCCCCTTTCCCCAATAAAGCTTCTTCATTAACAGAAACTAGGATTGTTTATATATTAAAGGGATAGTTCACCAAAAATGAAAATTTTGGCATCATTTATTCACCCTCATGTTGTTTTAAACCTGTATGAGTTTCTTTATTCTGTTGAGTAAATGATGCCAAAATTTTAATTTTTGGGTGAAGTATCCTTTAAATTAATTAAAGATGATTCACTTTGATTCTGTGAGGTTCAAGATTCTGATTCTGTATCTTTTTCAATAAAACAATAGCTAGTTATTGAGAGGAAAAAATATATTTCAGCTCAAATTTTTTTTTTTTATTTATTTTTTTAAAAATATAATAAAATTATTTTGTCTTTCTGTGGACCCCTTGGAAGATTTCTGAGGCCCCCCCCCAGAGGGCCCCGGGGCCCCTAGTTGAGAACCACTGGCCTAACACAATCAAGGACAGAGCTGTAGGTGTGTATTTGAGTTTAAAGTAGGGGTGGACATTATATCCGTGATAATCTTGCTGGCGATACAAATGAAAGCAAAACTGTGAACACTGCTAGATCAAACTGCTTGTTATGAAACCAGGTTCCTCTGAATGACTGAATTTCAGAGTAAAAACATAAAAATGGCGACAAATATTGATCCTCAAAAGTCTGAAATTATGGAGATTTGTCATAGCTATATCATCCAGCCCTAGTTTCAGGTGCAAGCATGTAAAAAAACTGCTGTCAAAGGATGTGGTTGAGCAACCAAAATATATTCCAGCTGTGAGAAAAGAAAAGAAAAGAAAAGAAAAGAAAAGAAAAGAAAAGAAAAGAAAAGAAAAGAAAAGAAAAGAAAAGAAAAGAAAAGCTGACACTCCCTCTTGTGTCCTTTAGGTGTTTTTCCTTGGGAAACAAAAATAATTTTCTTAGCCTAAGAATTTTTTTTATATAAATTTGTGGGGGGTTTTCGGTAATCTGAGATTTTCTACAGAAGGTGACTATCAACTATTAAGATAACCAGGCAATAAGCAGGCAATAACGTAGACACCAAATCTGATGGCCGCATAGAACAACTTCTCGTCTAAAGTGAACATCCATCATTAGATAACTGTAGGCCGGCTGTGTAGGAAGGTGTAAGAACATGTGACAAAGAGGAAGAGTGACTGGCGACTCTGATATCAAGCCAAATTGTTAAAAGAAACATGAAGAAGAGCTCTGTTATCTCAAGCTGCTGTCTTGGGCAATACATTAAGATTAAATGTGGTGCTGTGCGAACAACTGAATAAATAAATAATGGCATGCTCATTACGGAGCTCTGCCAGGCTACTCGACAAGATCTGCTCATTTAAAGCTGCTTTAATATAAAAGTTAAAGCTCTTGCAAATGCTGTCATCCCTGTGGTAAACGATAATACTGGGAAAAAAGCCCACAATGGAAATGTATGTTCAACAGCAAGCCGATGCTTTTAGCCGAAGATGGAGTGATGTTATTGCTGACGCACAAGAAATGGGGAACTGAAATTGATATGACACGCATCATGCGTGTCATATTCATACCCAGAATTAATGACAAATCTCTGCGAATCCCCTCATCATTGAAGGTTCACTCACTTGTCAACAAGAGTCCTGATGACGGCCAGCGTGTCCAGTACCAAACCGTCCACGTTTTGTTTTTTCCGACGTGGCTCGTGCGGTCCTCGACCTCGCCGGGGCGGTCGAACAGGGTCCCTGGGACGGCTGCCTCTGGCCTCTGGGGGATCAGACACAGAGTTATCCACTCGCCTGAGCTGCCTGCGAGGGGCTGATCCCTCCTCCACATCACTGTCCTCTCTGCACACGCAGCTGTTCCCCATGGCTCCACCGGATGAGAGGCTGGGCCAAAACTGCACTGACTGCAGCTGTTCTACGGTGAGTCGTAGAACCCGCACGAGGCTCCTGCTGGCACAGAATGCAATCCAGGTGGCTACTATCATATCATTGGAAGGACTTTAGAGGGTGTCTCGGTACGGGTCGAGTAGACGTGTCGGTCATTGTGCTACTGCAGACCATCAGCAGCCAGATGCAGACGTGCAAAGCTGATGGTGCAGTCAACACGCATCCTACAGTCTGGGAGGCTTTCACTCCTGGAAAAGATTATGCATCAAATTATTATCAGTGTGGACAGAAAACAGGACCATGCAAACATGCAAAATGTAAATAAAATGCTCAAAATGCTCTTTCATATAGCTTGTCAAAGTAAAACCACTAATCTAATCATGGCATATAAATCAAAAATTATATATGTTGACTTTGGTCAACATTTGTTATATGAATGTGTAATTATTATTATTATATCGTTGATTAATAATGCTATATTATATTATCCTATTGGTTTAATTGTAACATTATTGATTATATTATTAGCTACAATAATATCCAGGACTTGTCTTGTGAACAATGTTTTGCTATAAAGTTTCTAAGTATCCAGTACAGCACAGTTATCCCAGTTAATATCTAAAACACAACCTGCCTAATTTGATATTAACCAACATATACATAGATTAAACACAGTTATTAATAATAATGTATAATAATCACATCAAACAGCAGGCAGTATGTCATTAAACATACATAAACTAGAGAAATATTCTTGCTAGGATCTGCGAATACAGTTGTCAGTGTTAGCAGCGGCTAACTAACAGCTAGCACACCAAACAACTTTACGAAAACCCCATTAAAAACACAACAATAAACTCCCACATGAATGAACACTGACCAGTGTACACTTAACACAATCACTGACATTTACAAACCCGCTGAAAGCTTATAAACAGCACGCTGTCATTTCAGTAAATTAGCGTCAATAAACTTGAGTCTTTATGGCTGCGTCTCAAACTCTAGTGAGCTGCCTACGTAGGCAGCATTTAAAGGGACAGTTCATCTATAAATAAAAATCTGTCATTGAGGGTTTAAAACCTGTATTACTCTCTTTCTTCTGTGAAACACAAAAAGTAGATGGTTTGAGCCTGACAGCGTAAGTCACCATACACTTTCATTGTGAATTTTCATGTAATGAAAGTGAATGGTGACTCAGTCAGTCATCCTGCCTACTGTCTCCTAATCCACATTCTGATTTTAAATCGCACATGCCTATGCCCAAATGTTACTGACGTGGATATATTTCCAACAATGGTGTCTAAATAGGCAGCTCACTAGGTCTTGAAACACAGCCTTTTTTTATCATGTCAGAAATTAACGTTAGCAACCATATAACTAGCCACACCTCCAAACAGATGAACAAAACATCAATTAAAAGCCTTTGTTTGGCTTGGCACACACACTAACACGTCGCTATCATTAAACAATGTGAATTTACCAGAGACAAGTATGTACTCACCCGGCAAAGCGGAGAAATGTCGGTAAATGCAGCGGCACTGATCCGTAGGCCGAACACAAAGACTACACGGGAAGTGTGTGTGCTTTACTTCTCAGTAAAGAAGTAAATGATTCGTACTCTCATACACTTCAACAATCAACATTTTGTCGATCCACACACAAAGACAGATCCAGCCAGTGTTTGATAACGAAAGTAAACGTGTGACTGAGAAGTGAAAGCATTGACTGACTGGAATCAGTGTGAGATAGCTAGAGGATCAATGAACGCTCTGTGTAGTGTCAGTGATGGGAAGTCAGACTCATTTCTACGAAATGGTTCTTTCGAACAGTTCGTTTTAGAGAACCGGTTCAAAAAATGATTCAGTTGTTCTTTACGTCAGTACGTAATTGCGTCATCAAGTGGTCCGTGTCATCCAACGGTCCATTAAAGGCAGTTATATGTACACTGTTTAATACGTTTTCCAATCATGTTTGATTAATAAGTGTGTGTATTGTAGGCGAATCTATTGTGCCCACATTCACTTTGTTGTAGCCATGATTCAGCTCGTAAAAACAAAGTAAATTAGAATCTGCCATTACAATAAACAGTAGACTAATGCGCCAATTCGCTGAAAATGTTTTAATACAATGCTGTTTAATAATACCATGTTGATAAACATGTTAACGTGCTAGTGTCTCTTTTCAGTTCACTCGTTCTCTCGACTCACTTGTGTCCGAAAAGATCCGTTCCGACCGATTCATGAACAATCGTTCAATTCGGTTTAGTGAACAGGTTCACTCGGTTCATTTGATTCAAAAGAACGATTCGTTGTTTGTGTCGTCGCATATTTCTCTCCAGCACATGAAGCTGGACCCAACCCCTCCTAGCAACCAGTAAAACAAACCAAATTCTGCTCAAGAGATAGCGTTGTATAAACAAACTGCAAATTTGAAAGTAATAAATCAAATGCCTTGTGTAACATGTATGTCATCTTTGTTTAAGTAGGCTATATTATCCAGCCTACTTAAACAGATAAAATACAAACTTGAGGTATTAGTTAATCAACAGATATTTTGCAACTCAAATAATTTATACATACATCTGGTTCTAGAAATGCTGGCACACTGAAAGTCAGGTTTACTGGCATCTACTAAACACATTTGCTTTTGTCTACTGTATTAATTAATTGGAAAGGCAAAACAAAATTAGATGACTACTGAAAGAACAGTGACATTTTTATAAAATCAACAAATTTAAAAATATTTAAATCATTCAGTTATTTTCCCCCTTTATTAAAAAGTGTACAAGTAAAGAAATAAATTGTACTTTCTTTCTTCTTCTTTTTTTAAATCTATTAAAAATTTTATACACTCAAATAGTAATAATAAAAAATAACAAATGATTCTGGAAAGCTAAACTTTCCCATTAAAACTACATTTCCCATGACTCAATGTTGTTCGTGCGTAGGAACTACGTGTCCTAAGCAGCTGTTGCTGGGGGATGCTTTTACCAGGACACAAAACCGGACTAGGTAAATATCTGATACCATTTCCTTCTTAAAAGAATTATTTATTCCTCGTCTCTTCTTTAACTTCGGTCATTATTTGTCTCTCGTATAACACAGCCCGACTTTAGGGTTATATAATGTGTGTTAAAGGAATCGCTGTGTAAATGTCACTGCTTTCTAATCCAGTGAGTGCGACCAAAGCCTTGCACGCTCGCTCGACTTCAGATCAATATCAATCAGGCCCTGAAGCTGCGGTGCTGTCTCATGAAAATACATTTGCACAGTATTATTGCAGTGTTCCTTGCATATATTCAAAATAAAGTAACCATACGGAGTCACTGATCCTTCTCACCCATATTGCGTCGTTTTTATGTCTTACTTTGTTTTAATGTTTATTGTTATCACAATACTACTTGATATGATGGGTATTTTAATCATGCACATTCCACGCTGACAGTGGATGTGTTGATAAACTACGGTTTGAGTTAGATTTTTTTTTTTTATTAATATATTTTGTTGTCTCAGTGTGTCTCTAGCACCATTTATATGGTGTGTAGATGCATTATACAGGCGAAACCCTTTAAATTAGTTTTAATAACAGTAAGTGAAAGAAATAGGTCAGTCTGTATTTTGAATTTATTACTTTCACTGTTCAAATCCAGCACTAGGGGGCAGTATTTACCTTTCCTTGCAGAATCTGTCATCATTGCTCAGACAAAAATCCACTAAATAGACCTGGAGCATAAATTATATTATGCTTCACATTTAAAATGAATTGTTAGATGCATTAGTTCTGCATAAATTTATGATGGGTGCAATGTTTTTTTTTTAACTATCACACATTTTTATTCTTTCTCTCTAAATCTCTGAACAGAATCTCCTGCAGATGACTTCATGAACAGCCTACAGTGTTTATCCTGATTAATAAAATCATAGCATTCTAGGTGAGTTTTGATGGATAAAATATATTGATAAATGTGGTGATCAACATAAATAACACAAAAGTCTGCATGTGTTGTGTAGGTTCTGCCATGGCAGATGGTGTGGACCTCAGCCGAAAGTTTGTGTCAGAGTCTGAACTAGACGAGAAAAGGAAAAAAAGGCAGGAAGAATGGGAGAAGGTCCGCAAGCCAGATGACCCGGAGGGTGAGACGTTCACTTTGTCAGCACCGATCAGACAAATTATCAAGAGGCTTAAGGATACGCATTAATTCTCCCCAGATGCATTTGCCAAATTTTGACTGTTCATTCTTCCTGCACCACAGAGGCGCCTGAGGAGGAGTACGACCCTCGATCTCTGTTCGAAAGGCTACAAGAGCAGAAAGACAAGAAACAGGAAGAATATGAGGAGCAATTCAAATTCAGTAAGTGCTCATGCTCATATTCCTCCCTTTTATCAAAAACAGATCTTTCAGATGACATTCATCGCACGGTCTCAGGGGGCTTGCCTCTCCCATCTATATTTGACCTCATTTTGGGGTTTATCTGTCACTTTTTTGTGCAAAAACATGCGTGTGCTTGCATACACATGCGCTGGTGTGTGTTTGAGCATGTCGGTGGGTGTCTATGAGTGTGAACAGATGGGAGTGATGGAGATCAAGAGCAGGTCTGTTCTTGCGGGTGCTGATGGGAGACTGGCATGATCTTAGCATCTCCGTATCCCTGGTGACAAACCCACTCTCGGTCTCCCTAGCGACCATTGCTGCTCCTATTGCCGTTGATTCCAAGGGCCACGTTTCTTAAAGGATTAGTTCACTCCAGAATTAAAATTTCCTGATAATTTACTCACCCCTATGTCATCCAAGATGTTCATGTAATTTCTTTCTTCAGTCGATAAAAAAATTAAGGTTTTTAAAGGGAAACATTCTAGGATTTTTCTCCATATAGTGGACTTCAGTAGTTACCAATGGTTTGAAGGTCCAAATTGCAGTTTCAATGCAGCTTCAAAGAGCTCTACACTATCCCAGCTGAGGAATAAGGGTCTTGTCTAGTGAAACAATTGTTCATTTTCTAAAAAAAAAAAAAAAAAAATTTATATACTTTTTAACCACAAATGCTCATCTTGCACTGCTCTGCGATGCACATTACGTAATCACGTTGGAAAGGTTACGCATGACGTAGGCAAAAGTACCGTGGTAGGGCGAAAAACTCCTCCAACTTCAAAATCGTCTGACATCGTTGTTTTACCATTTTTGTAAAGGGTGTTTGATTTAGAAATTTTAAATCTGAAGTTAACTAAGTAGCATGGTCATCATATTCACAGACAATAGAACTGTTTATGATTGATAAAAAATATAATTTTCATGACACTCCATTTTGTTAACGGTTCCTCAAAAAGAACCATATAAGGAGTCTTTTTCTGTTGTTGTGTTTCTCCACAGAAAACATGGTTAAAGGCCTGGATGAAGACGAGACCAGCTTTCTCGACGAAGTCTCTCGGAAGCAGTCTCTAATAGAGAAACACAGACGGGACGAGGAAGCTAAGGAGATAAAAGAATACAGGATATCCTTTTGCACCTTAAAGCATGTACAATATTACTGTCAAGCGCTCTTGAAAAAAATTGACAGGGAATTTTGCTTTCTGCCTGAATCTGTCTTCCACGTTCACCTTCGTTAAGCTGGTGGTAGAAGCTTCAGCTGTCAAGCGCAATGATGGCAGGTGAAAAGTAAAGTAGAGTTCTTGTACCTTGTTAGTGTACATGTTCTCAACAAGACAGCCCAAGAGGAACCTGACGCACTGACAGAAATTCATGCAGGCTTGGCAAATGGCTTAGAGGTTTGGAAAACAGACTCTGTGTCTTTTGTTCATTTTCAAGCAGTTCACTTTGTTTTACAGATGGACGTTTTTGGACTCTGATACCTTGACTTGCAAAACCTTTCACATAAAGAAGTTTTACTTGATAAAGCAATAGAAATACTTTTCAAAAATAATACAGAATGTATTTATAATTTCAAGAAGCGGTTTGAAAAGGCATCTTAAAAACAAGGCGTTCGTGCAAGAGAGGCTGAAAAAGTAGCGAAATGCGCCATAAACATAGGTGTAATTTGTGGGTGGGAAGGGTGGAACATGTCCCCACCACTTTTTGAAACATCTCCAGTTGATTATCAATTCGTTCGTTTGTGTTAAATTAGAGGCGATGGCGCTGGAATGTGTTGTTTTTGAAATCATGCTGAGTGTTTGTTGCCGCTGTTATGATCAGTAGCGGAAGGCAACGGTGTTCTCTTGGCGCTCTTGTGCAGTCTTCACACAGTTGAGCATTTCAATCTATCGCTTTAGTCGCTTAAAAAACCAGAACCTCTGGCACGCTTAACAAAAATTCTACCAACAGTCCATTCAGACACAAATGTTTAATGCGGATCTACGTATTATTCACTAATGTAAATACTCTTGAGACTAGCAATGTATTGTATTATAGAAGATGTAAGGATGAAACTATCTTATTAAAAATGAGTTCTATGTTAATAAATTAAACTCAATGTACAATTGAAATTGATATCTGGGCATCGTAATGTTATTTTTTGTGCATTTATTATGCCCCCCCACACACACAAACACATACACTGCTGTCCCACCCACTTTTTAAAACAGAGTTGCCACTGGACATAAAGACTTGTTCACACATAGAATAACTATATTAGCGTCCACAGAAACACACGATAACAGTGTTTTTATGATCATACGCTGCAGTTATATAGTCTGTTGCTTTCAAATTCTCGTGCACGTTCTGCATTTGTCATGACTTTCATGTGACATTTATCCAAGAGCTTCTCGAACAAGACAAAATGTAGGACGGGACTCGATTTTGTCCATCTGGAATGGATTGGATCGTTGTGGTTTGCTATTGCTGCGATTTCATGTGAGTGACAAGTTGTCCCGCCCTCATGCGAGATGTGTACAGAGATGTTGAGACGGAGGGTAAGTTATGTAGATTAAACATTACGAAGGGCATATGAATTAAAAAACAATGTGCACAGATAAATTATTATAATAAATACTGCAATATTCATAAAAAAAAAAGAATTGTCAATTTTAATTTCATGGTGACTTCTGATTAGCGGTCAATGTTTTTTATAGTTCATCAGCTGAAAAATCCAAAAAAAATATCTAAATTGCCATTCACACAGGACGATAACTATGAAGTTTTAATAATTGTTTGTTTCTATGAGAATGGAATTGTGGAATGGTCCACACCACAACTATAATGTTAACGCCACAGAGGAACAATATCATTGGAACCGATTTCAGAACGATTTTTACAGCTGATGAACAGTAAAAACAATGGAATCCACCCGACTTTAAAGAGCTGGAGCATGGTGTGTATGGTAGGGTGTTTGTTTGAGTTTCGAGTCTTGACATCTATCACCAGTGTTTCTCTGAAATCGCTTACTGCACCTTTAATAGTCATAGTCCTTGGTTTGACGTTTGAACAGGTCTCAACAGTCAAAAAACGTCCATCCAGCGCATGTTTACATTAAAAAATAAATATTTAAAAAGCAGTGCAGTGGAACACAAGGCGTCCTGTGTGTCAAGTCAGTTTTTCCCCTTTCTGTATCTCTTCAGCGCCACAGAAAACATTTTACCAGGAGGGTATTCGGTTGATTAACCCAAACCTTGATTACTCTAGGTACAGGTATACAAGGTTCCAGACACGGAGTATTGGTGACCACAAAAACAACCGAGCCCCGAATCCAGGAGTCACCACGGATGCTAAGAAAATGCGCGCCATACTTTTTTTTTTAAATGGCGATTTACATTCTTAATGGATATCGTCGCCGACGGGGCAGCTGTGCAATTATTAATTATTAATCTTATCTTTTAATCTTGAATCAGTTTTTATTACTGTAAACAAGAACTATGTTATTTGTTTGAAAAACGTTGAATACCTCAGGGAAACTAACCCTAGATTCCCGAACAAACGACTCTTTTGAGCTGTTTCTGTTGAATGAACAGTTCAAAGCATGGTTTGAATCAGTTAAACGAATCCTACGCTGATTTGAACCATGTTTTGTGTCATTTATTGTGCATGTTTAACAATGTAATTATGAGTTACAGCAGATTGTTCCACATTAGCAGAATTTTGTTGCATTAAACTTAACTATTGAAACCAAAAGGGCATGCTTTTATCCATATCACATATCATGTAATTGATTTTTCATCATGAAACATCTGACACTATCAGCAGTGGCCTTTCTCTTCTGCCAATCAGGTATATGCCTGTAGATAGAAGGTTGGAGGATGCGTTGTCGTGGCAACTGAAACCTTTCTCAGGGCTTGATAACTGCATCTAAAAGCACTGCTGAGAACCATGATCTGTAGAATAATACTGTAATGTGCCCTAATTCAACCGAATTTGCCTCCCGTGGAGGCAACCAAATTGTCTTACCTGTAAGTGTGTCACATTTTTAGGCCATGTGTATGCTCTAATCGAAAAAAGGAAGTAGGTTTGATTGCTGTGGTGACTTCTGTGGTGACTTTGACTTTTTTGAGCGGTTGCCCTCTTTATCATAGCTTCCTCATCTGTCTGTCGGTTTAGCTCTGTTTGTGTGCTACTAAAGTGGAGTTCTCCAAGTAGTTCTTTAAGGTTTATGAAAAAGTTTCAGTATAAAAGGAAAAGCTATTTGTCAAGTGGCTTACCACAACAGCAGGGTCGTAAAGCAGGTTGTCATGTTGCTGTGAAGTTTTCTCACAGTTTAATTACGTCAAAGTGTATGTTACTGTTTTGTCCTTAACTAGTGAACCTCACAGTGCTCTGCAGAAGCTGGCAGCCACCGAGAGTCAGAAGAAGGAGCCAGAGAAGAAGGCAGGAGCCAAACCCTCAGAGCACAGGACAAGTCACCTGTCTCAGGCCCACCTGCTGGCTGGAGCAGTGAAACGACGCAGGTACGGAAAGGAGGATCTCACCTCAACGTGTATTCAAATTGTTATATTTAGGCCTGGTTTCACAGACAGGGCTTGATCCCTTAACCTGTTAACTGTCACTGGCACACCGGTGGGCCCACAGCCATTATATATTAAAACAGTAATATCCTAACTAATCTTGACCAAACTATATATCATTTGAAAGCTTACAGTCTATACTTTTCACATTTTGATTTTCAAAATAAATTACAGAGGAGAAGTAATTTATCAATTTGCAACAAGAATATTATCATACTCATAAGGCATGGTCAGACGTTTATTTTGAAACAGTGATGAACATGAAAAATCATGAAAGATTGGTTGAAACATGTTTGTTTTCATGCCAAGAGTTCAAAAGATAACATCCATTCAATTTTTTGAGAAAATAAGGTCTGAAAATGTTTTTAATAGAAAAAACAATACATTTATGATTGTGGCGGCGAGCTATAACCCATATACATGTTGTTTGTATGTTTATTAGAGGCTGAATTCATATCAAATTCTGCTAAACCTCCCAAACTACTTATATATAGGATGTCTACTTCATAAATTGTATGAAAATAGTGGAAATATATGGTTCAGATCACTCAAATGGAGGAAATGGAGGCACCATTATATGGTCAGTAATGGTGAAAACATTTGGTACTGCGTCCAAACAAAATCTTACTGAAAGCTAATTTTTTGAGATATCAACCTAAAATTTGGAACACAACTTCATATTTTTGGCTTTGATTTTCTTGCAGTTTTAGAGTAAAACTTGTTTTGTAAAATATATATTTTATATAAAATATTTTTTAACATTTTCATAAACTTAAACTTCTATAACTTTTTCTCTTTTTCACTTACATACTTTATTTCACTTCTACAATAATCTGCCAAATTTCATCTTTAAAACAAGACCAGTCTATATTCCAAAGTATTCTTAAATTACAACCATTTAAGTTTGGATAGTGTATTTTTATGTCTATATAAAAAAAGTGAGGGTGACAGTTAAAGGTGCTAAAGAGGTTCTTTTTGTCAACTGAGTTTTTGAAATGAGCGCATGGGTAAGAACAACCCCCTCCTTCACAGCTCATTTAGAGGGAACGCCTCCCAAAACTCGTGCACGAGTATCGGAACACGAGTGTTTAGCACCGGCATTCGCTGTGTTATTAAGCCGGGCACACATTTAACGACTAGCTAAAACATTCTGACTATGCTCAACATACAGCGATTGTTTCCTGCTCCTGAAGCAGATTTATATACTTTCACATGGAATTTGAACACCGACTGTAATCGCAGACTGAAAGCAACTGGCTCTGACTGGACGCGTTTGAGCGCGATCAGTCATAAGTATCAATTTACATTCATAATCGGCCTTGCAAAGGTTAAGTGTGTGCGCGACTTAAAGCCGTGGATTTATTATGTCGGACTCACCGCAGGTAACTCATAATCTGCAGTTGTTACTCCTGTCTCCTGACAAAAACATTGCATGCAGTGCCTGTGGAGTGTGGAAAGTTACTGGAGTGCGCAGCCGCGCGTCTCTCACATGGATCGTTATGGCAGTGATTGACAAGCCAGAGGGCCAATCGTTTACGCGATGATTGCGTAAACGATTGGCTGATGTTTATAAGGCCCTATCTCGTGCACAGATGATGTATATTAATATTATTACTTTCAGTGCACCTAATAAATAGTCTTTTATCAGTTAGTAAAGACAGTTTCAAGTAATATTGCAAAAATGTATAAAACAAAACATCCTCTTTAGCACCTTTAAGGCCTGTTCACACCAAGGATGATAACAATAAAGATAACAATAAAGATATAGTTCTAAAAATCGTTCTCAATATTAAAGAATAGCAGAGTTCGCACTACAGCTATAATGATAATGGCACAGAAAAGCGATATATTTGGAATCACTTTCAGAATGATTTTATCCAGCTGATGAACGATAAAAACACTGACAGTAAGGGTGTGACGAGACAGTCAGCTCACGAGAACGAGACACAATTTTGACGTATTTTAAAGAAATCCTCAATGATCAAATACATGACTAGAAATATAGTCTGCAGGTGTATTTGAAATGTTTTAACTAAACATCTTGTAATGAATGTCATTTCAGTTCTACTTTCTGAGTATGAATTATCATGTGCAGTAAAAGACAACAATAGTCAAGCACTGTAAAAGGTTTTGCCACAAACTCAACTGACTGGCTTCTCTCCTGTATGATTTCATACATATAATTGTACATGATTTATGAGCTTCTACAACTTTTGACCTCCTGGCTGAACTCCTTTCCATAAATTGATCATAGAAATAAAAACACATAACATAAAATAAAAATGAATAACATATTTTTATCAGAGTCTTAAGTGCAACCATAATGAAAGTAGGCTACTCTCTCAATGTTCAAAGTGCAAAAAGAGACCAACTTTTTCTTCAAGCATGATACAGAGCTAAAAGATGGTTACAACTACACAAACTAAGATAGCTTTCATATTGGGAGATTTGCATGCATCAGGGAGCCGCTTTCAAAATGTGGGGTATTGAAATCACTTTTGAACGCGCACTCGCGGTTTACTTTCGCTTTCGCACGTACTCTTTAAATAGTGAGCGCAGGTGCTGAGCGTGCATTCTGTAAGATCAGACATTTGTCAGACACCTTTAGGCTCTGTTGCTGCTCGTGTTGGATGAGCTGGATGGAATTGAAGTGACCATTATCCAACTGAATTAAATAGGTTTTTATTTCTATACAAAGCAAAACGACAGTGGTGGCGTAATGTAAATGTAGCAGTGGCATATTCTATCATAATTTCACCCTCACACTCCGTCATGGCAATATTGTGAGACAGCTTTTCACCTCGATGAGAAATCTAGTCACATTTTAATCTTGCAAGATCGCGTGGCACGATCTTGTGACACCCCTAACTGACAGCCAATCAGAATCTATCCTGCTAAACAGAATGATATTGTCTGCTGGTGTGGATGCTAATACATTTATCGTTGGTGTGAAATTGCCTTTAGACTAAGCTAGGAGGATTAGGCCTTAGTTCAATTAGGACATTCAAGTAGCTTTTTCTAAACATGCCTTAGAAAAAAAATATGGTCCTGGTATGCGTCCTGAGACAAAACAATGGTATTGATATATTTTAAGATATGTCAGTAAAAGTTGCTATCAGTTAAAACAGCTCAAGCATGCATTTAATCTGGGACTAGGCTGAAGCCTCGTCTGTGAAACCGGGCATTAGTGTATTTTAAACCTGTAGAAATCTGAGACAGCATAATCTTTGTGTATAATTATTTGTGATTCATTTTTGTCTTTGTACAGCTCATCTCAGTCCTCAGAAGGGAGTAAAAAGCAGAAAGCAGAAGAGACGGTAGCCGGCAATGGTAGTCAGACAGGTGAGCATTGTAGTGTAATCCTACCTTTACATAATATAATTATGTAAAGTGACTTTTTCAGATCATTATTGGATCTGTAATTATGTGGCATACAGTTTTAATTGCTTTTTTTTTTTTTTAAATAAATGAACCAGAACATTATAGTTGAAAAGTTAAAAAAGGTAGGGAAGTGTTCATAAAACTTCCACTGTTTTTAAAAATGTTTTTAGAAGTTTAATAACTTAAACTTAAAAAGACAGTGCTGTATTTTATGGCAGAAAATAATTCTGTCTTGACTCATTTTGTTGAAAAAAAAGGCAACAAAAAAAAAAACATGTTGCATGTACAGTACTGAAGACGGAATGTAAATGTACAGTTTATACGGAAGAGGATTAGGGCCAAGCAATAATAAAAAAAAAAAACCATCTCGAGATTAAAGTTGATAAATTTTGAGAAAAAACTCGTTAAATTTCGAGAAAAAACTCGAAATAAAATGTTGAGAATAAATTCATTAAATTACGAGAAAAATGTTGTTAAATTTCGAGAAAAAAGTCGAGATAAAATGTTGAGAATAAACTTGTTAAATTTCGAGAAAAAAGTCGAGATAAAATGTTGAGAATAAAGTCATAATTTAGTGAGTTTATTCTCAACATTTTATCTCAACTTTTTTCTCGATATTTAACGAGTTTTTTCTCGTAATTTAATGAGTTTATTCTCAACATTTTATCTTGACTTTTTTCTCGAAATTTAACGAGTTTATTCTCAACATTTTATCTCGACTTTTTTCTCGAAATTTAACGAGTTTATTCTCAACATTTTATCTCAACTTTTTTCTCGATATTTAACGAGTTTTTTCTCGTAATTTAATGAGTTTATTCTTAACATTTTATCTCGACTTTTTTCTCGAAATTTAACGAGTTTATTCTCAACATTTTATCTCGACTTTTTTCTCGAAATTTAACGAGTTTATTCTCAACATTTTATCTCAACTTTTTTCTCGTAATTTAACGAGTTTATTCTCAACATTTTATCTCGACTTTTTTCTCAAAATGTAACAAGTTTTTTTCTCGTAATTTAATGACTTTATTCTCAACATTTTATCTCGACTTTTTTCTCGAAATTTAACGAGTTTATTCTCAACATTTTATCTCGACTTTTTTCTCGTAATTTAATGAGTTTATTCTCAACATTTTATCTCAACTTTTTTCTCGTAATTTAATGAGTTTATTCTCAACATTTTATCTCGACTTTTTTCTCGAAATGTAACAAGTTTTTTCTCGTAATTTAATGTCTTTATTCTCAACATTTTATCTCAACTTTTTTCTCAATTTAACGAGTTCTCAACATTTTATCTCGAACTTTTTTCTCAAAATTTAACAAGTTTTTTCTCAAAATTTAACAAGTTTTTTCTCAAAATTTAACAAGTTTTTTTCTCGTAATTTAACGAGTTTATTCTCAGCATTTTATCTCGACTTTTTTCTCGAAATTTAACGAGTTTGTTCTCAACATTTTATCTCGACTTTTTTCTCGAAATTTAACGAGTTTTTTCTCGTAATTTAATGAGTTTATTCTCAACATTTTATCTCGACTTTTTTCTCGTAATTGAATGAGTTTATTCTCAACATTTTATTTCGACTTTTTTCTCGAAATTTAACGAGTTTTTCCTCACAATTTAACAACTTTAATCTCGAGATGTTTTTATTTTTTTATTATTGCTTGGCCCTTAATCCTCTTCCGTAAGTTTAGGATCAGTTTTAAGAAATTCAACTTTTATTCAGTAAGGATGCATTAAATTGATCAAAAGCAACAGTAAAGGCATTTACATTGTTACAAAAATAAAATTATATTAATATATTATTCTATTTTTTGTTTAATTAAAGAATCCTGGAGAAAAATGTCATGGTTTCAACAAAAATATTAAGCAGTAAAATCTTTTTACAACAGTAATGATAAGAAATGTTTCTTGAACAGCAAATCAGCATATTAGAATGATTTCTGAAGGATCATGTGACACTGAAGACTGGAGTAATGATGCTGAAAAAGTGGCTTCACCATCACAGGAATAAAAATATATTAAATGTATTAAAATAGAGAAATTTAAATTGCAATAATATTTCACAATAGATATACATTGTAAGTGCATTTGTCAACACTTTTGCAGGGTTTTTATTATTATTAATATTATTATTTTTTTTTACAACCTACAAAAATTCTGTGGTATTCAGTAACGCTTGTATTTTACCTGAAATATTTATTTAAACAAGACAAAATTAACAAACATTTTGTAATATTTACTGCGAGAAATCAGGAGAAATATCATATTGATTCACCTTCCCATATTAACCTGCCACATTAGATGTCAAATGCATCAGAGACTGCGTGCGCTCTATGTGCATGTATTGTTTTGTGTTCTCAGAGCAGGAGGCGGTGGAGCCCAAATCCCCCGGCGCAGGCGTGACCCGCTCGGGCGTTCTCCACCTGCCCTCCGCCGCCGTATGCGTGGGCATCCTGCCAGGGCTCGGCGCTTACTCGGGCAGCAGCGACTCTGAATCCAGCAGCGACAGCGAAGGTAGCGTGGACGAGATTGGCTCTCCCATAAAGCGCCACAGGCTCTTCAGATAAACACACTAACAGATCACACTCACTCACTATCACTTTTTCCCTCACCTGTGCTGCCCAAGGCTTGGGTGCCGCCCCCTTGCCTTTTCAGCGGCGCGGAGCACAGATCATTACCTAAAATGATTTAGCTCTAGGTATCCGTTATTTCAGTGATTCAGTTTTGGATTGGTTACTTGCTTGGTGTTTATTAAAGGCTGTAATGTTAACTTCTGTTGTGGTTTTTGATGTCTTGTGCTTTCAAAACATGACACTTCCCCCATCCTCCTCATATTACGTTCCATACAGTTTAAACCCCTGGCAGCTTAACCTGGTGACGCACCTTCCCATCTACCCACCCTTGCGGTTTCTGCAGAGCTCTAGTGGCCAAGGGGACACTGACTGACTGACTGACAGCTGTGGATCAAGAAGACATGAAATATTTAGTCCAAATCTCTGACCATCACAGGACAAAGCAGACATATGATGGGCTTGTTTGAAGATGTTTAAAAGTCTTGGTTGAGTTTTACATTTGTTTGATGTTTCTTTTTTAAGACAAAATGCTGCAATGTTAAGAATGCTGGAATTTTCTTGAACTGTGCCCTATAAGGACATGAAACTTGTGTGTGACTGTTCACTGGAAAATAACCAGTGATGACAGAATGGAAAATAAAGGTGTTTCTCACGTTTTTTTGGGCTTTTTTCTTTCTTATTAATGTGAAATGGCATTATCAACCCCTTTTGGTTTTGTAATGTGAGTTTCTGAGTGAAACTGAATATTCAGTGAGGACAAATGAATGCATTGTGAAAAATTTCCATATGATAATGGAGCCAGACTGGAATGAATTTGGAGTTAATTGTGAGAATTACTCCCCTCTTGAAATGCTGCTTTTTGAGGGTGAAGGTTAATTTTGCCCCTGAAAGCATTTCAGTGTTTCAGCTATTTACGTAAAAGTAACCTTTTTTTAAATATTAATCGGCATTAATAGAGTTAACTAAGATTTTAAAGGCTGCAGAAATCTAAAACAATGCATAAATAGCTACAGTATTTGGCTACTGTCCAAATACAGGATAGTTGGCTACCCAAAAATGAAAACACCAATTTCATTCCAATCTCAAGACTTTCGTTCATCTTCGGAATACTAATGAAGAAATTTTTAATATTCTCTCATACAACCAAAATGTTCTTGCTTTAAAAAGTTCATAAAGACATAAAACAATTCAATATGAATCAAGCAGATTAATCCAAGTCTTCTGAAGAGACATGGTTGCTTTATATAATGAACAGATTTAATTTATACTTTAATATATAAACATTGATCAATACACATACATAGAATTGATCAAATATGGCAAACACAGGATGCTCAACTGTGATTGCTTGATGCGTGAGAACTAACCACATTGGTTTTAAATGACATTGGTAATGTTGTAAATGACAGAATTTTTATTTTTGGGTGAACTCTCTATAATTTTATTTTCCTGTGCAAGCGGCCTTGACAGCAGGTAAAAATTGTTTTAGAGACGGAGTTAATAAAAAATTATAAAGGCATACATTTTTCATCCTTGAAATAAAATGTGCGCAATAAGACTAGAAAAATTTGAAAGGGTTAGTTCACCCAAAAATGAAAATCCTGTCATCATTTACTCACCCTCATGCCTTTCCAAACCTGTAAGACATTCGTTCATCTTCAGAACACAAATTAAGATATTTTTAATGAAATCTGAGAGCTTTCTGTCCCTCCATGGACAGCCTATGCAACTACCACTTTCAAGCCCCAGAAAGGTAGTAAAGACATCATTAAAATAATCCATGTGACTGCAGTGGTTTAACCTCAATTTTATGAGTGCTTTGTTTGCACAAATAAAACATCATTTTATTTACAAAATATTAATCTCCAACGTGTTCATGCAATGTCTACTCTCACGTCAGACTTAAAGGGATAGTTCACCCAAAAATGAAAATTTGATGTTTATCTGCTTACCCCCAGAGCATCCAAGATGTAGGTGTCTTTGTTTCTTCAGTAGAACACAAATGATGATTTTTAACTGCAACCACTGCCGTCTGTCAGTGGTATAATGCAAGTCAGCGGGAACTTGGACTATAAGAGTAAATAAAACACGACAGACAAATCCAAATTAAACCCTGCGGCTCGTGACGACACATTGATGTCTTAAGACACGAAACGATCGGTTTGTGTGAGAAACCGAACAGTATTTATATCATTTTTTACCTCTAATACACCACTATGTCCAACTGCATTCATCACTCGATTCGTTTGGTCTGATCGCGCTCTGACAACGGCAGTGATGTCTCGCTCTCATTGAAGTATATGCGCGAGACATCACTGCCGCTGTCAGAGCGCGATCAGATATGGACATAGTGGTGTATTAGAGGTAAAAAATGATATAAATACTGTTCGGTTTCTCACACAAACCGATCGTTTCGTGTCTTAAGACATCAATGTGTCGTCACGAGCCGCAGGGTTTAATTTGGACTTGTCTAAGCAAGTTTTATTTACTGTTATTGTAGAAGTTCCCATCCACTAGCATTTGACTGACAGACAGCAACGGTTGGAGTTAAAAATCATCATTTGTGTTCTACTGAAGAAACAAAGACACCTACATCTTGGATGCTCTGGGGGTAAGCAGATAAACATCAAATTTTCATTTTTGGGTGAACTATCCCTTTAAGCATTTACGGAAGAGGATTAGGGCCAAGCAATAATAAAAAATAAAACATCTCGAGATTAAAGTTGTTAAATTTCGAGAAAAAAGTCGAAATAAAATGTTGAGAATAAACTCATTAAATAACGAGAAAAAAACTCATTAAATTTCAAGAAAAAAGTCAAGATAAAATGTTGAGAATAAATTTATTAAATTATGAGAATAAAGTCATTAAATTACGAGAAAAAGGTTGTTAAATTATGAGAACAAATTCGTAATTTAACGAATTTTTGTTCTCAACATTTTATCTCTACTTTTTTTTCGAAATTTAACGACATTTTTCTCGTAATTTAACGAATTTGTTCTCGTAATTTAACGACTTTTTTTCTCGTAATTTAATGACTTTATTCTCAACATTTTATCTCTACTTTTTTCTCGAAATTTAACGACATTTTTCTCATAATTTAACGAATTTGTTCTCGTAATTTAACAAGTTTATTCTCAACATTTTATCTCGACTTTTTTCTCGAAATGTAACGAGTTTTTTCTCAAAATTTAACAACTTTAATCTCGAGATGGTTTTATTTTTTTATTATTGCTTGGCCCTAATCCTCTTCCGTAAGCATCACATACCTGCAACTAGTCGTTTTTTGGCTAAATTCGCCGTTTTGAATCAAAATATGTCATTTAGGCTATGTGAATCGTGTAGATCCGAATAGTTTTTGTTTGTTTGTTTGTTTGTTTGTTTGTTTTGTTTTGTTTTTTCGGGGATGGGGGGATGTCAGGGTGAGTTTGCAGGCACAATAAATCGAAAATGGGCTACTTTCCCACAGACCAGGGGCGCCGTTGGCCCTGGATCAGGACCCCCGCAGTTTTGAAAAGATAGAAGTCGACCCCCGCACTTTTGATAAGGGCTGCTTCAATTAGTCACACTATATCATCTTTTAGCTTAGGATATTTTCTTTCAAATGAGACCATTTTCACGTTTCTGTGAGCTTCCGTTCGTAAATAATCAACTGTTTTGTCGCGGATGTGAACAGGAAATGCGCTCTCGAACGGAGAAACACGGGATCTCCAAACCATCGATCAAAGCGTGCTAACGTTAGGACAGGTCGGTGGTATATAAATCATGCCCGTCAATCAAGCCAAACCGTCCATTCAGAAACCGAGAAATTTGACACTTTAAGGTAAGGAGGCTGATCTCTCAGGTTGACGCGCGAGCTGGCTTGACTGAAGTTTTCGTGAGGATTTATAGTTTATGGACTGTTTTGATTTCGGTAATTACGTTACATCTTGAAAGGCAAAAGCACTGATGGCATCTATAAAAAAGATATCTGAAATAGAAACGAAAGTGATATTGCCTCATCCAGTGGAGGACGCACGAGAGGAGATCTGTGCGTTTAATTGGTATGTGTATACTGTAATACTTAATTTAATGCTTATCAGTGGCGTGCACTTTGATCGTGAAAGTGCCTTTTGCGGTCGCATCGCGGTGCTCCCGTGTTCCCGATGTGAACGTGAGCTCCAGTCCACTACAATTTAGAGCGGTTAAGGCCCGGGTATACTTCATTTCCCGCGTTCCGTTCAGTCTCGAGCGAGCCTTTCAGAGAAACTCCTTTGCCCATGAGCGTGGAAAGACCATGGGGGCATGCATATGTGTACACCGCCCGTTGTCATAAAGCGTCAATAAAATAGCTTGTAAAAATGTCACATTTACCTCAGAAAAGCCGTTCAATGTAAAAAAAAAAATTGTTTGTCAGCCACAAAAATTAACTTGGAGAGGAGCATTTTGATATATCCACTGTGACTAGGCCAGGGGTCGGCAACCCAAAATGTTCAAAGAGCCATATTAGACCAAAAAAACAAAAAACATATCTGTCTGGAGCCGCAAAAAATTAAAAGCCTTATATAAGCCTTATATGAAGGCAACACAGGCTGTAAGTGTATATTAGCTATATTAGCCTACTATCAAAATGACTAAATAGGCTACAAATACATAATGAGGTATTCCCGAGGTATATATTTAAAAACTGCTGAAAGCTACAGAAAAAAGAAGCAAATGGATCGGTGCAATCCACAGAAACAGCTGGACTCCAGCAGAGAAACATGGATTTGCAGTTATCATTTTGTGTCAAATTGTTGGATTTTGAGGTAAAATCATTCCATATATATTGTATTGTTATATATTATGTTGACAAATCATCTATGAAATATTTTCCATCTTATATTCTGCATAATTGTGCGTTTTAAAATAAACACTGACAAAAACTATACTATAAAACTATATGTTTTAGGGATGGACAATATGACGATATATATAACATTGATATAACGTTAAGTAATTACGCGGATTTAAACCTAAGTTACCTATATTGTAGTTATATAAAATATTCACAGGCAGATTTGCTTTATGTATTTCCTCGGCGTCAAATCAGGCACATATAAATGTCAGGAAACACGACTCCTGGCTACATGTCAATATCCATGGATTAGGTTTATTTGACAAGTTGTAAGAAACACTTTCGAGTCCAACCTTTAGTGTAATTCGTTTGTTTTTACTCGCGTTTTCGCAGTTTCCTCTATTAAATCCAGTCACGCAGCAGGTTCTTTTGCCAATCAGTCCAGCTGAGGGAGCGCGCTTTCGGCGGGAAAGTGACGTCGATGGCTATGACGCAAATCTTCGTTGACAGAAATGTTGAAATTTAATATTTATTATACACATTTTTACAGCATTGAAAAACGTTAAGAATGTTTGTGTCATGTTTGTCCTCCTACATAAACCATATGAAAACAAAAAATATATATTTTTTCCATTTTAATAAATTTTTGAAAAAGCTCCAGGGAGCCACTAGGGGGCGCTAAAGAGCCGCATGCGGCTCTAGAGCCGCGGGTTGCCGACCTCCGGACTAGGCCATTGCATATTCATGTAGGCCTACTTAACGTGCTTCATTACTGAATGTATGAAACCGTTTTATGATGGCCACCATAAAATGTTTAGGCCGATATTAAAAACGAGTAGAAACATAATTATGTCATTAAAATATTATAACGTTATTATAAAAACGTATTTATGTGTAGTTTATATGCAAGTAGCTTACAAATCGATTAATTTTAACCTTTAATATTATAATGATGTACCAGCTGTGGTTCCCTGTATAGTTTACATAGCTGAGAGATATTTTTTCTTTGAGGAAATTTGCCATGTACTGTACCTGATACGATAGGCCCCAAATGAATAATTATTGAAGTTAATCAAATTGAAATCAAATCGCAAGCTTCTGTATCAAAATCGAATCCAATTGTGAAATTTGTGTCAATGCCCAGCCCTAGTGTCAATAAATGTTTTTTTTGTTTTTTTTACTTGAAGCAAATGTTGTTTTTTCCATTTAATTTCTTGTGGGAGTGCACCAGAACGCTTAGTTTATATGTTAAAATCATGAAAATTTTCTCATGGGGAAGGATGCCCCCAGACCACCTACTACTATTTACTTTGTAAACATGTCACCTTTTTCATCACTTTGGAGTTTGCAGGTATGGCATCAACACAATACTCTTGTGAACGTGCGTTGGAGATTATTATTTTGTAAAAAAGTGGTAAATTATGTTGTTAGAGGTTTTTTTTGCGCAAACAAAGCATTCGCATCACTTCGTAAAATTTAAGTTAAACCACCAGAGTCACATGGATTACTTTTATGATGTCTTGACTACCTTTATGGGGCTTGAAAGTGGTAGTTGCATAGACTGTCAATGGAGAGACAGAAAGCTCTCACATTTCATTAAAAAGATCTTCATTTGTTTTCCGAAATGGAACGAAAGTCTACAGGTTTTTGCACGACATGAGGCTGAGTAATTAATTACAGAATTTTCATTTTTGTGTGAACTGGCCCTTTTAAGTAAATGTGGTCAATGCAAAGTGTTCTAAAAGAACAGCAGTGCTTGATCACTTAGAAACAGTGTGTTACAGTAACACTATTACTGTTAGATGAAGGTGTGATTCACTAACAACCTGCTGCATTTTCATAACTAAAGCTCTAATCAGATCTAAAGCCTCAATTCCAGAATCAATGTGTTTGTGCATCATGTGATGTGCGTACCAATCATTATTTTCTCAAATGAAATTTATTGACCTGAGTGGAACATAAACAACTGATAAAACTGTACAAAATCAACAACACCACCTTGACCATGGCACCATAACGATGATCACTTAATACAAATCACAACATAAAAGGTACTGTTTAGCTTTAACTTCTCTTAAAACACAGAAAATGGTATAAAGTTACATTCAGCCAAATACTGTTACATATTTTTTGATAGACACACAAATGGCCGTTGCATTTCAATCAATAATTCGTCATACATATATATATTTATATATATAAACCAATAAATAAAAACATTTACTAAAAACACTTATGTACAGAAAAAACATGCACTTTGTCCATTGAATTGGTCAAGGGGGGGTTTGTAAACAGTTAGCAGGTTTTGGCAACATGCAGTGTGAACTTCAGGCCTCCAGCTCTTATTCCGGCATTGTGTTGCTAGGCGACAGGTTCCTCTGTTTGAAATACTGTGTGACCTGTTGCGGCAGCTCTGCCAATACGGATTTGGCTAAAGTTTCCTTCGGAGCCTGCGAGAACAACAAACACACGCAACGACATCATTGAGGATGCATATTTAAGTACACGCTGGCAGTGGGCACTTGTTAGATTGTTAAATCCACTTCCATGTGATGAAAACGAAGAAATGGCAGACACGTTCGGTTGTGTGGCGGTGAATGTTGGCACTGTTTCCTTCCATATTCTTTCTAAGCTAAATGAATTTTAATTTCCTCTGAATGGAGCCTAAATGAGGCAGTGCTGCCCATTCCCTCCTGCTGTTGAGGAAATCACATGGCCCACAGACCGCCTACTCGCACTCCTACTGAAGATTCTGTTTACATACGTGATCCAGGATTGGACTCACTTCAGAACAACAAGAAACTATCCAGAGGTCTGTGGCAACAGAAATATTGATTATATGCGTAAGCTAAAGCCTCTGGGTCAATTCATCTGCATAATATTGACAGTTTAATGCTGCTTGATAAAGACTTTATGACCTGACATTTAGATAACCATTTTTAAAGCATTGCGTCATGTACCCTGTGACAGTACCTTTATATAACTAAACCAGTGTCGAATCAAGAGATCGAGTGAAAGAGGAAATCAGAGTGAGAAATACTCACATTGCGAAAGTCCCTGAATGGGACAAACTGCACGAATGTCTCGGACCGCCTCCTCTCCTGTGTAGGAGCGCAGAGCGCTGCTGTCTCCGTCCAGAAACTCCATGGCGGTGAAGTCGGCATTGCCCACCCCGATGATAATGATGGACATGGGCAGCTTGGCGGCTTGCACTATAGCGTGACGAGTTTCGTCCATGTCACTGATCACTCCGTCAGTAATAATCAGTAGCGTGAAGTATTGCTGCAAAAGAAGAAGGGGAAACTATAAAAGGAGCCTGTTGAAGGTCACATGCTCACATATCTCTTCATTACAGTGCTGTACTGTTAAATAGCACATGCACCAAATTTTGTGTATTTCCTGGAATCATCTTGTTAAATCAAACAGTTTGAGGCTCAGATACTGTAAATGCAACTTGATTGTTACATTTTCTGAGAAAATTGTTGGGTTAGCCCATGCAAAACCTGGCACCTCAATGCTAGGGTGCTCTGGGTGGTAGCTCAAGTATTAAAGTGATGTTACATGATGGCTAAAGCATTTGAGGTAGTTGCTATGCTGTTCTAGGTGGTTGCTAGGGCATCGCTTAAGGTGTTCTGGGTGGTGGCTAGGGCATTTCTATGCATTTGCTAGGGCTTTTGGAGATGGTCCTCACTGCAGAACAGTGGATAACAGTTGGATCTATATCCAACTCCTCCCACTTTACATATCCCTAAACCTACCTGTCTCCGCCCCGTGGATATAAACCTACCCATCTCCATCCCTGGATCTAGATCCAACTCCTCCCACTTTACATTTCCCTTAACTTACACGTCTCCGCCCACTGGATCTCGTGTGTTCTGCAGTGAGGGGCTACTGGCTTTTTGTGGGTTTACTTTCCAAATTCCCAAGTCAAAAGAGCCTTTTCTATGATTCCCTAGATATGGGGTTCACAATACCAGTGTTCTGGTTGTTTGCTAAGGTGTTTGGGGTAGTTTCTAGGGTGTTACTATGAAGTTGCTAAAGCATTTGGGGTAGATGCTAGGATGTAGCTAGGGTGTTCTAGATGATTGTTAGGCCATTACTAAGGTGTTCTGGGTGGTTGCTAGGACATTGCTAAGGTGTTCTAAGGTGATGCTAGGGTGTTGCTATGCAGTTGCAAGGGTGTTTTGTGGGTTCACTTACCCAAGTCAAAAGAGACATTTCTATGTTTTTTTATTGGCCCTAGATATGGAGTACACAATGCTATGATGGCTACATGGTTGCTAGGGCATTGCTAAGGTTTTCAGGGTAGTAGCTAGGGTGTTGCTATGCAGTTGCTAGGGTGTTTTGTGGGTTTAATTACCCAAGTCAAAAGAGACATGGAGTCCACGATGGTGCTCTGGGTAATTTGCTTGGTAAGTTGTTTGGGATAATTGCTAGGATGTTACTATGTGGTTGCTAAGCTGTTGCTAAGGTATTCAAGGAGGTTGCTAGGTCTATGCAGTTGCTAGGGTGGGGGGTTTATTTACCCAAGTAAAAAAGTGCAATTTCTATCATTTTCAATGCCTTAGATATGGAGTCCATGCTTAATATAAAGGTTTAAAGGTTTTTTTGCCCTTTTTATCATCCGCCTGGTGAAAATCGTATATATAATCGCTTAGAAAAGCCCAAGCTCAATGATTTGACGTTTTGAAAAACCTCTAACCCTTAATTATGAACAACAGTATTTAGCAAGAGCTGCTAATGACAGATATTTCATCTAGCCCCAAATCCGACAGTTTACTCGAGATACAAAGACAGAGTGAAGGAAAATAAGATACGCTGATGTGCTGAAATTCACCGCCTCCCCCCACACAAAACAGGCAGAGAGAAGGGGAGCTAGAGTAGATGTGTGGAGGGATTTACGCTGTCACTTTCCCTTCCTCCTGCTCTCCGTGGCAGCTCTTCTCTGACAGTAACACTTAGCATGGAGCGCTGCCCGTCTCTCAAGCCATAATTCATAGCCACAATGACTTCAATACTTCCTTCAAGAGTCCAGCCTTATTATACACACTCTGAAAGAAGAAAGTTGGATCTGCCACAGCAAAAGTTACACATAGGAACTGGAGCTTTAGAGGCCGATCTAAAAGCTAATTGGCCTTAAATTTAGCTGGTGATGTGACCTAAATAGGCATACCGCACAAGAAAATGTTCTTTGTTTTTTCACTGTGGTGAGCTGAGATAAAAAAAAATCAAGTATTTACCTCAGTACACACTCTTGTGGACAACTAATCTTTGAGTCAAGGGCCTCAAAACAGTGTTGCATAATGAAACGCCATGCTAAAGTGTTTCCTTGCTTGCTACTGAATCACTTATGCAGTCTATGGCATAATAGTGGTGCTTACTAAGGCAAGTACCCAGAGCACACTACCATCATGGTGGCGATTTTTGCACAGGCAAAAACCACTCATATATTCTTAAAAATGCTCCAAACAAGTATTGTTATCTGGATTATGCATGAGATCACTGAATATTATTAGCAAGAAAGCAACATAAAAATTGGACATTCATCTGAAACAGAAATAGAAGAAATCCAAGACCATGCCCTCTTCCCTTAGGTGTATTATGACCAAATGAGCAGGACAGTCATGCGTAACGGAACAAGGAACGAGGCTGTGCCCCCTGCCCTAACCGCCATACTGTATTGCTGAGACACTGTGGGCAACACTTCCTGTATGCACTGTGTTAACCATCCTAAATATACGCACTCAGAACATAACAAAGTCACACAAGCTGTCTTATCACTTACCATCCAAATAACCAACAAATAACCCACAAGATACTGCAGGAAACGTGTTGACGCACAATCCTAATTCGTTTGGATTCCCTAACCTTTACATAGACACTGTTTGGACAGGCTTAAACACAGTTAGTATCTGCTAGCTGCTGGGCTTCTTGCGGTATCTGCCCAGCGTCACCAGCAGTGGACTGTGTATGACAGCGACCTCTTCCTCCCTGCTGTGGCCTCTGAAGTCTGGGCTTTTGATGTGCTAACAGACAGGCTCATTAGCGCAGAGCAGAGACACATACGCCACTTAATTGTATATTTACGGACACATAAAATTGATTGATTGCCTCATCAAGTGTTCTAGCACAAAATTTACACACCCATAATGCGGCACTTTGCAAAAGCACATTTCTTGATCTGAAAACCTTTCTCTGGAAGTTTCTTCTTTAGCTTCAAATGTCTGCATGAACTGGTATAAAATATGTCCCTGTGACCTGTGTAGTGAAAACAAATAATGACTATGGCACACTTAAGGAGTTCATAAAACCACTTCTGCTTTATGAGATGCTGCAAGCCTACAGCGCTATCTTCCTCCTACTGCATTAAGGCTCTATTCTTCTCTATCTCTCTTCACTACCCATTTTTATCTTTTAGAGGTGACAGGGTGCAATTAGGGATAGAAAGCGCTCTAGGCCCTCCTGAAGGAGGTTAAATAATAACCAACTATTAAGTTTTCCTTCCAGGCCAAGCGTTTGGTTAAGAAGTGTGAGTTCAGCACTCTGCTCAGTTCATGATCTGCCACCAGTTTTGATTGACATGATGTTTTTATAGAGCACTGGGTGTGGTTGCACTATGTAAATGGCATATTTCATTGGCTTTCTTTTTTTTTTTTTTCTTCTTCTTATTTTTTTAAGCCTGTGAGCAGCCGAGTAGTTTTAGAGGCGCAGTCATTTGTAATTCATTACATAAAACATTTTGGGTGAATGCCAAGAAAACATGTCCTGGTCTTATTTCGCCCCAAATTCAAATTAGAAAAATAATTGTTTTGCTGAAAGACAATGAAGGATTTTTTAGGACAGTACATTTTTTTTCTCAAACTTTTCATAAGCATTTTGACATTCTACTTTTTTGTAAATATTACTTATTAACTTGTGTATTATTATTATTATTATTATTATTTATGGCAATTTATATATATATATATATATATATAAACCAAACCAAAATTTATTCAGATACCTTGAACATTTCATTCATTATTACAGTTTATTTACTATAGTTAAAAAAAATGGTAATAAAATATGACAAGATCTCATAGTTAAACTGTGTCAGAAAAAAGTAATCTTATTTATGTCAGATAACGCTTAAGCAAAACATGATCAGGTCAAAGTGTCTGAATAATTTTTATAAATTTTACTGGCAGTCTACTGTATGAAGAATTTTTGGGTATAATATGTCACAGTTTACTTTATTTTGCTATCTTTACTTACATAAATGTACTATAGTGTCCTGCACCAACTAGTAAAAATATATCAAAAATATTAAAAATGTCTGAATAATTTTTGGTTTGACTAATATATATATATATATATATATATATATACACACACTGTATAACATTGAAAAAATGCTTGTACTTAAGAGGCTTCATGCGAGTCACCCATTTATTTTATTTATTCACCAATTTTATATATAAAATGAAGACTGGAGTAATGATGCTGAAAATTCAGCTTTACCATCACAGGAATAAATGACATTTTAAATTATATTCAAATAATTATATTAAAATAGAAAACAGTTATTTTAATTTGTAATAATAATTCACAATATTAGTGTTTTTACTCTATTTTCAATTTATTTTATGCATTTATTTATTCACCAATTTATTTAAAAATTTAAATTTCATGTTAAAAAATGTTCTAATCAATTCCTCTAATGGAGCACATCTGTTTGTCATGACAATCATTGGTACGATGACTGCACTGGCATTCTGTGTAGCCTCGCTCCCTCGCAACAACAGAAATGCATCGCTCCGCTCTCCTTCTCCTCTGAAGCTGGCCTTGCTGCTGGCCTGTACACAGAACAGACCTGAGGGTGCAGCCTCATTAGTCATTAAAACCCAAGAACAACTGGGTAAAAAGAGAGAACATTTGTTCGTTGAATCAACTATAAATAGCTCTAATTGAAAAGGGATTTTAATGGTTGTTTTCCACAGGGCTGATAATAAGAGCAGGAGAAATTGTGTGCACTGTGCTGTTCAAAGCCCCTCAACAGACTTTGAACTAACATCCGAAGGCACATTTTGTGAGTGTCTTATGGAGCAATTAGACTCTGCTGAGCCAGGGTCAGTCCTGCTGCCTATTACGACAGCAAACAACCACACAGACACACCCATCCCACACACACAACACAGGCTGGATAACTGACTTCTTTTCCATCTGCATATACACAACCTCTCTATGAATACAAATGCAGAAAAATGGAATTTCCATATGACTTATGGATGGCTCCATGGTTCAACTCTATACTGGAAACTAAACTACTACAAGACCTTTTTGATATAAACTGTACTGTTCAGAAGAACTCTATTACGCTCACCAATTCATTTATTTGATCAAAATTACAGTAAAAAAAAAAAAATATTGTGAATTATTATTACAAATTAAAATAATTGTTTTCTATTTAATATATTTTAAAAAGTACTTTATTCCTGTAATGGCAAAGCTAAATTTTACTCCAGTCTCAAGTGTCACATGATCCTTCAGAAAGCATTTAATATGCTAATTTGGCACTCAAGAAACATTTCTTTTTATTATCAATGTTAATAACTATGGAAGCTTGCTTCTGCCACTGATTAAAAAATAAAAAAGGTAATTGTGACTTTTCATTTCACAATTCTGACTTTTTTTTCCTCACAATTGTGAGTTTACATCTCTAACTGACATTTTATAAAGTCAGAATTGTGAGATATAAACTGAGCTCGCAATTCTGAGAAAAAGTCAGTCTTTTTCCCCTCAGAATTGGACATCATAATTTGCAATTGCAAGTTTATATCTCACAATTCTGAGAAAAGAAGTCAGAATTACGAGATATAAATTCGTAATTGCAAGAAAAAGGTCAGAATTGTGAGTTTATATTGAAATTCTGACTTCATTTTTCGCAATTGTGAGTATATATCCCACAATTCTGACTTTATAACTCCCAATTGCGACTTTATATCACGCAATTCTAAGAATGTAAACTCGCAATTGTGAGCAAAAAAAAAAAAATTTTTTTTTTATTCTGTGGTTTCCATAAATAACAGTTGGGCTGCTTAATATTTTAGTGGATTTTTTTGCAGTATTCTTTGAAAATAGAAAGTTCAAAAGAACAGCACTTATTTTAAATATAAATCTTTTGTTACATTATAAATGTCTTTACTCTCATTTTTTCAATCTAACCCCAACTTTTTTTTCAACGTCAGTGTAATAATGCATTGTGACTAGAGGCTATCAAGCTCCTGAAAGGACATAAAACATACCATAAAATTAGTCCATGTTACCCAAATTTGGCATGTCAGTAACAAAACATGAGATTTGAGTGCTGAGGTGGAAAGGTTTGTGTTTTAAAATTTATTCTTCTTCTATGATGCATATTTTGAACTTGACACTCACCGCCCCCTTTATTTCATTGTATGGAAAAAAACAGCCAATGCATCCAGCTTAACTTCTCCTTTTGTACTCCACACAAAAGAAAGTCATACAATATTGAAGCGACATGAGGGGGAGTAAATGATGACAGAATTTTCATTATTGTATGTACTTCTCCTTGAGTACAGTGAAGTACTCACTGTACTCACATTTTTTTTTTTTTTTTTTACAGTTGATTGGGTTAGCAGTTAATTCAAAATTGCTAGCTTAGAATCAGCAAGAGCCAAGAGGCATTTGCAAAGCCACAGTTGAGAGTGAAGCAAATTTTGCTCATGCTAACAGGAAGTTAACAGAGTGAGCTAAACTTCACAAGTGGAAAGTTGCTGGAACACCCTGCCTGATGAAACACAGACACATTGTGCTATCGCAGAAGAGAGCGAGCCCTAGTCTGCTCGCTTATGCTTCACTCAAATGTTGCACATATCTAGGAAACCGAGGAGTTTCACAGTTTCCACTCAATGTCTGAGGGAGAATACAGAGTAATGCTGTTCTTCTCTAAGTGGAGAGAATTACAGTGGCTGTGGTTCCACTCCAGCTTTTCCCCTGTCGTTTTCTCAATCTTACAGACCAAGTTGACAAAAGTAATGGGATTTAAAAAGACTAATGAGGCTTTTAAATGGAGACTTGTTATCCTGCACTGCTCTGACACACACACACACACACACACACACATACATCTGTCTGTGACTTGAGTACAAGCCTTTTTGTTCATTAAATGAGTGGCCACTAACTGTTAAACTGCTAAACAGTGACAGGAGGCAAAATGCATGAGACAGTCGTTTGCTTTTGCATTTAAAACATTTAGCAGATGCTCTCATCCAGAGGGATTTCCAAAGTGCTTTAGCTTCACGTGTGAGACTGCCATGGCCAACAGATGGCAAGTGTTTCAGAGAGTTATCTGATAAATCCATCATTTCCAATCCAATCCAAACAAGCCAAATGTACTTTCAAAACGTTAAAATGAAATCTAGCACAAGACTAGCTTAACCAACTAGACTTCCTTTCTACTTTCACTCCAGAAAAAAACATGCTCCTCCCAAACTTTCAGGCACTTACTGCGGCAGTTTCCTGTTGGAGGGCCTGGGTGGCGAAACGGGCCACGTGGTTGATGATGGGGGAGAAGTTGGTGGGTCCATAGAAGCGGATGTGAGGCAGGCAGTTAGAATAAGCTTCAACGATCCCCTCCACACCTGCATGCATATAAAACACCATCATATATCAGTGTTGTCAAAAGTACCGACTTTGGTACCAAGACGGTACTGAAATTTTAAAAATGCGACGATACCAGCATTTCCCCCTGGCATTTTGAGTGCTGTTGAGCGGATTCTTAAACACCTCTGATTGGCCATTGTGTTCACACGCTCAACAGATATGTCTGTGATTGGCTACAATGATCAACGCTTCAAAAACCTTTTGAAGACATCTTTGATGCTCTTCACTGAGCGCTTACACAGATACACACGGGAGCGTTTGAAAGCTGACTTTGTGTATCTGTTGAGCGTGTGAGCACAATGGCCAATCAGAGGTGTTTAAGAATCCACTCAACAGCACTCAAAATCCACATTTTTAAAATTTCAGTTTTTTGACAACACAGTCGTGAACAATAAGTTCATTGAAAATTCAAGGTTCACGAGTTCACACTTACAAATAATCACATAGCTAATAGTATGCATATCGGATTGTAATGGTATGCGTATTTGGTGTGCTGTCCGAGGAGAGGGCACCGAGCTCGGTATTTGGCCCGAACCCAGAGTACTCCCCCCGTATTTCTGGTTTAGGAAAGTAACTAGGTGAGTGTGAGGAGATGGGGTGGTGGAGGGATGCTGAAAACGGTCAAAAAAAAAACCATAGGTGAGTCGACTGCCTTTATATATAGGTCTCCACTCATGCTGATTGGGTAGATATGTTGATTGCTGATTAATGACTGCTGGTTGGAGTGATGTGATGATTAGTTAGATCATTTGAATGTGTTCCTCCTGAACTTTGTAAATAAAACATCATTTTGTGAGCCTCACCTAAGCAGAAAGGGTTTGTGGGGTTAAAGTTGATTGCAAATTCATGGGATACCTGGAATACAAAGAGAAAAAAACAATGATAACTGTAGCTGTAACAAAAAAAGACAACTAAAAGAGAGCTAAAACACTTTTAATATATTTATGATATATATTACTGGTCAAAAATTTGCGGTCACTAAGCTTTTTGAAAAAATAAATCTCTAATGCTCACCCAGAATCCATATGTTTGATAAAAAATACAGTAATACTGTGAAATATAATTACAATTGTAACTTTCTATTTTAATATATTTTAAAATGTACCAACTACTTTAGTCTTCAGTGATCCATAATACTTCAGAAATCATGCTAAGATGCTGATTTGAAGCATTTCTCACTATTCTTACTAACAATTATTAGCACAAACATGCCTCCTTTTTATGTAAATTAGGCTTATTACAGATCTTTGTGTACAATTTCTATTGATCCTGACAGCAGTTATTCATCAAATGATGATCAAATGATGGAGAAAAACATTATTATTGGGCATATATACAACAAGTGCCAAAGATAAGTGCACTTTAGGCATCATTTGCATAATTCCTTTTAGTGAATCGGGTGGTAAAAAACAAACTCAACGTGTGCAAATAAAAGGCGCTATCAGCGGGTGCAATTCATTCCTTGTGAAATCCCCCCCTCAGACTTCCTTGTATTCACTTCAGCATCCATGGCAACGCAGATGGGATGACAGTTGCATAATCACTGGGATATGTGAGCATTATTCATTTTCTTTATCTGCCTCTTCTCTGTCTTGCACTTCAAATTCTTGTTTCCATTTCACACTTCCGAAAGCTTTAGCAAGCTTTCGCATTCAATTCCATTTTATTATTTAAAAGGACAACAAGTATGAGATGCACAAAAATAAATCTACATGGACACAAATGCACGCACAGTTATGGACAATTTTTCTCACCTTCCAGTCGGGTGGGAGTTGAGCCCCAAATCCAAGCGCAGGAAACATTTTGTCCCTGTGGACATGAAGTGTGAATAAGGAGAAGTGTGGTTTTACCAGACACTGCTTTTGTGGCCATATGTAGACCTTTAAAGTGTGTTTTTATTAAAAGCACTGTTACATACGTGTCATAGTCTTGGATGATCTGGCCTACAGCCCAGATGGCAGACAGATATTCATTGCTGCCCATTGGGTTGATATAATGCAGAGACGACGGCTCCCTGGGGTTTCCATTGGACGCTGTGAAGTCGATGCCAACCTGGAGAAACACACATCCACAATGTAATGCGCTAATGTGTGCCAATTGGGCTGGTCTATATAAAAAGACAAGCAGCTGTTAGTACGATGCATTTCATAAGCTTTTCCCTCAGTTAGTGTGGCATCAAAGCTCATAGCTAAAGGCGATGTTGTTATCACCCAGGGAGGTTGAACAGTCAGATCTGCTCAAGCTGAGATCTGATAGCTCCGTCCTATGGCAGTCATGAACCAGGAGACATGTTCTCTGACTACATGCTTACAAGACACATTTACCAGTGCAGAGAGACCAGTGTCTAACCTTCACACTTGCTAGAGCACACCTAACCACTGGATGATCACTCCCCCTGAGGCTGAAAACTGATTAATGAAGGAAAGGAAAGAAAGGAAAGAGGGTGGAAATGATAGGGCGAAGGGAATAGGAGGTGACAGAATGAGGGTGCCCTTTATTGTAGTCATCCTCACATTGCCTGTCATGGCCTCCGGGTGACTGAGCTGTGAAGTTTAGCACATGAGTATAAACCGAAGTGATGCCTACTATATTTTCTCTGGTGTGGCCGTTAGAACTGTTAAATTCACATTTTTCATTTCTTTTCCGAGAGTATCTTTTTTGCAAAAGATAAATATGGAGTCGTGGAATATACTATACGCCCTTCAAAGTATATTAAAGAGATTTAAAAATTACTCACTCTCATTTCAAATGAAAACAAGAAAGAAGAATCACTTTCATTCTTTCATCAAAAAAAAAAAAAAAAGATATATTTTGCTTTCCTCTCCACCATAGCACCATAACAGTATTTTCATTTTTGGGTCAACTGTTTCTTTAAGAAGTACAGCTTAAAATGAGATATAGCCTAGTGAACGCAACTGACGACTAAAATTGAATAAAAATAACCTGCAGGCCTTTCTCAGTCCTCCTCTCCAGAAATGTCCGATGTTCTGGTCTACGGTGAGAAAAATTCTAAAAGCCTCAATATAAAGAGAAAACATCTCTTCTGAATGCTGCATTCAGGAGTCTGTTTGCCCACTATTGAATCCTGAGCTCGACTGCCTATATATATATGCTTTGAGCAGCAGGACTTGGTAAATGGCTGCACTGAAGCTGCACAAGAAATGAGAACTGAGATCACAGCTGTAGCTCTGAAGATCTCACCTACCTGCACAATGGATCTTCTAAGACTATGTCAGAAAAGCAGTATATGGACTAATTCATGACACTATGCGGGAACTACATGCTGGAGAAATTAGTGACTGATAATGTTTAAATGTTTTTACAAATACTGTCCATATTTAAAGCTTAAAGGGGACTATAACGCCCCTTTTACAAGATGTGATATGGTCTCTGGTGTCCCCAGAATGTGTCTGTGAAGTTTCAGCTCAAAATACCCCACAGATCATTTATTATAGCTTGTCAAATTTGCCCCTATTTGGGTGTGAGCAAAAACATGTTGTTTTTTTGTGTGTCCATTTAAATGCAAATGAGCTGCTGCTCCCAGCCCGCTTTCCAGAAGAAGGCGGAGCTTTAACAGCTTGCGCTTCAGTTGCTCAACAACAACAAAGCTGGAAAATCTCACGCAGCCAAAATGACGATTGTCAGTAACAGTGTTACAGCCTAACAACAACTCCTCTTCCTCTTCTGCTGCCCTCATCCCCTTTGTTGGGTGTTCCCGGGGGCAGGGTTTATGTAAATTCTGGGGTTTGTGATGTCAACAACCCAGGAAGAAGCTCTTTGTAGTCCCTACCAGCCGTTTGTTGTAGTCCTTAAAAGAGTGATTTCTGTAAAAAAAATATCTCTCTTTGCATTGAACTTTGAGCATCGTAACTTTGCAGATGTTGTTTATGCTCAAACAGCAACATTACACACTAACACAGTTAAAAAACTGAAATCATACTCAAGGACCCCTTTAAAGGGATAGTTCACCCAAAAATGAAAATTCTGTCATCATTTACTCACCCTCAAGTTGTTCCAAACCTGCATAAATTTCTTTCTTCTTCTGAACACAAAAGAAGGTATTTTAAAGAATATCAGAAACCAAACAGTTGATGGGCCCCCTTGACTTTCATAGTATGGTGAAAAAAATACTATAGAAGTCAATGGGGTCCAACCAACTTTGGTTACCCATATTGTTCAAAATATATTCTTTTGTGGTCAGCAGAAGAAAGAAATTCATGCAGGTTTGGAACAACTTGAGGATGAGTAAATCATGACAGTTTTTTTCATTTAGGGGTGAACTATCCCTTAAGTTTTTTTGAAGTGAGACTTTTTCAGTGAATCAAAATCTGAATGATTCTGAATGATTCATTCATGAATCAAACTAATCCAGTTCTCACATTCAACTTTGTTTTTTTCACAGAAGACAGTAAATCATACATGTTTAATATAATATGAATGAATAACATGTTGACAATATTTTCTTTTTTGAACGATCTAACCATTTAACAGCTAGAGAAATGTTTTTAAATGATAATAATCTATACAGTAATTGCACTACTGGTGTAATCTGTATTGTGAGACCTTATCATAATCTGCAGGGCAACAAACAACCGTGCATCATGCAAACAAGATATCGAAATCACTTTCCTTTGTTCAGGCTCACACGGCTTCTCTCGCTTTCTCTCCCTCTCTCTCTCTCTCTCTCTCTCTCTCTCTTTTTTTTACATCCCCTGTCTCTCTCTGTCTTTAGTTTGAAATGAGAGACATGAACCTCTACACTGCAGCACACTGTAACTATAGCAACCTGTGAAATTCACTCACTTTCTGTATCATTTCTTACCAATCACACTGGTGAAGGCAATTGAGTCTCATAAATGAACCATATATAGAGCCTGTTCACCTGGACAGTGTACGGAAAGAAAACAGGCTTTTAGTGTATCGGATTCAACAAATTTGACTTTAACCATCATTTGCTCAAAATTCAGTGATGTAAACCATCAAATGGATCCTCCATACAAATCTGACTCTTTACAACCTTCTTGATTGCATTCTGCCATTGTGGTTTTCAGCTGTAATTTTGTCAGTGACAGAATAGATTTTCAAAATCATCTGCATACAAATGATGTTTTTGCATTTTGCATGCAAGAACCCCCCTCCCCTCAAATCTGTGGGAAAAAAACAGACAATCAATTCCAGAGGTGACGTTATTGTACTCACAGTAAACATGAGCTGACAGCCACCCAGAATGTAGTCCAGGAAGGAGTAGTTTCTCGTAATCTAACAAAGGAACAATACAGCAACACATCTTATATTCACATAAATACATCACGTAACCACCCTTTGACATTCCCTTAAGCTAAAGGTTGTAAAATGGTTGAGTTCAAATAGAGATTTAGTGAGAACAACTGAGTCATGTTCTGTTTTAATGCCTGAATCCATCAGTAGAAGTGATTAAATGGTGACGGTGCAGGAGTGACAGGTGTTTTGTGCTGATATTAATATATGTTATTTAAAGGGGATTTAGCACCATTAAACTAATCTGTCCTTACAGCGAAGCCACAATTAAAGGCCTTTTATTTGTAATATAAATGTAATTAAATAAGCCAGAACATGGAAGGTGCTTTAATGTGTAAGCAGAATGTATTTAATGCAGCTTTTTTTGTTCCCTGTGCATAGCGAATGTGTGAATTCTCTTTCCCTTTTTATTTCCTTACCTTGCATGACTTCACAATTATGATCCCAGAGTTTTTGTAGCTCTTTTTCTTCTGTTTTTTGGGATTAATGCATTCAAACTCAACCTGTGAACAGAGAGCAGTGTTATTGTCCACTTTAAATCATTTCTTTACATATATATATATATATATATATATATATATATATATATATATATATATATATATATATATATACAGTAGGGCTGTCAAAAAATTAACCCGTAAATTTTTTTCAGTTTAACACGTTAAAAATATTTAATGCAAATAAAGCAGCATCCATTTTTTTCCTCATCCTTTAGCTAGCATTATATTATATGGTCATACTATCATTAATTCAAGTGCTATTATACCATTGAAGCGCAAAAAAAGAACTTGAATCTGTACTGGCACGCTTTTTGTGAATCTCCTGTCTGTGTGACAGAAACACACGACTCATGCACACAGCAAGCCACGTCAAACAGTTCTCTTTCTCGCTTGAGCGGACAAAAACACACAAAGGTATGCCAAAATACCCACTTTGTCAAGTATGCTCATAAGCAGAGTCTTTAAATGAGTTGAATAAAATGTTAAAAGACTGTAAAATGTTATGAGGACATCGGATACATGAACAAAAGACAAAGAGAAAATCACTCATCGCTCTTACTTTTGTAGCTTTAATAAGGATTAAACTATATTTAATTTATAATTCATGCAGTGAATGTGTTTGATATAACTTTATTCAATTTCTGTATATTTCCTACCTGTTAGATTAAATGTTTAAAATATATAGTGTTTATGTTGTTTCTAAATTTAACGTTAGGATGAGATTAATCGCGATTAATTACAGAAAAATATGTGATTAATTAGTTACATTTTTTAATCAACTGATTGATTGGCAGCACTAATAGGCCTATATATATTTCAAAATCATGACAGCTCTTGGAAGTTTTTTAGCATGGTAATGGATATGACAATGTTAATGTATTTGGTCTTGGCGGAATAGATCTGCTACGCTGCTGCTGAATTTCTGCTGCTGTAGATTATTGCTGTTGTTGTAAATTATTGCTGCTGCTGCAGAGCAAGTACAGGCCCTTTCTACTGCCAATACATATGCCGAAATGCTGCCCCGAGTAAGACACATTGCTGCAGCACAAATAGCATATATCAACAACCCATAGCAGATCTATACAGGTGGAGCTGGGGAAGGTGGAGGGCTTGAGAGGAACTCTGAAACGCGCTGCAAACTGCTATAGTGAATGTAACCAGCCAGTAATGGTAATGTTAATGCTGTAATTCTCATCAGCCTGTGCCATCTAGAGTTTCATGGCTGAACTATGTGTATATATATATATATATATATATATACAGCTTTCTTTACTTGAGCCCATGTTAAAAGATATTTTACGGTCTCTTTTAAGCAAATTTAAGACATAAAATCAAGATATTTTTGTATAGAAGCTACCATACAGCAACAATGTCTATTCTGAAAAGATAATGCAAGTGTCAGCATCATCTGTGAATTCTAGTGTGAGCATTCGAGTGAAATGTGAACACAGAGGGGGTAACAATCACTGTGGGCGCTCCATTCCTTTACAACATGGCACAAAATACATCATATCTCTTAGCTAAGGCTGTGCAACAGAATGTCAGCACCTGAAAACAGTGAAAGGATGTTAATTAGTACACTAACTCTTTCTCCAGGAGAACATTTGCGCATGTTCTGCCTAAGTGTGACTGGCAACACACATTGCTTGTTCTGGTAAACACGGCAGTGGTAAAATAAGAGAGATTTGCATCTCAAAAGAGCCAGTTACTCTCTATGTTTCTCCCTCCCACCTCTTTTCTCCTTGTCTCTCCCTCTCTCACTCACTAATTCTCAGCTTCATTATGCCAGATAATGAGGCATAGCTAGTACTCACATAGTATTCTGGCGCAAGAGTGGCAGGCATTAATGTGAGCCAAGCTTTACTTCACGCATTTAGTTCCTACATTCTGGAAATTATGAATCTCTACAGTGTTAATTGAAGGCAAGCCCACCTCCACTGCATTCTGTGCTTCGCTCATCTTGTTAACGGTGGTCTGAAACTCGCCGATGAAGTCATGGCCTCCGTCGTTGTCGTAATCGTAGCACAGCACCTGTGACATCACACATTTATTGCGAGTTGTGACACGTATGAACATGTTAAAGGGAATGGAGGCTATTAAAACTGTTTTGTAGAATTCATTCTGGGTCATCAGGGAGAGATAAGATGATTTTTTAATGAGCCAAAAAAAAAAAAAAAAAAAATCAACAGCAAGCAATCATCATGCTTTTATTTTTAGTGTAACAAATGGTCTTCTAACGCTGCGATTTGATTGGATGTAATCAATTTGGACATGTACACTACTCTTCTAAAGTTTTTGATAGTCTCTTTTGCTCATCAAGGCTGCATTTATTCAATCCAAATTAGAGTAAAATTGTGAACTGTTTTCTATTTAATATATAATATATAAATGTCATTTATTCCTGTGATGGCAAAGCTGAATTTTCAGCATCATTACGTCAGTCTACAGTGTCACATGATACTTCAGAAATCATTCTAATATGCTGATTTGATGCTGAAGAAACATTTCTTATTATTATCATTGTTGAAAACAGCTTTTTTCACCTACAATAATAATCTAATTTGTAAAGTTACATATAATTTTTTGGAAGATGCATTTAAAATCCACATAAAAAGACTATATTAAATGACCTAGACTAAATTCTACTGGGACAGACTATAAAACTAGATAGCATAATTTGTACATAATATATAGACCACACACCTTGATGTTTCTGTCCACATCTCCATTACAAAGGGAGATTAGAGGCACTGTGAAAGGCTTCCATACAGGATCCAAAGTGTTCTTAATGACCTGAAGTCACACACACAAATGGCTATTATTCTCTTTCCCCTGTCTTTCATTAACACAGCCTGAAACACAAGCTGATAAAACTGTAGAACAAAATTGTATATAAATGAGAGTATCAGTAACATAGGATCTATTTAGCATCTTACCTCTGTTCTGTGAACCATCATCCATTTTCCATCATCACCTTGTTTATGGAATTCTAAATAGGGGTCTGATTTACCGAAAAAGTCCTGAAAAACAGTCACAAACAGAAACATCATCATCTTCTATCGCTGAGTGCTTTTTAAAGTGCTTGAATGGTTATCACAACCTTTTAACTCACCTTTTTATCTAGCTTCCTCCCACACATGGTTAGGGTGATTATTCTGTTGTCTGATAACTCCTGGGCTGTTATCTAGACCAAACGGAGCATATCATGATGCTCCAGTTCAAACTCTATCAATGCAATGTCTGTTATGGTGTGTTATGTGGTGTCTTACTGTGATGGCCCCCTTCCCTGCTGGCTTGCCATTAGCGAGAATCAGTGGTCGATGTAGCTTCTTATTTGACACAATCTAAAACAGAACAGATGGCCCGATAAATGCGCAAGTAGAGGCGATACAGAGAGCTAGTTTATCATAACTAAGATCATAAAAGCCAAAGATTATAAGTAATTTGAAACATCATACAGCAGATTGATCTGGAAGACTGATGAAAGTGCTATCATACCACTCCCAATGTGCAGGTGAACTCGCCCAGAAAGTCGTGTTCGTAAAGCTGGGTGCTGCACTTGTCCTCATCAAACATGGCAAACTTGAGTTTCTGGACCTCCTCAAAGTGGTAATCCACCTGGAATTTCACACCAAATACCGGATTCAGGTTGTTCACAGCCGTCTCCGTTCGAGCCAGCTGAAATTATATACAAATAGAGGACATGTGATTCACAGAATTTACACCCACCTGTATGGTGCAACTTTATGCACTCATTATGTGTCTTTCAGTGGTGTAATACTAATATGTTGATATCCGCTAATAAGTCACCCTGAAATCAAAATTGACATTTCTTATTTTTTACAGAATGTTTTTTCTACATGACTTTCCGTGCACATACCTATTTTTTTAATTCATGTTGTAATCTTTAATAAAAAATGTTAACACCCTATCCTCCTCGAAACAGCTTCTGTTCTCTTCATGACGTGTGTCTCAGCAGGAGGAGGGAATAATATATATACCAATATCAATATATCAGGTTGGTCGATTAATTTACCAATATTCTCAAGTTACATCTCACTCCATAATCATAATAATAATTTTTGCATAAAAAATAAAGCATATTTTTAGGAATATAATGATTTTTTGGAATTGTAACATTATTTTTCTGGCAATTAAAAACAAAATGTTCTAAAAGTTTTCATTATATTTTTGATTAATTGTTTTTGTAATCATTTTTTTTTTTGTCATTTGTAATTCCCATTACTCACCTTTAATATAATCTTATTACTGTAATAAAGTAATAAAATATTAGTGTAATAAAAAAATTAACTTCAAGGCAGTTAAAATTAAAGATAACACAACAGTATATCTTTAAATACAAAAATATATTTAGATGTATTATTACATATTACAGTAATAAGAATTCGATTATTTTGCATTATGGACAGTCACTACTGGTGTACAGATCATAAAATCTTGAGAGCTTGGGCAGCATTTTGTTTATTATTTATTTAAATCTAGTAATTTATTATTAGAGTTCTGAATTCCTGAACACATCATGTTCTAAAATGCATTTAACCATGCATTTTTATACTCTAAACACATTCCTTTGTTTGTCCCCTGGTGTTTCCATGGTTACAGTGTACCGTGGAAGAGTGATTTCATGAGCTGGCTTGCCCTACCGACCGGCAGCACTGGCCTATGATGACTGGACCGCCAAGGGCACGGTCCTGTAGAGACTGTACAGGTACGCCTGTGCTTGCACTGCAACCTATTTTCCTCTTTAGTTCTTTTTTTTTTTTTTATATTTTGCTTCCTACATGCCGCGCTATTTCAGCTTCTATGCTTCCAACTTGTGCTTTTTTTCCCCCAAAGATATCTCTACATGTTTTCTAGCACTCTCAATTCCAACTTCTTTTCTTTCATATTCGCATTTCAGTCTTTTAACGATCACCAGATTTTAACCTGTGTTATCCACAATCACTCCACTAATCTGTGAAGGTAAGGTGGAAAATGAATACTTTACATCACTCCTTACCTCCACCCAGTTGCCATCCACATCATGGAAAAGAACACAGAAAGGGTCAGACTTGGATGCCACGTCGCGGTCCAGCAGGTTGGAGCCACAGACTGAGAGCTCTACCTTTGTGATGCAGTGCTGGGGCCCAATGGCAGGACCCGCGTCGGGGCCCGAGGCCAGAGTATAGGCCATGGAGATGGGAGTACCTCCTCTCCCACACCCTGGGGGCAACCAAACAGTATTTCACTTCTCAGTATAATTTCTTACATACTCATTTGCTAAGTATTATTCATTATTCAAACCTGAAAATAAACAGAACTTTTTTGAACATTTTAAAACAAGGAAATACCATAAACTAATAGGAAATATTAAGTATTAGAATATTACTTTAATTAAATAATAATAATTTAATTAAATATTATTACAATACTGCCTATGTGTAGAATCTTCAAATAACCAAATTTGACACTAAGCATGTCTTTTATAACAGGTCAGGTCTTCTGGCCAGGTTAAATAAATTTTCAAATTATTATGTTGATATAATTTTAATGCAAAATAGAATCATTTTGACCAGTGGTCTCAGATTTTGGAACTAACTGTGTGTCTAATTCTCAAAGCAATATCCCAGTAATATTAACCCTATGAAGCCAATTGTATCAAATTTGATATGCAAATTTCTAAGGCCTCTAAATGACCAACATGATCAAAACATGTTGTGCAGAATCTACTACATGCCTTCTGTTGTCTGATTGATAGTTTCTAATCTTTAGCAGGTAAAAGGACTTCCACCTCAGGTTGTGGTACACATGTTTGTGTACAAGTTTTACCATAAAAGAATACAGTTTATATTGTAAGTAATATTTCAAGATGAACACTGGACTGAAGCAACTTAGTTTACTTGATTATCCATACATCATTTTTAGAAAAATCATGTAAAAAAAACTACAGAGCTTTGATCATAAAACTAAGCATTTAAATATCATCTTACTAAGACATAAAATTGGGAGAAATAGAGTGACAACTGATATTTATATGCATTTTATGTAAGTTTTCTGCTGTAATATTATTGCTGTGAAATCTCATTGATTTACATTATAAACTATCAGAACTTATTTATATAATATTCATCTCACTTTTTGGAATTTATAACCAAATGAATATCATCAACTGCACCAAATTGCATATTTTTGTTCAGTTTTGGGCCGCTGAATAAAATTGAGGTTTTTTTTTCCTCCTCGAGTATGAGCTCTCTATTCTCCTACTATATACGCCATAAAACCTGATGTATCAAATAAAATACTCAACAAAAAACATCCGTTTTTAGAATTTAAAAAAAAAAGATTTTTAGTTTTTGGACAATTATTTCATATGTCAGGCTTCACAAGGTTAAAAAAAACAATTTAAAAAGGTAAAATAGAAAATATATATATATATATATATATATATATAAACCCCAACGCTAAAAATAATTAATTGGTTTGAGTAGGACAAACTTAAATTAAACAAATTAGTTCAGTCAAATTAACTTTTATGAGTATATAGCACTTTCTTTTTCTTTCAAGTTCACAGAAGTGATATATTTTAAGTAAACTGAACTGTTTCATTGTTTTGAGTATTGTGAACTTATTTCTTTTAATTTAGACAAACTTAAGTTTAAGTGAGACTAGGCTGGGATTTCAATTTCCCAGCATGCTTTGCCCATGGCACTCGAAATGGAGACCATTTAGAAAAAAAGTCGCACACACGGGTATATTGGTAGCAATAGCCAACAATACATTGTATGGGTCAAAATTATCGATTTTTCTTTTATGCCAAAAATCATTAGGATATTAAGTAAAGATCATGTTCCATGAAGATATTTTGTAAATTTCCTACCATAAATATTTAAAAATATATATATATTTGTGAGTGGATATGCATTGCTAAGGAATTCATTTGGACAAATTTAAAGGCGATTTTCTCAATATTTTGATTTTTTGCACCCTCAGATTCCAGATTTTCAAATAGTTGTATCTCGGCCAAATATTGTCCAATCCTAACAAACCATACATTAATAGAAAGCTTATTTATTCTGAAAAAAATTGACTCCTGTGACTGGTTTTGTGTTCTAGGGTCACATATAATGTTTTTAGTGCAAGATTAATGTTAAGTGGGAGATTTAGTAGTGATTAATGTTTAGTTATGCTTATTTAGGTAGAGTTTCTGTTAAAGTGGGTTTTTGGGGAGTTACCATCATGGTGACAAGTGGTTCATGTGGCTCAGTTTGAGAGCAAGTATGTTAAATGCTTTATATTACTGTACTCACTCAGCAAGTGCTATACCATGCAATCGTTAACATGTTAGCAAATTGAGTTAGCATTTTCTGAATTAGCTTGTTATAGCTAGCTAAGTTTACGCTAATTAAAATGTTTACATTGAGGTTATATTATAATATTAAGTTAAATGAATGAGTGTTACTCAAACATTTTAATTTAAGAACATTTAAAATGTTTGAGTACAAAATAAAAATCTGCCACTTCTGCTTACTTAAACTTTGAATTTCTTAACTTAAAGATTTCGAGTTTTGCCAACTTATTCGGGTTTACAGTATACAGTACAGTCCAAAAGTTTGGAACCACTAAGATTTTTAATGTTTTTAAAAGAAGTTTCGTCTGCTCACCAAGGCTACATTTATTTAATTAAAAATACAGTAAAAAACAGTAATATTGTGAAATATTATTACAATTTAAAATAACTGTGTACTATTTAAATTTATTTGACAAAGTAATTTATTCCTGTGATGCAAAGCTGAATTTTCAGCATCGTTACTCCAGTCTTCAGTGTCACATGATCCTTCAGAAATCATTCTAATATGCTGATTTGCTGCTCAATAAACATTTATGATTATTTTCAATGTTGAAAACAGTTGTGTACTTTTTTTTTCAGGATTCCTTGATGAATAGAAAGTTCAAAAGAACAGCATTTATCTGAAATACAAAGCTTCTGTAGCATTATACACTACCGTTCAAAAGTTTGGGGTCAGTAAGAATTTTTATTTTTATTTTTTTGAAAAGAAATTAAAGAAATGAATACTTTTATTCAGCAAGGATGCATTAAATCAATCAAAAGTGGCAGTAAAGACATTTATAATGTTACAAAAGATTAGATTTCAGATAAACACTGTTCTTTTGAACTTTCTATTCATCAAATAATCCTGAAAAAAAATATTGTACACAAATATTTTGTACAATTGTACACATTAAATGTTTCTTGAGCAGCAGATCAGCATATTAGAATGATTTCTGAAGGATCATGTGACACTGAAGACTGGAGTAATGATGCTGAAAATTCAGCTTTGCCATCACAGAAATAAATTACTTTGTGAAATATATTCAAATAGAAAACAGTTATTTTAAATTGTAATAATATTTCACAATATTACTGTTTTTTACTGTATTTTTAATTAAATAAATGTAGCCTTGGTGAACAGATGAAACTTCTTTTAAAAACATAAAAAATCTTAGTGGTTCCAAACTTTTGGACTGTACTATATATATATATATATATATATATATATATATATATATATATATATATATATATATATATATATATATATATATTACTTGCAACAAGAAAAACTAATTTTATAATGAGCTGGAACCTTGTAAAGGAATGAATTACACAGCACTGTTTGACCTTTTCTGACAGAAATGACATTTGAGACAGGGATGCCTGGGTTCATGGTCCCCTGACAAACAACTCCTCAAATAAACACTAAACATGAAAACACTCTATGATTTCCACACGCATCAATGCACGCACACACTCGCGCACACAGAACATGAGCGTCACACCAGGACATGAGGAATACAGCGAGGGCTCTTGTTGCTTAGATACTGATGTACCACTGTCTCTTTCTGTGTTAATGTCACAAACCACAATTAGGCTGTGACCACCATAGACAAAGCATGAGTGAAAATGATTTCAATCATGTTACACAGAATCACAATACATCACCTGTTGCACTATGATTTATCATGTTAACAAGAGGAAATAGGTCATCCAAGTTAGTACTGTACTTAATTTCCAGTGGCACACATGAACAGAACTTTCTTCAAAAAAAAACAAAAATCTGGGTTCAGTGAGGCACTGTACTATGGAAGTGGGGCTAATCCATAAACATTAAAATACTCACCGTTTAGGCACAAGACAAACAATATGATTTTTGTGAGAATAAATTGCAACTTTGTCACTATGACAACACAACGGCATAAACCTTAAAATGCGAAAATGACTAAAAATAGGGATTTAAATCGCTTTAAAGCTTAAATAATACACACATTTTAACAGAAGAATAAAGTTACAATATTGACTTTCAGCTTTTAAACCCTCCAAAAATCATGTCCCATTCACTTTAGTTGTAAGTACTTGACCGTAACATCAACATTTGCTTTTTTTTCTAAAAAAATTTTGGACACTAAATTATAAACAACGGAAACATTTCTTGATCAGCTTGGAAATGAGACGAAAACTCACCTGAGTTTCCATCCCAAAACGGCATCTTTGAGTTTGTTACCTGAAGGGTTGTTCGGATTCTAAATAAACTCTGTATTCAAATACCCATTATATAGTGCAGCGGTGTTGGTAACCATTCCCAGAATAATGACACGTTCCACATGACCATGATGTCATGGAAAAAGGGATACACAGTCTCAACTAAATCTCATTCAAGAAAGAGCACAGCCCGATGAGACACGTGTAGTTCGTGCAACGTCAGAAACACTCCACAAATGAGTAACTCTCCTCTTAACCTTGTTTCCTAACCGCTGTTGTCAGGACCAATGTCCATAAAATCATTCTGTGTCTTATCCTGACATCAGCCCGCCCATTTGAGGTCAAAATGGCAACACATATCCGAGATAACTTAACCTCTAAGTGATCATCAACTCAGCACTTCATCACTTATCTCCAAGGTGCAGTGCCAGATAATCCACCGCTAGACATTAACGTGTGGAAAACAAGTGTAGGGCTGTAATCAAATATGGAGTATGCTGTTATGATTTTAAATGATTGTATTGCTCATACTGAAGTCATAATGAGAATAGAAATAAAAAAGTGTAGCTATATTTCACTGCAGATACTATGAGATAACTGGCCACTTTATTAGGTACACTTTGCTAGTACCAGGTTGGACCCCTTTTTGTCTTCAGATCTGTCCTAATTCTACATGGCATAGATTCAACAAGGTGCTGGAAACATTCCTCAGAGATTTTGGTCCATATTGGCATGATAACATCACGCAGTTGCTGCAGATTAGTCGGCTACACATCCAAGATGTGAATCTCACGTTCCACCACATCCCAAAGGTGCTGTATTAGATTGAGATCTGGTGACTGTGGAGGCCATCTGAGTGTAATGAACTCATTGTCATGTTCAAGAAATCAGTTTGAGAGGTTTTGAGCTTTGTGACATGGCACGTTATCCTGAAGTAGCCATCATAAGATGGGCACACTGTGGTCATAAAGGGATGGACAATCTGTGGCATTTGAAACGATGCTCAATTGGTACTAAGGGGCCCAAAGTGTACCAAGAAAATATCCTCCACATCATTACACTACAATCACCAGCCTGAACTGCTGATATAAGGCAGGATGGAAGGTTGTTTACGGCAAATTCTGACCATACCATCTGAACGTTGCAGCAGAAATCGAGACTAGGCAAAGTTTTTCCAATCTTCTATTGTCCAATTTTGGTGAGCCCATGTGAAATGTAGCCTCAGTTTCCTGTTGTTAGCTGACAGGAGAGGCACCCTGTGTGGTTTTCTGCTGCTATAGCCCTTCTGCTTCATGTTTTGATGTGTTGTGCATTCAGAGATGCTCTTCTGCAGACCTCGGTTGTAATGAGTTGATTTGAGTTACTGTTTTTATCAGTTTGAACCACTCTGGCCATTCTCTTTTGACCTCTGGCATCAACAATGCACTTTCGCCCACAGAACTTTTCTCTTTTTCGGCCCATTCTCTGTAAACGCTAGAGACTGTGGTGCCTGAAAATCCCAGTAGATTTGCAGTTTCTGAAATACTCAGGCCAGCCCGTCTGGAACCAACCGCCATGTAAAGTTCAAAGTCAATTAAATCACTTTTTGAACTTCAGCAGGTCATCTTGACCATGTCTACATGCCTAAATGAAATGAATTGCTGCCATGTGATTGGCTGAAAGATATTTGCGTTAACAAGCAGTTGAACAGTTCGTATAAAGTGGCCGCTGAGTATATATATTACAGAGGAGAAAAATGACATCAAATATTTTAACCCTTGTCTTGACCATGTAAGTAAATGCAGTAAGTTTGATATAAATGTGCAATAATAACTGAAAGAGTTTTGCCATAATTATACACAAAGAGCTGTTTACTTGGAAACATAGAGTCCATCACAGGTTTGTTTTGTTTATAAAAGTAGGCTTAACTCTAAATGGACAACTTTGCTGCTAAAATAAAACATTTTTAATGGAATAATTAATATAAATATTTTAACAAAAATACGAGCTTCACTTCTACCTTGCCCCATAGACTTCCATTTTAAGTGAATTAATGTAGAAACAATTCTAGTTTGTTTTTGTGAACCGTAGTGATAATCGTAAGCTTCACTGGTATTAAATCTTGAACATTCTCTTAAAGGAAGAAGAGATGTAACCCACAGACACAACCTTTCTTTGTTGTGTATGTAATTTATTTTGAAACACTCCAAAATAACAATGATTTAATCTGACTTCCTGCATTTGTGTGCCAACCTCTAGACATAGAACATAAACCACCATAAATCACACATCTAGAGACTTTCCATTCAGTAGACTTTAACAATTACAACATAATTACATCACTTCCCTATCATTCTGTCGTGCATTATCTATGGTTGATGGATTAAAGTGTGCAAACTAGCAGCACAGAGGAAGATATAAGGTATCTGATATCAATTCACACTTCAATTGGTTCTTTAATGTCAAAGTGTGCAGTAAATATTCTCTTGATAATATTAAGTCTGTGTAAGTTTGCTTTATTTTGTTATCAATTACACTTTAGAGAAGGAAAAAAATATTTAAAAAAATGTCAACATTATTCAAGCATCTGTGTGACTTTGTGTTGCAGTTTAAGCATCACCCTTTTGCTCAAAATTGTCAAACCACATCTTCACTTAAAGATTACAAAGTGCAACATCCTGTTTACTCTACTGTATGATAAGGTGTTGAGTCAAGCAGTGGTGAGAAAAAGAAAAAAAAAGTTTATAATGGCTAACTGAGAACAATGTGAATGGAGGTTGTGGCAGTCTATTGTACATTGTGCAGTTAAAAATTCTCCAACAGCACAAAAAAAACACTATTAAGCAAACAGCAACTGGGTCATTGAAGTGCTGCTTTTATGCCTGGATATATTAAGTTGTTCTAAATTACATTAAAAATGCAATAATCCATATAAAGAAAACTTGCATACACCTCTTCTATGATGAGCATGTTTTCAATTTCTGAATTAAAATTTGCATTGATATTTCTTGTGGGACTTACAGTGACTAGTCAAACATGTCTAAACTAGTCAAAAATGTAAACAAATGCTAGCATAACTAGAACAGTGTTTTATTACCAAGCAATTTTGTTTTAAAATATTAGTAGTATTTAATAAATACAATTATTAAAGGTGCATGGAAAGTAGTGTAGTACTCTATACGTGATGGTTACACAATTAAGACATTTTTAGATTAATTAAATCTAAAGTTTGTAGAAAAATACACAAATGTTTCCAAATGTATGTAACCAACAGGATTAGAGTGAATGTAGGTAAACTGGGCGACTTTTGGCATTGGGATGGCATTTTTATGTGAATTAATCCTTTAAAGATGACATTTCTAGGAACTTGCCACATGGAACAACTGTATTTTTAAAAGAGTTCTCATTTTTTTATCATCTTGGAAAAGCTTATATGACGCAATTATCTTAAAATGTTAAGAGTTATCGTTGGTTGTTCAAATGTTTTGTAAAGGCATAATTGTTATTCGCATTTTTGGCTTGTCCGTTTGTTGTTTATTTAATCATCCACACCGGAACTCTTTAGGCGCATATTACTTCCTTTCAGACGTTAAAATGTAACAAGCCCTGCATGTTTGTGAATGGGAACGATTGCTTCATGAAGTCACTGTATAACTCAATAATAACTCACCTCTCGAAGCTCTCGCGCAATACGCAACCTACTTTTCTTCTGCCTCTTCTGTCGTTATTTCTAGTGTTGGTGGCAGCAACTCTGCGTTTCAAAAGGATTGTGGGTTGATTGCATTATCCAGCCAAAAAAGATCCCAATACATATATCAAAAGGTAAACGCCGTTAAAGAAGAAGAAAGCGCTTCGCCCTGCTGAAGCGCGTGCAGACTCCAGACTCGCGCGCTCACTGAACCAACAGTTGTGTAGTTTTCACAGCTCTGAACTCCGCCCGTGCCCACATCTGTCATTACCATGAGCTAGTCTCTTCTGAGCAATGCCACCATCGAAAAAGATTAAAAAGGACGAGGAGAAGAAATGAAAGTAACACACTTGTGTTTTACATTTGTGCCTGTCGTATCTTGGATGTATTTTGCTAAAGAGCGCGGAAATGCGCGCGCATTTTTCTGAAGAACTTGTGAGGAAAACTTGTATTTTATAGAAAATAAATCAAACAGGTCTATTTCATTCTACCCAATTTCATAAGTATCATTCTGGCAATAATGTTTAAAATAATTAAATAAAAATCAAAGGCAGTGCCAGAGACCATTGTAGGAAAATATTTGACTGACTTTTTGAATCGATTTGCTCGTCATTGTCATCAGCGTTGACAGCTATAAAAACCGCCTGGATGTAAAACGTTTTTTCTTGATTATGTTGTACATTAGATCATGCAATCATAGTGACTGGCATGCATGTGTGATTTAAATCCAGGTGAACATTATTTCCTCATTCAAGTCACTTGCGGTCCACGTCCTTACCAGATTTACCAGTGTTGCTTTACTGCCATCTAGCAGTAATACTGCAGTATGCAAAAAAGTTTGAACAGGACCCAATTTATTACAAATCAGATTACCGCAACTTACCTGGCTGCCATTTTGAAATATAATAATAATAATAACAACAATTTAAGACACTTATTAACTCACTGCATTGGACGTGGACATTACATATTATGTCTCTCTATTCACCCAAAAATGAAAATAATGGCATTACTCACCCTCATGTCGTTCTACTACACCCCTAAGACCTTCGTTCATCTTCAGAACACAAATTAAGATATTTTTAATGAAATCCGATGACTCAGTGAGGGCACTATTGAGAGCAATGCCACTGAACCTCTCAAGATCCATAATGGTACTAAAACATATTTGAAACACTTCATGTGAGTACAGTGGTTCTACCTTAATATTATAAAGCGTCGAGAATACTTTTTGTGCGCCAAAACCCCCCTAAATAACGACTTTTCAACAATATCTAGAGATGGCCGATTTTGCTTTATGAATCTTTTGTTTAGAATTAGTGATTCGGATCTCCTATCAAAAGGCTAAACTGATGAAATCACGTGATTTTGCGCTCCGATTCGATTCGTAAAGCTCCGAAGCAATGTTTTGAAATCGGCCATCACTAGATATTGTTGAAAACTCGTCTTTTTTTTCTTTTTTTTTGGTACACAAAAAGTATTCATTTTATTATATTAAGGTAGAACCACTGAACTCACATGAACTGTTTTAAATATGTTTTTAGTGCCTTTCTGGATCTTGAGAGGTTCAGTGGCTTTGCTCTCAATAGAGGCCTCACTGAGCCATCGGATTTCATCAAAAATATCTTAATTTATGTTCCGAAGATGAACAAAGGTCTTAAGGGTGTAGAACGACATTGGGGTGAGTAATACATGACCTTGTTTTCATTTTTGGGTGAACTAACCCTTTAAATAACAGAATAACTATTGTCCAAAATATGAATTTTATGATGAACCACCTTTATTTATACTATTTCAGTGCATATAAAAAAGAAATAGATAATTAGGATCAGTGCAACTACTAGAGAGGATGGTTGTGCGTTTACCAGTGACACAAGCACTGAGCAATTTCATCAAGTTGAGTCAAGCACTTTACAAATAACAAAAAATTAAATTTTCAATAGACAAATGTTGAACAGATCAAGTAAAATCCAGACATAAATACGCAATTTAAAGGAGAACACAACATGGTGGAGTCCAGGGTGGATCAATGCATGAATGCCCCTAATGGAGGACTGGGCTCTGAGCTTCAAGATATCTTAGTTTGATGTAACAGCAAAGAGCATGACTGTGCTGAACTTTACAAGAGAGCTGCCTGCTTCACTGTGCTACAGCTAGCTAATTAGTCACATTTTAATTGTTTCTAATTGTTGCAATTTAGAAAAGCTGAAAATGTAAATCTCTAAAAACATGTAATTGTGCTTTTTTTTTTTTTTTTTTTGCCGCAGCATAGCTTTTTCTTTACTGACCAGAGCCTATTGTTTGCATTAGATGGTCATGAATGAATCCAGTCCCTGAACAGCTGTTAAGTGTGTTGTTTGGTGCAATGAATTGTTCTAATGAGGTAATGTGTTCCCCAATTAAATAACTTAATGTTAAAACTCTAATAGCACTACACCAATATTATATACAAACGAATTAAAAGAACAAGTGATTAAACTGATGAAAAGTTCAGCCTCTGATCTTGTAGATTCTCAGCATCTTTGGCAATTGGGTTCCTCCAGAGTCTGTATAAAGTGACAAATTCAGAGAATTTTCCTTTGAATGTGCATGTCAAGCAGTTCTACTAGTTGATTCTTATTTATTACGAAAACTAGAATTGTCCGATCAAGAGTGTATATGCAAGTCATACCTTATTACTTCAATAGGAGGGGCATGATGGGAGGCATTTGGCTATTGCTGTTGCTCCTGCCGTGGTTATTTTATTGGCCTCCAGGCTGCAATAATTAGTTTCAATAACATCAGTATACTGTAAATCCAACATGTAATCAAACAAAAAGTTCAACCTTCACTGCAAGCACCCAGGTACTTACTCGAGTCTTTTCAGATTTGTACACAGGGGCAGAATCTCAGCCAGTGCGAAATGCAAGACTGTCGCCACATCCATTCCATGACAAGCTGAAAAAGACAATGACTTTATAAACTAAGGGCAGTTTTTAGAAAAACATACAGGGACCAGAACAATTTAAAGGATTAGTTCACTTTAAAATAAAAATTACCCGAACATTTACTCACCCCTCAAGCTTTCCTAGGTGTATATGACTTTCTTCTTTCTGATGAACACAATCAGAGTTATATTAATAAATATCCTGACGCATCCAAGCTTTATAATGGCAGTGAATGGGACCAACGAGTATGAGCTAAAGAAACTGCATCCATCCATTATAAACGTTCTCCAAACACCGCGTGGAGTATGTTTATGATTGATGGAGGCACTTTCTTCAGCTTCATACTCGTTGGTCCCATTCACTGCCATTATAAAGCTCGGATGCGTCAGGATATTTATTAATATAACTCAGATTGTGTTCATCAGAAAGAAGAAAGTCATATACACATAGGATGGCTTGAGGGTGAGTAAAGCTTGGGGTAATTTTCATTTGAAAGTGAACTAATCCTTTAATGTGTGGGTCCATCCATGCATTTATGAGTCAAACTACAGTATTTAAAGAAGTCTGAAATATCTCATCCCACCTGACATCTTCTATGGATGGACAGTATTTGAGGGATGATGCCACACCAACCAGATCTGAACTCCCAATTGAAGTCAAACTGAGAGACAAGTAGTTACAGTGGTTTACAGTATGCAGCAGTATACAATAACCAAATCACCTTATATACTGTTCAAAAGTTTGGGGTCACTTGAAATAAGTCACTTATACTCACCAAAGCTGCATTTATTTAAATAAAAATACATTAATATATGTGAAATATTGTTACAATTTAAAATAACTGTTTTCTATTTTAATATATATTTTTATGTAAATTGTAAAATGTCATTTATTCCTGTGACGGCAAAGCTGAATTTTCAGCGTAATTACTTCAGTCATTAGTGTCACATGATCCTTCAGAAATTATTCTAATATGCTGATCTGATGAATAGAAATGTTAAAAAGAACAGAATTTATTTGAAATAGAAATCCTTTGTAACATTGTAAATGTCTTTATTGTCACTTTTGATCAACTTAAAGGTGCCCTAGATTGTTTTTTTACAAGATGTAATATAAGTCCTAGATGTCCCCTGAATGTGTCTGTTAAGTTTCAGCTCAAAATACCCCATAGATTTTTTTTTAATTAATTTTTTTAACTGCCTATTTTGGGGCATCATTAACTATGCACTGATTTTTTCAGCACGGCCCCTTTAAGAGATGCGCTTCCTCTGCCCCACGAGCTCTCGACTATATATACATCACATAAACAAAGTTCACACAGCTAATATAACCCTCAAATGGATCTTTACAGATGTTCGTCATGCATGCTGTATGCATGCTTCGAATTATGTGAGTAAAGTATTTATTTAGATGGTTACGTTTGATTCTGTGTCAGTTTGAGGCTATGCTCTGTGGCTAAAGCTAACATTACACACTGTTGGAGAGATTTATAAAGAATGAAGTTGTGTTTATGCATTATACAGACTGCACGTGTTTAAAAATAAAATAGCAACGACTCTCGTCTCCGTGAATACAGTAAGAAACGATGGTAACTTTAACCACATTTAACAGTATATTAGCAACATGCTAATGAAACAAATACAATACAATTTACAAATATCACTAAAAATATCATGGATCATGTAGTTATTATTGCTCCATCTGCCACGCTGTTGTTCTTGCTGGCTTATTGTCTGTGCAAACCCCGTTAAACTGCCTTTCCTTGTCTAATGCGTCGAATTGGCAATGCATATTGGGGTCCATATTAATGATCCCAACTGAAATCGGTGTTAGTTGAGATCCGAGTGTTTTCCGGAAGTTTTAACAAATGAGATTTACATAAGAAGAGGAAACAATGGGGTTTCAAACTCAATGTATGTCTTTTCCATGTATTGAACTCTTGATTCAACTATGCCGAGGTAAATTCAAATTCTGATTCTAGGGCACCTTTAATGCATCTGTGAATAAAAGTATGAATTAAAACGATGTAAATTTGTTTAAATGCACAATATGTAAGATTTTTTTTATTAAAATACCCCAAAACCACTAGAACAATGTTAAATATTTTAATGTTAAATATATTTTGTTGACTTGTGTACATACATTAACCCAAAAAATTTTAAATCCAGAGAAATCAGCAATTTTAACCAGGACACGGACTGAGTCACTGCGTCGCCTGTCAATGACATATGCGCATCACCCCCGATTTCCAATTTTACTAATATCGTTCTAGATTACTGCATACGCAATGAAAAGAGCAGAAGCGGCCGACTGCAGCAAAAGCATAAAGAAAAAAAAAAAAAGCTCTGCTATTTAAAACTTAAATACATTAACTCATCCATGAACATGATTTCTGCCCAAGTTTGTCAGTTTCCTTTCCATCAAGCTACGCCTTTGTTTTGATTAAGCAACCCTCTAGCGGTGAAAAATTACATATTGTGCCTTTAAAGAAGAAACTTTTGAACAGTAGTGTATGTGATGTAACAAATCCATACATTCTGGTCATATAGTTGGCTCTATAATGTATTTAGTGTCTTACTGTAGTATTTTCAGTGCCTTCATGCTCATGAGACCTTCACAAAGAGCCTTGGATCCTTGTGGGTCAAACTGATTCTCTGACAAACTAAAAAAAAAAAAAAAAAAAAAAAAAAAATCACCATCATTGACATCTTTTTAAAGCAACAGTTTCGTCTAAAATAAAAATTATATCATTATTTATTATGTAGACCACAACACGCATGACTTACTTGAGTTCTGAAAGCCGAGGCAGTAACGGAAGGACTTGAGATAGTTTAGCAGCACTGGCCTGACCAAGCTGGTTTTTGGACAGCCTGTGAAAACAAAATAATGAAGAATGGTCAGCTACTGATTTTGCAAGTAATAACACACATTAATTAAAAAAAGTAAATGCTTTACTGTAGTTTCTGAAGATTTCTGCAATGGGATAGAGCCGTCAGTAGCTTCTCTCCAGCCTGGTCAGTCATACTGTTGTCTGACAGACTGCAAAAATGAAATCACAAATGTCTTGTATGTTAATACATTTTAAAATGTAAAGCATCTGATGGATCCTTGCTGAAAAAAAGTATTAATTTCTTTACAAAAAAAAAAATATCTTACTGACCAGAAACTTTTGAACAGTAGTGTACATTTTAAATAAACCTTAACAAGTTGGTTTATATTTCCACCATATTTAATTGTCTCCACTAGAGGGCGCTCTATCAAAAGCTTTATAAATTGTTCTCTCAGGTAAAGAATAACCTGAATCTCATAGTTGCAGTTGCCATACCTTAGTTTCAGTAGTTCAGTCCATGAAGGAATGTATTTCACAAGCTCACAAGTGCCACCATCTCCCATTCGCCAACTTTCCAACCTGTAAATAGCATAAAAAATGTTTACATATAACCAAATGCTGTTAGCATTTGTGTACATGTGCTTTTAAGGACCACAATACTTACTCAATCTCTTCCATCTGTCTAAAGCCCTTAAAAGAGGCAAGAAGATAGAGTATGCCAGTGCCATTCACAAATGTCTCTGATGTCACCACTCTTATGTTGTTCAAGCTAAGGAGAGCAAACAACCACATTAGACACGAAATAAAAGGATGGGCTTCTGGGAGAGTATCTCTGCTTACTGAGTGTTTGCTAAATCTATAATGAAGACTACAGGGAGTACGAGCCTTACCTGAGCCTCCGAAGGTAGGCCAAACGGCTGAAGCCTTGCGCTAGGATGGTTATACCCTCCTCATCAAGCACTACAGAGTCCAGTCTATAATTGAAAACATAGTATTAAATATGGTATATCCTGTCAATGACTGTGAATGTATTACAAACTAGCCACATTTCTTAAATTCAAGAGTGCAGTGTTTGAAAAGCTGACACTACAACATGTATTACCGTATCTCGGCCAGTGAGAGACACTGCACCAGACCTCTGACCAGGTCACGCCCTCGAGCTGTCGTCCAACCAGAGCACTGGGACAGACTGGACAAAAAGATATCAGCCAATCAGCAATGTTGCACTCTTTTGCGATGAGAAATAATGAAGAAATTCAGGCACTTACTTGAATGACTTTAGATTTGGCACACTTTGAAGAGCTCTCCCAAATATTGCAGCTCCACGGTCACCCAAAACAAGCTGGGACAAACTAAAAGACATATAGGATGGAAAATGTAAATAAGCTCAAATAATGAAATTACACATACTTTTTCCTTGTAAAGACCTTTTTTCCTGTGCAAAAATTAAACTTGTATACAAAGAGTAGTAAGATAACACACCTCAGACTCTCAAATTCTGGGGTGTTTGGTAATGCTTCAGCAAGAGCTTCCACGTCCTCCTCAGCTGCTCCTTTCAAATCAAGACTGTAAAGTATACAGTATTTATAATTTAAAAAAATTATCTTATTTTATGTCAAATTACATAAAATGTTTTAAAGCATGACCATAAACAAAGAGTAAATTAATTCTAAACATTTTTAATATTTATATGAACCGGTTTCACAGACAAAATGTATTTTTGAGCTGTCTTAAAGGGACAGTTCACCCAAAAATGAAAATTTTGTCATCATTTACTCACCCTCAAGTTGTTCCAAAACTTGTATGAGTTTCTTTTTTCTGTTTAACACATAAGAAGTTTGTTGATGGTAGTCTTTGTCTTCTGTAGTATTTTTTTTTCTACTATGGAAGTCAATGGCTACTGTCAACTGTCTGGCTACCATCATTCTTCAAGATATCTTTTGTGTTCAACCGAAGAAAGAAATTCTTACAGGTTTGGAACAGCTTGAGGGTGAGTAAATGATGACAGAATATTAATTTTTGGGTGAATTATACCTTTAACTGAAAGCAACTTGTACTGACATATCTTAAAGTCCTCCTGTAGTCAATAATTTTATCCTTAAAAGGTGCCCTCGAATGAAAAATTAAATTTATCTCGGCATAGTTAAATAACAAGAGTTCAGTATATGGAAATGACATACAGTGAGTCTCAAACTCCATTGTTTCCTCCTTCTTATATAAATCTCATTTGTTTAAAAGACCTCCGAAGAACAGGCAAATCTCAACATAACACCGACTGTTACGTAACAGTCGGAGTGTTCGCCCCCAATATTTGCATATGCCAGCCCGTGTTCCCAACATTATGAAAGGCATTAGACAAGGGCAGAACGTCTGGATATACATAGCTGAATCAACAAACTAGGTAAGCAAGCAAGAACAACAGCGAAAAATGGCAGATGGAGCAATAATAACTGACATGATCCATGATATCATGATATTTTTAGTGATATTTGTAAATTGTCTTTCTAAATGTTTCGTTAGCATGTTGCTAATGTACTGTTAAATGTGGTTAAAGTTACCATCGTTTCTTACTGTATTCACGGAGACAAGAGCCATCGCTATTTTCATTTTTAAACACTTGCAGTCTGTATAATGCATAAACACAACTTCATTCTTTATAAATCTCTCCAACAGTGTGTAATATTAGCATTAGCCACGCAGCATAGCCTCAAACTCATTCAGAATCAATGTAAACAATATAACAGTATACAATACTCACATAATCCGACGCATGCATGACGAACACTTTGTAAAGATCCATTTTGAGGGTTATATTAGCTGTGTAAACTTTAAGGCACTGTTTAAGGCAAGCGCGAGCTCTGTGGGCGGAGAGCACGGGATTTAAAGGGGCCACAGCATAAATCGGCGCGTTTATAATGATGCCCCAAAATAGGCAGTTAAAAAAATTTATTAAAAAAAATCTATGGGGTATTTTGAGCTGAAACTTCACAGACACATTCAGGGGACACCTTAGACTTATATTACATCTTTTAAAAACATAATCTAGGGCACCTTTAAAATTCATTTTTGATCACCAAAATGACATTTAAAGTTTTTTCCTGTGAAAAAAATTTCTTTATGCCTTAAAATTGCTTGAATGTAACTCTACACCCTTGCCTCATTTAATATTTGCGGATCAAGGAATTTTCAAATTAGCCCCACCTCCACTCGCTCGCGCCAGCTCAGAGATCCACTCGGTCAACTTACTGAGGTAAACGCTGCACAATGGTATCGCTTTTTACAACATCGGATACATAATGTTAATTAATATGATAAGCCTTTTGTTTGACTATGTTATCAAACAGCTAATAATGTGTTGCTAATGCTATACAAACCATGTTCCCGTTTGCCATGTCAGAGTCAGACAGCTGCCTTCTAACACTCAGTATCCTCACAAACGCTTTGAACAACTCAGAACGTCAGTGGATAAAGGCATATAGTTCATCATAACATCATAATATACATCTCATACACCCACCATATTGCTAAATCTACACGATTTTTCATATCAACAGAAAAATGTTAAAAAAATACTCAGCAATGGTGGTGACATGAATTTGCACATGGTTTGTCCAGACAGACATATAAACATCATTAAAAAACTTGATTTTCACCAAAGGGGGTCTTTAAAATATGTCAGTGCCATTGTTTTGTCTCAGGATGCATACCAGTAATGTTTTTTTTTTCTCTAAGGCATTTTTATAAAAGCTACTTAAATGTCCTAATTTAACTAAGTCATAATCCTGGCTTAATCTAAGCCTTGTCTGTAAAACCAGGCCATAGTGTGTCATGTTTTAGTTTTAGGTTTGTCCTGTTTAGTCATTGGCTCATTTTTTGATTAACTCCTGGTGTTCCTTGTTATGTTACAAGTCCATGTGTATTAATACCCCTCATGTTCCATTGTTCTTGATCTGGCTTTCTGTAACATATTCACTGGAGGTAAGTTTATTAATTTGATAACAAAATACATAACTAAAAACTTGACTAGAAAAGAAACATGAACATATACTTAAACATGGACTTGAACATGAACTTTGACATCACCTAACAACAGGTTACAAAGAACAATGTAACACAAGGAACATGTACTAATCACATAATGAACACCCTGAAAGTAATCAAAACAATGACTAAACAGAACAGAGAAACACATGACTAGAATAAACCAATGCAAAATGAAAGACATGGAAACTAAAACGAGATTCACAAACTCAAAAACAAAATGTGACAGTGTGAAAATTATTTCTATTTAAAAAAAAAAAAAAAACGACTGTCCATCAGTTGTGGCATCATTTCTACCACACCCATACATGTAAAATAAAGATTGCTATCTGTTTATTGTGCTTAATTATGAAACACTTACGTGAGATTCCTGAGATTCGATAAGGATGGAATGACTGCAGAAAAAAACTCTGTGACATTTCTGTCCACTTTCAGCTGAGAGAACCTGGATACAAAATGAAGTAAGATTCAAAATAAGAAAAAAAGACATAATACACCAAAATCAGCATAAACTCTCACTGACATACTTTAAATCCTGCAAGCCAAGACATTTCTGGATGGGAAGTGTCAGAGGAGCGAGATGCTGTCCTTCTATGTCACAGCCATCAAAGCTAAAGAATGTGACAAAAGTGATTTTGTACATCAAATGCACAGAATATCATGTTAAAATACAAGTTAAGAAAAATGCACAACCTTACAAGCAAAAAAAATCAACACACCTGATGGATTGAAGAGCAGGTGAGAAATTTTCAGGATGAGCGCTATCAGACAGAAAAGGGTCAAATTAACTTTGCATAGGTAATATTGTAAACTATTCTTATACACAATATTTATAGTACTCCACACTCTATGAGCGTAAAAATTATAGCGAGTTATGAAACTTACATAGAGATGGAGCTGGGACTGGAATTGTCCTGTGTAATGATGTTTATGGAACCACGGCTGACCCTGCAAATGTTTGGTAAAAGATGTTTTTTAATCTCCTTGCAATATTTTGCACTAAAATGTTTACATTATCACTAAGGAATACATTATTAAGTTAGGATCACTTGCAAATGGAAATACTGTGCGTAAATAAAAATGAGTTGTGTTATTGAACATGAATGTGTGAGTGGATTGAAGTAGGATGAAATTAGGGTCACATTGCCACACAGGAAACCATTCGGTAACCTACCCACAACCCACACACAGTCATTGCTTGAAGAGAAAAATTAAAGTGAGGGTGCGGTATGCATGGAAAAGGTAAAAATTGAAAAGTTCCGGTACTGCGTACCGACGTGTACCGGCCCACTTCAAGCACTGCACACAGTTAAATAAACAGACACATTTTGGTTAACTCGAGTAATTTTGAACAATTCAACAGGTGAACTGTTAATAATATTAATATCGCTTTGTCTCTTTCACTACTTTTGCAGTTTTATATATATCACATATTAATACAAACTTTGTGGTGTGCTTACAAGGTTGTGAAAATTGGTACATGTTGTCATAAAGGCCATAAAGTTATCAGTGGTCACATGATGTGTGTGTGGCTTGTAGGGTACTGCTTCAGAACTGCACCTGATTTCTCTGATGTGTGGCTGCAGATTGAGGCATTTGGCAATTAGACTGATAACAGCACTTCCTGTCAGCCATGGCTCTTCAATCCTAATGAAATGATTCCAAACATCATTATCCTCACATTGTATCTGCTCTATAAAAATAGAAACTAATCACAGAAATAAACTTTCATTGTTTCTTAGGGCATTTTTAGCTCTTTGAACTTTTGGAAAATAAATGTAAAACATTTTTCACACATTCACAAGTTTATGTATTAACAATGTCCAACAGAGTATATACATGTATCACAGGAAAATTCTGACATTTGTTTCCCACACATCCACCACAATTTCCATCACGTCTCAAAACATTTTTTGTGTTTAACATTCTATAATGGGATAAATGGAATTTTTTTGTTACAGCTAATTTCATAGCTAGCATTTTATATATGATAAATACACACAATTACATTCTATGTTCACACTTTTATCTAATTTGAGAAAATTACAGCCTCATTGGAAATGACATACAAAACATTCTGTAAGAGAAACAAAACTTGATTTTTGCTTTATATTCTATGTCTCATATTTCATATCAATAAATACTGAAATGGTTTATATTTGTTACACTATTTGTTTAATAGTTTTAGAGTTTTTTAATATTTATATTTTTAAATTGAAAGTCTGGGTTTGGGACAAGGGTAAAATATAAAAATCTATGAAGAGATATATATTATTAAATGTTTTATAAAACGGTTAGTTCCTGTCCTTGAATCTGATTTGTCAATAGCGGTGTTTTATTCACGATAAAACACGGCTACGACCGCTTCACCCAACGGTTCTGTGTATCACTACACAACACCCTTAGCAACCACTCTTAGCAACGTAAACTGTATGTTCTCAGTTGATATTGTTCATGGAAGCTCACTGTATTATGTAAAGGGTATTGTGAGAAAGAGATCGATTGAGCGAGTTTATTACCTGCATTCAGATTTAGCATTTTCCTTTAGGTCAGTCCTATGTTCATAATAAAAAATCTGTTTAAATGTCCGATGTATTATCTTGTCCTTTTAACAGTTAAGGGGTTTTCCCGTGACTGACAGCGCTAGTCAAAGCATTTGTCAGTTGCGTCTTGTTCCGTTTTCACAACAATTCAGTCTTTTCAATATAAAAGTCTTCGCTACTTACTAACACACTCATAAAGACAGTCTTTGCCACCATCTAATGGTGTAATAATGTAACTTCTGTTGCTGTTCACGGGGCTATTTTTTCCGGTGAAAGAAAGTCTTTTAGTGATTTTACTTCATGAAAGTTGCATTGTTACATAATATTTGTATTGTGTGGTAACCGTTTTATAAAAGCAATAAGGTACTCAAGGCTAGTGTTGTATCATGAATAAATCACGGCTGAAGGGGTTGCTCCACTTTACGTAGCATAGCCTCTCCTTATAAAAAATGCCAGAAGTTAAAGAAACACCCTTAAATAAACAGATGTTTTTTTTCTGTTCTTACCTGATGTCTCTGTGTTGGTGACAGCTACTGAACTGTTTGACAAAATACTCTATTTGCTCAGAAACCAGACCGTTATTTCTTAATCTGAGAGGAATAGAAAAATGTGCATTAAAACCCTGTGTTAATATGCCAACTATCCAAACTATCCAAAAATCCATGCAACTGTTGAAAGATATGTCATAAACAAATGTCATAATTTATCTGAAAGATCAATCCTTATAAAAATCTTACTTCACAGTATGGATTGTGGAGAGCTTAGCCAGGCTGTCCAGTAAAAAGTAAAAGCCTTGACTCTGCAGTGTATTAGAAAACAATCTAAAGAAAGAGAGGAACAATAAAGATTTTTAACACCAATGGATCTATAAGGTACAGCATTTTTCTGTGAGGACAGTAGGCCTACTGAGTTTTACAAGTTATGAAGTGTGCACAAAACACTTATATTGTACATAGTAATGTAACTGTGGTGAAATACTCACTCTAATGTAAGTAGTCTAGGGCATCTGTTCAGGATTTCCACAAGCTTCTTCAAATGTGTGCCCTCAAAACTGCACTCCCTTAACCTGTATGTCAAGACAACTATAAGAGGAAGCTCAACAAAAAAAAAACACTTTCACTTTTGACTTAAGTGAATGAATCATATTATCTGCGTGACTATTTGATTGCGTGTTGACTGTGATGCCTCACATGCATTTTGTGGAAATTACCTAAGAGTCTTGCCATTGACATGTTCCTGCACAAAATGAATCAAAGACTGATCTTCCACTCCAAGACTAAAGATGAGAAAAGCATATACATTAGCTAACAAACCTCACTTTCTTTGAGAATAACTGAAAAAAAAACATTTTCTGTGAACCAATGTCAATGAAAAGTAAGGAACAAACTTAAGTGTTAGTGCATTATCCATTACCTGACTTCAACAGCAACAACTTTTTCGCAGGTATTCATTGAGTTGACCAGATCCAGTGCGCCTACTTGAGTCATTCGGTTGCCACTGAGACTGTGAAGGAGAACAATAAGTAAACTTTATGAGGTAAATTATTCCAGAATGTCAATTACAAGCAAATGTGAAAACGAATGTCAGTGAAGACAGGCTGCCTCTTACCTCACAGAGCTTGAGATCTTTAGTTTGGGCAAATAATCAACAAAACATTTCACCCCTTCATCTCGGAGAAGGTTATGAGACAAGCTACAATGGAGAAAGAAAAAAAAATAACTCTTTGTGATAACATCATATTAAAATGTACCAAATACAAAGTTCTGTCATGAAACTCTAGATGGCGCAGGCTAATAGGTCCTTTAACTCAACCTGCTCGTAATCACATCATTATCTATAGGGCACGGCTGATTGGTTCGTGCTGTATCAGTGGCCAATGAGCTCACGTGCTCAACCTTTAAAAACTTGGGTAGCATTGGCCTTAGCAGTGGAGCGTGCTTTCAGAAACCCTTTACCTTCCTCAGCTCCACCTGTATAAATCTGCTACGGGTAATTCATGTATGCTATATTGTACAACAGCACATGTCTTACTTGCTCACAGCAGCGTGTTGTGTATGTATTGGCAGTAGCAGCAATAATCAACAGCAGTAGCAGCAATAAAAGCAGCAGCAGCGTAACAAATCTATTCCGCCAAGACCAAATATATCAACATTGTCATACCCATTACCATGCCGAACACTCAGAGAGTTGACATGACAGAACTTCTATTAAGATGAGAAAACGGGAGTAAAAGGACAGAGAAATACTTACACCAGTTCAGATAGGTGAGGACAGTTCTCCAGTATACTTGAGAGCTTCTCAACATTGGCTTTGCTCAGTTTATACTCTGTGAGCCTGTTAACATTACAGAGAGAGTCAAACTCCCTGTTTCCAAAGGCACCAGGGCCATAAAATAAACTGATAATTTATTACAGTGGTTCAGCATTCAGCATAACAGCATTCAGTTTAAGATGCATTGCATCAAAAGCAGTGTTATTTTAATATTATTTATATCCCAGACAGCAACATAGTGTGGGCCAGATCCAGCCCACCTCTGGTATATGTGGATTACACGCGGACCAGATGTAGGCCAGATCTGGGCCGACACTATGTTGCTGTCAGGGATTGTTGTATTATATTAATCACTTCATATAGTTTTCACAAGAAGGCAGAACTCACTGCATGTGCTGAAGTGATTGACAGCTTCAGTAATTTTAAAGAGCGTATCATGCTGCTAAGAAGAACTTGACCATTTAGTGACCATCCTGATATAAATCTAAATAACTGAAAAGTATTATTTGTGTCATAATCACATGGCCACTGCATCAAAGGTGAGCTGACATTACTTACTTGCAAATTGCTGCCTCTGCTTTTTCAGGAACAAATTTGATGAATGCTTCTGCCTGGTGTCTAAGAATCATGTTAAAAGCAATTTTAGGAATTCGAATAATCAATATTAGTGATTTTAAAAGTATATTTTAAGAAAGTTAACACTACTGTAATATTTGATGTGATCTTAAGTAAGACACCTTAGTTCTACAGCCGTGACACGCTGGCAGTCAGCTAGAGATCTGACCAATAACAAAGCCCCATTTGTAGACAAGTCAACATGACTTAAGCTGAAAAATAAGGTAATCTTAGATGAATAAAAGTAATATCAGGTCATTCATCATAGGGATCAATTACAGCTGTGCTGCAGGAACCAGACTCTCATGGCCACTTACTTCAGTAGATGAAGAGAAGACATTTCAGGAAGGATCAACATTAACTTCTCAATGGACTCATTTGATAATTTTAGATGGGAGAACCTGTAACACAAATAAACAATGTGAACTAGCAGAACGTAGGTGATCCATATATAACAGTCTTTTGTCTACACTATAGATTAGCAGACAATAGATCTACTCACTCAATCTCCAGAAGGTTTTTACATTTAACCAACTGCCTACACAGCTTGGCCATGTAGACAGGTTGGATATCGCAATGGGTTAAACTGGAAAGACAAAAAAACACAATAAATTAAACGATCATCGCTAAATCAATGTATAGAAGCAAAAGAGATGTACCTGAGTTTTTTATGCACATGTATCCCATTTTCACTTGGGCTCAGCTGTCTTGAAGTTTGTCTGCATTAATGAAGCACATTGGTTATACTACAGGCAACATTATATATTTATATATAACATACTGAGCAAATATGGCTGCAACCACAACTGTTTTCAGTACCTTCCAGTGGTATCAAACCAAAGAACCAACTTTTTCTTTTCATTTCCACTGGTGAGAAAAAGCACAGTGTTAGCATTTTAACAGCAATTAAAAACAGGCAGAAAAATGACCAAAAACTGATATTAACAAGGTATTTACCTTGCATCCACTCTTCCTCAGGTTCTTCTGGTTACAAAGGGCAGAAGCAAGCATCACCACCCCATCCATATCAACACCATTTTCACTGACACTGTGTGAGTGTTCAGAAACAAAATACATACTGTTTTGAAAACAGAAATGCACCGGCGGTATGTTACATGGGGAAGTTCTTTTAAAAAAAAAATTGGAACTGTTAAAACCAAATTTATGCAGTTGTGGCCTAATGGTTATAGAGTCGGACTTGTAACCGAAGGAGTCTCAGTACTCGCAGGAAATGTAGGTGGGGGGAGTGAATGAAAAGTGCTAACTTCCACTCTCATTACCCACAACTGAGGTGCCCTTGAGTAAGGCACCTAAACCCCATTCACTCCACGGGTGCAGCAACCAAAATGTCTACCCACTGTTATATGTTCACAGTGTGTGTGTGTGTGTGTGTTCATCACTGTATGTGTGCACTTGGACGGGTTAAATGCAGAACACAAATTCCGAGTATGGGGCACCATACATGGTCACACGTCACTTTACTTTCACTTTCAAATGAAGCAGATAAAAACATTGGCCTACTTGATCTCCTGAATTGTTCCTAGTTCAGGCAGAAGGTCCAGAATCTTCTTTAGGCCCTTGTTACTCAGCGAGTTGTAGGACAAACTGAGAGATGAGGAAAACATGTAACATCAGTGCTGTACTATATGAAGAATTGTGGGTGTATGAACTCCACTTTGAGGTATATTGAAGTTTAGAAGGTGGGATTTTAATACTTACTCTAAAAGTGTTATGAAGGAGAAGCCCTTGAGTTTATTACACAAACTGGCTACATGGGAAACTGTGATGTTACATTGCTTAAACCTATAAAGAAACAATTAAACATGTATTTCCTGTCAGTGCAGTATGTTTGGTTTGGAAAATATTACCCACTGAAACAATGGTCATTTCTCGTGAGGTTTTGCATCACATTTGTCTTTTGTTTGCCATCTTCAATATAACCAATGATTGCATAACTTCTGCCAAGCCAACCCTCTTCCACAAACTATCTGACTCTGTCCTCCTGAAATGCTGCCCAGTGATGAACACTTGTACTTTATAGACACAATACACCACCTTATTAAACATAACAAGATGAAAGCACTGTAAGATATAATGAAGCCATAAAGTTTAAATCCATTAAGTCTAAAGTTCAGAGTTAAGTTTAAAATCTAGACTTTGTAACTAAGCATTCATTTGTTGTCCTTTATCTGCAAAGAAATATTATTTCAAAGGACTTAGCACTTACCTTAAATTCTTTGTCCCTTCCGTGTTATTCAAGTCTGTGTTTTCACTAAGAAAGAAAAAGTGAGAAAAAAAATATATTATTTTGTAGTTTTATTATATTCAAATTGTATGGATTTTTATTGTGTTATCGAATGCCATGAGTGACCATCAAACTGTGCAGAAAATAAATAATGCACACCATCTATCACCTATAATATGTGTCCCTTTCAGGACATAGTGCATTGCACTGCAATAACTGGCCAAGTGCATATTGCACAAAGCAACCACAAATGATATGCAAACAGGAAATGTGAAATATGAAAAACATGATTTGGAGTTATAGGGTATTACCAATCCAAACACATATTTAGAGACTTTCTGGCAGTCAGCACTCACCACATTGTGTCAGAGCTTTGTGAGAAGGAAAGGCTGATCTCTTTATTCCCCCTGTATACAATAAGAGAGAATGAAACATCCCATGACAGTGAAATGGACCCAAATGGACAGGTCAAGTGACGTGCCCTAATCTTCAAAAACCATGAACTACACAGGTCAAAACATGGAGAGATTAATATTCATTTTACTGTTACATTTTACATAAATGTATTATACAGGCCAACAAAACAACATACTCAATATGGACTTCCTGAACAGAAGGGCAGGCAGCCATCCTCTCAATGAGTGTGAGGACTCCATCTGTGGAAATGATGTTTTTCCCCATCCTGAGTAAAAGTGTAAGGACGTAAAATAACACTGTGAGTTTTTTTTTTTTTTAAAGGTGCCCTAGATTATGTTTTTAAAAGATGTAATATAAGTCTAAGGTGTCCCCTGAATGTGTCTGTGAAGTTTCAGCTCAAAATACCCCATAGATTTTTTTTAATTAATTTTTTTAACTGCCTATTTTGGGGCATCATTATAAACGCACCGATTTTATCCTGCAGCCCCTTTAAATCCCGTGCTCTCCGCCCACAGAGCTCACGCTTGCCTTAAACAGTGCCTTAAAGTTTACACAGCTAATATAACCCTCAAAATGATCTTTACAAAGTGTTCGTCATGCATGCGGCATGTATGTGTCGGATTATGTGAGTATTGTATACTGTTATATTGTTTACTTCTGATTTTGAATGAGTTTGAGGCTATGCTCCGTGGCTAACGGGTAATGCTACACTGTTGGAGAGATTTATAAAGAATGGAGTTGTGTTTATGCATTATACAGACTGCAAGTGTTTAAAATGAAAATAGCGACGGCTCTTCGTCTCCGTGAATACAGTAATAAACGATGGTAACTTTAACCACATTTAACAGTACATTAGCAACATGCTAACGAAACATTTAGAAAGACAGTTTACAAATATCACTAAAAATATCATGTTATCATGGATCATGTCAGTTATTATTGCTCCATCTGCCATTTTTCGCTATTGTTCTTGCTTGCTTACCTAGTCTGATGATTTGGTTGTGCACATCCAGACGTTAATACTGGCTGCTCTTGTCTAATGCCTTTTATAATGTTGGAAACGTGGGCTGGCATATGCAAATATTGGGGGCGTACTGTTACGTAACAGTCGGTGTTATGTTGAGATTCGCCTGTTCTTCTGAGGTCTTTTAAACAAATGAGATTTATATAAGAAGGAGGAAACAATGGAGTTTGAGACTCACTGTATGTCATTTCCATGTACTGAACTCTTGTTATTTAACTATGCCAAGATAAATTAAATTTTTCATTCGAGGGCACCTTTAATGCAGTGAATGTCTAAATACGTGAAGGAGAGCGGCATCAGTTTTTTCAGCTTTTGAAACGAAAACACACTACTCACAAAACGGAGGAGATGTTGGGCAGTCTGGATAGTGTTTCTGCAATCACTCTTATACCCTCATCTTTCAAGGAGTTATCGCTGACACTGTCAGATAAACAAAACACACTAATTGACACAAGACAAATGTTCATGACAGATCATCAAGACCACCTACTGTAAAATTTTGGAAACAGTGTCCATTCCAATTTCAAAAATAAGCAGAAACACACACCAATCAGGCATTAACATTATGACCACCTTCCTAATATTGTGTTGGTCCCCTTTCGCTGCCAAAACAGCCCTGACCCGTCGAGGCATGGACTCCACTAGGTAGGTGGTACGTGTCAAAGTAAATCCACATGGAAGGTTTCCCAGCAGAATATTGCCCAAAGCATCACACTGCCTTCACCGGCTTGCCTTCTTCCTATAGTGCATCCTGGTGCCATGTGTTCCCAGGTAAGCAACGCACATGCACATGCATCCACATGATGTAAAGGAAAACGTTATTCATTAGACCAGGACACTTTCTTCCATTGCTCCGTGGTGCAGTTATGATGCTCACATGCCCATTGTTGGCACTTTCGCGGTGGACAGGGGTCATATGGGCACCCTGACTGGTCTGCAGTTATGCAGCCCCATACACAACAAATTGCGATGCACTGTGTATTCTGACACCTTTCTATCAGAACCAGCATTAACTTCTTGAGCAATATGAGCTACAGTAGTTCGTCTGCTGAATCGGACCACACAGGTCAGCCTTCGCTCCCACATGCATCAATGAGCCTTGACCGCCCATGACCCTGTTGCCAGTTCACCACTGTTCCTTCCTTGGACCACTTTTGATAGATACTGACCACTGCAGACTGGGAACACCCCACAGTTTTGGAGATGCTCTGACCCAGTAGTCTAGCCATCGCAATTTGGCCCTTGTCAAACTTGTTCAAATCATTTTTCCTGCTTCTAACACATCAACTTTGAGGACAAAATGTTCACTTGCTGCCTAATATATCCCACACACTAACAGGTGCCGTGATGAAGATCAGTGTTATTCACTTCACCTGTCAGTGCTCATAATGTTATGCCCGATCGGTGTGTATCAGAAATATATTTGAACACAAACACAAACATGTCAGGCCAAATCACTAGATTGCCTGAAATTTCAATCTATGCAACACATGGCATAGCAAAATGGTAATACTTTAGATGTGTGATGTGTGGACAGTCCTCCAAAGCCCTGGCAAGTTTAGCAGCTCCAACATCAGTGAGGCCTCCACTGATAAACCTGTAAATCAGAGACAAACATAAACCAAAGCAAAACACACTGCAAGGAAATAGTGTGACAAAATGCAAAAAGGACACAACAGACACTGGTTGAATCAAAAACTTACTCTAGTCGCCACAAGGCCTGGAGTTTAGACAGGATACCGCACAAAGCCTCTGCAAACCTGTCATCATATTTCCGGCTACGGAAACTTGAATGAAATATATTTGAAAGTTGAGTATATCAGCATGACCAGCTTCAAACTAAAAACTGCTTGAGCTTGCACAATAAAATATCCAACAAATTAAACATCTAATATCAAGTGATACAGATAAAATAACAACCAATTATCAGCTAATAGCCAATATGGTACCACTTCATCATGCATCAATATTTAAAGCTGCCATATGGACTTCAATTTACAATACATATCATTTACTACTAGGGTTGCAAAGGGGCGGAAAGTTTCCGGTAAATTTCCGGAAACTTTCCACGGGAACTTAACCTGGGGAATTTTGGAAATATTCCAATTTGGAAACTTAACAGAATTTATGGGAATTAATGAGAATTTATGGGAATTAATTGGAAATTTGGGGAAATTTATATAAATGTATAATATTTATATAAAATGTATCATCTACAAACATAAATATAAACATTTTGTTTGGTCATAACATGACATTTCTTTTTTGCATTCAATTATTTCCAATTTAGTAAATATGTAAAATAAATATTTATTGCAGCAATTGTTATGTGTTATTTATTTCAGTGTCACATAATCCTTCAGAAATCATTCTAATATGCTGATTTGATACTCATTTATTGTCAATTTTGGAAACAGTTGTGCTGCTTAATATTTTTTTGAAACCTGTAACACTTTTTTCAGGATTCATTGATGAATAAAAAGTTAAACAGAACAGCATTTATTCAAAATAGAAATCTTCTCTAACAATATCACTTTAATATCACTTTTTATCAATTTCACACATCCGTGCTGAATAAAAGTATTAATTTCTTTCAAAAAAAAGAAAGGAAAAAAAAAGGAAAAAAATCACTGACCCAAAAATTTTGACCGGTAGTGTATATTGTTACAAAAGATTTCTATTTTAAATAAATGCTGTAAAAAAGTATTACAAGTATCACACTTCTGAAGATCATGTCACACTGAAGACTGGAGTAATGATGCTGAAAATTCAGATTTGCATCACAGAAATTAATATATATTTTAATGTATATTAAAATAGAAAACCATTATTTTAAATTTCACAATATTACTTTTTTTCTGTATTTTTGACCAAATGTGTATGTTATGGACTGGGGGAGTGCACAGTGCATGCATGGGGTGTGGCCTCAATAGCCCTGCAGTAAGTACTGTGCTGTGTGAATGTCAGGTTAAAAATTCAACTGAAATTGCATTAAATCTGGTTGTTTCAACCAAAATTATGCTGCAAGATGTTTTATTTTCAACTACATTTAAGTACCCTGTTATAGGCTAACCTGCAATTTTGCAAATTCCCTGTTTATTCCCGTTAATTCCCATGGAAAGTTTCCAGCTTTGAAAATTCCCGGAATTTTGCAACCCTATTTACAACACATAAATAATTTGTATATAAAGAAGGATTTTATGAAAACTCACATGAGATGACCCACATTCTTGAAACTAGGGAGGATTTCCAAACAATCCAATTCAAGTGAACAGCCACCGAAGTCCAGACATACATTCTGATCAGCAGCTGCTGTTACAAATGCTAAAGAGTCCATGTCAACAGCATTGAGTCTGATATTTCTAAGTTCAAACTGTGGTCTCGAACCAATAACTCTTGCCAGCTTAGCATCTTGGGTTTCATGAGCGCATCGGCACAGCTCCACAATTTTGGGGCCTGTTTGACTGGTACTTCCAGCTAAACCCAGCAAAACGTTACGGACGACAGCTTGGCGCTTTTGTACCAAAGCCATGGCACCCTCGGCCACTTGAAGCTGGACCAAACTGGAGGAGCAGGCCTTCGCCGCAAGCCCACATACGTAAAGATGGAGAGAGTCTGTAAAGACAGATTTTGGGTCAGTCTTGGTGGTCCAGCGGGTTTTCAAGTTAAGCTTCTTCTTAAGCTGACTCTCTGTGATGTTCTGACTGGTCATGAGGTGGAGAGCAGCGAGAAACTCCTGCATCGTAAGGTGCATGAAGGTGAAACCGTATCCTGAAGATCCATCCTCAAACGTCAGCTTCACTCTAGACAGTATCCCGCTTTTGATGCCAAATTCCTTGAGTTCGGGTGGCACTTCCGTGTCCTTGAAGACTATGGTGCTTTCCTCCAGACCTTTGAGGGCCAACTGGCTCATCTCAACAATTTTAGTTCTGTATCTCTGAAGTAGAGGTGTACCAGACACCCCACCTCCATTGCAGCGTCTGAGGAACGCCAACAGGATTTGCATGTAGATTTGAGTTAAGGACGTTGGAAGCTGTAGATCAGTTCTATCACTGGAGAACAGATGATCCACACATACACAGCAGATATGACAGAGTCCAGGTACATGAGACATCGACAAGAGGTGACGGTTGTCCATTAACAAGTTTACAGCCTTCTTTTTGAGTTCATCTCCTTTTTCATGGAAGTATTGCTCAGCGTATTCCTTCACACCCAATCGATCAAACCCCTGAAGCTCACAGGTTATGAATCCAGGGCTCGCAAACATGTCTGTCACATCTCGTGGTCTACAGGTGATCAACACGGTGCAATCTGGAAGGATTTTACGATTGCACAGTCCCGAGAGGAGATCTGTCATTGGCAGAGGTTTGTTTGGGTCAATGGAGCTCTCAAGCTTTTTAGGATTTGTAAGCTTGGCACGAAACTCATCATACCCGTCGAATATGAAGCAGACCTTCTCAGGGTTTGAGAGGATGAATTCAAAAACTGCTTCACTTTCCTCATCATCCTCACAAGCAGGGTAGAAGAGAAAGAGTAGATCTTTCAGGGAAAGATCCGTGAGATAAGATTGAGCTGCCGGAACTCCAGCAGAAACAGCAGGTGGACAGACGGGAAGGAGCCTTGAGCCCAGCTATGGCCGAGGCAGTGCACCAGCAGGGTCTTACCAGATCCAGCCTGGCCCAGCAGCACGACAACCCTGCCAGTGGTTTTCAAAAGAGACTCAACAGACACTTTATGCTCTGACTCTTCTCCTTCATGGTTGTCTAGAGAGGCTTGAGGCTGGATGGTCCTGTCCTTCACTCGTAGAGGGTTCTTTTGTCTTAAATACACCCATGTGTCATCCAGATGGATGTCCTTTACCACAGCCTGTGTCACTGTCTCATGTTTTTGCAGAACCATGGATTTAAGAGCATCGGTATAGATCTGTAAATAATCTAGGTAAGAAAATCAAAACATTGTCAATTTTCTGTGAACAAAAATTTACGTTTTTTTCATACAAAAACCTCAAAAAATACTTAGCTCAAAAATCAATGAACGTTATAGCTTTATTAATAAAATATCAAACCATGTGGCATCTGCAAAAAAAAAAATCATACTAGAAATATGTTTTGCTTCTGTAATTTTGGATTTGTTAACCATTTGTGCACCAAACAAACATCTTTGAAAAGTGTGTTTTGACTCGATTTCTTTAAAATAAATGCCATTTGGTTTGAAATTTGGTTATACATTGAAAAAACTGTGTATATTATTAAGTGTGGTTTAAGTGTCTAATCTGGGATGATTTTAAAGGGATGGTTCACTCAAAAATTTAATTTCGATTATTAATTACTCACCCTCGTTCCAAACCCGTAAGACCTTCATTCATCTTCGAAACACAAATTAAGATATTTTTGATGAAATCCGAGAGCTTTCTGATCACCCTATAAACAGCACTACAGACTACAGCAGTTCAACCTTAAAGGATTAGTTCACTTTCAAATGAAAATTACCCCAAGCTTTACTCATCCTCAAGCCATCCTAGGTGTATATGACTTTCTTCTTTCTGATGAACACAATCTGAGATATATTAATAAATATCCATCATAAATGTACACAGCTCCGGGGGGTTAATAAAGGCTTTCTGAAGCGAAGCGATGCATTTGTGTAAAAAAAAAAATCCATATTTAACAAGTTATGAAGTAAAATATCTAGCTTTTGCCAGACCGCCTTTCGTATTCAACTTACGTAAAAAAGGGAACTGGTGTCGCGTAAGTTGAATAGGGAAGGTGTAGGTCGTAGCGTAAGCTTTTTGAACTGCGAAAGGCATTACACTTTCTTCGTAAATTGAATACTCACTGCCATTATAAAGCTTGGATGCGTCACGATATTTGAAGAGTTTGGTTCCAAAACGCGATAAACGCCATTTTCAAAAAAATTGAGTTTCCGCCAAAGTCAGCATTGTATCTGGTCGGTATCGAAAAGTCATTTATTAATTTTGTGCAAAATGCGACATCTGTCGTGTTATTCTGTAATGTTTTCTCCCTTTCTTTCCAAAACGCGACAAACGCCAGTCTCCTTTTTCTGCAGAATGCGCTATATCTGCTCAACCAATCACAGCGCACCATTCCACGCACTGTAAACATTGAAGTCTTTTTAAAAAGCAGTTTTTAATACCAATGTACTCTGCAAATGTGTTTATTTAACCGTGCGGTGGTGCCAGATACTCTTTAATTGGCAATAACATATAATTTATAACATTAACAAGATGACCCGTTGAATTCATTTTGGGAGCCACGGCTGAATGTATTTTTAGTAAAATGGCTGTATATAAGATAAATATTGGTTTAGACTTAAGTTTAGACTCTGTCATATATGTGAATCAACGTACTTTGTTGTGTATTTTCAATTTGAAAAATAACTTTTATATTGATGGATTAATTGCATTTTGAAAAAAAAAGTGTCATGGATTTATTGCATTTTGGGGAAAAAATTATACATTTTTATAATAAACTTTTTAAAATCAAAATGTAGATTTGAATTTTTAAAGTTTTTATAACCAAAAGATGCTATGTGAAAGTTTGAAACAGAAAATAGTGGTTTTCATCTTGCCACTTTCTTGGTAAAGAAAACACCTTTTTACTCAAATGAATCAAAATGGAGTTACCAAACACTTCATTTATTAATATATCTCCAATTGTGTTCATCAGAAAGAATAAAGTCCACCTAGGATGGCTTGAGGGTGAGTAAAGCTTGGGGTAACTTTCATTTGAAAGTGAACTAATCCTTTAAATGTTATGAAGTGACGAGAATACTTTTTGTGCACAAAAATAATGACTTTATTTAACAATTTCTTCCTTGTCAGTCTCCTACACTGTTCATGTAGTAAACACAGTGCAGCGCTTCGGGTTCTACGTCAGAATGCGGCTCATTATTGGCCGGCTCCTGCATCAGCATCACACGCATGCATCGTGGTGCTCATGTGAACAGCGTTAGCCAATAATGAGCATATACATGAGGGTGAGTAATTAATGAGTTTTGGGTGAACTAACCCTTTAAGTATTATAATGCTGTCAATCACAATGTTTACATTAATAACAATGTCAATGCTCAATGTAATGCTGTAGTGATTTTTAGTCATTTTTAACCATGTTATTTTTTGTTATTTTGATCATTTACAAGATTAATCAAACAAACTGAAATCATTGGGAGATTAAGCTCTTGTTATTGAATGGCTAATCTATTGAACAGCTGGGTTGCTCAAGCCGATTCAAGATATCTTACACAATGAGTCAAAATTCAAAATGGGTGTGTGCCTTTAAGAGTTTAACATACCTAGCCGTGGACGTTTCACATTTCGTGATGGTGAAGAAATATCATTGTCACTTGTATGATGGAAGTTTGTTCCTTCGAAGCATAGAAAACGAAAAATGTCGGAATAATTATAACCCATAATTCATTAACATTCATATTTTAAACGATAGCTCCTTTCTTTTAACAGCTACAGAATACTTTCACTTTCACTTCAAATATTATTTATAAAAATTATGCGTTGAAATTAAATAGTAGAACAAATAATATACAAACTGATATATGTTGTTAAATTGAATCATGATTAATAACACAATTATGCTTTAATATTAATTGATATTATGAGTAGGGGAGACCCAGCAGTAAAAAAAAAAAAAAAAAGTGCAAACATGACTTACCAGCTGTGTGTTCTGCTACAGACAACACTGTCGTTTCGAGATAAAAGGGAATGTTTTCACAGTACTGATATACAGTGAAGAGAAACTGTCTACATATGTTATGGTCTGAAGTTCTGAAGTAATCTACAGTGGCTGAGACAAGGTCTCTGTTGTTGGTCAGTGACCGTAGCTGATCCATTTTGTTAGGGTCCACTAAGGCAAATATCCGATCCAGAACACCACTGTTCTGTTTGCAGAGCAAGTCCACTAGTGCACTGGCCTCCTGGGCCACCAGGAAGCCCCCCGACCAGTCCTCCCTCTCCATCCTCATCCATTAGCTGGGGAAAAAATCAGACTTTGTTTTAGTTAAAATCACAAACCTTATTCACCACAATACATGTAATGGCGTCCGAGTGCTGATCTATACATGTGACAAAGCACAGGTCTATGATGCCAGTGCATGTGGTCTAGAACCAACACTGCGTTTGTTTGGCAATGCTAAAAGCATGTGTATTGCTACAAGTCAGTTTAATAATTTTCAATTCATTATGTATTATTTAAATACTTATATAAACTGATATAGGCACAATTTTTCAGGCTTTGTTATGAACAAAAGACAGTCTGTATGCTACAGGCTAGCCATGACATGTTATTGTTCAGTAGGTATTTTGTGGTAAATGCTTTCAGGATGGCACTCATGTTATCACTGATATTCCAACTAATGTTCTCCATATAAATGCAAAGTAATAGCTACACACAATGTTATATCATACGTAGCTCATTCAAAAGTTTTCTAAGAAGGTTTCTGTCTCTACAATCAATTACTAAAATATAGTAAATAAAACAATATAAATATATATTTAAAGGAGCAGCTCGTGTCCATATGAAGTGACCTGCAGAAAACGACGACGTCAGTGTTCTTCTGGAGACTAGTTGTGTCGAGACTGACCTCGTGGATGCCACTGTTAGTCAACAATGTGCTTTGCTCATGATAATAACTCAGAAGAAGCATTTACAAATGTTCTGTATGTTTATAAGATGTATTGATGTAATGGACTCACCGCTGGTGGCATAACGCATCGGTCCAGCTTTATTCTAAAATGAAACTAAACAAACCCTCTTTGGTTTCGTTTTCTTTTATATGCGACATAAATACGGATCGTCCAAGAGGCAGAATTCAGGCGCGAGACAATTAAACAAAACCCCCAGTCTGCATTACTGCGTCACTTAAGTGTGTTTTAATGTAAAACAACATTTTTATCTATCGACGACTGAGCGTTTCGCTATGTTTATTGTTCTAATACTTTTCTATGCAATCACAACAGAAAGCAATTTATGAAGAATTCATAGACGTTATTTTAATATTAAGTGAACTTCCTATGCATTTAGATAAATAAAATACATTTAGTATATGCTGCTAATTAAAACTACTATGGTTATACTGACTCACTGAACGGTATAATCGATTTCTCAAAGTGTGCATGTCACTTCAAAAATGCAGCTATATCAAGTTTTTAAGTTGTCGTGAGAGAGGGCATATGAGGACAGGACTGCGGTCTTATGTGGTGTTTCCGTCTGCACACACTGAAGCCACCCAGTGGTGAAGTTAAATCACTGCACTCGTTATTACGACATCAATATGTGACCGGTGTTACAATATATTCGGTTTCTGAAATATTCTGTTCCACTGGGTGGCGCTTACACGAATATTCATGATATCCTGCTATTGTGGGCGTGTCGTTGAGACAACGCGCAAGCGAATGGAACTGAAAATATTAGTACACGCTCCTCAAATTGCAGCTGTTTAATAGATTATTTCGAAAAGGTAATAAAATATACAATGTTAGTCAACAGTTCACATGTTCGAAACAATGCATAGTTTGTGTAATATGATAAATCGTCTAAGCTATTTTGCCTGATTGAGTAGAGGACAGGCATTCAGATAAACGGTTAACGTAAGGATACAGAGCAAACATGAGCCAATAACCTTGTTTTGCACTATAATGTGTTTTATGTTTAGCTTTTTTATTATTATTATTTGAGGCTTTAATTTTTAATTTTTTTTTTTTTTTTTTTTTTTTTTTAATAGTTTGATTAGTCTGCTTTCTTCGTTGTCATTCTGTGACTACTGCATAGTGTTGACAACTTGAAATAAACCTCTACAAATGTATCTGTGTCCTAATAAAAATAAGGTATAGACTGATGTGAATATTCGATGTCAACCTTAATTATTATTCAATCAATATTGGTGCACATTGAGTTTTTCACTTTCAACTGTTTTCCAGCAAATTACTTAACGTGTAATATTTGTACAAACAAAAAGATTCAACAACTGAGACATAAACTGAACAAATTTCATAGACATTTGATGAACATCTGAAAGTCTGATGTCTCATCCTCAGCACCAGATTTGCTAGAACTTGCTGTGAGATGTTCCACTCTTCCATCAAGGCAATTCACATTCTCAAACATGTCTGGTGGGACTTATAGTTACATGTGGTTTGGCACTGGAAGGACAATCAGCTGTCCTTCTGTCTTCCTGTAGCACTGTCTCAGGTATCTTACAGACATTGCAGTTTATTGCTCCTCTGTTCTCATCTGCAGTCTTCATACCTCCTGCAGCAGGACTAAGGCACGTTCACAGGTGATCAGAGACCCTGGGCATCTTTATTCTGGTGTTTTTTAGAGTCAGTAGAAATGTCTCTTTAGTGTCCTAAGTTATTGTAACTGACCTTGATTGACCTATAGGTGCATGTGCAGTTGAAAAACATGACAAACATTGTTAAAACGCTTTCTAAAGATCTTTAAAAAATTCTGAAAATTAACTTCTTTTTTTTTTTTTTTTTTAGATTTTTTCATTTTTTCTTAGTTTTTTATTTCAATTTTTAAAACAACAAATCCAGTTGTAGCCTTTATAAATATTAATTACATTAAATATTATAACAAGTACAGAAGTAATTACTTTATGAATGTAAATCAAATTGAAATTCAAAACAATGTGTGAAATGAAGCAATGCAAAATGTGAGCTTCTGAGGTAAATATTTAAACAGGGCCTTGACACTCAGGAACAGCCTTCATGCATGTCCAGATCACACACTGCCAAGACTTCAGCTCTCACATCCAATCTGAAACAGACAGCGACTTTCAAGATGATGAGTATAATGTGGAATTACAAAAGCAAAACAAGACCATATTATGACATTGTTGATAATAACAAGTAGGCTATAACGTCATCTTGTAAAGTAGCTGTCTATTTTTTCTGTGCATTTGTGCTGCATTACCTCACAGAAATAAATTATATTATTATCAGAATTATTTTATTTGACTGCTTTTTAAATTGTTTTAAATTAGGCTACATAAGGTTGTTTGAGTATGTGTTATGTTTGACACATTTCAGGGTTTTGTGCTGCAATATCCTGCCTTGTTAAACTTTAAATAAAACGAAACTAAACTATAATTTCCTATCATAATTATAATATTTTAAACAAAAATAACATTCTTTAAGTAGCTACTGGCATGAAGACGGTCATCAAAACAAAGCTCCAAAGGTTTATATTTCAAAAGAATATTTTATTAACATTTCGAAATAATATATTAAACAGCTGCAATTTGAGGAGCGTGTACTAATATTTTCAGTTCCATTCGTTGTCTCAAGGACACGCCCACAATAGCAGGATATCATGAATATTCGCGTAAGCGCCACCCAGTGGAACAGAATATTTCAGAAACCGAATATATTGTAACACCGGGGTCAAATACAATAATAAAATGTAGAGCTTTATTTATCCAAAGCATCTACAGAGCTCTAAACCTGATAAAATAAGAGTATATTTAAAAAAATATAATAATAAAATATATTGGTGCAACTTAGTTTTCAAGTTAGTTTTAAAAATGCAACTTACCTTAGGGTTAGTTCACCCAAAAATGAACATTCTGTCATTAATTACTCACCCTCATGTCGTTCCACACCCGTAAGACCTTCATTCATCTTCGGAACACAAATTAAGATATTTTTGATAAAATCCAATGGCCTGCATTGACAGCAAAATCATTAACACTTTCAAATGTCCAGAAAGCTACTAAAGATGTATTTGAAACAGTTCATGTGACTACAGTGGTTTAACCTTAATGTTATGACTAGAATACTTTTTGTGCACCAAAAAAAAAAATGTCATTCAACAATATCTAGTGATGGGCGATTTCAAAACACTGCTTCATGAAGTTTCGAAGCTTTACGAATCTTGTGTTTTGAATCAGTGGTTCGGAGCGTGTATCAAACTGCCAAAGTCACATGAACCATTGAAATTCGAAACATTTAGAAACACTTATGAGGTAACGAAGCCTCATTTATTGAAATCACATGACTTTGGCAGTTTGATGCATGCTCTGAACCACTGATTCAAAATAAAAATTCGTAAAGCTTCAAAGCTTCATGAAGCATCTGGGGGTGAACTAACCATTTAAGACACCACAGGGGAATAGGGTCAAATTTTTAACTAATAGATATAACCATATTTCCTTAATCACAGCACATTAACATAGTTGTTTTGTATTACAAGTTTCTGAAAAATTGTGTCTAAATATGCACTAATAGAACAGAAATCTGAACATATGATGAAGCCAAGTTTAAAATTAATGTTTCATTTTGTTAATATATAAGAGTCAAATACAGGCCTATCTATCACTCCATGAATCAGAAAATATTGTCAAAAGCCAGAACAAACAATCTCCATGTTTTTTTAGGAATAAAATGTTAAACTAGGCAAATATATATATATATACATACATACATACACACACACACATTATTTATATATATATATATATATATATATATATATATATATATATATATATATATATATATATATAGTGAGTGTGTGTGTGTGTGTGTGTGTGTGTGTGTGTAAGCAAAAAGGTAGGAGAGGCTGTGCTGTATCGTGAAGTCATGGCTGAAAGGCGTTGTTAGGCACGAATTGAAGTGGAGTGACTGCAACCCCTTCAGCCGTGACTTATTCACGATACAGCACTAGCCTTGAGTACCTTATTTCTTACACACACATGGTTTTATAGCTTTTATAAAAAGGTTAAAACACAATACAAACATTAAAGCCAGAAATATGTATCAATGCAACTTTCATGAAGTAAACTTTTTCTAAAAGCCTTCCTTCTACCAGAAAAAAATAGTCCCGTGAACAGCAACAGAAGTTACATTATTACACCATTAGATGGCAGCAAACTGTCTTTATGAGTGTGTCAGTCAGTAGCAAAGACTTGTACATTGAAAAGACTGAATTGTTGTGAACACGGAACAAGACGCAGCTGACAAATGCTTTGACTAGCGCTGTCAGTCGCGGGAAAACCCCTTAACTGTTAAAAGGACAAGATAATACATCGGACATTTAAACAGATTTTTTATTATGAACATAGGACTGACCTGAAAGAAAGAGTGTTTGAAACAAGATGAGAATGAGTAAATGATAACTGAAGTTTAATATTTGGGTGTCATATCCCGTTAAGAACTAGTAAAATAATAGCCCATTTCTTTCAGAAGAACAACTGGTTTAACCAGAAACCCACAACACACAATCATGTATGACAGCACCAGGAAATGTTTAATAACGGTAATACAACCTTTAAGTTGCAAGATCAGTACTTAAGATCATATTACTGAAGGACATGTTAATAAAACAAGATCACATTTTCATATATACAAAATTGAACATGTACACAAAACATCAAACTTTACATTCAAGCAAAAATGCCAGAAAGAGTCATTCATATTCTTATGTGTATGTGATGTATGTGTGCATGTCTGTAAGTGTGTTTGTTCAAGCAAAGAAAATGAAAGAGAGCACAAGACTGTCAATCCAGTGTCCTTTTCAGGAATTCCACCAGCAGATGTTGTGGAAAACCAAAATCCAGCTGGACTATCACATACCCCTGTACATTCACAATTAAAAAAAAAAAAAAAAAAAAAAAAAAAGTAACCGTTTAAAGTGTTGAAATGATTATTTTCTTTGATATCATACATTATGATTGCAAAATACAAGTTAAGATATATTCAAACCTTAAGTGCTAGTGAAATATACTCACATCCCGAGATAAAACTTCAGGATTGATGAGGTCAAAGAGATAAAGCCCCTGTTCATCCATCAAAGCGGTTAAATCTGGTTCCAGGTCTGAGGGGAAAGATGAAATATGATGTAAAGATATAGAAACACATGATTTAGACTGCTTGGTTACAGTGGCAACACTTACATGATATGACTTTGGGGATTCCTATTTTTTCCACAGCTTCCTGTAGATAAACTTTCAAGCTGTCCGCCATCTTTCAGAAAGTCATATAACATTTATGATAATAAAATAGGTGATGTATGAAATAAAAAATAAATAATTTTATTCTCACCTCAGTGGTTCCTTCTGATGTGGAAACGTTTGCTATAGAGATACTACAATTGTCACAAAAAAGAAAAGAAAACTTTAAATCAGGGATACGAAACTGAAATTCTTTTCATGTGATTGTGTAACATCAATCTTTATACAGTACATCCTGTATAACTTACCGCTCTGCAGTGGCTTTCAGAATTAGATTCTTCTCTGCATATGAGGCTTTTACAACAACTGTCACATCCTGTAAGCACATAAACCATTAAAAACCCAACATCCATCCATCCATCCATCCATCTATCTATCTATGTTCATGTGCTTGTATTATGGTATGGCTCTTAATGTGCTTTAGCTTACTGTCTCAAAATAAAGTACTGGCACATCTTGACTATCCAGTAAGAGCTCGACTCCAGCCACAGCTCTGACAGATGTGCCCTCTGTGGTGGTCCACAAGTGTGGAACTGTCACGCTCCTCGCCTTTAACATTGGACCCTCGGAGGACAGCCACTAAAGAGAATGTAAAAAGCCGCCATCACACTTCCACAAACACGCAGGTGCTAGTTTGAAATGGCGGGTGGTGTGCTTCATAGGGAAAACATTTATTTGCATGTTCTAGTGGCAGTCAATAAAATGTGACAGTCATTTCCTCCCCTTTGTGCAATTTGAATATTCGTAATGAGTGCTTTAGTACCTTGCTCAACAATTCAGGCCTGGCTGAGGACAACTCTGTCTGAAACAGATCCTGTAAAATACACAGACACATGAATGTGAATATGCCTAGAAATACGTCATAGCTTTATATCAGGGTGTATATATATAGCAATTAAAACAACACTGCTTTATATTGAGTTACATAACACTATTTTCTACAACAGCTGTGGCATTGTTCATGCATGGGCAGCTCTGTTGCTACTGTCATATAAGCACTATCTCCACTCAAATTTGTGTTATGAAAATTTATGTAATACAGATAGTAAATTTAACTTCATTCCATATACACAGACTTGTCATAGTTGTCATAGTATGCAAATTCATTTTTTTTTTTCCATTTTCTTGAAACCAAAGTTTCCAATGCAAAAAAGGTCCTCTTACCTTTTTCATGTTTTTTGTAATTTAGATGCAAAAACTATAAGCTCAAAAGCACCCTCTACAGTTTAAAAGCATTTATTGTATACTCTAATAATACATTCATAATAAATGCTGGGTTAAAAACAACCCAAGTTGGGTTGAAAATGGAAACCCAGCGATTGGGTTGTTTTAACCCAGTGGTTGGGTTAAAGGTGTCCTAGAAGGTTTTTACAAGATGTAATATAAGTCTAAGGTGTGACTAAGAATGTGTCTGTGAAGTTTCAGCTCAAAATACCCCATAGATTTTTTTTAATTAATTTTTTTAACTGCCTATTTTGGGGCATCATTAACTATGCACCGATTCAGCGCGCGGCCCCTTTAAATCGCCTAACCTAACCTGCTGGGTAGTTTTATTTAACTCAACTATTGTTTAAAAATTACTGTATTGCTTGCTTAAAATGAACCCAAAATATGTCGGAAATAAACATTTATTAATAAGTTTAATGTATAATAAACAATAAACATTTATTAAATTGCTTATTAATAAATGTTCACCTTTTGATTATTATTATTGCCTTTAGTAATTATGTGTCTGATTTAATTTCCAACTATTTTGGGTTCATTTTAAGCCAGCCATATAGTCATTTTTAATCAATAGTTATGTTAAATAAAACTACCCAGCTGCTGGGTTTGTCCATTTTCAACCCGACTTGGGTTGTTTTTGTCCCAGCTTTTTTTACAGTGTACAAATGCCTCCAACATAGGCTATCTAATATTGAATTATATCATACTGTGAGTTCTGTTCCAGAGATATTGCGAATAAATCGTCCATCGTGGTATGCGGCGACCATCACTGGGTCTAGAAGCCCATCGGAGATCCAGAAGCAAAGCATGCGGTTCTCAGTAAGTTGGGAGGGGTTAAACACAGAGGTGCTGAGGTCTGAGGTCACATTATTAAAAGTAACCAAACCCTGTTACAGAAGAACAACATAAGTAACCACATAAAAAGATATAAAAAAATGCATTTGTTTGAACACAATTTTTAAGAATAAAATCTTCATAATCACACCTTATGGTATGATTCTATATAATTAGATGTGATGATGGGGGAGGAGGTCAGAGAGATGTCTACACCGATGTTTCCATCACTAAGAAACAGCTCTGCACAGACAGAGAGAGATGTTACATCAATGCAGAGCAGATACACATATAACATAACCACAAATTCTTTCATGTAACCACTGTTGAAAGAATGGCACGAGAGCTCTGCATTTTACCTGCTTGCTCCTGTACGAAGTCTGCAAGAATGTTGGCCACATTGTTTATTTCCTTACAGATCTGTTAGTGAGAAAAGAAAAACCAAATCCTTTAGGTAAATGGTTGGAAGCCCAACCAAGATCCATGAACAATGTTTAAATAATGTTTTTGTTCTTATGATTTGAGAACCAGAAAACTCATCATGGATCAGGAAACTAGACACACTCACCTGTGACTTTACTACTAACTTCACTGTGAAAGTCACAATATCTGTGAACATTCTTTTTAGCCACCCGGGTCTGCACACAGTCAAAACCAGAGTCATTTAAATGCTTTTGCAAGAGCAGTGTTTAACAGTGATCTCCAGGAAGTGCTCTTTACTCATAAGCAAAGACTTTGACCTAGATATAAATCGAAACCTAGCTTATAAAAAGGTCATTTGTGGAGTTCCGATCACTGTTGTGTCTCAGTAATGTGAAATGTTGAACTCACTCTCTGTCTCCCTGCAGGAGCAGCTTCAGTTTGTGAAATGTGAGGTAACAGTCGGATGTGTCTGCAGCCACTTTGCCCTTTCCACAGTCTGACACACAAACACATCTCTTTTCAGACAATAACTAGTACAGCGAATTTCAGTTCAGGATTAAGTAAGTAATGTCAAACAGAGCTGCCTAAACAAACAGAATGAGACTCACATAGTTTTGGGTTGATGACCAGGTCAATTTGCGACTCAACTTCAAAATCCACTGACTGTTTCAGGCTGAGTCTGTATAAGAAAGAACATGGCAATGACACTCTGATGCAAATTAATATTTATTTTACTGTCGTGTTAGAAAGAAAGACAAACAAAGAAACAATAACTAGTATTTGCCACAATGTTTCTTGGCTTTAAAGTTTTAGAGGCACAAATTCCATGTTAAAAATGTATACATAAAAAGTAAGATTCTTTAAGAGACCCATTTTGTCAATTTTGTTTAAAAAAAAAATAAAAAAATAAAAAATATATATATATATATATATATATATATATATATATATATATATATATTTTTTTTTTTATATATATATATATATATATATATATATATATATATATATATATATTTTTTTTTTTTTAATATATATAAAATTATATTTTTAATCAAAATATATATATATTATACACACACACAGTCAAACCAAAAATTATTCAGATCTTTTAATATTTTTGATATATGTTTACTAGTGGGTGCAGGACACTACAGTTCATTTATGTAAATGAGGATAGCAAAATAAAGTAAACTGTGGCATATTATACCCAAAAATTCTTCATACAGTGGACTACCAGTAAAATTGATTCAAAATTTGGAACCAGAAATTATTCAGACACTTTGACCTGACCATGTCTTAAGTGTTATCTGACATAATTAAGATTGATTTTTTTCTGACACAGTTTAACTCTGAGATCTTGTCATATTTTATTACCATTTTTTTAAACTACAGTGAATAAACTGTATTAATGAATAAAATGTTCAAGGTGAATAAATTTTGGTTTGACTGTATATATAGTTTAACAATAATGAAATTCAGTAATATTACATTGCATATTAGCTCAAATTGAGTGACAGCTCAATCTAGTGACAGCAACAGATTTTTGCTTTTTTTAATGAAATAATTTTTATGTCCATTTAATGCTTATTTCTATTAAATTACCAAACATTTAGACATGATTTTTATTTTATTTAGACATGATTTTTTATGAATTTTGCAAACTTCATAAAAAATAAAAAGAAACTAAAACAGCTCATATAATATTTAGTCTTACTTCCTGAGGTTCATGATCAAATTTTCTGAAGGCTGAACACCTTCTTTCACAGACCATTTGTTGAAAATAAATATTACTTCATTTTCACTGTTTTGACTTTTGGAAAAAAAAAAAAAAAAACAGCTTTGTCTAAAATAAGTGTATGTAATTTTATTATAGGCTAACTGGAAGAAGCCTTGAAGTTAAACCAAAGACCAATGTTTTATAAAAACATATGTAGAGCACGGGGTTAAACCACAGCTGTGCTATTGCAGAAACCTGACCCTGATATGGGGTAATAAATAGAAACACTCACAGCCAGCTGCCATATCCATAGTTGATGGTCCCTTTAAATACAGCCGACACGTTTGAAATGGAGATCCCAATTCCTTCATTCTCTTTCAGCTCAAACTCACTCTTTCCAATGGAAAGGTTATGGATCTCTAGGCTGTGGGTGATGTGGGAAAGAAGAGTGTCATAAGATACAGAATGTAACACAAAACATGTAAGCAACTGCAGGTGTTCCTTACTTGTGGAATCCATATTGCACCGTCCCAAAGCCTATTGATCGCTCTCCCTCTACGCTGGGATATTTGGCATGCTGAAAAGCGGCCTGTATGACTTCAGTAGTCTTCTCATTCACTGAGGAATCAAAGCAAGGAGATGTTTATTCTCTAGTCCAGGGTTTCCCAAACTCAGGGAACTGAGAAGCTCATAATTAATAAAATCATAAACATTTAAAATTAATTTATTTTAAAATAAAAACAAACAATTTAAACAAACTAATTTTTTTATATATATATTTTGATTGTTTACCTGAATATTTTATTCATTAATCAACATCAGAGAACCGTAAACAAGTGTGTTGTTAAATTATTGAAATATCAGATTGAATTTCAGTCAAAGTGGTTCGGCTGACAAAAAAAGTTTGGGAATCCCTGCATAAGTTTTTAAGTTTAGAACTTAGTTTGTCCTCCAATTTTACTGACATTTTTACTTTTGTGCAATCTTTCACAATCTTTACATATTACACAAATATTCTATGCTTTATATGATAATTTTTTAATTATATATTTTTTTTTAAATGATATGCATGTTTTAGATTAAATATAGTATGTTACATCTGTCATGCTAATAATCCATTAAAAAACCGAGACTTCTGCGTGAGAAAAGGGGGTCTTGAAAATGTTTGAAGTTAATTCTAACACCATTTTGAAACAAAATACCCTTTTTTGCCATCCAGTTCCTAGTACTAACAGTTCCTATACTGTTTTTGCAATTCCTTTATGCCATTTTGTAAAGTAGACTAATGGACTTAGCTCAACTTGCCATGTTCATGAGAAAAGTAGCAATGCCCATTTTCTGAAGTCTCATTCCCATAACAGTTTTAAAACTTAGCACCTGTTTCTAGTCATTGCAATAGCATGGAAAAAAGTGACCAGGACAATTGTTAAAACATCTCCTTTTGTGTTCCACAGAAAAAGAAAGTTGTATTATTTGACACAGCATAATAATGTCAGAGAGGTGTTTTTTTTTTGTTTTTGTTTTTGGGTGAACTTTCCCCTAAAAAATAAACCCTAACCTCAAGCTTAGTATCGACAACTCTAAGCCTTGTTTCTTTCTTTTTTTAGTTATATTATACCATTATTTTGCACTCTGATTGTATTAAATGAATTCTGCTGCAAAATAATGAATATCAAATCATATACTCACTTACAAACAAGGTCTGACTATATAGTACAGAAATCAATGAGAGCGTACTTACAGACTACAGCTGCGGGATAGGTAAGTCTACAAACAGCTCCTGTAAACCTGTAGGCAGAGGGAGGATCCAGACAACAACTACTTATTTTGACCAGAGCGAGAAAAAGGAGCAGCGATTTACTCCTCTCCATCTCAACAAAGTCTGAATGGACACAGATGAGCCTGGGTCTCTTAATGTTATTAGGGTTTCTCTTTCAAAAGAGCTCTGTTTTCTTTCAGCAAGTATCTGAGGAGGAGGGACAGATTCAGAGGTAGGCTCAAAGGAAGAGGGGGTGGACAGGGCCTGTAATGTTTGATTTGCAGTGCCCCTCTTTTGGAGAACAGAAGAGAACATGCAATTGCCCCTGGGGTTGACTAGCACATGTTGCTCAAGGTCACTGGAGGACAGTAAACAGTGCACAGGGATGTTTTCTTTGTTTTTCTGGACATTCTGCTGTACAAGACAAATAAGAGATATGACCACAGGACAGAGTGGACAAGAGCAGGTCAAAGTCCATAGGGGTGGACAAGCTCTAATGCAGAGGTGTAAAGTGCAGATAGAACACCCTGAAACTCTCCTGGAAATGGATAGTTATGTAGTCAACAGGAAATTGGCTTTAGAAAGGAACAAGTTATACAAAACAAGTTGCTTACTGATGCTTACCAGATGTGAGCCAACAGACAGTTGAGTATGCTTAGACATACATATTAATCGGGCCACGATGGGTTTTTGTGTAGTTGAGATATAGAGTTCATCGGTCAATCCCAAATAGGCTACATGTGTCACAGTTTTGGTTTATGTATTTTGGGACTCTTAGTTTGAAGTTTTCTGTTCCGGTTTTGCCTCGTTTCCTTTTTCCTGTTTAGTTCCTGTTTCTTTGGTTGTCATAGTTATTCAGTGTTTAATTGATTAGTCTCACCTGTCCCTCATTGCCACTGTGTAGCCGATTAAATGTATCAATTTCAGTATAATCAATGTATCACCAAAGTCCCTTTAAGACAAGTCATTTCACTCGGCGGCCATCTTTGAAACGCCTCTCGGGCATCCATGCAGCTCCTATCTCTCTGAATGGGGAAACATCAAATTCTCCAAAGCTGTTTGCCAAGCTTTTGAATTAAATTTCATATTTGAAATCACCAATGAAATCTGACAACAACTGTCTCATAATTTTTTTTTTTCCAAACGCTCGAATCATGACAAAAAAAACTATTTTTTAGGCTGGCTCAAGCTAATGCGCATGCGCAGACCTAAATGCGCATCTCTTGTGCCTCATTTCGGAGGCGCGCCTCTGACTGTTTCTATAGAAACCAGTGCTTCTATCGGCCGCTGCAGTGACGCGATGACTTTACCAGTCGGCGATTGGCCCTTATTTTGAAGGCGGGACTTATTCCGCCATATTGCGCGTTACACGTTCTCCCATTCAAAACAATATGAATGACGTGTCTTGTGTTATTCTATAGTCTTTGGTATCACTCAATATAATGTATCATTTTTTGTTGGGTTAGTTCACTCAAAAATGAAAATAATGTAATTTATTACTCACCCTCATGGTGTTCCACACCCGTAAGACCTTCATTCATCTTCGGAACGCAAATTAAGATATTTTTGATTAAATCCGATGGCTCAGTGAGGCCTGCATTCACAGCAATGACATTTCCTCTCTCAAGATCCATAAAGGTACTAAAAACATATTTAAATCCGTTCATGTGAGTTCAGTAGTTCTACCTTAATATTATAAAGCGACGAGAATATTTTTGTGCGCCAAAAAAACTAAATAACGACTTTTTAATAGTGATGGATGATTTCAAAACACTGCTTCGGAGCTTTATGAATCGAATAAGTGACTCGGAGCGCCACAGTCACGTGATTTCAGCAGTTCACCGTTTGATAGGAGAGTCTTGAGAGAGGTAATGTCCATGCTTTGAATGCAGGACATTTCACTGAGCCATCGGACTTCATCAAAAATATCTTAATTTGTGTTCCGAAGATGAATAAAGGCCTTATGGGTGTAGAACGACATGAGGGTGAGTAATAAATGACATTATTTTCATTTTTGGGTGAACTAACCCTTTAAAGTGCATGTGAACTGGCAGCATGTGGCTAAAGATAAAACCTAAAATGAATCTACCTCATTCCTGCCAAGCCTACTGCGTTTTGAATTTCCAGTTTGGGACATTTCCATTCAAAAAGACTCAATTCAAATTAAAATCATAAGGTTGCCCTACAAACAAGGCTTATCCATCAGTTTGACTGAATTAGCTGTCAATTTTCCTTCATGTTTTAATTTTTAGACATTATGAGAATAACGTAATGCTTGGTATTTTAACGTGACGAATATCTATGGCAAGAGCTCTTTTCAGTCGCTGTATTCTTTTCCTCATTATTATCCTCCCTTTGCATTCTGCTGTAATACTATGACAAAAAAAACAACAACATATACTGCACATTTGTGGTCTGTTTTCCTGATTTAATTTACAATATATCCCATTAATAATTCTGGATTGAACTGGATTGCACGAAGAATCTCTCGTTTTTCTCCTCAAATCCTCACGTATCTTTCCAGGTTTGTTTTCACAGGTAAATACAATTTATTATCTGTCAAAAAGACGGAAATCACTTTGAAATTGTATTATGCAATGCTGAAGTTAATAACATTTTTGATTAAGGCAACGTATGTTACATAATACAGATTATACTACAGTAATATTTAATCTGTTATTGCTCTGGAAAGAATCACGCTTTTGGGTTATTTATGGTCTGTAGGTGAGTAGAATAATGTCTTCACTGTACTCAGTTAAAAAAAAAAAACGCATTATTGCCTTCATAGAAGGAACATTTCACTGATTTTTTATAGCTTAACAGAAGTTATACCCATAATTTGCGCAAAGCGTCATGGGGCGTAGGAATAAGGTGGATAAAAAAAAGCCAAAAAATAAAAATAAAATCACCAGAAAACCTGCGCTACTCAAACAGAATGCAACTCATATTTCTATTACACTCCATCAAAGAATTTCAAAATGAAATTGAAACAAAGTTGTTTATTTCTTTTTTCATTTTCTGGTACAAAGAGGCTTATCTTAATAATGTTAATAAAGCTATTTTATACATCAAATTAAATGACAGCAATGCTACAGTGTTGATAAATACCAAATTAAAAACTTATTTTTTAGTCTCTCAGAAGTATACCTCTCTTAATTTCTGTCCCCCACTCTTCCAGACCCCAAAGTGCAGTTCCTTCATGTAAAGAAGGTGCAAAATTGAAATAGAGTTTGTTCGCCTTTGTTTCATCCCGAGGTCAACAACAAACACTTCGCTGCTCATTGAATTGCAAATTCTGCTCAAACTACTTGAACGCATACCAAACCTTCTTCATAAATATTAACATTACTCATTTCACAGGTTGAAGACAATTTAAAAAAGAGAACATGTAAGCATATTGCATAAACAACATTAGCTTCAAAGTGCCACAAATGCAGTCTCCCAAGCACCCTCCCATCTATTCATGCACTTGGAACAAAATCAATGTATGGCCTTCGTTGTCCATTATACTAGAACTTTAATAAGATAATCCCATGAGTTTAATCCTTGGATCACTCATCGTAGAGCACTTCAAGAGAATGAAGCCGTGGTGACAGGAGCCTATATAAGAGGATCAGGCCAGGAGACCGATACCATTGATTCCAGCCGATGTGGTTATCTAAAGTGCTAAGCAAAAACTGTCCAGCAATATTTACAACTCCATGTCCATGTTTATGCAGAATGTGCAACCAATGGTCACATAGACAAAGGACTGGAAAGTGCTACCATCTCTAGTACTTGTAGCCTTCATGTATAATGTCCAGTCTAAATGGTCAGGCCAAGGGCTCTGGAGTCCAGTATTGTTGCTTTTTTCTGACTGTTTCTGAATCAGTTTGCAATGCCCTGTGGAGCCTCAGGTACCAGAGAAGCGAAAAAGGCTTTGAAAAATACCCAGGCTGTCCATAGGAGGTGTGGTCTAACTGGGGGAACAGGAACTGCTGTCATGGCGGGTTCAACAACTTCAGCATCCTCCACTTCAGCAGGGGGCGGCACCTTCAGAACAAAATGAGAATTATTAAATCACATACAGCCTATATACTCTACTTATCCAAGTATAACTAATTCTTCACTTAGGCCTAGTCCACACATACACAGATATTTTTATAAATGGAGCTCATCCACACAAGCATGGTTTAAAAAAAAAAAAAAAATGGTATGAAGCACTGTTAAGAGCATGCCAAACCAACAGGTGGCGATATAACCCCAACCCTAAAGCCAATCAGAAGCCTGAAAAAATGGTTATTACTGGATATAATATATTAATCCCACCCTCTCCATTGACTTTGTATTGCGTGAAGCTGCCTCCTTGTCATTTCTTGCTTCTAACAAAAGACAGAACAATGCCTAAAAGTTGCTGTGTGACATGGTGTACAGTAAACAAGCTAAAAAACCCAGAACTAAGTTTTTATAAGCTACTGAACGATAAAAGCCAGCCTTTAAGGTGACAAAAGTGGAAACAGGCAATAAGACGTGAAGCATCAGCAGGAAGAATGGGTAAATTGTGGGTAAATTTTAGTTTCTCAATATATCTTCTCCTCTCAGGTTCACATAGGGTGGTGAAATAATCCTTTGACATGGTTAAAAATAATGAATTTTTTTTTAGCATGTCCTGTCGCCGATTACGTTTCCCTCCAGTGGGGTAGTATGTAAGTAATATGACACGTTGCGCTCTGTCTCTATTGCCTGTATCCACTTTTGTGTCCTTAAATGCTCGTTTTTTTGAGACGACAGCTTATAAAAACTGAGTTGTTTTTTTGTTTTTTTTGCTTGTTTTCTGTACACCCTGTCACATAGCAGCTTTTAGACATTGTTCTGTTTTTTTGTTATATGTCAGAAATGACAAGGAGGCAGCTTCTCGCAATAGAGACAGAGCGACACGCGTCATAATCTGAAATCCACGCCCACCGGGGAGGAAAACAATTCAACAGTCTCAATTGACTTTGTATAGCGTGAGGCTGCCTCTTTGTCATTTCTGGCTTAAAACAAAAAAATAGCATTTTAGACTTGTACTATGTGACATGGTTTTTTATAAGCTGTCGACCCCAAAAAACGTATGTTTGAGGACACAAAAGTGGAAACAGGCAGTGAGACAGAGCGCAACGGGTCATATTAGCAGCTTTTAGTTAATTTTAGTTAATTAAAAATAATTAATTTTTTTTTTTCTTTGTTTGTTCAGCATATGCTGTCGCCGATTACGTTCCCCTCCAGTGTAGTTCTTATAGTAATATGACCCGTTGTGCTCTGTCTCACTGCCTGTTTCCAGTGTTTTTGTGTCCTCAAACATACATTTTTTGGGGTCGACAGCTTATAAAAACTTAGTTCTGGGATTTTTAGCTTGTTTGCTGTACACCATGTCACATAGCAGCTTTTAGACATTGTTCTGTTTTTTGTTATAAGCCAGAAATGACGAGGAGGCAGCCTCACGCTATACAAAGTCAATGGAGAGGGTTGGCATAAAGTCAACGCCCAGTGGGCATGGTTTTCAGATTATGACGCATGTCGCTCTGTCGCTATGTATCTGTATATATGTTATAAGCCTTGTTAGCTCAGTTATTAGCAGCAATATTTTGGCTACATCCTTCATTGCACAGACTCGCCTCATGTAAACAAAGGAGAGAGCAGCACACAATCTGACGTCAAATAAAAGAGATAGCAGCGCGAACTCCGACGTCACAAACCAAAATCTCTGGTTTCAACACTGCGACCTGAAAATCTTCACCCTGGCAAAAGTTCGGTTTCAGTGACCTGATACTGCGTTTGCGTGTGGATGAACGGCCAAACCGCATAGAAAAAGCTGCAGTTTTGAAAACACCCCTGTTTGTGTGGACAGGGCCTTATTTTCTTTCTTAAAAAGAAACTATAACTCACTGGTTCTGGATGTCTCTGCTCATTTTGGTTCTGCTGGTTCTGGATGACCTCTGGTGCTGGCTGATTGTGAGGCCTGGCTTGGGGTCTCCGTCTAAAAGGAAACCAGCCTGCTGTGTGTCTGAAAGAAAGAAAAAGAACCATAAGAATAGCTACAAAAAGGCATTCAGGCCTCCATGAGCTCCATTTCCATTAAAATGACACCATTTATTTTAAAATAGTCAGCCATTAGCACCTCAACTCTGCTCATTCATACATTACTAAATCACGAGAGGACGCCCAAACTGTTTGTATGGTAGGGTGGGTCAAGATGGGGACATCACATTAAACACCCTCAAATCAAGCTAATGATTGCTGGAGTGCTACACACTAGTCTTCAGAGCAGTCAAACTGCCATGTTTGCAGAGATAAAGTATCAGAAGTTAATTTTACTAGTCTGAAACCTTCAGTGATAACAGCTGGTGATCAACAAAATAAGTCCCAGAATGCCACCTACCAATCTGCAGTCATGCACAGGCAGATGTTTCTTTCTGATCAGAGAGAACCCTGCGTCCTTCTGCTCATTTTAGCTTGCGTAAGCTACTCATTCCTTTCATATTGCTCAGGAATGCATGTGTGTTAGTTTGTACACTGACCAATGGCTCAAAGCCTGAAGTTATATAACTGAGGGTGTATCTGTGTTTACAGACTCTATCAAAAGTCCATAAACGTGTTTCACACTGAACATACAAAAACACTCAAACATAGATACCTGCTCTATAATTAAGTGGCGCCGCAACACAAAACAAAGTGCTACTAAACAGTCTGATTTCTGAATGAATGACTTGTATGAGGCGTTTCATTTTTGTGAATCAAAAATATACAGCACAACCAGTGTATTCCAATTCAAATGTAAACAAATGTTCTTAAGAATTTGTTCTTTTTAGTGAATCAAAAAAATACAGTGCGACCAATCAAGCGTAGTCCGATTCCCTAAAAAAATAACCTATATAAACTCATTCTTTTTAGTGAAGTCCAACTGCTAAACAAATGACTCTTATGAACTGATTCTTTAGTGGATCAAAAACATACAGCGTGACCAGTGTAGTCCAATTCCAGAACAAATGACTCAAAAACACTAACCACATGTTTCTGAATATTATGTATACAAAATAAACGTTTGGTGTTTAGTTTAAACTTACAGGTACATAATAACCAGGCTGCTCATGACCAGGATGAAGCGGCTCATGCTGGAATAGTAGTAAACAATGGTCAGGAAGACACCCAATCGGGACGCGGTGTACACCCAATCCAGCCAGTCGCGGTTCATGTCCTCCTCGTCTTCCATCACAGGGCCACCCTGGGCATTCATTCGCAGATTCTGATTGGCTCCCTCTGGGTTGATGAATGCAGGACCTGGGGCATTCTGATTGGCTGGTAGGTTGTTGATGGGTCCTTGATTGGGTAAAGCTGCAGGTACAGCGGCTTGATGAGGGCCGACAGGCAGCGAGGAAGCAGCGGCAGGGGCGGCCATCGGAGCGGAGGCGGCTGCTGTCATGGCAGCGTGACTGAAACAAAAGTCACAGCATTAAAAACAGTTAGACGTTTCATTCACAGGTTGTACAACAGTCCGATAGGCCTGGATATAGTATGGCTGCAAGAGTAATCTTAAAATAAAATCGTGATATGGCGATTAAGTCGCAACGGCGCCGATTTAAATAAATAACTATATTCTCTGCATGTTTCAGAACTGTGTTCTGAAATGGTATAATGTTTGAAAATGAAGAAATTAAGACAGCCATAAATATTAGTTTTTATATTTTACTCAATTTTCAATTTTTTTTTTTTTACAGTGAAATATTACAATAGTACTATATTTCTTATTTTGTTTGAACTAGTGCTCCTTGCGTGGTGTTCAGAAATTACCATTTAAAAAAAAAAAAAAAAAGTACTATATTTTAGTTCAATAATATTTTTTATTTAATATTTTGGTAGGTTTGGTCTCGTTTTAAAGAAGACATTTGACATATTATTGCGTAAAAAAGTAAAAAAAAAAAATAAGAATAAAAAAGTAAACTTAAAAGTTAAAGTTTAAAGGTGCCCTCGAATGAAAAATTGAATTTATCTTGGCATAGTTAAATAACAAGAGTTCAGTACATGGAAATGACATACAGTGAGTCTCAAACTCCATTGTTTCCTCCTTCTTATATAAATCTCATTTGTTTAAAAGACCTCCGAAGAACAGGCGAATCTCAACATAACACCGACTGTTACGTAACAGTCGGGGTGTACGCCCCCAATATTTGCATATGCCAGCCCACATTTCCAACATTATAAAAGGCATTAGACAAGGGCAGCCAGTATTAACATCTGGATCTGTGCACAACCAAATCATCAGACTAGGTAAGCAAGCAAGAACAATAGCGAAAAATGGCAGATGGAGCAATAATAACTGACATGATCCATGATAACATGATATTTTTAGTGATATTTGTAAACTGTCTTTCTAAATGTTTCGTTAGCATGTTGCTAATGTACTGTTAAATGTGGTTAAAGTTACCATCGGTTATTACTGTATTCACGGAGACAAGAGAGCCGTCGCTATTTTCATTTTTAAACACTTGCAGTCTGTATAATGCATAAACACAACTTCATTCTTTATAAATCTCTCCAACAGTGTAGCATTAGCCGTTAGCCACGGAGCACTATCAAACTCATTCAAAATCAGAAGTAAACAATATAACAGTATACAATACTCACATAATCCGACGCATGCACGACGAACACTTTGTAAAGATCCATTTTGAGGGTTATATTAGTTGTGTAAACTTTGTTAAGGCACTGTTCAAGGCAAGCGCGAGCTCTGTGGGCGTGGACCACGGGATTTAAAGGGGCCGCAGCATAAAATCGGCGCGTTTATAATGATGCCCAAAATAGGCAGTTAAAAAAATTTATTAAAAAAAATCTATGGGGTATTTTGATCTGAAACTTCACAGACACATTCAGGGGACACCTTAGACTTATATTACATCTTTTAAAAACATAATCTAGGGCACCTTTAACTTACCGTTATGAAAAATGCACAAAAACACAATTTTCAATTCTTATATGAAAATCAAAGCCATAATAAATATAAAGTTGTGCTCCAAATTTGAGGTTGATATCTCAAAAATGAGCTTTCAGTAAGATTTTGTTTGGGCACAGTACCAAACGTTTCCACTAGAAGAAATTAATTTCCCATTAATTTACAAAGCGGTCATTTTTGACTGAGAACAATACAAGTTTGACTATTTTTTTCAGGACCATTTAACCTTTTTGAATAATGTCCATGATTTTTCTGTGTTTACATAGCAGGTGCCAAAAACCTTTACCAACTTTCGTACCATTCCGATGAAGTAAAAATAAATAAATAAATAAATAAATAAATAAATTTTGCAGTCAAAAACGACTGAAGAGCACCAGAGGGTTAATAATAATACTACTACTAATAATAACAATAATAATCATAATAATAATAAAAATAATAATAATAATAATACATTTAATAATAAAAAGGAAATTGGCCAAATTGTGAGGCCCTACAAACAAGCAAAACCTGGCTTTCACAATTGCAATTTTTATCAGGAAGTGGGGGGGTGCAATTAAATGTTTTACCTAAATCGTGCAGCCCAACACTGTAGTAGAATGTCTATATAGGTTGTACTCACTATTGCATGTAGTATTGGCGGGCATACATTTGCTGCAACCACAGAAGCTGCTGTGGACTGTAAAGGGAGTACGTGGGGAAGGCTGGATGGGTCATCGCTGCAGTTACAGGCCTGTGAATGAAGGACAAATGTTTAATTAACTAGTAAAAATTAACATTCATACACCTATAATACTTAAAGTGCTGAAACTCAATTTGACAAAAGACAAGAACTCACATAGATGCGTCAGCACTAGTGCCAGGCCAGGCGGCATGACCTCGCTGTCTAAGGCCATCCGTGGAGGGTAAGGAGGTCACAGATGGTCCTGGAGACTCTGGGCTCTGGCTAGCAGTTAGTGGGAAAGGCTGGGAACTCGGCTGCTGTGTAGATGTCACCTTCACCAAAGATTTGAGAGAGAAACATATTTGATTTTTGAGCAGGAAAACCAGAACAGGTGCATGAGACACTATGAAACTTCATATGAAATTTGCCACAGCATTTGGTTTGTACAAATAAGGATGCAGATAAGAACAGGAAATAAGCAGCTGTGTGGTGATATCTCCACCCAACTGAAACAAGCACAGCCTTCCCCTCAGCGACAGTAAACCGCCACATCTCAGTTTCAGCAAACATACTGTAAGCTGATCAAATATACTGCCTTGGAGCTAAATTCAGGATGTGAAACTTACAAATAAACTGAATGTCTGTTTTTACATGTAGCACTAAATCTTACCACATGGTAAAAGCCTAATATAAGCAGTAGATAGGAATAACATACTTTGGGTCTTGCTCCTAGTTGGGGTCTCACAGCACACACCAGGTGAAGAGTGGGCTTGGTATCTGAAGGAACCTGCAGAAAAAAAAAAGTTTGAAACAACTGAAACAAGTTGGACATGATTTTTTTAGGTGGCAAAGGCATTCACCAAAGGAACTATCATATTCTGAAAGAGAAAGCTTTGACAGATTGGTTAAACCATGTGACTATCATATTGTTTTCATCTCTGTGTCATGCTTTGATGGCATGTAAGTCTATCAGGTGACAGGCTTTCACCATGTAAAAACAAATGCCCCATTTTCAAATGCACAACTCGCTTGAGAGGCTTGAGAAGTGTCGTTTCTCTGAGCAGCTTTGAAATCAGACGGACTACAGCGCATGGTAAGAGGATCAGGCTGAGGATACAGAACAAGAGGTGTCTGTGGGTCCACCCATTTTAATTTGTTTTTTTGCTTTGACATAAAAAATGACAGCTGAATTTATACACTGAATCTTTTCTGTAACCCTGAATTATGTTCTAGGGACAAAAAAAAAAAAAAAAAATTGGCCATGCTTTATTTCTAATAAATTCAGCCATAAATGGCAAATATAATGCTTAGATATAGATATTTCTGGATGCTACTACTGGTAATGAACAATATTATAATTTAATTAAAGTTTAAATAAACTTTTTTTTAATAATATTATTTGTTTAATAATAAAAGTATATTATTATAAGAATATAATATAAATACTTATAGTAATAGACATTAAATATAAATAATACATAAAATGTTATCACTTTATAATAAAAGTCAATTGAACTTTTAAAAATGTAAATATAAAAAATATTAAGTTAATAGCAGGAATTCAAATATGTTTCTAATTTCATTGTTAGAAGCAGGTAAAGATAAAATACTGTAGAAAGTAAACAAGTGTAAGTGTCATGGCAAACTCTGTATACAGTCTGTTGTTGAAGTCACTTGTCAACCCTGAAATAAAAACAGAAAGCACCTCATAGATGGCAAAGTCCCTCACCTTTGAGAAAACATCTCTCACAAGCAGGTTGTCCTGAAGCAGCTTGCCTGAGTAAATGAGTCTCTGGTCTTTCTCGGCCTGTAAGTAAATGAGTCCAAACGTCAGATAAGCACCTAGAAAGTCAGTTTTTGCACAATGATGGTTGAAGTGATGTTTGTGAAAAGTAAAAACACACAATTTCCACGTGTAGGCTACTGAAGTTGCTTCCGTATAATGCAATTAAGTACACAATAGAGGGATATTGTGATAAATGATTAATTAACTATGCATATAAAAGCAGACCAGACCAATGGGGTGGAAATTCATCTTCTGTTTATAGTGTAAATGACAGAAAGATATTTCCTGCATTGCTCAGCCATGCTAGCTAGCTTTGTGTTGTCTGTTGAGGAATGCTGACGGCTCGCTAGATGTAACCCGACACCTATAGGATATAAAAAAACAATCCAAACCTACCGGGTTGTTGGGGTAAACCTTGGAGAGGTGACATTTGAGGTCTTTTACGGTCCAGTCCACGCGCACTCCCTCGATCAGCTGATCACCGTGAAACTGATTTGGCGTTTTAATAACCAGCGACATCGTCTCTTCATCCGAGACCTTAGAATTTTCCATTGTTTCTTTCTTAATCTGACCAACTAGAACTATATTAATAATCGCATGAAATATATACAGTAATTTTCGAAGACTTCACGACTTGATTAGTCAAAAGGACAACACACGATAAGGAAAGGTAGAGGTTCCTGATTCAAGAAGTTTCGGGCTGCTCATAAGCCATGAAGTATTTGCGTGTGTTGTTTCCAAACACACTGTGGCCGCCTGTGATTGGCTGGAACGAGCTCGTGTTCAGACGTGGAGCCTGTCCTGAAGCCCCACGCACTGCGCAGGCGCACTGAGAAACAGCCATTGGATTTTTTTTCTTCTACTTCACGCTGTTTGCTGTAAATGTTGTGATTGCATCAGATGGCTATTACGACAGCTTCCTATGATCTTAGTACAGTTGTACAGAAATATGAGCATGTCTGTGCACGAATATCGTAGGCTATACTTTGATTTCCCAGGAAGGTTAGAGGCTTAAAGGGTTAGTTCACCCAAAAATGAAATTAATGTAATTTATTACTCACCCTCATGCCGTATATTTTTTTGTTATTTTTGTTGAAATCCGATGGCTCCGTGAGGCCTGCATAGCCAGCAATGACATTTCCTCTCTCAAGATCCATTAATGTACTAAAAACATATTTAAATCAGTTCAGAGTATAGAGGTTGATTATTAATATTATAAAGTGACGAGAATATTTTTGGTGCGCCAAAAAACAAAATAACGACTTATATAGTGATGGCCGATTTCAAAACACTGCTTCATTAAGCTTCGGAGCATTATGAATCTTTTGTGTCGAATCAATCATGATTCGGATCGCGTGTCAAACCGCCAAACTGCTGAAATCACGTGACTTTGGCGCTCCGAACCGCTGATTCGACACGCTGATTCATAACGTTCCGAAGCTTCATGAAGTGTTTTGAAATCGGCCAACACTATATAAGTCATTATTTTGTTTTTTTGGTGCACCAAAACTATTCTTGTCACTTTATAATATTAATATTGAACCACTGTAAATCATGAACTGATTTAAATATGTTTAAATATGTTTTTAGTACATTAATAGTGAGAGAGGAAATGTCATTGCTGTCTATGCAGGCCTCACTGAGTCATCGGATTTCAACAAAAATATCTTAATTTTTGTTCCGAAGAGTAACAAAGGTCTTGCAGGTGTGGAGCGACATGAGTGTGAGTAATAAATGACAGAATTTTCAATTTTTGGGTGAACTGAGACCCTTTAAATCTATTTTTTTGTTTTTTCTGAGAGTAGCTAGTTTAAACATAAAATGACTGCCTGCCCTTAAAATCAACAATGTAAATAGGTTAATTTTAATATAATTGATTTTATTAAAGTTGATTTTGATCAAAACACCTCCTTTTTAACAACTAAAATTATTTTTTACATTCACCTAAATGCTATAAATAATAAAATAATAGTAGAATGAATATATTTCACACATAGCAGGTAATTTATTAAGCATATTCAGAAATATTAGTTAACATTAAAAAGTCTATACATATGCAAATTGTTCAATCGCTGAATTAAGATAATCAGATTCAATGTAAAACTTAATTACAAACATAATTTGTAGTTTTAAAAGGAAATTCTTTGAATACAGTCTTTTGAATTATTACTTCTGGAGAAAGTGCATAACATCTAAAGCAGCAAAAACACATAAAAGATATTCTGAATTGAGAATTAAAAGGTTAAACCAGTTAATACAAACACCCTATTAACCACGAGACATATGAAACAAAATGAAAGTATGTAAATCTGTCATAATTTTAACATGTCATTAACAACTTGAGTTTCTTTTCATATGATGTATACGTGTGTGAACAGTTTTGTCAGGAAAAGGTGGTGTTCACTGGCAGTACAGCGTCAGCACATTCTCCTGATTGCCTCGGACAAGAAGAACTGGAGGTCGAAGGTCACGTGACACAATCTCTAGCCAAGCCATGTAAAGGGGACTAGGACATGCACCTCTTCGCCCCACAGGCATAGTTCTGCCAAACAACAAAATATAGAAAAATAACAAGTGATGTCAGAAAGTCACACAGCTTATAATTAAACTGCTTGAAGACGGTTTTGTTTTTATGTACCATTAATCTAAATTACATCACGACACAACATCCTGTATAAATAGCACTTACACAATGATCAATGCAGCATCTCTAGAGTAATCTTGAATAACTTCATTCAGGCGGATCTGTCGAAGGGACTGAACAAACACAGGACAAAAATGTTTAAACAGCAACCAAACTTTTTTAAAGGTTATGCATCCTAACACCATCAATTACCTTAGCTTTGAACGATTCGAATTCCTCATCAGACACCATCCAGGAGAATTCCTTTGTTGTCTCATCGGCTTCTTGACCATCCTTTTGGACTGTGCTTACTCTATACGGAGCTATGAGATCTTCAAATCTTTTAATGCTGTTTCAATAATTTGAGGACAGAAACACATTTTTTAATAGGATTATATACTGTCTATTAATTTAAGAGGTCAGTGCAGAAATTGTTGAATAAAATGAATGGGACTGTACTGCTCAGACTGTGGTTTTCCATTGATGTCAGGAAGAACTTGAATATCTTGGAAACCCAGACGTAACCTGCCGATCAAAGTTTTGAGCCTGACAAATACAAACGCAAGCTGGTTTTAATGGACATTCTGAGGACCGGTCAAATACATTTTGTTAAAATTATTAAATAAATCAATTAATAATTTAGAAAGATATATAGTTTTTCACATATATCTGAATAAACTAAAATCTATTATTAATATGTTGTCTGGATCATATGATTAAATATTAGTTTAATATTTAATAATATATCAATAAAACATATACACATATACATATATATATATATATATATATATATATATATATATATATACACACACACACACACACACACACAATTAAATATTATATATATATATATAGTACAGTCCAAAAGTTTGGAACCACTAAGATTTTTTATGTTTTTAAAAGAAGTTTCGTCTGCTCACCAAGGCTACATTTATTTAATTAAAAATACAGTAAAAAAAAAACAGTAATATTGTGAAATATTATTACAATTTAAAATAACTGTGTACTATTTAAATATATTTGACAAAGTAATTTATTCCTGTGATGCAAAGCTGAATTTTCAGCATCATTACTCCAGTCTTCAGTGTCACATGATCCTTCAGAAATCATTCTAATATGCTGATCTGCTGCTCAATAAACATTTATGATTATTTTCAATGTTGAAAACAGTTGTGTACTTTTTTTTCAGGATTCCTTGATGAATAGAAAGTTCAAAAGAACAGCATTTGTCTGAAATACAAAGCTTCTGTAGCATTATACACTACCGTTCAAAAGTTTGGGGTCAGTAAGAATTTTTATTTTTATTTTTTTGAAAAGAAATTAAAGAAATGAATACTTTTATTCAGCAAGGATGCATTAAATCAATCAAAAGTGGCAGTAAAGACATTTATAATGTTACAAAAGATTAGATTTCAGATAAACACTGTTCTTTTGAACTTTCTATTCATCAAATAATCCTGAAAAAAAATATTGTACACAAATATTTTGTACAATTGTACACATTAAATGTTTCTTGAGCAGCAGATCAGCATATTAGAATGATTTCTGAAGGATCATGTGACACTGAAGACTGGAGTAATGATGCTGAAAATTCAGCTTTGCCATCACAGGAATAAATTAATTTGTGAAATATATTCAAATAGAAAACAGTTATTTTAAATTGTAATAATATTTCACAATATTACTGTTTTTACTGTATTTTTAATTAAATAAATGTAGCCTTGGTGAGCAGACGAAACTTCTTTAAAAACATTAAAAATCTTAGTGGTTCCAAACTTTTGGACTGTACTATATATATATATATATATATATATATATATATATATATATATATACACACACTACCATTCAAAAGTTAGAGGTAGTATGCTTTTTTTTTTCCAAGAATGCATTAAATTGATCAAATGTGACAGTAAGAGTAAAAACGTTTATATTGTTACAAATTTATATTAAATAAATGCCGTTCTGTTCATCGAATCCAAGAAATGCATCATGGTTTCCACAAAATATTAGGCAGCACAACTGTTTTCAACTGTGATAATAATATGAAATGTTGCTTGACCACCAAATCAGCATATTAGAATGATTTCTGAAGGATCATGTGACACTGAAGACTGACGTAATGATGCTGAAAATTCAGCTTTGCCATAACATGAACTACATTTTAAAATTTATTAATATAGAAAAGAGTCATCTTACATTGTAATAAAATTTCATAATATTTTTACTATATTTTTATATTCAAATAAATGCATGAGCATAAGGTAATTGTTTCAAAATCATTATCCCCAACCTCAAACCTTTGAATGTTAAAATATATTTACATGTAATTTGTGTAGTATGGACATTGTATTATGAAGTGTTACCACAAATAATATAACAATTAAGATTCTGCATACTCTTGTTTCTGCTCATCGATGTGTTGAGCTTCACCTCCAACAAACACCCTCACTTTGCATCTGCCCCAGCGCTTCTTACGGGACAGGAGGTACGGCACTAACAGTGTCAGACCTGACAACACAATGAATTGTTAAAGTATGATTTCCACTATAACATTACTTGTATATGAATTTAGCTCACCCCCATCATCAGAGAGCCAATACACATCAATGGTCTTCTTTCCCTGTCTAGTCTGAAACACACTGGTGGGCTGGGACATGGTCATTAGTACCTCAGGGTCCACTGCAACACAGGAGATAAAATGTTTTGGCAAAGGGTTCAACAGCCCTGATTAGATTCAGTACTTAAGAGTATGGATACACACATGATGTATCAATTGTGGCTGGTGTAGTAGTAGTCGAGGTTCTTGTGTCAAGTCCTTGTTCAGTAGATGTCTCGAACCCTAGATTGACTATAGTGAAAGAAAAATTCAGTAAGTCATGTTTGTTTAGGCGGCCATCAAACAGGCCACTGCACATAAACTGTAGAAATTGTTAAAAAAAAGGGAGTTTTGAAACAGTCCATACCATGTGCTTGCATTGTTCGACTCATGTCAAGACCCTCCTTCATCCGAAGAACACATACACCATATTGCAGGTCAAATGCATCGCTAAAATCACATGGAACTGTCACATGCCTTGACTTTTCTTCATCAGAATTTAACACTGAGGAAATATTACACTATATGATATACATACTGCAAAATTCCAATATAGTTTTCAACGTCGCTTGGTTGTGCTTTACGCCAGTTCTTCTTGAATCCCATCACTAGGACATTAGGCTTCATCCGACCCAAACCCGCACTCTGGAAATAGAACCACCATAAACAAACTATCAGTCTGATTTTCGTCTTCATCAGATGTTGAAAAGTTAAATAAATGATGTTTGTTTTGAGCTTAGAATATGACAAATAGTGCATTATGGGACATGGGTGACCTGCAGCAACATCCGTACGCCGACGCGAAGGTCATCAGCGACTACATTGTGGTAGAAGGCCTTTATGCGCCGTTTGTTTAGCCAGCTTATATGAGCACTGCTTTTGGCCGAGTCCACAGCGCCAGGCGAGGGTCCTCCCTGTCAATAACACACAGTCAGTCAAAGACAGTATATGCGTTCGGGAGAAAAGATTAAAGAGTGTTCAGAGCTGCAAAGAACTTTTAAAACGTAATGTCTTGTGCAGGGACAAAAACTGTTTAACACAAAGTTTCAGTGAGAGATAAACAGATTTGGAAGTATTTGGAAAAGATAAAATATGCATTTGGTGTGTCCAAGAAACAAGACAACATGGAAAACAAAATTGGTTTATTATGACATGAGAATAATATTACTGCAGGGTTTCCACATTTTTGAACTTACTGCAGTGATATTTGCACATATCATAAGGCTCTGGTTCTTGGTGAAGGTGCTGATGAAATCCACTAGGGAAGGACGTATACAGGGAGGCCCAGTGAGGACCAAACACTGTGGCCTGAGAAAAAGAACAGATGGAAAAAAGTAGGACACAGGAAGAAATGACAAAAAGTGAGAATATAAAAATAGATGATAAACACAAATGGAACATTTTCATGTGAGCAAAAGACCAATGAGTCTTATAGTCAAATAACAAGATGAACAGCATGACTTATGTTATTTACCTGTAATTTTTAATATGGTCTTCCACTTGGTTAAGACCTACACATTGAGATAGCGCCATATTATATGAGCTGGCTTGCATTGATGAACCCCAGTTGACCTCTGAAATGTAAAAACACAAAAACAGTCATGCACTACACACATAATGAAAGCTTGCCAATATTCTATGCATTTGGGTTAAAGGCACAATATGTGGTTTTTCACCACTAGAGGTCACTTATTCAAAACAAAGTTGTAGCTTAAAGGAACACTCCACTTTTTTTGAAAATAGGCTCATTTTTTAACTCCCCTAGGAGTTAAACAGTTGAGTTTTACCGTTTTCAAATCCATTCAACCGATCTCCAGGTTTGTCGGTACCACTTTTAGCATAGCTTAGCATAGTTCATTGAATCTGATTAGACCGTTAGCATCTCGCTCAAAAATGACCAAAACGTTTCAATACTTTTCCTATTTAAAACTTGACTCTTCTGTAGTAACACTGTGTACCAAGACCGACGGAAAATAAAAAATAGTGATTTTCTAGGCTGATATGGCTAGGGACTATACTCTCATTCCGGCGTAATAATCAAGGAACTTTGCTGCCGTACAATGGGTGCAGCAGGTGCAATGATATTACGCAGTAACTACGAAATGGATGTCACGATGTAACTACAGAAGAGTCGAGTTTTAAATAGGAAAAATATCGCAACACTTTGGTCATTTTTGAGCGAGATGCTATTGGTCTCATCAGATTCAATGAACTATGCTAAGCTATGCTAAAAGTGGTACCACCAGACCCGGAGATCAGCTGAATGGATTCGAAAACTGTAAAACTCAACTGTTTAACTCTGTTTAACTGTTCAACTTAGGGGAGTTGGAAAATGAGCCAATTTTCAAAAAAAGTGGAGTGTTCCTTTAAAGATTTTTTTAGTATGAAGCCAGGTGGGGCTGAAAACCATGGAAGCAGAACAATGCCGCGGGAGCGCGACATGCAGCTCGACAGCTGTGGAGCTTTTATTATGCCTCAGACGAGCTCTTCCGCTTATTCCAGTCATGCGTATGTGGGGTAACGCAGCGCTGTTTTATCATATTAGATACATTTGTGTGTTGAAAGTTGTTATAATGCTACTCTGTGTTCGCTCGGCAGCTACTATAAGACACTTGTTGCACACTGCAGTAAGCTAGATCGATAATAGACACGGTAGAACATGGTACTCGCGGTAAATCAAGAAAACAATAAGACTTAAGCTGCGTCCCAAATTGCATACTCTTGAGTAGGTACTACATTTGAATTTAAATTTACTTCAGGACCGCTGAAAAAGTATGTTCTATATATTACAAATGCACGTAGTATGAATGAATTCGGACGTACTACATCCGCCATGTTGTTACTGTCACATGACCTACCAGCGTCAACTGTGTTGAGTTATATAACAATGATTAGATTTCTGTTGATGAATGTAGCCATCCAAACAATTGCTCACTTGTCTAATAAAACACATATTAAAGCATCTTTAGTGTTTCAATGGTTTCTACAAAATAAAACTTTTTATTTTGTTGGAAATTAAGGGTAACGCGGGTATGATGTCATAGATAGATGATGCACAGACACGGCCCGTGTCCTGGATTAAAATGGCTTATTTTTCTGGATTTAAACATTCTTGGAAACATTTGGGATAATGTAAGTACACAAGTCAACAAAATATACAACATTGTTCTTTGGATATTTTAATCCAAAATCTTACATATTGTGCCTTTAAGTTGAAATGCTCTGAATAATATGAGCTTCATGAGACAAATTATTTGTGCCCAAGCTATAAAGAGTGTAGGTGTTTTACCGGGTTTCTTATACAGCACATATCCCAGCAGGAAGATGACTATGCCGATGGCTATGAGAGCAGCCCACCAGGTTAGAAGAAACATGATGATCACAGACACTACTGCTCCGAGCAAAGACAACCACTTGCTATAAAATCGAAAAGTTGGACGCCAGCCTGCTCACACAGAGAAAATGAGAAATGCTTCAGTGAGCGTCAATATAAATATAGCCATTTTGAGACCTGTGAATTTACAGTAGCATGCAGCTTTATGAGAATACAAATGGCTGAAATAGAATATTAAATGAGTGCTGTAAATCATATTTTGTTTGCATTTGTCATTATCTAAAGAAAACAACCCTGCGGTGCTTGCGGTATGCACCATTAACCCGATTAGCAAACCACCATTAAAAACCACAAATATTGCATCAAATAACGGTTAGCTTAAGCCACTCTGGTTTGATGTATGGGTTTAAGTGCTCACCTGGTGAGTTAGTGATGGATGCATGGAAGCAGCTGAAGTTGATGAGGGCATAGGAGCAGAGGAAAAAGTTGGAGATGATGGGAGCAATGGTGTTCAGCTCAGCTGAAATATTAGAACATTTGTTTGTCAGGGGGAAATTTCTATAAAACACCTTTTTTAAGAGTATTCAACAATTGCATGGTTAAATTTTGATGTTTGTTGGTTTACCAATAAGAATGAAGCATATAGCGATGACGTAGGCTAGCAGATAGCTTCTGAGTGGTTCATTATTCTTCCCATAACCCTTCCCGAAAAATCCAATGCCTGGATACAGATTGTCCTTGCAAAGGCACTATAGGGGGACAAGGAATGGAAGGAAGCAGGAAGGATAATGGATGAGAGTTATGTTAAAGGAGTGTTTAAATTAGTAAATAACACTGAAGACTCTATAATGGTGGAATTAAAATGGTCAGGGGCTCATTTGTTACCTGGAAAACCTTAGGAGCAGACACCAGACAGGCCAGGGCCGAGGAAAGAGTGGCTCCAAAAATGCCAGCAGTGATCAGAGGAGCAACTGCAGACACCATGCTCATAGTCTGAAGTGATATATGACAGAAGAACATATTAGTTCTGTTAACCTCTGGTATTCCACACTTAAGGGTCATAACAGAACAAATGTACTATATTTTGTTTCAGTATTATTTATTATTTAATATTTTGTATTTGAGGTATATTCACCTCCAAATTATGCACCATTTATTTCTATATTAACTAATACAAATATTAGAAAAAAATATTTTATGTTTTTCTTAATTAATACAGTGTTTAAGTTAAAAATGAACACAACGTTAATGCAACACCATTTTCAAGATACGACAATGCCGTTTTGGGGGCCTGAAAATGCAAACTTTTGAAAACGGGATTCAAACCGCAAGTTTTTGAGAACGATACTGTTATCATCTCTGTGTAAACTACAAAAACGCAAATTTGTGAAAACGGTGACGACACACGTATTACGTGTTCAGTCTATAGGTGCGTAGTGTTTCTTTACAAAGTGACATCGCCATCTTCTGGCCTGGCATGCATAATACAGCATTTTTAATCATTTTTGCAGAACCGTGTGAATGGGGATCGTTTTGACAATGTTGTTGTCTGTTGAAAACCACAAAGGAAGAAATTTTCCGTTTTTAGTATATTGTTGTTATGTAAACGTACCCTAAAATCCAATGCTTGAAAGGCATATTGGTGCCATCTGATGGATGTAACATAATTTTCCACTATTTTCACTGTTCATTTGCATGCAACAGCGTTTTGGGGGCAAAAATAATGCAAACTTTTGAAAACAGGTTTCAAAGTGCAATTTTTTGAAAATGGTAGCATTATCGTCTCCATTTAAACTACAAAAACGTGAATTTGTGAAAACAACGAAGTCATGCACATGCGTATTTGTTCAGTCTATAGGTGCATAGTGTTTCTTTACAAAGTACCATCACCATCTACTAGCCTAGCATGCATAATACAGCGTTTTTAGTCACTTTTGCGGATCCGTGTGAACAAGGATCGTTTTGACAACGTTGTCATCTGTACACGAAAATGTAAAGGAAAAACGTTTCTGTTTTTTGTACATCGTTGTTATGTAAACTTACACTAAATGTCTGTAAAGCCATATGAACCCCCCCCCCCCCCATGATTATGTCTATGATTTGTGTGTGTGTGTGTGTGTGTGTGTGTGTGTTAGCAAGTGCCAGAAAAGTCACCAAGTTTCATAAATTTAAAAATTAAAAATGTGAAATTTTTCAATCTAAAATGGCCGATGACCACCAAAGGATTATTTTTCGGCTTATATATGGGAACACTTCATGTTTAGGGGCCAGAACAATGTGTTATACAGTATACATGTTTTCATATTTTCAGTAACACATTGACATAACGCTACTCAATGAGCATTTAGACATAATGGTCACCTGGTAATTATTGCTGAGTCCTTGAGGGCAGGTTTTGTTGGTGATACACTCACTGAAGTTCCAGCCATAGCTGCAACCCAATCCCAAACACTCCCCAGACAAAGATGACAAGGTGTCATTCACATCACCAGAAGCATCACGCAATACACAGGAGCCTGAAATGCATATAAAGAGCACAACAACAGGGAAATAACACAGCTAATTGTGACTGGATAATACAATGGACCTCATTGGCATATAACCACAGACTTCTCTCTGAGGACGTAGACAGGACTTCATCTTTTAGTCCACTTAAATACCACCCCTGCAAGTTCATGTTCATCTCCATTCACTTTTGTGTGCAACGCCCACATCTCAAAATCCAATCAACAACCGACTCATAGAACCAAGTCCAGGCCCTAGATTTTTTCTTTTATGTTAATCAGTTACACTTGGATACACAATAGGGAATATATATAATAAGTACAGAAGTTGCTACTTCCGTTTTTATCAATGACTTTAAGGTCATCTGGACTACCTGGTGTTTCAGTTGATTCTAAACATTATTGTGAATTTAAAAAAATATTTTACTAAAATGTATAGATCAATCTTGATTTCTAGACAAAAAAGAGAAAATATATTTAAAAAAAAAAGACAAATAAAACACCCACATAAATAATAGAAAGGGATGGAAAAAATAATCAATAGACATTATCATGGACTTAAGGGTAATTGTGTTATCAAGCACTTCTGAAACTCACCAATAGTAGCTGAGATAATGAGATAAGACATGGTGGTCCAAAAAATGGCCAGCATTGTACCACGAGGTATAGCAACATTTGGATCCTAGGAGGTTTTGTGTGTGAGAACAATAGACAGAAAGCTTTTAGAGGCTTGAGTCAAATAAATATGCTTTCTGAAATGTTTTATTGGAAGAAACATTACTGTGACTGGGAGCTCAACTTGCCTTCAGATCTCCAGAGATATTAGCCCCCGCAAGGATGCCTGTAGCTGAGGGGAAGAAGATGGAAAACATGCCAAAGAAACTGCCCTCCGGTCCGCGCCAGCCGGGCACAAAGTTTTCCGCAAAAATATCAGCTATTGGACACAAATTGAGACACTTTATGGGGACATATGGTAGTGTAATCTGACTAGCACTGAGAAAATGAGGATGGAGTGTTATTATTAGCAAATTTGTTGGAACATATTGACTGCACTGCTCTCTGACCTCGGTAGCTGAAAAATCCTTTGGCTTGCTTCACTGGAGTGGCTGGTATGATGGTTCCCACAATGTAACTGGCAAAGGAGATCATAATGACAAAGAAGAACAAGACCTGGGCCTGGGAGAGGAACAAAAGCAGCGTAAACTATTAGGATCTGAACTTATTTAGGTAACTAGACAGAATTGCTTTGGGAAACAAACCTTGGACTCCCATTCCATTCCAGCCATTGAGATGGCCAGAAGGCAGGTGACAGTAATCACTCCAATGATACGGATATCATTAAGTCGGTCTACCATGCTAACCTCAGTCTCCTGATGGGCATCAGAAAAGATGTGTCAAAATTAAAATTGACAATTCTTGTTTTTTATGGAACACTGCATTATTTTTAATAAATGATTTATCACATAGTTATTTTTTAAAGTTCACGCCCCCTCGTATTCTTTGATCCTATTCCTTATGAGCAACTTCTCTTTTCTGATGACTAGTTTTAATTTCGGAGGGCATGACAATCTGTCACTCACATGAGATTGCAGCGATAGCAAATGATCCAATCAAGTCCTGATGGACTAAATCAAATCCCACCCTACATTTTTTGTTTGAGAAGCAGATATGTCACAATAGGGAAGAAAAGTCTATTGCAACTTCCGTTTCATGCATTAATTAATTAATTAATATGTATTATAAAACGGTTAGTTCCTTTCGTTGATTCTGATTGGCCAATGACCGTTCTGTGTATCACTACACAACACCCTTAGCAACCACTCTTAGCAACGTAAACTGTTTGTTCTCAATATTGTTCATTGAAGCTTACTGTATTACAGGGGTCATCAACTATATTTGTCCAAGGGCCAGAATTTTTCTCTGCAGACACTGTGGGCCAGATACTCGTAATATAAAATAAAATTCGAATTGTATCCTAATATGTTATTATTTGATTAATTTATGTTATTTTTTACATATTACCTGTACTGCAGCAAGCCACCAGGGGGCGATAGCGATATTTTAGGCTTCATATTTGTGAGGCTGTCAAGCTGTCCATCACTGTCAAGCAATTGTGCGCAAATCCCAGGCAAGGAAAATTTTGACATTTGTGAAAAAATGAGCACGTGAAACAATAAAAGATGTTCAATGAGAGCAACGCGTTTATCGTCATTCTTGACTGAAGGCAGGCTATGGCACAAGCTACTTTTCAGAAGGCTTTTTTTCCCGTTAGATTTAAAAATAAATAAATATGGAACGGACCTGAATATTCGAATATTCGTTCGGTGGGTTGGTATTCGATTTGAAAATTTGACATTCGAATATTCGTTGTTTTTTTTTTTTTTTGCACACCTGGGATCCCCCGCGAAACGATTCTCATTCCCCCTTGAATAAGGCCGGCGACACACTGGCTGCGTGAGCGTCTCAGCTGCGTGGCGTGTCCGTTTTTATTTCGGCTCCCATATTTAACAGGTTGGAGTTTGCACACTGAGACACGCGTCTCAGGCGCGCTCGAGCCACGCGGAAAACGCGTGCATGCTAGAAATAGAACCGACGCGTGTTCCAGCAATGGGAGTGTTCTCTGGCTAGAGCGCAGAACAGCGGAGTTTGTATGGACTGAAGTGCATGTCTGAGCTTGTGTTTTGTTGCTTTGACATTGTGGAAAATAGAATAATAGAAACAAAATGTATTAGCATTTTTACCCATTATTATCAATCTAAATTAATCCCGTTTTTAATTTAACTTAATTTCGTTTTTCTTTATTTAAATTTCGTTTTTCTTTATTTAAATTTCGTTTTTTCTTTATTTAAATTTCGTTTTTCTTTATTTAAATCTACCCTTACTGTGCCAATTTGTTAGTCAGAAAAATATTAGACTACCTTAAAAGTATTGCTTAATTTAACAGACCTGTGTGTGTGCGTTTTATATCACTAGTGCAGTGTCCGTTCTCGGAGCATAAGCCCTGCCCGCGTGAGGTGCGCCGCTTCCCGCTCGCGCTGCTCTGACTGTAGTTTACTAAAAGTTTATTAATTCTGAATGTGTCGCGTCTCGCGTGTCCATCTATATTGCACCAAATGCGACACTGCACTCCCTTGTGAAGTCGATTGGATGAATGGTTCTCGAAATAATAAAAATGCAAACGGACATACAGACACAGATTCCTGCCTTTATTAGAGAGAAAAATATGTTCAGCCCCTCTCTCCGAAGAGTCGATGTTCATTACTACCGAAGCTAAAAAAATGGTATTCGGACCAGCCCTAAACTTTTTCCTCTTACAAGGCTATTCCTGAATTCAGTATTATTCTGGGGGCCGGATGGAAAACTCTGGCGGGCCGGATTTGGCCCGCGGGCCGCCAGTTGACGTTGCATGCTGTATTATGTAAAAGACTATTGTGAGAAAGAGATCGATTGAGCGAGTTTATTACCTGCATTCAGATTTAGCATCTTCTTTCAGGTTAGTCTTATGTTCATAATAAAAAGTCTGTTTAAATGTCCGATGTATTATCTTGTCCTTTTAACAGTTAAGGGGTTTTCCCATGACTGACAGCGCAAGTCAAAGCATTTGTCAGTTGCGTCTTGTTCCGTGTTCACAACAATTCAGTCTTTTTAAGCTAAAAGTCTTCGCTACTAACTAACACACTCATAAAGACAGTCTTTGCTGCCATCTAATGGCGTAATAATATAACTTCTGTTGCTGTTCACGGTCAGGCCAGGGACTATTTTTTCTGATGGAAGGAAGGCTTTTAGTGAAAGTTTACTTCATAAAAGTTGCATTGATACATATTTTTGGCCTTAATATTTGTATTGTGTGGTAACCGTTTTATAAAAGCAATAAGGTACTTGAGTGCTGTATCATGAATAAGTCTTATTCACGAAACAGCACAGCCTCGAATAACTTATTGCTTACTTAATTTACATTTAGCATGCTGTCCGAGAGGAGGGCTCTGAGCTTGGAATTTGGCCCGAACCCAGGGTATTCCTGATAGGAACCAGCCAAGAGTGAGGAGTTGGGATGATGGAGGGAGTGATAGAGCTGTGTGACGGCTATATATAGAGGCCTCTTGTCATGCTGATTGGATTACCTGAACGTGCTCCTCCCGAACTTTGCTAAATAAACTTCATAAGGTAACCAGATAACGAGCAAATTATTCAAAATGTCTCCTTTTGTGTTCCAAAGAAGAAAAAGATTGGAAAAACAGTACATTTCATTTTTAGGACTTTAATTTTCAGTGTATTCTGTGTATACTGGTCCTTTCCACCCACCTGCATGAGTGCCTGTACCGTTTCAGCAAATCCCACTGTGTGCATTGCTACAGCCACTGCATTAGCGAAAGCAAATATAAGCCCAATCGAGCCCCCAAGTTCTGGACCCAAACTACGAGAGATCAGAAAATATGTTCCACCTGGGAAAAGAAAGATATCAATGATGGTTATTAAAAACAATGTTGCATCCTGCAAAGAATAATGGCTTAAAGACAGGTAATTAATCATGATAGTCAAATTTACTCAGCATATACATGTATTGCATTGTATTTACCTCCTTTAACCTTGCCATTAGTGGCAATGGCTGATGTGGACAAGCCAGTGATGCCAGTTATAGAAGAAGACACCAAGATTATAACCCAAGTCAGACCTTAAAAAAGAGAAGAGGAAAATATTCACATTATGCATGAAAAAACACAGACACAATCACAGCGATATAACGTAACAGCCCTAAGGGGTTTCACAAAACAAATCAAGAGGGAATTTAGCAGTAAAACACATAAACACACACATAAAAATGAAAGGATCAAGACATATAAAAACAGAGATTGACATACCAATCCCTGCCTGAGCTGTGATCCAGGGAAGCCTCAGGTACAGAATAACACCCCAGATATTCAGCATACAGCGGATCTACAGGGAGTACAAGAAACAGTGATGCTCCAATGGGATCCATTCAGTTACACAATGTATAAATGCTTTCTGCTTGACTTTATTCAGATGTTTGGAGTATATTTTATAGAAAAAAAAGACAGTTTAGACACTTAAAATGAATGAACGCCTTTGCAATATAACAAAATATTCCTCCATATTTGTTAAAATGTTATTATTTTAGCATTTGTTTGCAGATGCCACTTAATTATTATGTATTTAATGGACATTCTTATATATTTTATAAGTTTGGCCCCAAATACATTTTGGTGTCACTGTTTTTATTATTGTCTATACATCAAGAAGCATGTTCTAGTGTGGTTCTGGCGTGATGTTCTTATACCATGACTCCCTGAGCCCATCCAAAGCGAGCCGGTTCTGGTGGAGGTTCTGTGGGTTCATCTTCATCCAGGCCCTGTTTGTCCACACTCGTCTCCTCATACAGAGGAGGTGGAGATGGGTCATCCTAAGAGAAAATAGTGGAAAACCTGACTATTTCTTTGTGGATTCCTGGATTGAAGATTCATTTGTATTAGAGTAAACCTCATCCTATTGAATCCTGATGAGAATTATCAACAATCTAGAGGAACGGACATTCTTCAGCATTGGTTAAAAGTTTATCAGAGCAGTTTTTTGTGCAATAGTTTTATGACGTTCCTACCTGATGGTTGGAGTGAAGCTGAAAGAGAGAAGGTCTTGACTTCTTTACTCTCCCAAAAACCTCAGTGTTAGCATAGAAGTCATAACTCGGCGGAGTATCCAATGTGTCATATCCAGAAAAGACGCCAGTGCTGCGGGAGGCCACACTGTCGGTATCATAACTGCTACATCCCCCCAAACTGAATTTACGGTCATCTTCATTGTTCAGTGATGAGACTGAAAACGGGCTTCTGGCCGTTGTGAGGTTCATCCCTTCATTGGCCTGCGGTACCTCCAGCACAAGTGAATCAACAGACGTCTGAGTAAAGCGAAGGCTTGATTTGAAGGGTTATATTATACCTGAGCCGGAAGGAACCACTTATGGATATGTGATTAGTGTGAGAACATATTCTGGAGCTTTTGTAACGGTCATTAATTCTTAATTGTTGCTACAGGGCCTTTGGTTTGTACTGGGACTTGTAAACATCATCAGAACATGTAATGACTTCAGATCTTTGGTCAGATATCCTTGACACAGGTTCTCAAGGACAACTGCACATTTTGAGAGTCTTGAGTCATGTATGAAAAACAGTAAATGATGAATTTCACTGGCAAAAATGTTATCAGCTTATTTGATTGAGAGAATTATTGACATATGTTTTATTTTATGTTACTATTTGATTATTTTATTTTATTAGGTAATTTTGGTCATGTTTTTTAGTCTGATAGTGATCAGGCTTCAACATGACTGACATATTAAAATAACCTACCGGCAAAACTTTCTGAACAATGATGTCTAAATATTTGGTAACTAATATGGAGAAACTGTACTGTAATTGTAATATTGACTGAGATAGTGTATTTAATAGTGTATTTTCCAACCTGTAGTGACCTTCATTTTACCGCCAGCAGCTCAGAGTCGTTCCAACTGACAGACTTTTGCCTTGAGCGTTGACTGATCATTGCAGAAGCAGTTCCTCATTAACTAAAAGACTAATGTCCGCCAATGCATGTGACCAAGGGAGCAGCATCAGGTTAAGTAATTATTTCAACAGAAATTGGTCTGGAAGCCCCAAAGGTGGAGCCTTTTCAGTGTAATAAGTGTGGACCCTGCAAACATGCCCACAGGTGCTCTCCTTTGAAGCAGATTTTTGATTAAATTTCTATTATTAGACAATGAGAGCTTAAGCAGAAAACCAACTGCTAAATGGTCATTTTGAAACCCTCACACCGCCTGAGGGGAGCTGTCATAACAAGGAGTAGAACACTGCATAAAGTGGTTTAAATTGAAATTACAGTGAGTCTACTGTATGAAACGCTGCAAAATTTTCAAATTACATAAAGTCATTCTTAGTTACAGATAAAACCACATGTAATTGTTTTACTATCGCATATTTATATAAAATAAGATGGACACTCTATAATGATGACAGTTTGTAAAGAAAAAAAATGCTAATTATTATTATTATTATTATTATTATTATATACAACCAGTGTTGGGGATAACGGATTACTTTTTCAAGTAACTAGTAAAGTAACACATTACTGTTTCAATTTACAACAAAATATCTAAATTACTTTTTCAAATAAGTAATGCAAGTTACTTTTTCACATTTACAGACTGACAGCTCTCCTGTCACCATGTTGAGAGAAATAAAGTGCAGAGGTGTTGTGTGCGCTGTGTGAACATGATGGTTATTGTAGTTCTAGACTAAATGTGAACATGCATTTTACTCATCTCACTTGCACAAAAACATTCAGTATTACTCAAAATGAATAAAAACTGTGAAATGCAATGTCAGAATTTTATGCAAGCCTGTTATTAATTTACACAAATATACTTTATGTATTTAATCTCAATTTATTAACCAATGTTCTTGCTGCTGACCTTCAATGATCTAATTCAACCATACTAATAAGCAAAAATTACTTTAGATTAGATTTAGAAATAAGAGAGTTGAACTTCTTTCTCCTGTATTCTATTCTTCTTTAATCCAGAATGGCAGCACAGCTGAAAGGTTTGTTTGAGCTTCGCCCTCTACTGTACAGGCGTAAATATGCATTTCCTCCCACCCCTCAAAAAAAATAGACCTTTTTTTGTTGTTATCAAAAAACAAACAAGCAAGCCCAGCTAGGTGAGAAAAAGTAAAGCAAAAGTAATGTAACGCATTACTTTTCATAAAGTAACTCAATTAGTTACTTTTTTAGGGAGTAACGCAATATTGCAATGCATTACTTTTAAAAGTAACTTTTCCCAACACTGTATACATCACCATTCAAAAGTTTAGTCAGTATGTTTTTTTATGAAATTAATATTTTTATTCATCAAAGATGCATTAAATTGATCAAAAGCGACAGTAAAGACTTTTACAAAAGATTTCTATTTCAAATAAATGCTGCACAAGTAAGCAGCACAACTGTTTTAAACATTCATAATAATAAGATATGTTTCTTGAGCACCAAATTAACATATTAGAATGATTTCTGAGGATCATGTGACACTGAAGATGGAGTAATGATGCTGAAAATTCAGCTTTGTCATCACAGAAATAAATTAAATTTTAAAATATATTAAAACAGAAGACAGTTGATTAAAATTGTAATATTTCACACATTAAAAATAAGAAACTTAATCTTGATTGGGCAAAGTTTTATTTTTTAAAGAACCACTCCCATATTTTTCCAGATTGAGCATAATACATTACAAATGTACAAGGAAGTAAGCTTTGTAAAAGGGATGAATGAGGTGATCCGATTGGTAGAGCTCCTGTTGGTAGCGGTGTGGTGCCACCCTGGTGTTGTGAAATAGCCGGGTTATCGCGGACGTGTGACATCGGCCTGATTCACAACACCAGCTGCAGCACACACACCTCACACACCAGTCCATGCGGTGTGAAGACGGATCTCTGCCCTCCAGGTCTTCTTCTCCAGGATTCAAATAAGACAGTTCCATTTTGACACTTGTGATGTACTGACATGGAAGATTGAATGAAAATGATTTAAGGACCAGATTTGTCCTTGCAGAAAAGCTTTTGTTTGAGGGTGAAATAAAGTTCAAACACCCTGATTACTTTGAGTACCGCACCTTGAATTTAGGACAGTGCACTGTAATATTAATGCTGCAGCTCCAGATGCTAATGGTTAAAAATGCAAAGCAGAGCTTAGAGGGAGCTGAAGCAGACACTGCAGCCGGCCGTGACAAAGCCAACACGTCCATCTGTGTGCTCTATGGGCATTTCCTCCATAACCCACCATCTGCTGAGAGAATCAATGTCACACAGACACATTCCTGCTCTCATAACTCTCCGAGAGGGCTTTAAACCCTCTCTGACAAGCCACTTGTTTGTACAATAGGTTTGTGTTACACAACACACATTTCATGAATAAAGTGTGAGTGAACCAAAACAAAGGCAAGACATATACAGGGTTCCCAGACAATTAATTTTCCAGTCATTTGTTAATACTGTGCATAGATTTTTAAAAATTGGATTCAGACTGATTTGTAAATGAATTATACTTGTGAAACGACTTTAGTTAACATGAACTAAAAATGAAAAATACTTCTAAAGCATTTATTAATAATACATTATTAAAATAAATAGTTGTATCTGTTAATATTATGTAATGGACCTGAACTAACATGAACTAATAATTAACAGTTTTAACTAATATTAAGAAAAAAATAATAAATTGCTCATTGTTAGTTACTGTAGTAACATTAACCAATGGGACTTTATCATAAAGAGTTCCCTTAAAAGAAATGTTGCACTTTATTTTGAGGTGCCTTTGTTACAGTGTAATTATATATTTAAGTACTGAGTAATATTAATAAACATCATGTACTTAGTCTATGGTTAGCATCAGGGTTTGTTTTAGGGTTCGTTGCAAGTAATTATGCATAATTTACTGTTGTTATTATTATACTAAGTACATGTGGAAGTGTTACCAATATTTATAATCTAAATTGAGGAGCAATATCTAATGTATGAAAATGTATATTCACTATAGAAATTTGATTAAATCTTTTCCAGACCTGGAAAATATAATTCCCTAATATTTCCAGGTTTTCAAGACCGTGAGAACCCTGTATGTATAGTACAGTTCAGATTACTGGTCGCCACTAAATCCACCAAAGTGAAATTAATCTCACTGTTAATGATATAATAAAGAATATAATCTCCATGAGATGTGCAAATCAATTGTTTGATATTGTATGTCATGAGGGATAAACTATAATTGTATATTTGATTAGTTTCAAATAGCATTTTATATGAGACTATGGGTTTTAAAACAATAGATTTGTGCAACTGAGAGGTAAAACTAAAACAAACAGAAAATGCAGGACAAAACAATAACGTCACATCAAATTAAAAAAAATGAGGTTTATGGTAAAATAAATTAAATTGAAACAAAACTGAACTGAATTTTTTTTTTTATTATTTCAAATCATGGAAAAAAATACAAATATAAGTTGACAAAATAATGATGGAATGAGGACAATGAAGGAGAGTTTCTGGAGAAGGGTGGGGTGGGATATTTCAGTTCATTAGGACCTCCATCTGAACCAGTCTGGCATTGGTATCTCCAGCCATCCGATACGGAATCATTCCGGCAAATGTGATCAGAGCCCGGGCTTGACTGCGCAGCAGCTATTGGGAAAGTAGACAAATACAAATGCATGACAAACAGTTGGTGGTCAGACACACACACTTGAGAAGAGCTAATCAGGATTAACATGTATTGTCACAGTGTGTGTCCAATGTCCAGAGAAAAATAATTAGTTTTATAGTTGAATAAGCAACTATCTTAGAGAATACATCTAACCGTGTCTCTGTCCTCTAGGGTACGCTGTGGTCTTCCCGGTGTGCCTGCTGCAGCCCCCTTTAGACGCTTGTATTGCGTGAACAGGATATTCATCGTGGCCAGAAGAACCTCTGACAAATTATGTCTGACCTGGAAAGATTAGGACATAATGGAGAGAACGTCATGTGAATTAAGGTCTCCATTCTGGCCATTAAAAAAAAACCTAGAACATTTTTCAAAATTATAGACTAGATTTTGGTCAGCTCAACCAAAAAGGGAATATTTAAAAAGACATACGAACATCTTGTTAATTTGGGGTCACCTGGAACGGCACAACAATTTGAAATAACAGCAAGTGAGTAATTTATGCTAATGCTTTAAGATCTCTTACCTCATCACTGAAGTTTCTGAAGGCTGCAACCCGCTCCTCAACACTGTCCTGACTTAAGGGAACCAACTTTAGCCTTTCAATCACCTGACACAGAATGGCACAAAAATATAGATTAGACAGATGCCTAGCAGCATGGGCCAAAGGTCAGCAGGGGTCCTATAGGTGAATTACATCGTAGGCTCGGTCTATGTGGCCGGCGTGGTACTCATCAAAGAACGTCATGAGGTCCAGAAGCAGATAGAAGGTGCTGTCCACAGACTTCTCCCCAGCTATACCATTGGTACGGTACCTGTGCACAAACAAATAAAAGATATTAAATGGTGTTCACTGAAACAAACTACAAGACCATATACCCATGATGCAATAATTAGATGGGAGGCTGATAATGACAGCCTGTTTCTACCTCAGAGTAAAAATAAAGTAATTGTGAGATGACATTTAAGAAATAAAGTCACACTGAGAGAAATAAAGTTGCAATTGGGAGAAATGAAGTCACAAATGGGAGATAAAATAATTGTGAGTAATAAGGTCTCACTGAAATAAGACGTAAAGTTGCAATTGCGAGATATAAGGTCACAACTGGCAGATAGTCACAAGTACAAAGAACAAAGTCACATTGTGAGATATAAAGTCACAATTGGGAGAAATACAATCATAATTGCAAGATATAAAGTCACACTAAAATAAGAAATAATGTCACAATTGCAAGATATAAGGTCACAATTGGCAGAGATAGTCACAATTACAAGAAACAATTAAATTACAAGTCCCACACTCTAAAACGGATTTCACGGGACCTGTTACCACATATGGTTGCAAGTTAAAAATTCTTTTAAGTTGCAAACATTATTTTGTAGAGTTCTGTTGACATAATAATGTTGATCATTACAACAACTTAATATCGTCTGTAATTTGAACTCAAATTTCTGCATTATTTGGCTTTTTTTTAAGAAATCAGGTTGTAGTAACTTAATGAAATTGTCTTGATAACTTCAGAAATTAGGCAGTGGATTTCGAGTTCCCAGCATGCTTTGCATAGGACTGGATAAGGAGAATAAATGTTGAAATTAAGTGTTAGTTTATTTGTTTTTAGTGAAGGGAAAGACCTGTTAGTGTTTCATGCTGTTATGTTTGACATTTAAAAGAGTTTCTGTAATAATGAAGTTTTTGTGGTTACCATTGTTCTAAAGAGTAGATACATGAGGGTAAACACTACTGACTCTATAAGCAATGACTGTGACAAAAATATCTTACTTGTTCATTAAATATCCATATTAAATAAGTTGTGCTAGCATGTGGTATGATAGCTGTTGATCTGAACTGAAATAGATAAGATTAATTGGTTCCAGGGCTACAACTCTGGTAGTTGGAGAGACTTAATGTTTTTTTTGAGTAATCAACTTAAAAATTTGTGTTTATGCTACAAATAATTAAGTTCCTTTAACTCAACCGTAGCATTGTTGGCTGAACGTAAATTCACTCAAAAAAATTGATGCAAACTATCGCCATGAGCCAACACATTCTTTTTTAAAGTGCACTGTGAGATATTAAGTTGCAATAATGAGAAATAAAGATGCAATTGTTTGATATAAATTAACATTTTTTTTAGTTTCCATAGTCTATGAATGAAATATTTACCTTTCAGCAATAGCCACTGCCATGTTTTTGAGTCGTTCTTTGTTGGACTGGGGCTCGCTGACTTGAGCGATAACTGGACTGAGCAGTTTGTTCATTAGCTCCAGAACCTTATCAGCATTCTGATGCAGGAAAGAGATGTTTTAGGAACAAAATCATCACTGGACTAATAAACGCAATGGCACATCACAGCTTATCTTACCTTGGCTAACTCGTACAGTTTCACGGCCTCCTCAAACAATCCCTTGTTCTCGGCCTCCGAGGCTACCTTGGTAATGATGGCCCGAGTGTCTCCGGCAAACTTGTCAATCACGCCGGGCTGAAGGGATTCAAACAAACGCTGCTTAGAGCGGAGGACTTTGAATGCACAATGGTGCTTTCAAAACGGCTTTGAGCATGAAAGGCCAGACTGTGTTGTAAAGGCCTCTGAGACAATAGCACATTCTGCACAACCCTGCACAGCTGAATGAACCAAATAAAGAGCAAGCGTGTGCACAATGAGTTACCGAGAAAGAACAGTGGCACGTTCGCTGTCTGCTAATCAGGTGATATAACAACAAAAGCCTCCATCATACCTTTCTGCTTCCATCTTTTTCGAGCCTTCCAAGAAGCATATCAAACTACAGGAAGAGAGTTAAGAATTGACAGAAATTATGTAATGATAACAGCAATTAGTATGCAGAAACTCTTCCTCCAATGAGCTCGCGCTCGTTTCTTACCTCCCGACTCTCGATGACTAGCTCGCTGACACAGCGCATGAACATGTTTTCTCCTTGACTGTCCTTCTCATTCCTGTGTCCAAACAGAGAACAGTGATCGTGAGATTTCACTCAGTGCGGTACAGCAATTATGACGAAAGCACTTTGGCCCGCGAAGGAACGTGTTCGCTTTGTGATACGCAGAGATAAAAGACCTTTAGAAGATCAACTGTTTCCGGTGGCTGTGAGGTCTCTTAAAACAATGGGGCAAGTTAGCATCAAATTCACAGTGTGCATGGAACAGGTTTAATTATTCATGGATCATTCGTGGAAGGTTCTGAGTTATTCATGACACATTAATCTCTTCTCAGAGAGGGATTTCCGCTCAGAATTCAGAGAAAAAGACATGACTTATAGTTCAGCCACTCATCAAACAGGAAACAAGATGATTTCAGAACAGGTTTAGTATATTGAAGCATAGATTTGCCGTTCAACCTGACTAATTTGAGATCAGCTTTTTCAGTATGTTACCCTAGATGACCTGATAGCATCAGCTGGGGTTAGATGACCATTACCGGAGGAAGTAGAAGTACTGTAGTGCCTCTCGTGGATCGGTGGACTCAAACTTGCGGGTGTAGAGCATAAGCAGCCTGATGAAGTTCAGCCTTCGCACCATTGGAGGATCTCCAGCCTCTTGGCTCACTGAAGAGAGACCAGAAACCTCCTTAGAACAGAAACCAGATACGATTTTTGAGTTGTCATTCAATGATCGCAACTTACAGAGTTGTGCGCTCTGGCCTGATGATTTGAGCAGCAGTTTGAGCTCGTACAGCACCAGAGCTACGTGAACGGCATGGCTGCGCAGACGCTCCACTCGGAAAAGGAACGCTATGGCCGCCTCAAACTGTGCAGTCAGGAAAAGCACCTGGAAGTACAGGAACGGCTGGTGGCTGGCTGAGAAATGGGATTCACCTGCAGAAAACAATTCAAATAATGCCACACACCTTCATGAACACATTCATGAGTGTTTGGAATAATCCAAAACCACTTACAGAACAATATAAACCACATATTGGGAATGTGCACATGCAGCCAATAAGGATTTGTAACTTAAGGAATTTGAATGCTTCTTTAAGCGAGTAATAGGTTCCACACAAATCTTCCTCAGCTGTGAAGTGCTTACATAGGCTGTTTCATTTCCATTTGCATGAGTTGAAATAATCCCCTCTTATTTAAATTGCCATTAAAACTGACGTCTTAAAGCGGCACTGAAAAGACCTGCTGTGACTTTGCATGGAGCGTAGTGGCAGCGCAGCTGGGAGTGAAGGAGTCTTATCAGCAATAGAGGGAGTCTTTAATGTGGTGTACTGCAGGAGCGCTGGCGAGATAAGACTGACTCATCAGGCAGGTGGAAGAAACTAAGCGGATGCCTTTTTAAAACTGGGCGAGGAGAAGTTTAAGCCATGAGAAAACAGCACAATGGCATACACTTTTATCTGGGCTAGGCACACTGGCAGAGACTGAATAGGGGGGTTTTGCATACTGACTAACTTCCTAGTCTTTCAAATGCCCAATTAAATCTCTTCCTTTAGGACTGGAGTGAATCTAAAGATAAGTGGGTTGATTTATTGGCTTTATGGAATAATTTGACCTGAGGTTTGCACATTGAGAGAGGCCACTTGATTTAGAGTTGAGATCTCTCTCTCCCAATGCATTAAGACATACTGCCAACATATTGCCTGCATTTTGTAACTGTGATATTATAAACTAGTGTAGTCTGATTAATCAAGTTCAACAGAAATTGTAAGGATCTCCTTGAGTCACTGACAATTTTTTTTTATCAAATTTTTATCAACCTGATACCAATTTTCATAATGCTTTTTCTTTGAATCTGATGGTATCTAGTTGAAACTTGTCTGTCACAGAACAGCTTACAATCTAAGGCTACGTTCAGACCATTTGTGTATCCCATTGGAATCAGATCTAAAATTACCGACATCCACCCCGTGTATCACAACTCTTCAGATCTGATTTGTCTGTCCATGCCGCTTTTTCGTTGTCTGGAATATCTGCATTGGTTTCTATGGCAATGATGTTGCGTTGGTAGGCATACGCCAAAAACAACAACAACCGCAACATGGAGGAGTTTGCAATACAGATGTTGTCTTCCTTACAACATGACAATGTGTATCCGCCATGCTAGACTACTGCATCTTATGAGGCAGCAGCAGAAACGTGGGAGGCTGCATGCGTGGGTTTATTAAGCCCTGACGTCTCCGTCATATTGTCATTTTCTGCTGGTCTGGCACTTTGCAACAACACAACCTTGTTTCTGCAGCGACTTTCAGCATGTTTCCAATAACAACGTCTGATGTTTACATTTTACGTGGCATGAGAAAGTCACATAAACCACGTGAAATCCAATCAGAGCGGTCAGAACAGAAACGGATTTCCAGAAATGCAATTTGAATAGGATTTCAAACCACATATGAATGTAGCTTCATGTGATTTCTTGCTGTTCACACGTGCTAAATCTGATGGGATTTTAATCAGATGTGTACAAAAATCGGATTTGGGCTGTGAGTCTGAACGTAGCCTAAGAGACAAAATTTTTCTTATAACTCAGTTTTGACTGGCATAATATGAATAATTATCAATTTTAAATAAATATTGTAAAATGTTCCAATTAAGAAAATGTATATATACACATACACTATACTATTATATACAATATATGGTTTATTATTATATATTTAAATGTAATATTTGAATACATATAATTATATATATAATACATATAACTGACCTATTATAGTGCATAATATTAACATCACAGTTGGTATTAAAAAAACATTCATGGTGTACATAATGGTGACAACAGGTCTCACCGTAGTCCTCCAGTAGCTGTTTCTGAAGTTGGGCGAGAGTCATTCTGTCCTGAGGAGAACTGCTACCGTCCTCATCAAAACACACTTGATTCAGCTGGTAAGGACACAGAACACGGCTCAAAACAATCAAAAGGATTTCAGTGCTAAAACTCAGTCATTCGGCAAACACCGAGATGAACTGGGCAACTAAACTCATCACTAAAAATGTCAGCTATAACGTACACTATGATATACGATTAAGTCTATATCTGTAACTATATCTAACCTTGAGCCAGAGGTAGTCCTCTGTCTTATCGGCCACCTCTCCATGATTGTCGGCGATGTCGCATTTGCCGATGAGGCAGTAGACCGCACGCTTGTAGGGGTCGGCGCTGTTCCTCAGCACACGTCGGTAATGAAGTCGTAGTTTATTCTCTGTGGCTGGAGACAAACTGAGAAGAACAATGCATTTGAGAAAATGCATACTGAACCATAAAACAGATTTACTGAATTATTCAGTTTTAAGATAAACTTATGCATGAGATACAAAAAGGGAGCAAGCTGGGTCAAGCGTACCAGAGACAAGTAGCTACCAAAAGCAGAGGAGAAATAGTTCTCTTAGGATGTGATCTAGTTTTTGGGCTTTGCGTATGTGTGTTCTCACCGTCGGTCGGGGCTGTTCATGTATTCCTGAAACCAGATCTTAAAGTCTCCCAGCTGATGCTGTGCCCTGTTCACCACCTGCATGGCGGCAGACAGGTCTCCGCAACGGAGGCAGAAATAGATCAGAGCCCACACTGGATGCCCCTCCACCTCGCCGTCCTGTTACACACGTGCACACACAGCAAGGTTTATCCTCGGGTCACACTGCGTCCATTTACCCCCTTTTTACTTTTAAGTCTGAAATAAGCTGCTTATTGGCCCATGCAGGGAGAATCCACTGCTGTTATCTAAACTACATAAAGCCACACTCAGTGCAGTTCACTCGAGAGTATCTGCAGTGATTGCGTCTAGTCTGTATGATGTAGTGCTGCCTGTGCTGTGTGGTGCGGACACGTTTTGCTGCAGTACCTGCATGCCTGGCAGCGGGGTCGGCAGCTTGATGTTTAGGAAGCTGCATACGAGCTGATAAGTGCCAGGTATTCCGCCCAACTGTGCCTGGTGCAGATTCCCAAACACAGTGACCATAGTGTAATTTTTATAGCTGCAGAAGAGAGATACAAGCAGTCCGTTGGATAAGGTACATACTGGGTTCATAAACTTTTTGAACAGTGAATTTACATGATATACCCTTTCAGAGATAATTAAATAGTATTTTTTTAAAAATAAATAATTGCATTTTTTTTTATCATTTTGATTCAGAATGGTTCACTAATGAATAATTCAGACTGATTTGTAAAGCTGTTTAACTGACTCATTGAAAAGAATTGACTCAAAAGAATGATTGGTTCACAAACTGAAATCTTTATGGTCTGTAAGCACATTTTGTCCTACATAAGAGCAAAATCAAGCCGATGAAATATTTTACAGCATAAAATCAATGTTCACATCCATGAAATTACTTTTTGCATTAATTTCCATGAATTTTCAAGTGCTGGAAAATGTGGGGGAGAAATCCCTGATATTTCCAGGTTTTCAATAACCATGGGAACCGTGAACATACATTACCATTGAAAAGTTTGGGGTTTTGGCAAGAAATTACTTCTTTTATTCAGCGAGGATGCATTAAATTGATCAAAAGTAACAGCAAAGGCATTCATAATGTTACAAAATATTTCTATTCCAAATATATTCTTATAAATTTCTATTTATCAAAGAATCCTGACAAAAATGCATCACAGTTTCCACTAAAATATTAAAAGGCACAACTGTTTTCAACAATGATATTAATAATAAATATTTAATGAGAACCAAATCATATTAGAGCATATTAAAATGATTCCCGAAGGATCATGTGACACTGAAGACTGGAGTAATGGCTGCTAAGAATTCAGCTTTGCCATCACAGGAATAAATTCCATTAAAAAATATATATAAAAATAAAAAATCATTATTAAATTTAATTTTTAAATTATTAAAAAGAATGTAGCCGTATTGAAAATTTCAGAGTAAACTATACAATTGCACACTGAAGCTTTATTGTTTCTTTTTTTATTAAATCTTTCATAAATAGATTCATTTATTAATAATAATAATTCAAATAATAATTAAATAATGAAAAATCTCAAATACTGACAATCATATCTATAACATTTTTTTTTCCCCTACTGGTAATTTCAATATTCCTACATAAAATTTGAAATTTTGTCAACATTATCTCTCTAAACAAAGAGCCAGCAGCATTTCATTTCTTTCACCTGTTCTCCAGAAACTGTAGAGCTTGTCTGACGAAGGCCATCTGCATGTCCACAGACACTCGACTCTTCAGCGTGTCTTTTGCCGGCACTAACAGAACGTCTGTCATCTGCTTCACCATGAGCCACATGTCTGAAACGTTCTACAAACACATGCACAAACAACTTGACTATTAAAGCAATCGTGTCCCTAAATTACTGAGAAGAAAAGCACGGTTAGGAGACACACACGCTGAAGCCAGGCTGAATGTGATATACCTTATCATCCAGCTCTCGGCCACTGAGGCACAGAGATCTCCCAGGTTGGGCTGAAGATGCCCATTTACTATCTTCTCATTGAAGATGTAGATCTAAACGAAAGAGGAAAAAATGCAAATTGAGAATGAAGGTCAAAGACTGATTGCTGTCTATGGCCAAGCTCTGGACAGCTGGATCCGCTATGATCTGGAGGTGAAATGAAGGATGATGAAAAACAAAATAAACAGGATAAAAATGTTTAGAAGGTCTTCAAAAAATAGAGCAAGGACCAGAAAAATGACTCCGCAGGCGATGTGGCGACACATGATTAGAGAAAAAAAAAAGACAAAGGAAAAAGAAGAGAGATCTGATAATAAAAAGGAGAACAAAGGAGAAGAGAGTGAGAGACGTCCCTCCCCTTTATGGATAGATTGGGAGCTTACCCATCATGCTGCTTTCCAGCCAATCAATCTTATCGATCAATCGAGCTAGGCTCGCAAAACACAACACATTTATTCTTGTGTCTAGATGACTAGCTGAGAGAAAAGCTAAGCTTAACTAAATGACAGGGTACTTCAGTAACTATGAGCCACTTGTTTATTTTTAATATGTCATGACTATATGATTTATAAGTGACCATATTGCTGTCAGCCAGTTTTCTCTGTGTGATGTTTCAAAAGTACAGGAGAGTTATCATTTCTACTGTAAATTATAATGTTTAGATAAATGATTTCATGCATGTATAATTCTACGCTAAAGCTTTAATACATTTTTAATAAAAAAAAAGATTTTTTTATAATACGTATTAAATTATTTCTTAAATATTTGTATATTTTTTTTTAAATTTTATATACATACAAAATAAGTCAAATAAAAATTGCTAAATTTAAATCAAATTATTTATCATTTATAGATATATATTTTAAATTATGTATTTTTTCATTTTTTATTCATCATTATATTTATGTTGTATATGTATGGCTTTCTACAAACCTGTCGGCTGTAGGCAACTTCTACACTGTCCAGTGCACTGCGTCCTGGAACTGCGACCTCACTCACGAAACTGGGCTGTGGGGCACATAGCAACAGTCGTTAAGGCATAAACAAGGATGTCTACACAACAAGACAGTATTAATATTCACTACATGTGTAGGTGTGCATATGTGCGCCTCTAAAAGCGTGGGTTTGACAAGTACACAAGCTGCGTTTATCTCGGAGAGTTGTTTTAATCTAAATGCAGCGACCAATGTAGCGTGAAGCTATTGTTAAGAACATAACTCACGCTTGAGCGCACACAACTCAGTACTGTGAATATACAAAGAGAGAGAGAGAGACACACAGGAAAAACCTTAAATTTTGCATATGGACATGAATGTATCCGTCCCGTCCTAAAGAAAAACGTCACATTTACAAAGATTTGACATAGATATAGCATATGGTGCTTTAATTGAAATTATTTTCAAAAACACTCACTCTCACACACACCACACACACACACACACACACACACACACACACACACACACACTCACACTCCCCAATAGCAAATTCCATGAACAGCCTGGCAAGAAAGCCACTGAGGCGTTGTAGTTTGTGTGACTATCTAGCAGGGAGGGGGCGACTCAGGCTGGTGGTACAAGGAAGAGTGAGCTCCTGGCATAGGAAGAGAACAGCAGGTCACACATGGAAAATTTAACTGCTGTTTAATAATTAAAGCAGCAGGACAGCAGTCAAAAATCTCCTAGAGCAAAATACACAATATACACACAAACACAACATTCTTCTCGGATTCTTTATAGGACAATAAAAGGAATGACAAAAGCATTATCTGAGCATATTCTTCTCAAAAGACTGCCATTATTTGCCGTAGACAGACTATTGTTATACTTGAGGACATAAAAGTGAAACATGCATTATTGGTATACATTATTCAGAAGAGGAGTTCTTGTCATCTTTAATGTTTTCTACACCCTTCCTTCTTGCTCACCTCTCCATTTTGTGGCAGTGAAGATGTGAGCAGTGCTGCCAAAAGAGCCTTAATTTATGAAAAACAGCCAGTGTCATCCCATCTTATTGTCACATGACATGAATGGCTTTTTTTCTCTTGTTTGCTGAGAGCATATGTACTCTCTATATGTGAAATATAAAACTAAATGTATACACACACATATTAATATATCCACAGCATACAAGAAATAAAAAAAAAACATTTATTGATTGGAAATTAATAATGTTATATAAAATAAAATATTATATAAATTATATTTTATATAAATAAATCTCTCACTCTATATACAGTTTTTATTTATATTAAATATAAATATTTACTATAGTTTATGCTAATATGCACAGCATAAAAGAGGGGGAAAAAATGTTTTTATTAATTGGAAATTTTTGCAATTCCATTATTTCAGCTTTAAGGCCGATTTGATAGAGTCTTTACGTAACGATTTGTCATCTTTAAAGACAATCAGGTCTAAATGTCCTTGCCTGAAAAGAACTACAAGAAAAGCTCTTGCCAGATAAGATATCACCAACACCCAGATCCAGGCCAAACGTAGCCACAGGCTGGCCGTATCACGGCAACAGATCTGAACAAGCTCCTTAGATGCTAAATAAGAAAATTTGTGCTTCACGGGCACGTCACAAATGACGTGAGGCGAGTGTGTGCTATTATAAATATATTTATATTATATATATATATATATATATATATATATATATATATATATAAATACAAAGCAGTTATATCATATCTGTCCTGAGTGTGTATTGTGTTTTATGTGGTATGTTGTTCCTCAGACCTCCACTTCCTGGCTGAAGTCCAGTGCATCCTCTCCAGCTCCCAGCAGGGTGTGCAAAACTCTCTGCTTCACCTGCTCCCACTGCACCAACATAGAGTCTCTGTGGTACTCCTCCGCCAACAGAAACGTCTGCAAGAAGGACAGAACAAATCACATGAAAAACAGACAGACTACATATGATGATAGAGAGTAAAACAAGTGAAACTACAAAGTCTTCAGTGAATATATAGGTTACCCAACATGTGACACATTAAAAATAGCTAGCGGAGTAAGAAGGGAGCAGCCTGGATCTGGGAAGCATGCTGTGCACAATAAGCGCTAACGGGCACCACTATCTTCACCCCTCCCCCAATCCCACCTCCGAGGGACAAGGAACGAGAGCTGGGCCTGGGGAGACTCAAACTGGGTCTGGCCCGCTAAAGCCTGGATGCGTGGAGGCCTCGCTAATGGAACTGTGCCGCTATCTGGGTCTGTCTTCACGCCTACTACCGATTTAGCCCGTACCCTGATTGAATCCAAAGACCTTTCGTCTATTTTTCTCAGTCCCGGCGGATCGACGTGTGATAATTGCAAGCGTTCTAATTAAAAAGGCTTCTGAACTCTGGAGGAAGAGATTTTGGAATCGAGCTTAATGATGGAGGGAGTGAGATAATATCAGTACAACGTGCAGAAGTTAATGCGAATGAGGTAAAATTCAGAGAGGAAAAGACGCATAGGGGCTTTTTGTTTTAGGGTGGGAAACAATAGCGTATGGCCTTATAAGCACTTCAGGAACTAACTGTTCTCCAGACGATTTTGCTGGGTCAAAAAAGCCATTAATCATCCTGCAGTTTACTTCATTCTCACTTGGGGTCCAAAATTAACACTTCAAAAAAAAAAAAAATTGGCTTTGGAGAGTAGTGTGAACAAATTACTTGCCAGTTGGATGGTAACTGGTTTATGTTGAATTTTAAGAACTATTGTCTGACACTTGCTGATGTAAGTGACGTGCAAGATTCAAATCAAAAACGTATAAATGGTCTGCTAAAGAAAACTTCAGAATTCAGGAAGTCTAATTTTTGCCCAGCTCTCCATGCGGCAACAAATATGTGGAATATTCCTCCCATTGAACCACAAAAATAAGAATATGAGGAACGAAATCAAGATGAATTGTCAAGTTTTTCCTGACAGGTGCCATTATAGATATGTCACAAATATGACAACTAAAAAACAACTCACTCATTTTTCAATTAAATATAAACAATTGTATAATAGTCAGCAAAAATTGTGTGAAAAAAGTTGATTTTGACCCTGTCCGTGATGGACATAAATTTTACTTTAGTGCTTAAGGATCCAAAAATTTCACCAGAGACATTTTGTCACACACAGGTCATCTGGGTCGTTGGGTAACACCTCTTCTTTGGTGAGCAAATTATCCTGTCTGTCTCTTTGCTGACATTCCTCCTCCTGAGAGGTTTGATGACTAGACCGAGAGGATAGATAGATATTGACCCGAGCTCTCTGCTGCTGAGAGATGGATACCGTAATAACAGCTGAAAGGGCCTGTTTTTACCTCGCTGAGAGTGGCTGAAGAGGCAATAAGGGGAAAAAGGGATTTGAACTGAAACAGAAAGAGTGACCCACGGAAGGAGACGGTTTTAAAGGAGCTGTCAGATGAATTGTGCAAGATTCTAAATGTCTGGACAATACAGGATGTAGTAACACTGAAGTTCTCTACAATGGACAAAAAGACATAATTTGATCGACTAAGCAAATAAATGGATGTAAAAGGATATAGAGAGGTAAAGGAAGACACTCACCCTGCGGCGCGATTCCTCGATGGCTGACAGCAGTGCATTGTCTCTCTCGTTCTTCAGAAAGCCCTGGAACAAGAGACACGGCATGGAGGTTAAACGTACTGCAACCTACTTTCCCCTTTTCTGCATGCAGAGCACACGCCCTCTCTCCCTTTCTCTCTCATTCCCTCCATACTTCCTCTAAGACGCAAGCGCCACAGGCCAGAGATGGAGAATTGGCATCATTATCGAAATAACTGCTAAAAATGTGCTTAGAATCGACCCTCTGCGAGATCGCTCGCCCAAAATGGCGGCTCTCGACTGGTCAGAGCTGGTTCAGCAAAGCTTTGGTTCAATACGTTCTCCAGTGTACTAAAAGTACTGTGCATTTAAGACACCCCACATTCATGCAAACACAATTCTACACACAGAAGTTCACGGACGGGTTTGGAAAACGTGGTTCAAGCGGTTTGGTTTCTACGCATCTAGACTTTATGGACCAAAACCAGAGAAAAGCCCGATTTGAATGTTCCCCACTGCAAATCATTAAGCTAACAGCTGCTTATAGCTAATTACGGGCCATCATCATCTAAAACGTCATCTTTGTGTGATCACAGATGGAAAACGCACACATCAGTAGCCTCCACGGATACACAAGCTACGTTTTCTGACTAGATGACAAGTGTGCAGCTCGAACAACCTGTATGGTTGCACTAAGAGCTCTCGTTTTTGATGTACAGCTGGGTAACAAACACTCACACACACACACCCGCATTCATTTTGATTAAACACAGAAGAGAAAGATCCAGCAGCTGATCCTGAGGACAGAGAAGTCACTGGAATGACGTGCAACAGACACACACATTGAGTGGGGGTTGGGATAGGGAGTGGTACTGACGGAAGGGGAAGCTGGTTCTGATGGGTTTGGAGGATCATCAGACCACTAAAAAGCCAATATTGAAGGATGAAGAGAAACGTGACCTCTGAACTGGAACCTGCACTCATCGGCTTTTATTATTGTGACATGGATGGAGTTGAAAAGCATTAAGTAAATTTTCCATTGATTTTTTTTTCTGAATACGGAAATTTCATTAAAAAAAAAAAACATGCCACATAATAGTCAATGACTGTACATTGATGTCTCCTTGAATTCATCGTTAAAATTGTTCAATCACCATTCACACCCCTCTCTTATCCAAGTCTTCAGTACCGAGTTGAATCCTGACCTCCCCTCCCCCCCGGCGACTCCTCGCTTCTTTCCACCCCCCTCCGAGATCGAACGACCCCCATCACCCCATCCACACTTTGACTGACAGCTGTAAAAGAGGATTGATTTATTCTGATTTGAAGAACGCAACGTCTAAATGACACATCTGAACGAATAAGCGGAGCTAATGGATACAGAGATGGAAAGTGGGTGGGGAGTTTAAGGTGTGGGCGCAGCCAACATTTCGTACTTAGCAGCAGTATTTCTTGCTCAGTCACTGTGCCTCCAACCGCTAGCTACAGAACAGTGCCCCCTTCAGGCATCCAAGCTCTGCATCAAGTACCAAAGAGACAGTAACTGACAAAAGGAACATTTTAAATGGATGCATTTGGGTCATATCTAAACCGAGAACATGCTTACTACATACAGTGAAGAGTGACATTGCATATTGCATTTTAACCCCTATATAATCTTAAAGTTCTCAGAAGAGATCAGATGTGCAATGTGTACCAAAGATTCACGTATCTTCTCACGCACATTTTGAATCATCTGACCACGGTGAAATAAATGCGTGACTAAAGGCTGCCATTAAAGCAGCAAGACAAAGTGCAGATCACATAGGTTGAAGGGGGAGGTTATCACATCCCATACAATTAAGCGCTGAGGATTTCTGGAAAATTCAAGGCACTTCGAATATTGAGAGAGTTTGATTCAGATAAAAATGGTGCATTACAACAGCAAAAAGATGTCATTTCAATATGAAATACATACATACTCAATAATGACATAGTAATGAATGCAACATATAGACATCATACATGTTCATGATGCACACACCTTCTTGCGGATGCATTTATATTTTGATATCAGGTATAACGCAGTGCACTGATATTGACCATCACAGATTGAGACGTAAAGTGAAAATAGCAGAAGCATATATAGCAGGAAATATTACATGGATTGGCATCGAATGCAAGATTTGGACAAAAGACATGCATACATACGCTAATCAAACCCACGACAGTTGATTTAAACTAAAACACCCCCTCTATATCTACACATCCCTCTCTTTTTCTTTTCTTTCATTTACTTCTGCACAATGATGAGTGAAGGAACCCCACCCTAACCCAACCACTTCCTGTGTGACAGACAAGCCTTCATCATCATCATCCTCCTCGCCATCTTCATCATCCCTTCGGAGAAGGCGACGGTCTCATTTTCCTGGTTAAACCGACTGACCGAGGCATATGTAGTATAGCGAGTTGTCGAATGCATGTGCGTGTAGGTGATACTCACTCATGCTCTGGTTTAACCTGCTGGGAAAGTGCTGCTGGGAGGTGAAACTGTCTGGGAGCGGTGTGCCCGTCCCCTGCTCGTGCTCTCTCCATCTTCCTCGTCCTGAAGAAGCGGGCCAGTGCATTTCTGGGGCGTTTCTGACCTCCTTTACCAGAGGCCCACACTGTATCTGCCACATGCACTCTTCTTTACCTCTAAGGCGGCCCAGTGGTCTGAACCTAGATATGAGCCACGAGCAGGGTTACTGTGGGCTGCTTTATTGTCGGAGGCGGAGCGTACCAAGTCAGCTCAGAGACACGGGGGGGAATCTGAGGAGAAGTCATTATTCAACCTGATCCGCGTGCCTGTTCACCATCAGCCATCCACCCCTCCTCCTTGTCTCTCCTCCAGCATCCCTGCCAGCCTCCTCTTTCACTCTCACTCATTTCTTCCTTTTTTAAACATCTCTGCATCCTTCCTTTTTCCACTTCTGCTAGCGCAATGCAATTATGGTAATGGATCCCCCCCCCCCACACACACACTATCCTGATGGATTTCGACATCCTGTCCAGAAACTGGGCTAATAATCCTCTTAAGAGTCATGTTTAGTTAATGAACAGAGTGCACTGACCAGAGATCAGACTCCACATGTAGAGCTATTTGCACTTATCCCACACCTACCATTGTGTGCGCTTAGATAACACACTCTTGTGTGAAGGTATGGTGCAGGAAAGATGGAAGTAAGCGAAAGTGAGAGTTAAAGAAAAAGATGAGATGCATCACGCGATTCTGCACCATTTTGCTCGGGAAAAGCATCTCCTGCTTTCAGTCTGTCATTTAAGCCGTTTGCCTTTTCGTCTACAAGACATAGGCACCTAAATCGAGCATTCCTGCCTTCCTGTTCGTCTTACAGTTGTGATGTTAAAATAAAAAATTATTTTATTTAGCTTTTATAAAGGAAACACGTGGGTTACAGAAGGCTGCACGTTTGCCCACACACACAAACGCAGAAGGCGAGAGAAAGGCAGGAGACTACGCCTCATCAGCAGCATGCATTTCCTTTGTCTTCAGGCAGGCAGCTCAGCAGCCTTATGGAGCACGCACAATATACAATTTACACTCTGCCGCCACCTCGCAGGGTCGATGCACATCTGGATATTCTCTGCACAATTGTATGGATGCAATTCTGAGCATGGCACCTGCAGCATCTTTGTTTTATTCAGCAGCGGGTTTAATGCGATTCTGAACATCTTTTCAATATGAGATTGAGACGGTGGCGATACATAATGAGAATGAAGATGATGATAAATGGAAGAACAGTTACACAAGTTCGACAAAAGAAAGATATTAAATCTCATGGCCCTTAGAGTCAATCAGAGTTGTACTGAAAATGCTAAAGAGATTGTCACACACACACACACGTTCGGGCAGGGAGGGAGGTGAGGAAAGTGCCAGGCAGTAAGTGCACTTCCAGTAAGAGCAGAGCCGCACTCTGGCAGGCCCACCACAAAAATATGTCTGACAAAAAAGACGATGGAGAGTAGGGGGAGGGATAGAGACAGTGAAAAAGAGAAGGAGAGAAGAGATGAGCAGAGGAAAAGATGGGTGGGGGGTAGATGGCTTCGAACCTTCGGGAAGCAAAAACCAAGTGGATCATTACAGGACTTGATGAGTCAACAGCCAATTCTCTATGAGCATCTATAACATTCACACAGACAAGAATACGTTTATCCTTTATGGAAAGAAGTAATTGAGGACATCATCCAATTGCTATTATCAGGACATAATCTACTAAATGTCTCATGTATGTTTTTATGGGTGTGGCTATACGTACGATTGTTCGGAAATGATAAACTTCTCTAAAAATCTTTTGATTTTGAAAAACAGCCAAAATCTGTGCACTATGGTTGTTCTATGGTTAACCGTAAAAGTTAAAGTGATAGCTCACCCAAAAATGAACATTTGCTGAAAACAAATGCTCCTTACGATACATTGAGGCCTTAAGAAACAAAAAGATCGGTCTATGCAAGAAACTGAACATTATTTACAGCATTATTACCTGTAATCCACAGCCTTGGCAAACAGCCCTGAGTGCATTCACGACAGTCTAGAGCGCGAGCTACCTGTCACATTATGACGTATGTGCGGGAGCAAACTCACACGTGAGCTGAGGCTGTGTTTGTTTACAACAGAGAGGGAAGACGTGTGTTATATTGTTCATCAAAGTGGTGCTTACTTGTGCTTATCCTGAATGCCGAAACCTATATAAAAAATTAAGATTACATTTGTTTGTGCGATCTCAATCGGGAATATTGACTTAATAGTTTCCCAACGTTTGAACTCCCGTGAATATGTCATCATGCAACAGTAAGCTCGTGCTCCAAACTGTCGTGAACACACTCAGGACTGTTTGCCGAGGACAGAGGCTGTGAATTACAGATAATAACGTTGGAAATAATGTTGCACAGACCGATCATTTTACTTCAATGTATCATCAGGAACCATGGGTATTAATTTTGTTTTGCCTGCCCTGTCACCTACATCTTGAATGGACTGAGGATGAGTAAATTAACAGCAAATTTTCATTTTTGGGTGAACTATCCCTTTAAAGTCCCGGCACCCACCTCAGATTCTTATTGCTTCCAGTCTGCTCTATACATTATCCAAATAAAGTTGTAAAATGCCAAAATTAAATGATCTTATTGTTGTTTCTCCTACAGGCTACAGAAATGTCTCGTCTCTGACAGCACTGAAAATAGGAGACCATAGATTTGGATTTGGATCCCAAGTTATAGTAGCCATTCAGTAAGACATAAAGTGCCCCTTCAGTAAGACTCATAGTACCTCTTCATCGACAAAACCACAAAAGTGCTTCTTTTAACTCATATTATACTGGACATCATTTAGCATTACCATCAATAATATTGTTAAGATGCCATTTATTACAATGACTCATTTTAAAACTTAAAACAATCAATACAAGAAGCTTCCTCAATCTCAAGCACTTTGAGAAATAAGGAATATGATATTTTATATCTGAGACATGCACAGAGCAAATCTACCACTGTGCATGAGTCTTTAAATTATTTTTATAAGAGAAATTAACTGAGGGATATTTTGACATCCCAATTTTTGTGTCAAAATGTCCCTTTTATTTTAATATCAAAACAAAACTGACATCTTTCCCAAAACTGATTAAATTATTTACCAATACTCCACCACACATAACAAATGGCTCAAATGTAAATATAAAAATCAGTTGCAGCCACAGCTTTTTTTAGACTGATCAAGATAGGCCTTTAGAAAAAATCATTAAAGACTATGTTAGACAAGATCTTACATCATCTGATGATGGATGAAGCCCCAAGAAATGGCATGATAAGAGCAGTTAAGCCATCAGGCTTTAATTTATGTCACATCCACTTCAACATTCAAGAAAGTGATATATTACTTCCTGTGATTTTTTTGTAAAATACATTTAGGTCACTGATTTGCAACATTAAAATGTAAACACACAGGAAAAGTAAAAGCATTTTCCACTTATGCAGTAAAATCACTCTAGATAGACTAATTTAAACGGTTAGTTCACCCAAAAAAGTACTCGCCCTCATGTCATTCCAAACCTTTTGTTCATCTTCGGAACACAAACAGGGTTTCTACAGGTTTCATCACATCTAATTTAATGCTTTTCAATGTCAATTTATTTAAATTTAATGCCATATATATGTCGCTAAATGTCAATAGATGAAGTCATATGGCAATTAGAATATTCATTATGTCATTAAGTTGCATTCGCATTCTGCCAAGTGTCAGCCCTTTACATTTGTTTGCTTCTCTGCTGCTACCTCTTTGTGCTCACATAATGTATTTTAATACAGCCAAATTCCCAATAAAATTGTTTCATCTATATATTTTTCTGTTTTGTTGTCAGACAATATGAAATGGTGACTGAAATGCGGCCCATTAAGATTACATACAGGGCTCGACATTAAGCCTTGTCATGTGCTTGTCCTTTGGTCAAGTAAATCGGTCATTCATTGTCTGAGTAAAACAGTTGCTTGTCTGGAAAAAATAGGATTTTTTTATTTATTTTTTGGCGTAAATATAAATTTATATTTATATTTATAAAATTTCCCCCCACCCAATCCTGTATGATTCATGTAAAATGTATGATTCATCTTTTATTTTTAAAGGTCCCGTTTTTCGTGGTTTTTTGAAGCTTTGATTGTGTTTATAGTGTGCAATATAACATGTGTTCATGTTTCGCGTGTAAAAAAACACAGTATTTTTCACATAATTTACTTATCTGTATACCGCTGTTTCCACTGTCATAAAAACGGGCTGATGACTTCCTTGTTCTATGAAGTCCCTCCTTCAGAAATACGTAACGAGTTCTGATTGTGCCAGCGGTTCCTGTGTTGTGATTCGACAGCTCTGAGCGCACCGTGCCCGGAAAAGTCACGCCTCTTACCATAACGTGGAGATGCACGCGCTCAGTGTTATTGTAAACATGTCTTTAATTTTACCCTATCAATTTGAGCCGGAATCAGACCCGGTGATTGGACTGCGGGATGAAAATAACAGCGTTTCGACGACATGGCGACAAACACACTCTACAAACGCTACTCTTGTGTATTCCTGTGGGCGGAGGTTAGTCAAAAAACTGTTTTAGTGACGTCATTAAAGAAGGAAGTAGAGGGATGTAGTCCAAACTGGCCGTTCGATGTAGGCGACTTCTGTTAAATAAAATATCTCGCTTGGCATTGAACTTTGAGCTTTAAAATTTTACAGATTTTATTTATACTCTAACAACAACATTACACTAACTAAAGTTTGAAACATGGGATCACGAAGAACGGGACCTTTAAATTCTTAAATTTGCTCAATAAATTCAATTAGAATAAGACACTAAGGGCTGTTACCAATCAAATGAAATCATTTACAATAAAAAAAATTATAAGTGCATTAAATAATGGTAATTTTTTTTTGAAAATTCAAATAAGAAATGTTGGGGGAAAGTGATACTTTTACAAAATGAAACTAAACCACCAGTAGGTGGCGGCAAGTAACCGTCTTAATAAGTGAGTCATTGGGTCATTCATTCAAACGATTCATTCCAATGGCTGATTCATTCAAGAACGAGGCAGTTGTTTATGAATGAGTCATTGTCTGCGTCTCAATGTGCATTCTATCAATCCTAAATAGTATGTGACATTAGTAATATTCAATACTATTTAGGGCGGATAGTATGCACACTAGGATGTTTGACTCAACCGATTCGTTCAAAACGCTGAATCATTCAGTAGGCTAATGAAAACAAGGCTTCGCGAGCAACCTTGTAACCGTTAGTCCATTATACAGCCAATTATTATTCACTATTGATCGCCACTTACACTAAATGTAATCAAATCTGTCATTCTTGTGTTTTGGTGAAAAGTTTTTTTTTATTGACGATTTAATCAGGCTCCTTGTCCGAACGGGCAAGTAAATTTCTCTTTCACTTGCCCCTTCAAAAAATCCACTTATCCTGGACTAATTGACAAGCCTTAGTGTCGAGCTCTGATATGTTATAATCCTGATTTGTAATCGAGACATTGTCTGACAAAACATAAGATAAAGACATTTGCTGTGATTTTGGCTGTACATGTAAAATGATCACTCAGGTTAGAAGCAATAGTATCTATCGTATTTGTTCTCTGACAGAGCACACATCCTCAACTGGATGCTCTCAGTCACTCACTGAACAGAACAGACGCAGATAAAGGTGCGGCAGCGGCAGGAAAGCAGATCGCACCCTCGTGCCGCAGTACCGGGGGTCTCTGAAGATAGGTAAGGTTTCAACAATATTTGTCACAATGCGCTTTCTTGGAAAAAAGTCGTTGCTCCAGATCCAAGCCGGTAAACCGCTATCAAAAACGGCATTACGGCAATTTTGCACTGGCCGGAGGCAATTACCAAACTGGTTCCGCGTGTGTATCACACCAATGTACATATTTTGCGACAGCAAATCAGTTATTAATTATGAAGGCCATATTCAAAATAAACTGGTATTACTATTTTTCTTCAAAACTATCTAAAAAATGTAATGCCTGTAGGAATAAAATGTAATGCTTTTTAATGCCTTTTAAGGCCTTAATTTTCGCAAAATCCATTTTTAACGCTTCTTAATGCCCTGCGGATACCCTGACAAATTAAGATATTTTTGATGAAATCTGAGAGGTTTTTTTTTTTATCTCCCATAGAAAGCAACGAAATTACCACATTCAAAGTCCTGAGTAGTAGTAAAGACATTGTTAAAATAGACAACGTGACTACAGTGGTTAAACCTTCATGTTATGAAGCGACGAGAATACTTTTTGTGCACAAAAGCAAATACTGATATCAATACTGAGCCGGCGCTCAGACGTAAACACGGAAGCTCTGCACTGCATTCACTGCATCAACTGCGTAGAAGACTGACAGGGAAGAGGAAAAATTGTTGAATGAAGTCATTATTTTTGTTTTGTTTTTGTGCACAAAAAGTATTCTCGTAAAAAGTATTTAAACAATGTCTTTACTACTTCTCTGGACCTTGAATGTGGTAATTTTGTAGCTTTCTATGGTAGATAAAAAAAAAACCTCTCAGATTTCATCAAAAATATCTTAATTTGTCTTCCGAAGATGAACGAAGGTCTTGTGGGTTTGGAACAACATGAGGGTGAGTAATTAATAATAGAAATTTCATTTTTGGGTGAACTAACTCTTTAAGCTTAGTATAATGCTGTGAGGTGCAGACATGGACAAAAAAACCACAAGAAGTCTCCAACTTTAATTTCATTTGGTTTGCCAGCTCAGTGTTGACTTGACTGCTGATTTCTAGCTCTAGTGAGCTCACTAACTATAATTCACTAAACCTGTAGCGTCACAATGCGGTCACCATAAACATCACCCTTCTGTCCCTTTCTGAAGCCACATGCTCTATTTGTCTTTAGGTGCTTTGTGTACCAGAACAAATGCAAACAGGGATTGGAAATGCATAAATTTATATATCTAAATCGATTAATCCTCTGGTATCAACAGCATCCACAGGGGGGCGTAGTAACCACTGTTATGTTTCATGAAGTAATGAACATCGAGTTCAAAAACATTTTTCATTTTCACATTTGTCTTTTCATTTACAATGCTAGCTGTCAGCAAAAACACTAAACTCTTTCTTAAGCTGTAATGCTCTTGGCTGTTTAATTTCAATGTTTAATGGAGAAAAGTTTAAGAATTACACAATGCATGACTCAAATTTTGCCACGTCACGCCTCTGTCTTACTCTTACAGATGCAGCTGAATTCGATTGTAACCCACTGTTACAGCAAAGTCATGCCTTAGCAAACATATTATAATCAATTCACAACATGCACTATATAATTTCTAAAAGCTGTGCACTTAACATCCACAAATTCCCAAAACAAAATAAACAACAAGAAATGCTTGGGGTATGGTAAACGCAAGAAAAGCTGCACTAAGGAGCACTGATAATGTAAAAACCTGTTGACATGACGATAAACGCATACACATGGACTAAGACTCATTAGATCCACCCTGTCTCTCAAGCTCTCAAGGCAACAGCATAGTGCTAATTATAAATGGGCTGAGTGAGGAGATTGTTTAAATGTTTATTTGGCTTCTACTGAGGCAGTGATGCAGAATGTCTCGTCAAATTATTACCTTAAGTCAATGCCGAGTACATCACTATCAGGGAAGAGCAATAACAAAAACTAAGCACTACCGAACATTCTATTTAAAATAAATGTTGCTCTTTTGAACTTTCTATTAATCGAAGAATCCGCAAAAAATGTATCACGGTTTCCACAAAAATATTAAGCAGCACAACTATTTTAAACATTTAAAATAATAAGAAGAAATGTTTCTTAAGCACCATATCAGCATATTAGAATGGTTTCTGAAAAATCATGCGATAATGAAGTCTGGAGTAACACAAAACTGCTAGCAATAAAAATCAAACCAACTCATGCAAACAATTAGCAACAATTTTGAACTTGTTTTTTAAAATTTTCATTGTAACTGACAGTTAAATTATTTTGCTACTAGGATTTCTTATACATACATACATACACATATATATATATATATATATATATATATATATAATCTTTTACATGCATAGCAGACTGAAGCAACTTAATATAAAGGGCAAAAAATGTATCATGGTTTCCACAAAAATATTAAGCATCACTGTTTTAAACATTGATAATAAAAAAATGTTAATTAAGCAGATCAACTTAAATTCAAATTAAGCAAATCAGCTATTAGAATGATTTCTGAAGGATCATGTGACACTGAAGACTGGAGTAATGATGCTGAAAATTCAGCTTTGCCCTCAAAGGAATAAAACTTTTTATATATAATTTTTTCAATTAGAAAACAGTTTTAAACTGTAGCCTAATACTATTTAACAATATTGTTATATAATATAATGTTTGTAATATATTGTTTTTACTGATTTTTTGATCAATTAAATGCTGCCTTGGTGAGCATAAGATATTTCTAGTCCTTGAGTATGATTTCACTTTTTTAACATTAGTTAGTGTGTAATGTTGCTGCTTGAACATAAACAACATCTGCAAAATTACAATGCTCAAAGTTCAATGCAAAGGGAGAGATTTTCTTTTACAGAAATCGCTTTTTAAGGTTTACAACGAGCTTCTTCCCGGGTTAGTGACATCACAAACCCCAAAGTTTACATAAACCCTGACCCAGAGAACATGCAACAAAGGGGGTGAGGCCATGTTGGGCTGCTTTAGAGAAGAGGAAGAGTTGTTGTAATAGAGTGTTGCTGCCATGCCGTCATTTTATGCCGGACTGATTCACAAACGAGGGCCAATTGACCCTTCGCTAAGCCACGCCCGAAAACCGCCACAGGCCAATCGTGGTTTAGCAACCGTTACTAGGCGCGGGAGGTCTGTCAAGCTTTCGAATGAGGGAACATGCCGAAGCGTTGTGCTTATGGATGGTCTTAACCTGATACCCGGTATCCTAAAAGTTTGGACGGGGTGGTGGATTTTTTTCCCCTTCCCGAAACCTAAAACTCAAGGGGAGAAATGCCGGTGTTCTGACAATTTGTGCTACCCTGTCAGATTTTGCTACCTCCCATTGAAACAGTAGGCAACGTTAGCAAAATCTGAAAAAAATGCTAACGTTACCTTTCAGATTGTGCTTCCAGTGTGATATTAACGTGGTCTGTGGCTTTATTAACATCTACACCTACCCCAACATTAACCTACCCTTATAATAATGCATATACAGTAATTTTGTGTTATTTATCATGACAACAATGATGTAATATTGATGTATGCATATGCAGTAAACCCAGGTAGGACAATCTGACGGGTAGGTTAGCTAGCTAGCTAACTCAGCACATCATTGCTTGGAAATAATGACGGTTCTTTGTTCATAATGCATATATTTGAACGTACAGACTTATGTATAAGCTGTTTGATTTATAATTATTAGGTTATTTTCACAAATTTCACTTAACCTGCTGTGGATGAACAAAGCTTTTCCTCAATAAATGGTGTTTTTCCCATTTGAATGGTCAGCGTATGAGGCGGCTGCTGCTCGCGCTGGGAGCTTTAGCTTCAATTTTGATCAAATTATTTTCTAATCGGTTGCATATTATGTCGTGAATATATCCCTTGAATGCATACTCCAGTCCCTTTGTCTTGCTCTCTCAGATATTTCACCTGTTCGCCAAAAATGACTAATTATCTTCTTGAAAATGTCTGACACCGGTGCATACATACTGTAAATGACTTGCCAGACGCCAAAGCTTGACAGGCGTAGCAACAGTAACTAAGGAGGGCGGGGCTTAGCGAAGGGTCCATTCAACTCTGGATTTGCACAGAAGATTAACATGACGGCACATGGATGAGTTGAATCAACTCCACAGCAACTACATAAATTTATCCACTAACTATTCAGAAACGTCCAGTTGCATCCTAAAAGTTGTAACTTCTTCCTGAGTCTCTCCATCATGGTCCGACTCCGGTTTGAACAATGTAAGCCTGAACACCGTTACTGACAATCATAATTTTGGCTGCGTGATATTCTCCAGCTTTGTTGTTGTTGAGCAACCAAAGCACGAGCCCTCTTCTAGAAAGGGGGCCAGGAGCAGCAGCTCATTTGCATTTAAAGGGACAAAAACAGCATGTTTTTGCTCACACCCAAATACCCAAATTTGACAAGCTCTAATAAATGATCTGTGGGGTATTTTGAGCTGAAATTTCAAAGACACATTATGGGGACACCAGAGACTATATTACATCTTGTAAAAGGGGCATTAAAGGTCCCCTTTAAAAATCTTACCGAGCCAAAACTTTAGAACTATAAGTATATCAGTTCTTTTAAACGGTAGTGTCCATCCAGAAAATTAGTGCACTTCGATACCAACAAATGCAACAGTAGCTAAACATTACACCACTGTATCTGAAGGGATGCAATGGGGAGGTGTAAAGTAACAAAAAGCAACTAGGAATACAACCTCCCACCCAAACAAAACACATACTAACCTGAATATCAGTGTCCTTGACTGGCTCAAGAGGCTCAAATGTAGTGGCTGCACTGAGACTCTCAAGACGCTGGGAGATATGGAAGATATCAAGACCCCGAGAGCCCAGGAGGATGGAGCTGAAGTAAAAAAATAAAATAAAAAAAAAGACACCATTGTAAAAATGCATCTAAAATTCATGCCAATTCATATGAACGAGTCAAACTGAAAACTCACGCTTTTACGTCAGCTGTGTCTTGAGAGGTTCTGGTGAGAGTGCGGGAACGTAGTCGCTCTCCTGCCTGCTGGATCTCCTGTAGGTTTCGCTCAACGTGGGGCAACTCGGACACGGCCTCAGTCTCTGCCGCAAGCTGTTCTGCCTGCTGCAGGAGTTCCCCGAAGCCCTCAGTATCCATATCCACCTGATAGCAAAACAAGACTACTAAGTCTATGTGACATGGTAATATGCACATCATTTGTATTCAATATATCAGTTACCAAAGTAACAGCAAATTACCAGATACAACAGTTCTTGCCATTACTATAAAGCTGAAACTTTTTACAGTGATAATCATAACCCTGCAGTTAGAAAGAGATTCAAAGTTAATTGATTATGATTTTACAGTAACTGTGAGAACTTTGCTAATAATATATCTCATTATCATGATTACTTAGGGAAGTCAGTGACATGATATTCATGATTACATACTTTCACATGTATTAATTTAGCAGACTATTAACTGGGATATAGATAGATAGATAGATAGATAGATAGATAGATAGATAACAATATTAGTACACTGAATGAACGTCATGGTTGTTTAGCTTGTAAAATAATAGTAGTCCATACAAATGACTGCCACTTGCTAGCAAGCTAACTTGACATGAGGTGCTGTCGGTAAACGTATTTCAAACAGACACCTGTCAAATGCGGCAACAATTAACAAGCTATTAAATAGTTAATTAGTTAATGCACATGTAATAACCCACCTCGCTGAATGTGAATCCTTACAGCGGCTATAATAGGATGATTTCACTTTAGCCGCTATGCTAAACACATCCCCTCGTGAACTCCCGGGTTCCTGTGAGAGCGAGCGCTGATTGGTTCAAACCGTTTTTCCCAAAAGCACCCGCGAATACAGCCTAGACAGAACTTTATTCAGATGTTTCTGTTGACAACACGAGTTTATAACAGCGAGCTCCAGTCGGACACAATTTCTGCAAAATTACATGGAAATATATTTGACTGAAACCTGACCGTGATGATACAGCGCTGTGTCCGATATAACTTGATATTTGATGGTAGGCCTGTATGATGTCTAAAAATCACAGTAGTACAATTGTACAATAATATTATTTGAAAAAGAACAAAAAAGGTAACTAGCTGCACACTGAATCCAATGAAGATTGTAAAAGTCTAGAAAAACATGATTCTGAGCGCAAAAATCTTTTCTGGTCTACAATAATATTTAAATATGTAATAAAATAACGTTTCAGGTACACTATAAACTTTTTATAATATATAAATGAAAGTGTATATAAATTATTTTGTACTATATTATAATGATTAATAATAGTAGTACTAAATTACAGTAATATTAAAGTGATAATAATAAAAGTAATATTAAAGGGTATAACCTGTTCTTGTTGGCATCTGCCTCTTTTATAGGGTTATTTCTCCCAAAAATGAAAATTCTGTCATTAATTACTCACCCTCATGCTGTTCCACACCTGTATGACCTTTGTTAATCTTCGTAACACAAATTAAGATATTTTAGTAGAAATCCGATGGCTCCGTGAGGCCTGCATAGGGAGCAATGACACTTCCTCTCTCAAGATCCATAAAGGTACTAAAAACATATTTAAATCGGTTCATGTGAGTACAGTGGTTCAATATTAATATTATAAAGCGACGAGAATATTTTTTGGTGTGCCAAAAAAACAAAATAACGACTTATATAGTAATGACCGATTTCAAAACAATGCTTCAGAAAGCTTCGGAGTGTTATGAATCAGCGTATCGAATCATGATTCGGATCGCGCGTCAACCTGCCAAACTGCTGAAATCACGTGACTTTGGTGCCCCGAACAGCAGATTCGATACACTGATTCATTATGCTCCGAAGCTTCATGAAGCAGTGTTTTGAAATCAGCCATCACTATATAAGTCGTTATTTTGTTTTTTTTGGCGCACCAAAAAATATTCTCGTCGCTTTATAATATTAATATTCAACCACTGTACTCACATGAACTGATTTAGATGTGTTTTTAGTACCTTTATGGATCTTGAGAGAGGAAATGTCATTGCTCCCTATATGCAGGCCTCACGGAGTCATCGGATTTCAACAAAAATATCTTAATTTGTGTTACGAAGATTAACGAAGGTCTTAAGGGTGTGGAACGGCATGAGGGTGAGTAATAAATGACAGCATTTTCATTTTCGGGTGAACTAACCCTTTAAAGGGATAGTTCACCCAAACATTTTGTCATCACTTACCCTCATGTTGCTCCAAACCTCTATGAGTTTCTTCTTTTGAACACTAAAGATATTTTTAAAGAATGTTGGTAACCAAAATGTGAGGGGTGTATTCACATTATACTGTAATGAATGACTCAGAATGAATAGATTGACACTTGTATTGTACTTTCTTCAATGTTCAACTGTGCCTGTAGAAATCTGTAACCCTGTATTATTGCGATGTACTTGTAACCCATTCACCTTCCAAAAAGCAATAACTTGAATTCCGAAAAAAGAAAGAAAAATACTGTGGGAGTCAATGGCTACCGTTAAACATATGGTTACCAACATGCTTTAAAGTATCTTAAGTGTTCAACAGAAGAAACTGAGGTTTGGAGTAACATGAGGGTGAGTAAGTGATGTACATGTTGGAACCTTTGACTATTTACCAAATGACAAATGAATGGTTAAATGACAAATGAATGTGCCAAAATACTGCGAATGCTTGGATGCACAGCCTTTAACAAAATAGATGCACAGTTCCCACAGTCATGGAAAAACTCAGAAATATGGAATTTTAAAATTGTGAGTTCTTGGCCTGGATTTTTTTTTTTTTTTTTTTTTGCTTTATACTATCTAGAAAATTTCCAAAGTCAAGAAAAATCATTGCCAATATATAGCACTTTAGGACAAGAGCCAACCCTCAGTAGGCTATATGTTAAAGGTGATAGAGAGGATTTTTTCGTCGACTGAGAATCCAAAGACTGTTACTGAGTTTTTGAAATGAGCGCATGCGTAAGAACAACCCCCCTCCTTCACAGCTCATTTTAAAGGAACGCCTCCCAAAACTCGTGCACGAGTATTGGAACACGAATGTTTACCACCGGCATTCGCTGTGTCGTGTTTTTTGGATTCATTATGTCGGACTCACCGCAGGTAACTCATAATCTGCAGTTGTTATTCCTATCTCCTGACAAAAACATTGCATGCAGCGCCTGTGGAGTGTGGAAAGTTACTGGAGCGCGCAGCCACGCTCATCTCTCACAAGGAACGTCACGGCAGTGATTGACAAGCCAGAGGGCCAATCGTTTACGAGATGATTCGCGTAAACGATTGGCTGATGTTTTTAAGGCCCTACCTCGTGCACAGATGATGTATATTAATATTATTCCTTTCAGTGCACCTAATAAATAGTCTTTTATCAGTTAGTAAAGACAGTTTCAATTAATATTGCAAAAATGTATAAAACAAAACATCCTCTTTAGCACCTTTAAGGTGCATAATATGGAGTTCACAAAAACAAAAGAGCTCTGAAATAAGACCCACACACACCAATAAATGCTGACATTTATATTTTGTAGACAAGATACATAGAAGAAAAACTTACAATTGTCTTTATAAAGAGCAGACATCTTGTGATAGTCTTAGTTATAGAAATACAAATCAATAAATCAATGCATTGTTTTCCCTCTTTGTTAAACGATTTAGCAACATTAAACAGTCAGAAGATTTGGAGAGAACAACTGGAGGTCATTTATTACCATCATCTCATAGAAAAACCAACATTCATGCGATGCAAAACGATGACAAGTACAGACGAACAAATTCACATTGTTGTGGCAAAACATCACGTTGACCTCATTTACAGCAGCTGGAGCCGCAGGAATTGCCCTTACAGATGCATCCAGAGGCACATTTGCTGCAACCAGACGGGCAGCAGGTACAGCAACCTGTAACAGAAGAAATAAGTTTAGCCACCTCATGGGGGGAAAAAAAAGATAAATTAAGTAAACTATTACTATTAAGTTCACGTACTCTTCTTGCAGGTTGTACACTGGCAGTTAGCGCACTTGCAGGTGGCACCACATTTGCAAGTTCCAGCTACAAAAACACAAACGCAATAAATAATTAAAATGAAAGTTTCTGATATACCAGCAACAAGTGCATAGCAACTTGATTACAAAAGTAAATTCAACACAACTGTAAATTCATTGTAAAACACTTACTCTTGGCGCAGTCGCAAGGATCCATTTTCTTCAAGAGTATCTTTAAAGAGCCCGAAGGTCCGTTGGAAATATCGCTTCACTCAGTTCGTGAATGAGTTGATGTGGAAGGTACCAGGGGACTGCTCGCGCGCTGCTTTTATACAGCTCTGACTGAACGCAGACCGAGTGCAAAAGCCCGCCCGCTTCAGCCTGCACACGGCGATTCATTCATGAAAGTGGGTGCAAACTATCAAACAATCAAAGAGTCATCATTCCAGCCCTTCACATCAATGTGCTGTTTTTACGATTGTATACCGTTCCACTCCACTGGCTGAATATTGATTGCTATTTGTTTACGTGAATTATATATAATTCGATGCTTTGTTTGTTATTTTCGTTTTGGGAGGTGGAAAGACCTTGATAGCATAAAGTAGATTGTTAGAATGAAAGAGGTCTATATACTTGCTTCTTTAATGGTTTTAGATTGCTGTGAGTGTGGAAGGCAAAGTAATACGACTCTATTAAATATTAAAATAAACACGTATTTGAGTTTAAATAAGTTATAGGCCTAATTTAAGATGATACAAACCCATTAATGACATTAAAGACATAAAAGATGCTCGCGGAGAGACGATTTTTTGATTTTATGAAAGCTTTATTCTCTCCCATAATTGTTTGTAAACAGTTTGTCACTCTTTGCACGCATCACTAAAGTGAAACAAACTGCGTGTGTGTGACACCACGTGCTCCCCCTGTCTGCACTCGGCGAAGATGCGGGCGAGACCTCAGTAAACAGAAGAATTGATTTGCACTCGTTTACTTAGCCGGAGTATTTTTCCATTACCCATCACTTCATTACAACTGAACTGATGTAACGAGTGCAGAGTGCCTTTGAATGTTGGGGGTTGGGTGTTGGGGGGTGAAGATAAATAATTTTAAGCATTAAAATGCCAAACAAACGCACATTTCCAACACAATGCTAACTCAACAAGTGGACATCTAATGATTCTGTATCTGTCATGCTAGTGCTATTTGAAGCGACTGCTCTGCCCTAAACACAGCTTATAACCTCTTTCACTCAAAAATAAACATGCCGTCATCATTTAGCCTACTCGCCCTTATGCCCTTCCAAATCTGTGTTATGACTTTATTTCGTCTGCAGTAACCAAAAGAAGAGATTTTTAAGAATGTTCCAAACAGTTTTGATCATGACTTCCATACACTTAGAAAAAAAAAAGTGCTATATTGCACTAAAAGTGGTTCTTTGCTTGTAATCATAGGGGAATCACTTTTGATACCATATCTTTAAAGGTGCTCTACAGGCAGCAGTGGTTCCCAAAGTGGGGGTCGCAAGATGATTTCCAGAAATATATATATTTTTAAATGATTAGAAATAGGCCTAGCATATTTTTATCAATAATTGTAACAAAATACTAAAAAAAATAGTAGTTAAATTAAAAACAAAAGCCATGCAAATAAAAAAAAGCTATCAACCTTTAAATTTTCCTTCCTGAACATGACTCCTGAGGTGATTACGACAGATTAACGATATATTAGCAACAGCATCAGTTGTAGCAGGTCAATTTACAGCACCATGTTAAACATTCCGACAAGTGCATGTAGGTAAATCTTTAGACTTTGGATATTATTTTTGTCAGAATTAAACATTGGTTAATATCGACCAAAGTCAACACAGGGAGGAGAGAAACAGCAGCACGCGGTATTGTGCTTTCACATGTGCCGCGTTTGCAGTGTGCGACTGATCCGTGGCTGTTTATCACAAACACAACATTTAGGCTACTTACAAATCCAAAAGTTGTTACTGAACATGGCTTGTCAGCATTGCGATTCTCTTTGTATACTCTGTCTTTCAAAGATGTCACGTTTAAACGCGCAACATTTAAACGTTTTATTCAATTTATTACTTTATATAAAATAATACTTTTTATTTATATTTTACGTTGCTCACGCACGTGGCAAAACATTTAAACATAAGCTTTATGTGAAAATCACAAACACTAAATTAAAACTTCAAATAGATAAAAACGGGCGACTCTCGTTTTTTTTCCTTTTAAATCTTTTTACATGAAATCCCAAGGTGTAATGTATACAAAACTGACTAAACTATGTATTTAAATATAATTTTACAACAATGCTACAGTGACTTTTGATCCATGTAGGAGACAGTTGATTCTTGTGATTTTCTAGTATATGAGGTGAATGTTTATATTGTTGTAACATCTGTTTATGGTATTTTCACAGGAAGTTTGCATTAGTAACATCTAATTTTGCTGTTGAGCTGTGCCACCATGTTAGTGCCCATCTTCACCCTTAAACTGAACCATAAGATTAACCCTCGAATGGTTGCTATTGGAAAGTACGATGGGATACATCCATGCCTCACTGCAGCCACACAAGCAGGCAAGGTAAGCTAAAAGCATTCTGTATTAAAATTATATTACAATGTTCTATTATATTATATTATTCATTACAATAGTTACTCTTCCCTTGTCATCAATAGCAAATTCAAAAAAATGACAAAGCACATATTCAGTTCAAGAATAGGCTATTCATGCAACTCTTGTCATTGTTGTAGTTGCATTCTTGTTTTTTTCTTTGACAAGTGCCAATTTTTTTTTCTCTGACAGTGTTTTTGCAAAGCTTGACAGCATAGCCTGATGTGAGTATAACCGGTCCTACTTGACCCGCTCCGAGCGGGATTCGAACCTGCATCTCTGGCACGAAAGTGGGCACTCTGTGCGTGACGAATTTTTAGGATTACGAATACGAAAAAACGCATGCGAAAATTTCGGACTCAGTGTGCAAAGGCCTTAACAAGGACACTGAAGACTGCAGTCTCTAGTGTCAGTCGCTAGCGCACCTCTTGAGGCCAGGGGAGTGAGGGTTTACTCGCACAGCTCTTACTAGCTTGCCTCCGTTACACTCAGCGCCCTAAACCTCACTCCCATCTGGATTAAGGCACCAAATGTAACCGCGGTCCTACTCTACCCGCTCCGAGCGGGATTCAAACCGGCGTCTCTGGCATGGGAGGGGGCATGTTAACAAGGATGTTAAAGACCGCAGTCTCTAGCGTCACTCGCTAACGCGCCTCTTGAGGCCAGGGGAGTGAGGTTTATTCACACAGCTCTTACTAGCTTGCCTCCGTTACACTCAACGCCCTAAACCTCACTCCCACTCCCAGACAGTTATATATACTAAAGAAATAAAAATACTAGGGGGAAGTTCCATCAATATAAGATTCTTCATAGACTGTCACACTCCGGTAAAACTTTACAGGATGAAATTGATGGACAATTTGAGCTGGAAGTGCCAGTTGGAAACCTTTTTACATTGTATTTGGGAGTGTAGCCTAGTTAAGCCATTCTGGAAACAAGATATAGATGTTGTAAGTTGCTGGTATGGCTCCACAGTATCTCTAACACCTCAACTGTGACAAGTTATCATACTTACCACAGATGCACAGACATTCTTCCAAATAATTAGTTATAAAGGTATGTATTACAATGGCACAGATTATTCTGAGACCTGGAAGACAGTGAAAACCCCAGAACTGAAAAATGGGCTTTAGTATTCATTAGGTTTATCACAAGAGAAGTCAACAGCAACTATTTTCAAGTTTTTTTTTTGCACAAATCAATAAATCGTTTTAATTATTGGAATACTTATTTCATGAAGTGGACAATTTTAAGATTGTGGTCCATTTTTGCTTCCATGTCTTTTACTCTAATGGATAGAAAACTTTGAATCCTAACCCTACACATTTAGATGGTGTTTGTTTTAAGCCTACTACCCTCCGTCTGTTTGCATCTCTAGATTTCTTCTAAATTAACCAAAACAAGCTAATCTGCATATTTAAACACAACAAGTTTTTCCTGAACTGTTATTAATACATTATATATTAAAACAAAAGCCTGCTGATTTTTGTTGTTACACAGCACAGCACGATCAAATCCACGATCAAAGCCAACCACCACGATTAAAAATATATTATTAGTTAAATAATAATATTCGACCACTTCATTGTGATAGAAATGCTACAGCCACTGTAATTTTTTCAACAAGAATATTTGGACATCAAACCTGCAAAGACAGAGCGAGGGTTTAAACTTTTATTGATGTATTATCCTGTGTAAGCGCAAATTTAAGAATAGCATTATATTGCTAATGCTGTATTATGATTTTTTTAAATAGTTTTAATAAACCATGCATCCTTAGAAAACTAATAATTGGTTCTAATAATGGTCTAATAATGTGGTTCATGGATGTGCATCCATGGAATGCTCCTCTTCTGGTATTGACAGCCCAACCAATATCTTTACCATGGTTCAAAACGCAATGCATAGGACAATAAAATAAATGAAATTATAATATGACATACATTTAATTAGTATCAAATCAGGCAGATGTGTTGATGGTGGTCAAACTATTAATGCAGCGTTAAATGTAAATAACCCTTAAATAGCCAAAACTTTCAGGTTTGTGAACAAAGGCTAGCCTACCTGAAAGAAATGCATGGGATGCATCCATCTAGGGCTTTTTTCTTTTTTGCTTCTCATTGCCAGACAGCAGTTGCATTTTCCCGGGAATAGTTGTCACAAGTTTTCAGCCAGCAGCAAACTCGAGGTGAAGTGGGCGCGCATGTGTGCCGGCATGAATTGCGCGTCGTGGAGTGAGGGCATCAGAACTCGACAAAGCCGACCTGATATAGTATTTTTTTATTTGTTTTATTCAGTAAATATATTTGTTTGACAGGGAAGCTGTGTGCAAACAGGAATATATATTCATTTATTAAAAAAAAAAGCACCCCAAAAAAACTTTTTTTTTTGGCACTTTCTCTCGAGGTAGAAAAAGGCAGGTGCTCAAGCCCCTTTTTTGTCTATGTGTGCACGTGCCTGGCTACAATGTAAAGCAGTGAGCGTACAGATTGTATAACTGTAAATTTCCTGTCCCCTCAAAACAACTCAACACACACTTGACACCATCTGAACCAAATAAGTTTATCTTGGTCTCATCAAACATGGTTCCTTAGTCTGCTTGTCTTCAGCAAACTGTTTGCAGGCTTTCTTGTGCATCTCTTTAGAAGAGGCTTACTTCTGGGAGGACAGCGATGCAGTGTGCAGCGTATGGTCTGAGTACTGACAGGCTTAGCATCCTCAGAGAGTTCTTTGCCATGAGGTGCCATGGTGAACTTCCAGTGACCAGTATGAGAGAGTGAGAGGGATAACACCAAATTTAACACACCTGCTCCCCATTCACATGTGAGACCTTGTAACACTAATGAGTCACATGACACCAGGGAGAGAAAATGGCTAATTGGGCCCAATTTGGACATTTTCATTACTCACTTTTGTGGCCAGCGGTTAAGACATTAATGGCTGTGTTGAGTTATTGCAAATTTACACTGTTATACAAGCTGTACACTCACTACTTTACACTGTAGCAAAGTGTCATTTCTTCAGTGTTGTCACATGAAAAGATATAAAATATTTACAAAAATGTGAGGGGTGTATTCACATTATACTGTAACGAATGACTCAGAATAAATAGATTGACACTTGTATTGTACTTTCTTCAATGTTCAATGTTCAACCCATTCACCCTCCAAAAAGCATTAACTTGAATTCCAAAAAAAGAAAAATACTGTGGGAGTCAATGGCTACCGTTAAACATATGGTTACCAACATGCTTTAAAATATCTTAAGTGTTCAACAGAAGAAACTGAGGTTTGGAGTAACATGAGGGTGAGTAAGAGATTTACATGTTGGAACCTTTGACTATTTACCAAATGACAAATGAATGTGCCAAAATACTGCAAATGCTTGGATGCACAGCCTTTAACAAAATAGATGCACGGTTCCCACAGTCATGGAAAAACTCAGAAATATGGAATTTTAAAATTGCGTTCTTGACCTGGATTTTTTTTTTTGCTTTATACCATCTAGAAAATTTCAGAAGTCAAGAAAAATCATTGCCATGCCAATATATAGCACTTCAGGACAAGAGCCAACCCTCAGTAGGCTATACGTTAAGGTGCATAATATGGAGTTCACAAAAAACAAAAGAGCTCTGAAATAAGACCCACACACCAATAAATGCTGACATTTATATTTTGTAGACAAGATACATAGAAAAACTTACAATTGTCTTTATAAAGAGCAGACATCTTGTGATGGTTGTAGAAATACTAATCAATGCATTGTTTTCCCTCTTTGTTAAACGATTTAGCAACATTAAACAGTCAGAAGATTTGGATAGAACTGGAGGTCATTTATTACCATCATCTCATAGAAAACAAACATTCATGCGATGCAAAACGATGACAAGTACGATGACAGACGAACAAAATTCACATTGTTGTGGCAAAACATCACGTTGACCTCATTGACAGCAGCTGGAGCCGCAGGAATTGCCCTTACAGATGCATCCAGAGGCACATTTGCTGCAACCAGACGGGCAGCAGGTACAGCAACCTGTAACAAGAAATAAGTTTAGCCACCTCGTGGGGGAAAAAATAAATAAATAAGTAAATAAATATTAGTCAAGTAAATTACTATTAAGTTCACATACTCTTCTTGCAGGTTGTACACTGGCAGTTAGTGCACTTGCAGGTGGCACCACAGTTGCAAGTTCCAGCTACAAAAGACACAAACGCAATAAATAATTAAAATGAAAGTTTCTGATATACCAGCAACAAGTGCATAGCAACTTGATTACAAAAGTAAATTCAACAGCTGTAATTCATTGTAAAACACTTACTCTTGGCGCAGTCGCAAGGATCCATTTTCTTCAAGAGTATCTTTAAAGAGCCCGAAAGTCCGTTAGAAATATCGCTTCACTCAGTTCGTGAATGAGTTGATGTGGAAGGTACCAGGGGACTGCTCGCGCGCTGCTTTTATACAGCTCTGACTGAACGCAGACCGAGTGCAAAAGCCCGCCCGCTTCAGCCTGCACACGGTGATTCATTAATGAAACTGGGTGCAAACTATCAAACAATCAAGAGTCATCATTCCCACCCTTCACATCAATGTGCTGTTTTTACGATTATATAACTACCGTTCCACTCCACTGGCTGAATATTGATTGCTATTTGTTTACGTGAATTATATAATTAGATGCTTTTGTTTGCTATTTTCGTTTTGGGAGGTGGAAAGACCTTGATAGCATAAAGTTAGAATGAAAGAGGTCTATTTACTTGCTTCTTTAATGGTTTTAGATTGCTGTGAGTGTGGAAAGCAAAGTAATACGACTCTATTAAATATTAAAATAAACACGTATTTGAGTTTAAATAAGTTATAGGCCTAATTTAAGATGATAGGCCTACAAGCCCATTAATGACATTAAAGACATAGAAGATGCTCGCGGAGAGGCGATTTTTTGATTTTATGAAAGCTTTATTCTCTCCCATAATTGTTTGTAAACAGTTTGTCACTCTTTGCACACGACACTAAAGTGAAACAAACTGCGTGTGTGTGACACCACGTGCTCCCCCTGTCTGCACTCGGCGAAGATGCGGGCGAGACCTCAGTAAACAGAAGAATTGATTTGCACTCGTTTACTTAGCCGGAGTATTTTTCCATTACCCATCACTTCATTACAACTGAACTGATGTAACGAGTGCAGAGTGCCTTTGAATTTTGGGGGGGTTGGGGGGTAAATAATTTTAAGCATTAAAATGCCAAACAAACGCACATTTCCAACACAATGCTAACTCAACAAGTGGACATCTAATGATTCTGTATCTGTCATCATGTTATTTGAAGCGTCTGCTCTGCCCTAAACACAGCTTATAACCTCTTTCACTCAAAAATAAACATTCCGTCATCATTTACTCGCCTTATGCCCTTCCAAATCTGTGTTATGACTTTATTTCGTCTGCAGTAACCAAAAGAAGAGATTTTTAAGAATGTCCCAAACAGTTTTGGTCATGACTTTCATACACTTAGAAAAAAAAGTGCTATACTGCACTAAAAGTGGTTCTTGGCTTGTAATCATAGGGGAATAACTTTTGTTGTCCATATCTTTAAAGGTGCTCTAGAGTCTACTACAGCACCTTTGTCAAATGGTGCTGCTATGTAGAACCCATAAGAGGTGCCATATCGCATTTTATTTCTTCAACAAAAATGGTGCTAAACAGCACCAACAGTGGTTCTTTGGCTCGTAAAGAACCTTTAAAGGGGCTTAACAGGTTCTTTATATGGTAGTGATAGCACCTTAACCACCCTGAAGAACCACTGAAGAACCGCTGAAGAACCAAAGGCTTAACAGGTTCTGTATAGAGTAGCAGTCATCCCAAAGAACCGCTCAAGAATCACTGAAGCACCAAGATTTGGTGCTATACAGCACTTAAAGTGGTTCCCCTATGATTATGAGCCAAAGAACCACTTTTAGTACTATACAGCACCATTTTTTTTTAGAGTATGAAGGAAAAAAACACTAAGACATTTCTCAAAATATCTTCTTTTATGTTCCACAGAAGAAAGAAAGTCATACAGGTTTGGAACATGAATGTTGAGTTAATGGTCAAACAGTAGCGACAGTAACATCCAGTGATGCAAACTACTCGACTTTTTTCTCAAACATGGTCGTTTTTAATTGAAAATATGGTAGGCTATCATACGTGATTCATAATTAATAACCGACTGTGACGAGACAAGAAGCGTTTTACGTTTTCGACATTAGCTACAAATAAAAGTAGCCTACATGTGTGCATATTTTAATACAAATATTATTCGCAAATACTTATTTCCCAACTAGAATTAGACATTGAATTTCTTTGGCTGTTCTATTTCATTATGCTTTATAAAAAATAAAAAATAAATCATCTTGACAGAGTCTTGTCAATAAATTTCTACTTTTTGGAGCCATGGTGTGCCGACTTTATCTCTTTTTTCAACATTATAATTGATGCCAAACTGCCAACTTTTATTATGGCCTTTCTGTTAAATTCTAAAATCAGGATCCGTGCGCGTGCTCACTGAACATCCAGAAAAAAATCCTCACAAGTTATGGGGATCAGTTTCTCCTGCTAGGCTCAATACACCACCTGGCAGCGAACAAGCTAGCGGCGGCGGTAAGACACTTTTCCATTTAATATAACTCGCAAGTTTGTTACAGTAAAGGGAATATCAATATGCACATATTATCATCTCTAAGCACAGAATAATGTGGTTCTGCGAATTAGCTTCGCAGAGTTAGCACCCCTAGCCAGCGCATAGAGAATACACTGAGTTGCCTGTAGCATGGATCTCTGGCTAATACGTCGATAGCTTGTAAATTCCTTCGTTTTGAATCAAAATGGCGTCGCATGATTAATATGTTAAAGTAGAAACACAAAGTGAAACTTTATTTTTTTTAAACATAGTGAGCAGACGTGCAAACTAAAAGGATTAGCAGAATAGCATGCTAGCAAAAGTGATAATGCCTTGACAAGCTGCCCACTGTTGCTAGGCAACGGAAGCCCCGTCGGGCGAGAAGCACAGTAAGCTGTTTATTCTATTACCTAGAGAGAAGGGGTAGTTAGATGGGCTACAGACAGCACTGCTAAAGCCTGAATACAGTCTCTTGTTGTGAATCATTTCCCCTTTACCCAAATAGGTTTTTCAATTCATTTATATTCATTCTAATTACGTAAATTATGTTTATTGTTTATTTGACAGTGACAATACAGACATAACATTATTTAGCAGCAGATTTTACACATTTAAAATTTTAAACCATTTATACATTTAAAAAATAATATCAAAAACAGAAAATGTATACAAAACTGACTAAACTATGAATTTAAATATAATTTTACAACAATGCTACAGTGACTTTTGATCCATGTAGGAGACAGTTGATTCTTGTGATTTTCTAGTATATGAGGTGAATGTTTATATTGTTGTAACATCTGTTTATGGTATTTTCACAGGAAGTTTGCATTAGTAACATCTAATTTTGCTGTTGAGCTGTGCCACCATGTTAGTGCCCATCTTCACCCTTAAACTGAACCATAAGATTAACCCTCGAATGGTTGCTATTGGAAAGTACGATGGGATACATCCATGCCTCACTGCAGCCACACAAGCAGGCAAGGTAAGCTAAAAGTATTCTATATTAAAATTATATTACAATGTTCTATTATATTCTCATTATTATTATATTATATACTCATTACAATAGTTACTCTTCCCTTGGCATCAATAGCAAATTCAAAAAAATTACAAAGCACATATTTTGTTCAAGAATATTCATGCAACTCTTGTCATTGTTGTAGTTGCATTCTTGTTTTTTTTCTTTGACAAGTGCCAATTGTTTTTTCTTTGACAGTGTTTTTGCAAAGCTTGACAGCATAGCCTGATCTGAGTGTAACCGGTCCTACTTGACCCGCTCCGAGCGGGAGTCGAACCGGCATCTCTGGCATGAAAGTGGGCACTCTAACGTGGGCACTCTAACAAGGACACTGAAAACTGCAGTCTCTAGCGTCACTCGCTAATGTGCCTCTTGAGGCCAGGGGAGTGAGGTTTATTCACACAGCTCTTACTAGCTTGCCTCTATTACACTCAGTGCCCTAAACCTCACTCCCACCCGGGTCACGGCACCAAATACAACTGGTCCTACCCACTCCGAGCTGGATTCACTCCGGCGTCTCTGGCATGGGAGGGGGCATGCTAACAAGGACGTTAAAGACTGCAGTCTCTAGTGTCAGTCGCTAGCGCACCTCTTGAGGCCAGGGGAGTGAGGTTTACCTGCACAGCTCTTACTAGCTTGCCTCTGTTACACTCAGTGCCCTAAACCTCACTCCCATCAGGGTAAGGGCACCAAATATAACTGGTCCTACACGCTCCGAGCTGGATTCACACCGGCGTCTCTGGCATGGGAGGGGGCATGCTAACAAGGACCTTAAAGACTGCAGACTTTAGTGTCAGTCGCTAGCGCACCTCTTGAAGCCAGGGGAGTGAGGTTTACCTGCACAGCTCTTACTAGCTTGCCTCCGTTACACTCAGTGCCCTAAACCTCACTCCCACCCAGGTCATGGCACCAAATATAACCGATCCTACTCGCTCCGAGCTGGATTCACACCGGCGTCTCTGGCATGGGAGAGGGCATGTTAACAAGGACATTAAAGACCGCAGTCTCTAGCGTCACTCGCTAATGTGCCTCTTGAGGCCAGGGGAGTGAGGTTTACCTGCACAGCTCTTACTAGCTTGCCTCCGTTACACTCAGCGCCCTAAACCTCACTCCCATCTGGGTTAGGGCACCAAATATAACCGGTCCTACTCTACCCTCTCCAAGCAGGATTCAAACCGGCGTCTCTGGCATGGGAGGGGGCATGTTAACAAGGATGTTAAAGACCGCAGTCTCTAGCGTCACTCGTTAATGTGCCTCTTGAGGCCAGGGGAGTGAGGTTTATTCACACAGCTCTTACTAGCTTGCCTCTATTACACTCAGTGCCCTAAACCTCACTCCCACCCGGGTCACGGCACCAAATATAACCGGTCCTACCTGCTCCGAGCTGGAATCACACTGGTGTCTCTGGCATGGGAGGGGGCATGCTAACAAGGATGTTAAAGACTGCAGACTCTAGTGTCAGTCGCTAGCGCACCTCTTGAGGCCAGGGGAGTGAGGTTTACTCGCACAGCTCTTACTAGCTTGCTTCCGTTACACTCAGCGCCCTAAACCTCACTCCCATCTGGATTAAGGCACCAAATGTAACCGGTCCTACCCGACCCGCTCCGAGCGGGATTCAAATCGACGTCTCTGGCATGGGAGAGGGCATGCTAACAAGGACGTTAAAGACCAGTCTCTAGCGTCAGTCGTTAGCACGCCTCTTGAGGCCAGGGGAGTGAGGCTCTTACTAGCTTGCCTCTTAGCAGTGTCCTGTTTGTTGTATTTTATTACAGTGGACTTCATAGTGCACATAGCTATGGCCAACCTTTATATAGGCTTCAGCTTTTCCTCCCCAACAACCTTTTTTTTTTACATTTACACAAACAGCTCATTGTTGTCCTCATGACAACAGGACTGATTTGATTTGCTATTTTAGTTACAAAGTCTGTGATATTTATTGTACAATAAAGGAACTGAACTGAACACATATCAAAGTGGACACATGGTGTGCCTTTTTGAAATACCTCAATTAATTTACATTGTTAAAACAAAGTGATTTTAGGACATTTTCAAATTTGTGTTTTTAAGCAAAATAAAAAACTGAATCTTCTATATATTAATCCATTTGCATTTTTCCACATGTTACAATCCAGTTTAACTTCTAAACCCATCCAGGTGTTTATCCATAACCCTCACACTCGAGGCCAGAGGCCAGCAGCACACCGGCTGAGTCAGAGTACCCAGGACTCTGATATCTCACTCCTCAATATCAACCAGGCAGTCAGCTGTCTGACGGCTGGTACTCTGGGACCCAACACCACAGGACACACGCTGCTCGTAGGCTCTCAAACTAACCTGTTGGCCTATGACGTGCATGACAACACCGATGTCTTCTACAAGGAGGTAAGTGTACATAAAGCTGCAATGTGTTTTTTTTTTTTTATGTATATATAAAATGGATTTCTTAAGTCATTGATACCAGGAGTTTAATTTATTATATATGAATGTTTTTTATCCAAATAAGACAGAAATGTTTGTCACATGCTTATTATATAATAGGTGACTGATGGAGCCAATGCCATAGTTCTGGGAAAACTAGGAGATATCCAGTCCCCCCTTGCCATCATTGGTGGAAACTGTGCTCTGCAAGGCTTTGACTTTGAGGGAAATGACCAGTTCTGGACAGTAAGATCAATTTTGCTTCTTGTATTCAAAATGTATTTGATAAATAAAACTATGAAGGATATTTATAGGTATACCTTTATGTTTTTTAAAGGTCACTGGAGATAATGTACGATCACTTGTGCTTTGTGACTTTACTGCAGATGGCAAGAATGAGGTGAGGCATTCTTTTCATTTTCACTTCATAATGACAAAATACTTTTAGTTATTATAAAATACTGCTTTCATAAATTGTCCACACATCCCATTTTTATAGCTTCTTGTTGGCTCAGAGGACTTTGACATCAGGGTGTTCAGAGAGGATGAGCTGGTGACTGAGATGGCAGAAAATGAGGTATGAATTATGACATTGTTGGTTAATAGTTGTTTTGGAAAAAATTTCTTTTTTAAACAGTTATTGTTTTCTGTTTCTTTCAGACAGTCACGTCACTCTGTCACATGCACGGCAGCAGGTTTGGTTATGCTCTGGCCAATGGCACAGTAGGAGTATATGACCGCACTGCACGCTACTGGAGGATCAAGGTAGTGCATTTTGGTCTATTCAAAATTAAACCTGAATCAGCATTTTTTCCCTAGAGGAACATGATCATTAATCAACATAAATGAGTTCGAATAATTTTCCTTTTTTTCCCTCACAGTCTAAAAATCACGCCATGAGTATCCATGCCTTTGATCTTAATGCTGATGGTGTTGTTGAGCTCATAACTGGGTGGTCCAATGGAAAGGTCAGTCTTTTAGCACATTCAGAGGCTGTTTACACTAAACCATTTTCAACTAAAAAACTTTTTTATCCGTTTTGGCCATTCATTTACACAACAACAGCATTTTGGGGGCCTGAAAATGCAAACTTTTGAAAATGTGTTTCAAAATGTTTTTGAAAACTATGCCATTTTTGGCTCTTGTAAAAACAATGACGTCACGTGTGTGCGTATTACTTGTTCAGGCCACACAAGTCCTGAAAAGTAAACCCAAAAGGTTTCGATCGCCCCCGGATGGCTGGATGAAGTATAGCTCATAAACCCCGCCCTACAAACTAAGAGACAAACTAATCAAGTTACACTTCAAATACATTTTTTCCAAATGTGGTTTCTGTCATTTTAGGTAGTTTTTATTCATGGAAATTCCAGTGTTCGTTTTTAAATAAATTTGGGTTTAAAGTTATTTTTTGATGCAATAAAAACAGAGGTTTGACCTCATGATTGACAGCTGAGATTGACGGCTTCTCTGAGAAAAGTAGTCACTGAGGCACCAAATGACTTTTTTCAGGAGGAAATTGGAGCTTCAACTTTAATTTCTACATTTTCATAACTGTTTATTTCACACGACATAATGAGTTGTTCTGCAGTAAACTGTACTAACTGATTCTGCGGGAGCGTGGGCGGAACCTTGATACCGCGCCTCCACCTCATGCTCAGACTTGGGCTCAGATGTCAGCGCCATATTCGGACATTGGCGGCTTCACTTTTTTACAATGGTAGAGAGCAGGGGCGGAGCCAGACATTGTTAACATTCGGGGCTTAGCCCAAATCTATATTTTTCCAATGACATTTTAATTTTCTGTTAACAGCTTTACTGACATGAAAGAAGCTTTTTTTTATAGTATTCTTGAGTAAAGTTCATAAAATGTACATGATTTGGCACTTTAATTTGTAAAAGAGCTTCAATCCATGTACAGTGTGCAAATTGACCAAAGAAACAGCATTTTACCTCGACATGAAAGAGGGTTTAGTTCTTTTTAGTCTGTAGTATCATCTTTTTAGTTGTGATATAGTGTCTACATCGTTTTAGGTGTTTTAGAATGCCAAACAATGAAATAATAATATAATAATGTTTTAGGCCTATATAATTATTCATATGACTAATATCCATATATTGTAAAAAAAAAAAAAAAAAATGCTCTCTAAATAAATTACACTTTTTATTAGAAATTATAAGACTTTTGTACTAATTTCTAAGATAGCTTTTATTTTGATCACCAGATCACCAGCTGATCGCGTGAGCAAATGTTTTATAAAGGCACAAAGCCATATCACGGTTTCGATTTTAGTTCGTTGGCAAAATACAACGTTAGAGACCATTTACATGTTTTAAATTTTCGGTTCATTATGAAACGGTGGCACCTGGTCATTAATGGGAAACACTGAATGAACGTTTAGCTGACAAATGTGCCAAAGTTGTATTATCAGCTGTTATATCATAACAAAAACCCTTCAACCGGACCGAAAGAGAGTCTCGAGGCCTGCCGCTGCTCTGAGTGAGTGACAGGAGGCGTGTCTCTGTACAACTGCGGTGTGCGTGAACGCGCTGTCGGAGAGAAGAGAGAGAAAGCACTACCGGTAACGCTGTATGTATGGATAGTACTGTAGAAAAGCGGTATTGAACTGTTTAACATATTTTAATAGAGAGATATGTTTAGAAAAATGGTATTTTGACAGCACTGTTAAGAAACCTCAAACCTGAAAGATTCGGGGCTGAAGCCCCGGCAAAATCGGCTGGCGCCGCCCCTGGTAGAGAGTGAAGGTGCGTCGTCCATCATTTTTTACAGTCTGTGGTTCTGTCTATAGGTGTATAGTGTTTCTTTACAAAGTGACATCGCCAACTACTGGCCTGGCATACATAATACAGCATTTTTAGTCACTTTTGAGGATCTGTGTGAACCGGGATCATTTTAACAATGTTGTCATCTGTACGCGCAAAAACGCGAAGGAAAAACTTTTTTAGTACATTGTTGTTGTGTGCCCTCACATTTTACTTACCAAGGTTTTTGCAGTACAGGTAAAAAGAGACGATTCTCTGTGATTCCATGTCTAGATTGATGCTCGCAGTGATCGCACTGGTGAGGTGATCTTCAAAGATAACTTCTCATCCTCTGTGGCTGGGGTTGTTGAGGGAGACTACCGCATGGATGGACAGATCCAGCTTATATGCACCTCTGTGGAGGGAGAGGGTGAGATGACGGACCTTTATTGTAAATGCATGTTGCCTTTGAGAATTGGCTCATCATATTTGTGTCATCCTACAGTACGTGGCTATCTGCCTGCCAGTAAGGAGATGAAGGGAAACCTAATGGATGCAAGTGTAGAACAAGACCTGATCAGGGAGCTAAGTCAACGTAAACAAAACTTGATGCTGGAATTACGAAACTACGAGGAAAATGCCAAGGTTATACTTGCAATTATTTAGTTAAAATGTTAGTGATGTATATTGATGTTCCAGATGCAGTTTTTGGTGAGTGAAATTTGTTTGACATAGGCTCTTCCTGGAGTTTCGGAGGGAGAATCTAAGATGGGTGTAATTCCAGCTAACACACAGCTCCAGACAGCGTTATCTGTACGAAGAGCCACAGAGAGCCAGAGAGCTCACATAGAGCTCAACATCTCCACTCCGAATGGTACTGTTAAACCAGCTTAGCTCAGTTACAACACTTTTCACCTGCACTACAGCTGATCTAATTTTTTAGGTAAATTATATAGACCTGTCATAGAAGCCACATTAAAATTAGTCTAACTCTGTTTGACATGTACAGAGCACCACACAATAACATACCGGGAAAAAAACAAGATATTGTAGCCACGATTTAACTAAATTAAAATGAGGGAATAAATTAGTACAATGTAGCCACAACTGGAATGAATTGGAACAAATTATTATAAGCGTGGCCATAATTTACTAAAAAGAGGGGAAAAAATGTATATGTGACCACAATATACCTAATATTAGACAGCAAATTATTACAATTCGTGGCCACAATATAAGGTGTTTTTTGCATGTCATGTGTTGGGCTTTGTCAACAAAGTTTTAAATGATAATATTATCATATTCTTTTTGCTGGCCTTCTTCAGAAACAATCATTAGAGCCGTGCTGATATTTGCTGAGGGGATTTTTGAAGGCGAGAGTCACGTGGTTCACCCTAGCGCTCAAAATCTCTCTGGCTGTGTCCGTGTCCCCATCATTCCTCCAAAAGACATTCCAGTTGACCTTCACATCAAAGCCTTTGTAGGAGGAAAGACAAGGTACACACATGTAAAATAACATCATGACAATGGTCAAACTTCATTATATCGATTACATTTTGAGGATTCATTCAACTACCAAAAATGCCTGAAAATTGATAGTTATTTTAAGTTTAAGGTGAAGGAATCATGAAAGAATACAGTGGAAGAATTTCAAAGAAATCACATGACGGAGCGTTTTTCTATTCTTCTTCCTCATTTACTCCAGTACACAGTTCCACGTATTTGAAATCACACGTCAGCTGCCTCGCTTCTCGATGTACGACCTTAACGTTGACTCCTCAGCCACAGAACCCACAGGAAAAGTCACATTCAGCATCAATGACAGACCTCAGAGGGTAAAAGGACACATTCACTTATAATGGAACTGTGTGTGCATGACGTGACAAAAAACAAAATACCAATTGTGCCATGTGTTGTATATTATAGTGTTGATGAAATGAGGCATGCATCTATGTCTGCAGGTAGTCATGTGGCTAAACCAGAACTTTCTGCTGCCCGAGGGCATTGACAGTCCAGACATCACCTTCACCGCACTGCGTGGAGGAGGTCTTCTGAGAATCAACATGCAGCCTAGTGGAGAGGTACTTTTACTGTGTGTTTGTCAGTATTTGTGAGCTACTGTACTTACTCTTCATGAATCAGAAATCTCTCTAACTCAGTTCTGCCCCATCAGATCACGTTGAGAACAGATGACGTTGATCTGGCAGGGGATCTGATCCAGTCACTTGCCTCTTTTCTGGCTATTGAAGACTTACAGGCTGAAGCTGACTTCCCTGTCTACTTCAAAGAGCTACGAACCACTCTAACTGAGGTTAAGAATAGCAACATCACCATTAAGATAATCATTTTTCAAAGTCTTTTAACTGCAAACATCCGTTTATGTTTGTCTTAGGTGGATGAGTTTCACTCAGTGCATCAAAAGCTCACAGCGGCTATGGCAGATCATTCCAACTACATAAGAAATATGCTGGTGCAGGCAGAAGATGCCAGACTCATGGGTGATTGGTGAGCATCTTAGTTTGATTAAGCAGTCCTCTCACTTTCTCAAACACATGTACTCACAGAAATGATATTCTGTTTTTTAGGAGAAACATGAAGAAACGCTACATTGAGCTGTATGACCTCAACAGAGATTTGATTAATGAATATAAAATCAGGTCTAATAATCACAATGCCCTCCTCGCACGGCTGAAATCAGTTAACCAGGCCATCCAAAGGGCAGGGAGATTGAGAGGTGGGTGGATTTTACTAAGAAGACCCCTAATAACACAGTTAATGATTATTCATAGTTTTCATGTGATGTTACACTGTGTAGGAATGCCCACCTGGAGGGCAAAACAAGGTTTTCCTCCACTGCCCGGCAGTTATTTTTTGCCAGGTTTTAATGTACTAAAACAGTGATATTAAAAGTTTCAGTATACACCTAATTGATGATGCATGCTGTATACAGGCAAGAAGAATATGAACAACATAAAATGCATGTTTTCCCATGGAAAACCGTTATAAAGACGGTTTAAGGCTTAAAGGATTAGTTCACTCCAGAATTAAAATTATCAAGGTTTAAATCAAGGTTTTTGAGGAAAACATTTCAGGATTTTTCTCCATATAGGGGACTTCAACAGTTACCAATGGGTTGAAGGTCCAAATTGCAATTTCAGTGCAGCTTCAAAGGGCTCTACACGATCCCAGACGAGGAATAAGGGTCTTATCTAGCGAAATTATGTCATTTTCTAAAAAAAATAAAAATGTATATACTTTTTAACCACAAATGCTTGTCTTGCACTAGCTCTGCGATGCACGTCCACAACTTCACGCATTATGTAATCATGTTGGAAAGGTCACGCGTGACATGGCGGAAATACTGACCCACTGGGACCAGTGGAAGATGAGCATTTGTGGTTAAAAAGTATATACATTTTTATTTTTGTTTAGAAAATGACTGCTCGTTTTCCTCGTCTGGGATTGTGTAGAGCCCTTTGAAGCTGTATTGAAACTGCAATTTAGACCTTCAACCTGTTGTACTCCGGTGAAATCCACTATCTAGAGAAAAGTCCTGGAACGTTTTCCTCAAAAACCTTAATTTCTTTTTGACTGAAGAAAGAAAGACATGAATATCTTGGATGACATGGGGGTGAGTATATTATCCGCAAATTTTAATTCTGGAGTGAACTAATCCTTTAATGTGCCTTAATGCATTAAAGGTTGCCCTAGAACCAGCTCTTACCAGATGTAATAGAAGTCTAAGGTGTCCCCTGAATGTGTCTGTGAAGTTTCAGCTCAAAATACCCCATAGATTTTTTTAAATTAATTTTTTTAACTGCCTATTTTGGGGCATCATTAACTATGCACAGATTCAGGCTGCGGCCCCTTTAAATTGCACACTCCCTGTAAAGTAAAAACTTAACATGAAACTTAGCATGTTTGGATTCGTATTCTGTTTGCCTGTATATAGTATGCATCCTCAATAAGGTGTATACTGAATTTGATCTTTTAATTTCACTGTCTTGATATATTAAGCCACATTAAGTGTTTTAGAATGTCCCACTATTTTTAGTGATTGAAATACTGTGCCTGGTGCTTTATATGGATCACAAGTGCCCCAAACTTGCAGTTTGTTCAAATATCTTTTTTTCTTCTTTTGAGAGGTGATCTAAATATTTGTGGCTTGAAACATGGAAAATTGACAGGCTTGGGCTGAAGTTCTATGAATGTTTTGCCTTCCAGGTGCCAGTCATATGACTAAAAACTATGAATAGCTTAAATGCTCTCAGCTCTTCTTTTTTTTTGGCATTTAATTGTAATTACAGCTATAATTAATTCAATTTCCAATTATGCTTTTCAGTGGGAAAACCCAAAACTCAGGTTATCACTGCCTGTCGAGATGCCATCAAGAACAACAACATCAATGCTCTTTTTAAGATCATGAGAGCAGGGACTACTTCCTCCTGAGGAACATCTGGTTCTTAATGACCTTAAAGTGCAGAAGTCTGGAAAATCAGACCACATTCCTGGGGGGAGACCTCCAAAACTGGCCCGGAAAGTGCCCAGTAGCCTGCTGGGAAATGAAAAAGCCTGCATGAGGGGATATATTTTGAATCCAGCCCTCACTGGCAGCAGTTTTGTGTTAGAGGAATAACTGGGTTGGTCTGTCAGTAACTGTAAAGTCTTAGCCAAAAAGTGATAGCCAAAGAGACTGTATTTTGTGTACCAATGGTGTGTAAATCGAGTGTTTTTATCTGTATTCAAGTTCTACATTAAATTATTATATAAATGTGGCTGTTTTCATTCTATCTGTGCTGTTGAACAGTTAACTCGTGCAGCTAGTTTATTTTCCATTATGAAAGAGAGAAAGGCACAACTCCTGAATTCATCAATTCTCTCGCGCGTTCTCGCTTCCCTGTCCTCGCTCCCAGCTCTCAGGAGGCTCCAGTTGCTGCGCTGGCATCTGGCGCGCGATATATCCAACAAGCTTCGAGCTGTGACGTGATCAAGGAAAGGACTTTGAAAATGTGCAAGAAAGCTTGCGCTTGTAACTAATGTACATTCTTACGAACATAGCTGATGTAAACATAGTTTATGTCTTTAATAACGTAGCAGGGAGTTGGAAAAGTTTTTTCTGAAACATGCACACGCAACAGTGGCGTGCAGCAGCTTTAATAGTGGAAGCAGATGTTTGGATCTTCTTGCAGTGCTGTCTTGTCATTGCTCTCCTGCTACGCCTGGGTAAGTTTTTTTAAATGTAAGTTTGAAACGATGAAATTTAGTTATAAAGAAGGCTGAACGCGAAAATGTCATTTAAAAAAAAGCAACTTACGCACTATAATAGGCCTACCTTATATGCCTAAAGGGTAATAATAATTATTCATCGCATGAGGCAGTGTGTAGTCAATTTTAACCAAATTTACTTTTAACTGTATTTGTTTAGAGTATCATTCCTAAATTTAAAATGTTTAAATTACACAAGTTTGACTTAGGCTTATTAAATGCATGTGGTGTTTGTTTTTGAACGAGTTGCTCGCGTATACAGATTCATTCATACGAGTCGCTGTTTTGGGTTTCGAGGCTGTTTGGAAATAAGCTCTTTTGTTAACGAATTGAACCAGATCTATAATAAAACCAGTTGTAGATTAAACACAGCAAAGCCTGTCATGTGTGTGAAAACGATGCTTAAAGGGATAGTTCACCCAAAAAATTAAATTCTGTCATCATTTACTCACACCAAGTTTTTCCAAACCTGTATGAATTTCTTTCTTCTGCTGAACACAAAAGAAGATATTTTGAAGAATGTCGGTAACCAAAATGTTGACGAGCCCCAACTTGAACAACTTGAGGGCAAGTAATGACTGATGACAGAATTTTAGTTTTTGGGTGAACTATCCCTTTAAAGGGTTAGTTCACCCAAAAATGAAATTTCTGTCATTTATTACTTACCCTCATGTCGTTCCACACCCGTAAAACCTTCGTTAAGCTTCGGAACACAAATTAAGATATTTTAGTTGAAATCCGATGACTCCGTGAGGCCTCCATAGGGAGCAATGACACTTCCTCTCTCAAGATCCATAAAGGTACTAAAACATATTTAAATCAGGTTCATGTGAGTACAGTGGTTCAATATTAATATTATAAAGCGAAGAGAATATTTTTGGTGCGCCAAAAAAAAACAAAATAACGACTTATTCAGTGATGGCCGATTTCAAAACAATTTGCTTCAGGAAGACTTCGGAGTACAAATGAATCAGTGTATCGAATCATGATTCAGCATGTCAAACTACCAACGGCTGAAATCACGTGACTTTGGCGCTCCGAACAGCAGATTCGTCACACTGATTAATTTGTGCTCCGATGCTTCCTGAAGCATTGTTTTGAAATCGGCCATCACTAAATAAGTCGTTATTTTTTTTTTTGGCGCTCCAAAAATATTCTTGTCGCTTTATAATATTAATATTGAACGACTGTACTCACATGAACCGATTTAAATATGTTTTTAGTACCTTTATGGATCTTGAGAGAGGAAATGTCATTGCTCCCTATGGAGGCCTCACTGAGCCGTTGGATTTCAACTGAAATATCTTAATTTGTGTTCCGAAGATTAACAAAAGTTTTACGGGTGTGGAACGGCATGAGGGTGAGTAATAAATGACAGAAGTTTCATTTTTGGGTGAACTAACCCTTTAACTCTCGTTCGAGAGAGGCAACTCGGCTTGTTTTTTTGTTTTGTTTTAAATGAATCAATTGACTGAATGATTCAATGACTCACTCTTAACACAAAAAAGACACCTACTTGCCTACTTTTTAACAATGTAGTTTACATACATAATGGACCATTTAACATAATTTTAGTGAACAGATTTGAGGAAATGAAGTAGTATTTACATCTTCTTAAAATAATGGTTCATTTTGTGGTGTTGACCAATTGGATTTTGTTGGCATATGCATCTTATTTGAAAACTGACTGATGATTTGGAAAAGCAACTGTATTTAAGGTATATTTCTGTGAATAACAATATTTATTTATTTTTAATTTGAAGTGCCAGAAAAGATTTCTATTCCTAAATTTGTCAGATGTGAATCCTGTTATAAATTGTTTGTGTATCCTGTTTCATAGAAGTATGCAGTCCTGGCTGTATATGGAGCATAACTTCGGTCAAGTAATATCCTGTGTCTCCTGTTGTTTGATGACATCCAGGATGCCTGTGGTAAGAAGTATGTGTGATGCCTCTCAAATACAGACATATCTTACACAATAGGAAATTGATTTTAAAGGCATGATTTCAAGTATAACTGCAAATTTAGTTGTTTTAAAAAAGAGGTTAAACTTAGCATGATTTTATTTATTTTTTAGCAAAATGATTTTCAAGCAGTTATTGTGCATTTATTTTAACTAGTGCTGCTAATTTAATTTATTTTGTACTTTTGCGTAGCAGAAAAGTCCAAACACTTTAGGAAGAATATGAGACTTCTGCTGAATTTCATGGGAAGATAACAGTGAAATCAGTCACACCATGAGAAGGGTCCATATAAAGGGAGATGTACTTTGCTCCCTGATTCTACTGGTGCTACTCTTTCTGCTGTTATATGCACATCAAAGAATGACACCCGTATGGGGGACATTGCATATTGAACAGGGGTCCACCAGCTCAAGAACCCTCCTCGGTGGACCATCAGACGGACTGGAAACAAAGCCGTTCCCTTCAAAATCTCCAGACATTCCTCTTTGCAAGCCTGAGGTTCAGATCAAGCCTAAAGCACAAGGACCATCAAAGGTCAAATCTCAGAAAGGACGCAGCAAAGCAAAGTCTAAATTTCACCGGCCCTCAACGACAGCAAGTCTGCTACCAACACAGGCTTCCTTTGACTTTTACGATTACCTTCGAAAAAAAGACCAACGGGAATTCAAGCTGCTAATCGATCAGCCTACAAAGTGTTCTGGACCAGAAGGAGCCCCCTACATGCTGATCGCCATAAAATCTGTAGCAACGGACTTCGACAAACGTCAAGTCGTTCGGCGTACATGGGGCCGAGAAGGTGTGTTCCAGAAAGATGTGAATGTCAGGAGGGTTTTTCTTCTCGGTGTACCCCAAAATAAAACAGCACTTCCATTATGGGACAAACTTTTGGGATATGAGAGCCACACTTTTCATGACATCCTCCTGTGGGACTTTGAAGACACATTCTTCAACTTGACACTAAAAGAAATCCACTTTCTACAGTGGATCAATGTGAGCTGTCCCAAAGTAAAGTTTATTTTTAAGGGTGACACAGATGTGTATGTGAACATCGACAATATCCTGGAGATGCTTGAGGGTCAAAAGATCGATAAGGATCTTTTTGTCGGCGACATCATTGTCCACGCGAAACCAATTCGCAGACGCAACAGTAAGTACTTCATCCCCGAGTTTATTTACGGCCAGGGGATTTATCCATCCTATGCGGGCGGAGGCGGCTTTGTCATGTCGGGACATACCGCATTGAAGCTCCACCTCGCCTGCAAAGAGGTGGAACTCTTCCCCATTGATGATGTCTTTCTGGGCATGTGTCTGCTGAGGATTAACCTTCAGCCAACTCGCCACGAAGGCTTCCGCACCTTTGGAATTGTGAGACCATCTGCTGCACCCCACCTCCAGGTCTTCGACCCCTGCTTCTACAGAGAGCTGATGGTGGTGCACAGCTTGACGGTCCCACAGATCTGGCTCATGTGGAACCTTCTGCATGACCCTAATCTTCAGTGTCATAGCAGTCAGGATCTGACAGGTTTTCCCTTTCAATGGAGAGACAAGATGGTGGCTAAGAACAAGGCAAAGGAGAAGCTTAGGAACAATGACTATGGGATAAAAGTGTTTGTGGAGCATTAACTCCTAGAAAATGACTGTACTGTGAAAATAAAACGACGAAAGTGAATATGAGGACAAACTAAAGCGATGTCAGTCAAACCCATATGTATGGGGACCCCCACATGACATGCGGAAGAAAAAATATATATCATGACCATAAGTTAAAGGGTTAGTTCACCCAAAAAAATTACTAAAATTTTGTCATTAATTACTCAGCCTCATGTTGTTTCAAACTCATAAGACTTTCGTTCATCTTCGGAACACAAATTAAGATATTTTTGATGAAATATAATCAAAGTGTCAGTTGTGAAGGCTGTGTATGAAGGGACAGAAATTGCTCATATTTCATCAAAAATATCTTAATTTGTGTTCTTATGAGTTTGAAACAACATGAGGGTGAGTAATTAAAGTGTTAGTTCACCCCAAAATGAAAATAATGTCATTAATTACTCACCCTCATGCTGTTCTACACCCGTAAGACCTTTGTTAATCTTCGGAACACAAATTAAGATATTTTAGTTGAAATCCGATGGCTCCGTGAGGCCTGCATAGCCAGCAATGACATTTCCTCTCTTAAGATCCATAAAGGTACTAAAAACATATTTAAATCAGTTCATGTGAGTACAGTGGTTCTAACATTAATATTATAAAGCGACTAGAATATTTTTGGTGCGCCAAAAAAACAAAATAACGACTTATATAGTGATGGCCGATTTCAAAACACTGCTTCGGGAAGCATCGGAGCATAATGAATCAGTGTATTGAATCAGCAGTTCGGAGCGCCAAATTCACGTGATTTCAGCAGTTTGACGGTTTGACACGCGAATCCGAATCATGATTCGACACAAAAGATTCATAACGCTCCGAAGCTTCCTGAAGCAGTTGTTTTGAAATCGGCCATCACTATATAAGTCGTTATTTTGGTTTTTTGGTGCACCAAAAATATTCTAGTCGCTTTATAATATTAATATTCAACCACTGTACTCACATGAACCGATTTAAACATGTTTTTAGTACCTTTATGGATCTTGAGAGAGGAAGTGTCATTGCTGGCTATGGAGGCCTCACTGAGCCATCAGATTTCAACAAAAATATCTTAATTTGCGTTCTGAATATGAACAAAGATCTTACAGGTGTGGAACGGCATGAGGGTGAGTAATTAATGACATTATTTTCATTTTTGGGTGAACTAACCCTTTAAGAATTAGTTTCCACAACTTTATTGTTAATGACCACATTTTATTAATTTGCTCCCATGTTTTAGTTAATCATGGATGCGATTTGACAATTTCAATACTGAATCAGTACAACATGGCCACGATTTACCTAAATTAACAAGAGGGAACAAATTACTACAATGTAGCCACAATTTACCTAAAATGAGGGAACCAATTAATTATGTTGTTGGAATGAATTTTTAATTTGTGGCCATGATATCTTGTTTTGTTTTTATGAGGGCTCCATTTATATGACTTCCTTTCATGATTTTTTTTTTTTTTGAACATGCTGGAATGCTCTTTTCTACAAAAAGAAAACATCTAATAACCATCAACTGTCCTCCAAATGTTCTGAAGCCATATGATAGCTTTGTGTGAGATAATCAAGTCATTATTCACTGAAAATCTCTGTGATCTGCATTGACACACATAATATCTGAATGTATCTGAACATTTCAGGCTTGGAACAACATGAAGAATGAGTACAATTTTCAAAATTGTCATTTTGGACCGTTTAAAAAAAATGCTCAAATATAAAATCTAAGAAACAAAAGCTTCTGTAGATGGTTCTTATATCCAACATTATATCTTTTTTCTTTTTGGAAATTACTGTAGACTTTGTCTAAATGCTGAAGATTATGCTGTACACGAAGCGCAAAGGAATCGGACACATTTTGTATGCACAAACTGGACACTAATATTATGCATTGAAATGTACTGAATTATGTTATATTATAGAACAGACTATCACTGTATATTATCCTTTATTAGACAAATTGGCACCACTTCTTTTCTTTGATTGATTAGTGTGCTGCATTATTTTGGATGACCTGCTGTCTTTTGGATTTAGATTAAACTGAATTGAATGACTGAATTCTGAAAGTAGCCTGCTGTAAACATGAAAATTAAGTGAATAAAAAATGTTTTTTAACAAAAGACAAAAGATGCCTCCATTTTTTCCCCCCATATTTATTACATCCATTCTTTAAATATTTTTGTTGAACACGCTGTAACAGTTTTAATGAACAAAATGCAAAATTAGCAGTTAAAAAAAAAAAAACGATAATGCTTTCAGTAGATTCAACAAGGAAACTAAAATCCAATGGTCACAGCATTGTTGCACCATTCGGAGCTTTTGACAAACATATACCAGACTATTCCGATTTATACTCCAACGCAATGATTATTGCTTTAAAACATAACAAAAAGAAACAAACAACAACAAAAAGATGCCTGATAATATTGATCTTCCGTGTACATGTTCCTTAAATCTACAGAAGTAAAAATATCTGAGATACAAAACACCACATTGCAATCAATTTAGATACACACATTTTTTTTTAATCGAGGATAAATCCCACTTCCAGAAATGGGTTAAATGTACTGAATCCACAAAAAATAATCACTTTTTGGAGGATGGGGAAGAACATACAATATAGAGAGGGATACAATACATAGCATTAATATGCGCATTACACTGTATGGAGGTTGTCCATTTCTAATTACAATCCTCAGGATGATCATTCATTCATTCATTCCGATGCAAAAATAGGATAAAGTCTGAAGAAGAAACAATACAGCCAAAACCCATTTGATTAAAAGAAAGCATTCACTTGCTCCTGGCGTTAAAAAAAAACATCCACCTGAGATTGGGCAGGCAATCAGCCCATCAGACCACACTCCCCCCTCAGTTACACTCCCTAAATGATACTAAAAAAGCGGTTGTGTTGTTCCTCCTCGACAACGGAGATTCCAATTGTGCATCTAAACAGTTTGCTTTAAGATCTAACCATATTTAAAGTGGAACTCCACACCAGTTTCAAAAAGTACAAATTGCATTACGACAGAAACACCACAACCACTTTGCGAACTTCAAATCACGAAGGGTCATCTGCAGTTTCAATTTAAACACACTGAACACAGTAAACTAGCCCTTCATGAAAAGAGTTCAATATCCAACAAGTCAGGGTTTTTTTCCCTCTTCCTCTAATATTCAGGTACGTTTTCAGAACAAAAGGACTATGACTATCAATTTAGCTTTACATGCTCAGACATACACAAAGCAGTTCAAACAATTTCATTTACAGAGAAAAAGTCAAGACAGGCTCGGTGGGAGATGAGGCACAATGTTAATAGCATCTTCCTTGTAAAAGACCAAACGCTAAGGGTAAAATATGTTAAAAACACCACTGACGGTCTTCCAGCGCAGTTAATGAGAAGTTAATGTAACAGAAAGCTAAAAATGCCCAAGTTAGCCTGAACCACACACTGCAGAAGCCCGAAGGGAGGTGGACATGACAGCCATGGGTGGTTTACGCTGCCAGGCAGCAAAGCAACGAACAGTAGTTCGAGGTGAACAAACCATCTACTGAAGTTAAAACGCTCTAGTCATCTCCAACAGTGGTCAAATGTAGGCTATTCCATCCAAGACAACGGTCGAGGGAAGCTGCTCTAGTGTCCCTGGCAGAGAAAACCAGACACTCTCAGTATGTTAGCAGTCTAGGGGAGTTCAAAACATCAGCTGATCTGATATGGTACCGTTAGGGCAAAGAAACAGTTAAAATTTTGCACACTATTTACAGATCTGTACAGACAAGGACACACTGTGCTTGAGAAAACATCACATCTACTTGCTACGGAAACATCGGCAACAAATCTGTAGAGTAGTAAGCAATAGAGAAAGCTTCAAATCAAAAAGCAATTAAAAATTGATCGAGTTGCTATGCTAAAAACAATTCAGGGACTTAATAGATCAAATCAAAAAGGGAATGTTCTTACACTGTGGATATTAAAAGTGACAGAGATCGAACTGTTGTTTCTTCTTTGGCTAATGATTTGGCAATCAGGCGACAAAACAATTCTGCAGTTAAGACTTTAAGATACTGAACAAGGTAAAAGAACTTCACATCTTTCTACTTTGCACAAAACAAAAGGACGCAAACAGAACTGACGGCATGACATCCAGTGGGAAAAAGAAACAGCGATGGGTGGATGGCTTTTCTCTCCAGTCTGGGTTACAACTCGCTTTGAAATCCAGATTGCACGTCGTCGTTCCCTCCCCCGCCGTCCTTTCTCTCTGAGACTTGCAATTAAAACGTTCCTCAGTGGACAGGAGACAATTATCAAGTAAATTAGGTGTATTTTAGTGCAAATGTTCAAAACTAATGCGCTCATGAACAACAAAACAATAACGGAATCAACGTAAGCGGGTGTACGGTATTGAAATGGGAGGTAATCTGTGCTGTTGACTTGGTATGAAATGGGTTTATGAATCGTTATGTGTGTATGTGAGCCTGTTCATGTGCCATGAGAACATTTTCACAGCACTAGATCCACACTGTGCTAGCTTGTGCTTGTAACCTTACGTAAATGCATACAAAACACACTCGTCATTGAATTTACGCGGCAAAAGTTTGTCCTCTTTTGACTTTGTTCTCATCTTCTGCGCATCGGAAAGCAAATGAAGTCGAATGCATGTGCGTTTTTGTTAAAGTGTTTAGCGTGCAGGGGAGAAATCGGTTCAATGTTTGCCCTTTGGTGCGTCTGGTATGGAAATTTAGAAGGTTGGGCAAAAAAAAAAAAAAAAAAAAAGGAATACACAAATATGTGGAAATGAATCACTGTGCATCCACAAGTACTATAACGATGCTGACGTTGATGCATGTCTGGGTTAAAGCTTTGGGGGCAGAGCCAGGTTTGCATGGTTATCTGGGATAATTAGCAGGCTGAGGGCAGCCTCCATGCTATTATTGAGGAGACCGAATTGAGGCCTCCATTATGATGTGAAGGGGGGACGAGTTCAACTCCAGAGAAACTCCCAGCATGTCTTGCTTTAGCTTGTGTGATGGCAGCAGTGAGTGAAGGCACACTCTACTGGTCAGTTCAGAGGCTCTGCAGGGCTGGACGGGCACCGTGGGCATGGCGGCTTCCTCAGTGGGCACTTGGCTCGGCACGGGCCAGGCTACTTGGACGAGGCGCTCCGTAGAGAGTCACAGAAGCTATGTGGTTATTCTGCATGACCTGTAACCACAACGAACAGCACGGAGATGAGATCCAATAGTTAATTAAGTGCTTCGTTGTTGTACGAGCTATGGATGTTATCTGCCAATATTATGCCAATATCTCTATAAGACAATTTTGATATATAAAAGCTGCAGTCCGTAACTTTTTGTTGGTTAAAAATGATCCAAAATCATTTTTTGAGCAAGTACATAACCAGCTAGTGTTCAAAACTATCTCCTTATCTTAGCCCGATTCACAATGGTAAGCTTGTAATAATGTTTTCTAAAAAGAGCGGTACCGGTGGGTTTCCACTGGAAATTTGAGCATGCAGCCATTCATCTTTGCGTCATTACGTTACCTCTGTTTACATAAAGAAGGAGTCCTATTTACTTGTTCAGATTACATTTTCTGGTAAAAAAAAAAAAAAATCTTATTTTGGTCATATTTCCAAGACTACAATCTGTGATTCTGAAGAACAGTATCCGCACCGATGTGGTGACTGCGGGTGTCTCTCATACGTCCTGAAAAGTGAAGCTGCAGGCTCTTTGATCGCCCCCTGGAGGCTGGATGCAGTACAGGTCATAACCCCCGCCCTCTCAATGCAGTCGAATGAGACTTCAGTGAAAACTTAAAAATAAATTCTGCTTCAAATAAAACTTTCTGAAAGATGGTTTTGGTCATTTAAGGTAGTTATCATCACGCTGATATATATTCAATTGTTCGTTTTTGTGATGATTTCGATTTTAGCTAGCAATTTGATGCTATAAAAACGGGGCGTGTCGTCATGATTCGCCGTTGATTGACAGCTTGTCTGAGGACTGTCGGAGCTTCGAGGGGAGATTGAAGATGTATAACTAACTATTAATTTTCGATTTCTTTATTATTTAACACCAACAAAATGAGTTGTTCAGCAGTAAACTGTACTAACCGACCTACAGGATCTGACGGATCACTGAACTTTTTTCTGTAACATTAAATGTGGGCGTTATAAGCTAATTAATAAATGTTATTAGTTAAGATAACACACCTAATGTTAACCATGTCGGGGAAAAGGTGATCGTTATCTGGCAGTTATTATTTTTATGGGTATAAAATAATAGCAGGACAAAACTAATGATAGCCTACTCTAATTACAGCAATCAATCTCCTGTAACGTTAGTTGAACTTGATTTAAAATGGCAGGACCGTTTCTGACGATTTAGAGTTGTTTCTAGTGGCATATTGATTTTATCTACTGAATTTGCTGTTTCAAAAATATTATTGCTCTAGAAACAGAATAGCCTATTATTTTATAGGTAGAATTTTAAATTGTGTATAATTTTTATAGTCTATTTAAAATACATGAATGATGACGCAGTCGTCTGGGCGGAAGTTTGATACCGCGACTCTGCCTCCGGCTCCACTGACGATTCCTTCTGCGCATGCCCAGACTCCAAACTTCTTTTTTTTTTTGACGTATTGCGTAACGTGTCAGCGCCCATTCGTCGGCCCATTTTGGCTTCAGTTCATTACAATGGAAGGAAGCGGCGTTGCGTCGTCCATCTTTTTTTACAGTCTATGGGTGACTGGCAGCAAACATTAGATTCATCTGCGCTGAGGTAACTGCAATTGCAGGTTTCAAACAGAGATGGCGACAAAGAGGCAAAACTCACGGACTGCAGCTTTAAATAGGGCATGCTCAATTCCCTTATTTTTTACATTTAAAATAACTTTGCAGCCATCAAATGCTCACTTAGAGTTAATCTTTAATAACACTAATTTAATAACACTGTTAACTGCAATCTTTAGTAAATCTCTAAATGAATATCCATATTGTCATTTACATTATAATGTTGTGATGCCTAAATTCACTTGTGACATTTAAAAGACTGATTTTTAGTTTTTTCTTTTTTTTTGGTCAAAATAATTTTAATAGTGACTTTTTATTGGTTACTGGCCATAACATGAAAATAATTATCAGCTTAAAAGTAGGGCTGGGAGATATATCGCATGCGATTGTCACACGCATTTCGTCAGTAAAGCCGGTTCCCTGATTACCGCTAAATCGCCATCACCTGCTTTCAAATGGAGCGGCATTTAATAGACAGAGCCGTAGATCACTGACAAGCTACGCAATATCGCGTTCATTATCGAAGACGATTCATCTGCGATAATGAACGCGATATTGCGTAGCTTGTCAGTGATCTACGGCTCTGTCTATTAAATGGCGCTGGTGATGGCGATTTAGCGGGTGATGGCGATGGCGATTTAGCGGTAATCAGGGAACCGGCTTTACTGGCGAAATGCGCGTGACAATCGCATGCGATATATCGCCCAGCCCTACTTAAAAGGATAGTTCACCCAAACATTGTTTACTCACCCTCAAGTTATTCCAAACCTGTACAGGGAGTGCAGAATTATTAGGCAAGTTGATTTTCTGATCATATTTTTTTCCCAAGCACATTTTACCAATTCCAATCCACATCAATCTTAATAACTACTATTAATATTGTTTTTAATCATTTATAAGTGATATATAATTGTTCATGAAGGCTGGAAATGAAAAATGCCTTATATTCAGGTGTGCAGAATTATTAGGCAAGTTTTCTTTTACAGGCAAAATGAGCCAAAAAAGAGATTTAACATGTGTCTTTTCTTTTCCACCTGTTTTTGTCTGACCCTGCTGACCCAATGAGCATTTTGCTGTCCCTTGGTCATGCTTTAACTTTGCAATTTCTAGTATTGCATTAGTATTGCGTCCTTCTCATGAGTATTTAATAATTTTTGACTTTTCAGTCTGAGTTAAATCTCTTTTTTGGCTCATCAACTTCAAGAAAATCAACTTGCCTAATAATTCTGCACTCCCTGTATGAATTTCTTTCTTCTGCTGAACACAAAAGAAGATATTTTGAACAATATGGATAACCAAACAGTTGACGGGCCCCTCTGACCTCTGACCTCTGGAGGTCAATGGGGTCCATCAACCAACATTCTTCAAAATATTATCTTTTGTGTTCAGCAGAAGAAAGAAATTCATTCAGGTTTGGAACAACTTGAGGGTGAGTAAATGATGACAGAATATTCATTTTTGGGTGAGCTATCCCTTTAACTGCATCATCCAAAATTTTAACATCAGTACATCCTAAGTAGTGTTGTCACGGTACCAAAATTCCAGTAGTCGGTACCGATACCATGAAAATTTTACGGTTCTCGGTACCAAATTCGGTACCACAGTAAAATCTATTGGAACTATTTTACTATTTTATATAGCCTATTTTAAAAACATTAAATATGATTTGGAGTGTGTGTGTTTGTGTGTGTATATATAGGCTACCTCAATGAAATACATTTTTAAATATAAAAAAAAATAAAAAAATAATAAATAATTAAATGCTCAAACATCCATTGTGTACTGTTGAAAAAACAGTATATGTTGGTAAGGTAGGTTTTGAAGCTGTATGCTGGTCAAATGCTGGTCCTGCTGGTCCATACTAGTCCTAAGCTGGTCCTGGACCAGCATAAACTAGCTCAAACCAGCATACCAGCTTCAAAACCTACTTTACCAGCATATGCTCGTTTTTTCAACAGGGGCAACAGACGTGCGTGTTTATTTTAGCTATTCCGTCAGAGAAACAACACACTACAGCCTGTAAAACTATGAAATAAATATCGGTAAATAATGGTAACCTAAATAATAAGAAAGTTAAATATTATTTCAAAAAGCATTCGTTTTTTTATTTCCACACAAAGACGCGTCATATATAGCCAAAGTCCCGTTATTACTTTGATATAGCCGCTTTGCGCTTTGAGAGGGATGTGGGACACGAGCAGGAAAGAGACCATTTCTCTTTAATAATATCTTCGTTATCTCCTGATGTTACAAACAACTGACACTTGTTGTAAAAGGTCTGAAGAGTGTGTTTTATCCTCCGCAGGGGCAAGACATTCAGGCTATGTTTGATTTAGCCGCTGCCAGAGAAAACGAAAGTAAAAATCATGGTGTGTGAAACGCGCTATTCAAAAAAAAAAAACTTGACGCGCCTTATAAAGTCTAATAACAAGCACAAACTCTGTTAAATAGAAACTGACGTGCAAGCAAAAAGGTTTCTGTCCTACGGTGTCTACTTTAACACAGTAAATAATGCGAATAGCCTATAATAGGCCTAAATGCGAACGAAAGAAACGTTATAATCCCCTGCGTGAGTGAAGATTTGGGAAAAGAAAACAGATTCCATGTTCAGTGGAATAACTAATGGAATATTGTTAAATTCTCTGCTAATCAGGTGACCAGATCGCGATTCGGAAAACAGAACACGAAGCTTAAATGTATGGACTCACGCACCTCTCTTATTCGGCATTAACCAAAATGTTTCCATGGCTGCGATGTCACATTTAATTGCTAACCTATTATTTCTTCTGTAAACAAAGCTTTGTGCTTCACTCCTCTCATATTCAAGTAAATACTAGCACAGCCCTATCAGTGGGTACCGAATATACCCGGATTCTCGGTACTCCCGGTACTACAGAAATGCTGGTATCGTCACATTTTCAAAATTTCAGTACCGACTTGGTATCGAAGTACCGGTACTTTTGACAACACTAATCCTAAGTATGATCAGTAAATGATACTTTCATTGGACTGTAAACATGAATACCAGATCTGCCATTTGTAGATATTTATTTATTTTTTAAAATTAATATCTTTATTTATTTGTATTTTTAAAAGAAACTTTTATACAGTCTAACTAAGTAAAACAAACAGCACACACAGATGGCCCAGTCACATACCTCAAATATCATTCTCTGCAGTCCAAAACAAAATGTGGAACCAAAAGGGTTGGTGTTGTTTGCAGAAGATGACCTGCAGAGCAGTGCACAATTAATCGATTAATCAGAGCATTATAAACAGGTTTTCATATGCAGGGGTGGCTGTGTGCATGTGAATTTAAGCATGTGTTTTCATTCAGGCGGTGTTGTTATTTTTAAATAAAACTATTAAAATATGTTTGGCATAAAAGTTTACACTTTATTTCTATAGTCCACTTTAGACATTCTACTAACTATAAGTAACTTTGCAGCTACATATCAACTAACTAGGTTAGTGTCAGTAGAATAAGTCGACATGTAGTTGCCAAGTTACATAAGGTTAGCAGTAAGGATGCACCCATGTATCGGTATTGTCCAATAAAAGCTATTATTTTCACCATCAGCTGATTGTTTAAAAACAGCCGATGATCAGGGCTGATTATATCCTGTCAATCCAAAGGGGGCAGAAAAACATTTCAGACTGCAACTCATACTGTGTGCAAAGAAAATGTCTCGTATTCAATAACGCCTTTAAATAGCGATGTTAAAGCAAGTTCTATTTGACCCTATGAATCAAGCCAGGGTTGCCAAGGTCCCATGATTTTCCCCTACACCAAACGTTATTTGTACCACGCCTCGCATCCAATAATCAAAAAAGTCTCAGCTTTCAAATTCTGTCCATTTTATCACAAAATTCAAACTATATATGGTGTATTTGACATTCTTAAATGTTATGTGACAGATCGCGGTAGTGCCTCAGTTCAAGCAGCACTTTCTTCCACTTTAATACATCTTATGCGTCAGAGAAACCAAGCGTGCCGCCATCTTTAAAATACTGCCTTTGAACTTCCGTTTTATCTCTGTACATTTCTATGGCATCGCTGTCAAAGGATAATTAGCTGGTGAAGTGGATTTACTTATAGAGTTAAAGGTCCCGTTTTTTTTTGTTTTTTTTGAAGCTTTGATTGTGTTTATAGTGTGCAATATAACGTGTTCATGTTTCGCGTGTAAAAAAACACAGTATTTTTCACATAATTTACTTATCTGTATACCGTTGTATACAGATAAGTACGTAACGAGTTCTGATTGTGCCAGCGGTTCCTGTGTTGTGATTCGACAGCAGCTTAGCGCATCTTGCCCGGAAAGGTCACGCCTCTTACCATAACGTGGAGATGCACGCGCTCAGTGTTATTGTAAACATGTCTTTAATTTTACCCTATCAATTTGAGCCGGAATCAGACCCGGTGATTGGACTGCGGGATGAAAATAACAGCGTTTCGACGACATGGCGACAAACACACTCTATAAACGCAACTCTTGTGTATTCCTGTGGGCGGAGGTTAGTCAAAAAAACTGTTTTAGTGACATCATTAAAGAAGGAAGTAGAGGGATGTAGTCCAAACTGGCCGTTCGATGTAGGCGACTTCTGTTAAATAAAATATCTCGCTTGGCATTGAACTTTGAGCTTTAAAATTTTAACAGATTTTATTTATACTCTAACAACAACATTACACACTAACTAAACTTTGAAACATGGGATCACGAAGAACGGGACCTTTAATGAAAGTTATCGTGAGCACTGTAATGTTTAAAGCAGATGTCTTAACAAATTTCAGTAGACCAGGAAGATTTTAAAATGAGCAGTTCATTCATAATTACGTAAGATCGCTGTGGAAATACAAACCAGAAGACAAAAGACAACGAGCACAGCTCTGAAAAGGGGCGGGGCTACGTAAGGTCTATACAAGTTATAGCATTTAAAAGGTAAGCATGAACATTAAAAGGTATGTTGAAAGATACAGTACAACTCACTGAATTGTAACAGGTCTCATGTAATTGCACGGAAAGACATCAATAAAACAGCTTGTGAACAATGTCATTTAACACTGCATTTAACTCAGGAAAGTTACAATGTTTACATGTCGTTAGTTAGCTATAAAAAAACTCTAGAGAGGAGCTTATTTATTGTAAATTATATATGTATGTTGGAATAAATTAGTCATGAATATTGTATACAGTTGTATACAGTTTTTATTTGAGTGTAATTATTATATCTGAAAATAAATTGCAGTTGAATATAATAGATTAGGCTCTTTTATTAATTTTTTTAACCTCTAATTTTATAGTAATGTACCAAATGAGAGGGTTCCCAGTATAGTTTACTCACTCTGAGTAATAATTAATAAACAAATAAAGAAATAACACTGATTTGGGTTCTTGAAATGCAGTGTTAATTTCGTTGACCAATAATTTTCATCATAATTTTAGTCAACGACATTTTTTCAAGGATGAAAACGAGACGAAAAACAAAAATGCGTTTTGAATGACTAAAACTATGACTAAAATCTACTCTAATTTTCGTCAACAAATAAAAACGAGACGAAAATGAAAGAGAGGGACGATTTGGGAAGATATCCAGTCAGGACTGCTGTGTGGAAGATTTGAAGTGTAATGTGCTGATCTAACCGCGGGAAAAAGCGGCGCTGTTGCGCGCTCTACAGACTCGTGCAGCACTTCAGACTGCTTCACAATTAATGAATAGCACACATTTATGCCAAGCGATTGCTTATAAGCTAATGTTGGTGAATTATGGCAATGTTTACTACACGATGTTTATATGGTAGAATGTTTTTGGCTGTTGTAAAAATGCATATTTATCACCCGCATACTGCAGACATTTCAGAATAAGAGTCACGGTGTATTTCGGGATGGTTTATAATTATTATTTTTTCCTGGTCATTATTGTTATTTTGTTTACACAAACTGTATTTAATTTAATTTCTATTTAATTCATAGTAAACTACTGTATCTTCTGTCACAGGAAGGAAAGACTAAGAACATTATTGGACACATTATTCAATATATTTTACAAGTATAAGGGTTATTATAGTTAACTAAACCTAAAACCCAAGAAATCTTCATTACTTGAAATAAACATTAACTGAAATAAAAATAAATATATATATATTAAAAAAATGTAAACTTATTTTATTTCATCTAGTTTCTAAGCTTTAGCTTAACCTGAGGTATTAAAATAACAAAAAGAAATAAAAACTTATAGACATTTAAAAGCAAAAACTAAAAGACATAAACACACAAAAAATACTAAAACTTTTAACTAAAATTAAAATGAAAGCATGACATTGACATTTTAGTCAAAAGACGATGACTAAAACTAAATCAAAATTTGCTGTCAAAATTAACACTGGTTCTTGAAATGTGAAGCTTGTCACATTGCTTTTTTAACTCTCCATGTTAATTTGGCCAAAATCTGGTTCTCACCTGTGTAGTACAACTGGTTTTTCCATGGGGTGTCCTAGCAGCTCCTGAATCTGATCCCACTGAGTAAAAAGGTTGAAAACATAATTAGTACTCACTTAAAAATATCAAATTATTTATCACATACAGTAGTGCATAACATCTAATGCATCTGTATTTCATGTGTAACATGAAGCAAGTGTAGGCTACACACTGTCTATGAATGAACTCACTTTGCTGTAAGTGCTCAGAATGCAGTCCTCACTCTGAGCATCTGTCCCATCTAAAAAAAATATATTAAAGAATGAGACACAAACAAGAAAGACCACACAAACAGAAAAAAGAATAATGATCTAGTCTAGAGAGTCTAATATAAACTGACCTTTTTTAATGATAAGAGGAATCTTGAAATCACACCGATGATATCTGAGATGGGATTGAGGAGCAATAAAGTGTGTAAATAAAGTGGTATGTGATACTGAAACCACACATTTCTAAACACTTGAAATGAAAATCAATATTAATTCAATATGTCCAGACTGCAAACCCTCCAGAGTGACCTTTCCAACAGCAGTGACTAATGCAATACAGCAAAGACATGAGACTCACATGTTGAAATTGTAATGACCAGGGTAGTTGGTGTGAAGGAACAAATTTTTTGACCAGGTGGGTTGAAGAGTCAAACAGTATATCCTGAAAGATATACAGACAAATAATGATGTTATGTAAATTGAACAAACAAAACCTGCATTAACAGCATGTTATGGAGTAATTAAAAATATTAAAAATTTGGTCAAACTTTAGTTTAGGGTCCAATTCTCACTATTAACTAGTTGCTTATTATTAGCATGTATATTACTATGATATTGGCTGTTTATTAGTACTTATAAAGCACATATTAATGCCTTATTCTGCATGACCATATTCTACATCCCTTAATCCTACCAAATACCTAAACTTAACAACTACCTTATTATTAACTATTAATAAGCAGTAATTAGGGGTTTAATGAGGCAAAGGTCATAGTTAATAGTTGGTTAATAGTAAGAACTTGACCCTAAACTAAAGTGTGACCAATAATTTAAGTAATAGAGTAATTTAAAGCTAATACTCACCACTCCCAGAATATAATAATTAAAGAAGTAGTCATTGCATTTGGACGGGACTTGCTTGTGAGGGGAGGGTGAATGGATCTTCATCTGAGACATACAAAAAAGGAAAAGATTTGTCAGGACGGAGTAAATGTGGAGAGGGAATGTTCTGGTTTATTTCTGAGAATGTACTGTGTGTTGTGTATAAAGAGGATTGGTCATTACCTTGTCCTCTGACTTGTAGAAGACCTTATGCGGGGAGCCAAGAGCACTCAAAACATCCTGACAAGAATCTCCAAAGTAGATGTTTCTCTCAACAGCCCGCACTTTCGTATCAGCCAACACTCCCGGGCCACATCCTGAGAAAGTAAAATAACACATACAATGTGACAAAGCAGCATTCCAAACAGCATAACTGTTTACTAATTAAATTTACATTATCACTTGATCACTGGATATCACTTTTAAACTGGATTACAGAACCAAGATTCTACTTTGGTGACCCAACGCAGTAGAAAATTTGGTTATGATCAAAAATTTCACAAATAAACATACACTGCCATTTCAAATGTTTGGGGCCTGTAAGATTTTTTTAATCCTATCTCTCACCAAGGCTGCATTTATTTGATGAAAAATAGTTAAAACGGATCACAATCCCTACAGCTTTTGGGTCACGACCCTTCAGCTGAGAACCACTGGACTATTAATAGTAGTTCAAGTCACACAGTTCTGATTATCAGGAAAACGACCAAAGAATGGATAATAGAAGCTATATAAACATCTTTGTTAAGATCAATAAATCTATGATTATTCCAGCTCTGTGGTTTATGCTATAGTGATAAAATAAACCTATGTTGTTTGTTTACGTATGCTGGTTATGACTAACAATCAAACAATAATCAGCACAAATGTTTATCTCACAGGCACACATTACTTATACTGGAAATAACATGTCATGACATGCCTTTAAACACAGAAACATGCAAAAAAAAAAAAAAAAAAGGAACATATTTGTTGTTAATGGCATATTATGATTACGTAAAATACATAGAGTAGAGTTAAGAATGATCAAAGTATGGTATTCTAATTCTACAAGATATATTGGTTTGTAGTGGTTACAAAGTACAGGATGAGGGCGATGACAAGACCTGGTGATGAAAAGTTTCCTTTGAGTCATCTAAAAAAATATCGGTATACTGTGCATTTCAGGAGTTCATGAGAATATGAAACTCTTATTAAAAGCTATACAGGCTTACAATGAATTTAGTGATGTGCAAATTTAATAGAAACCTCGCATAATGATTTCTGACATTAGCGAATGAATTTGGGCTGCTTGTAATACCTGCGGTGAGGAGACGAAGTTTGAGACCCGTCGGTCCCGCCCCATCCCTCAGCACCTCCACACTTTCTGCATACACATTACCAAGGAAACAGGCTAGAGGCATCACCGGAGCCCTGTGAAGAAATATATAATTTACAGTGATCGGCTGCTTGAGGAAATGCAACCCATGAGATTCTTAACAAATAGCTTAAACTGAGCATTCAAAATTAGACACCCAAGGTTACAGACTAAATGCAGATTAATGCTCCCCTTGGGTCACAGCAAAATTATAAATGAACATAATAAGATGATGACTTTGAAGTTTACAGTCTGTTAGTAAACACATCCATGCTCAAAAGTCTTATGCATATAATCATTCATTAGTGGTGGTGTTTGTACACATTTTTACCCTCACACAAAGCCTTAATAATCCAAACAAATGCACAGATCTTACTTGGTTTCTTGAAGGTTGTTTCCAGAGTAAATGTACATCCGTTTGACAGTGGCCCCATGGGGAATCTGCAGGGAGGCCAAGCCATGGGCAAAGTTAGGCTGTCAAGGCAAAACAGCTAGGAGTAGAATGCAGTGTCTGTGCAGGTGTCTCCTCTGGTGAAAAGATGCTCACATCATCACAATAACGTATTTTGGATAAATTCATACATTGGGTCAGGGTTATTTGATCATTAACTGAAACTAAAACTATTAAAACATTTTCGTTAATTGAAATAAAGACGAAATAAAATGAAATATAAATATTACTTTTGAATTTAGTTTTTTAATGTAATATATCTATATTTTATTTTGGCTTTATTTCAATTAACAAAAATGTTTTAATAGTTTTTAGTTTCAGTTAATGATAAAGTAACCTCGGCCAAATGTATGACTTTATCCAAACTATGTTACTGTGATGATGTGAGAATCTAAGCACTAAAAGCACTAAAACTAAACTGAAATAAATTTAAAAAAATTAAACCTAAATGATACTATTTTAAACTAATTAAAAACTAATACAAATGCCAAAAGCACATAACAAAATGACTAAAAATTAAGTAATTAAATGATAAAATAACCTAATTCAAAATATTTATAAATTATAAAAGTATATAAATAATACTAACATAACACTGATATTGGTATAATTGGATTACATGCAATTATAATAGTGTTACTGTATCTTACTTAAAGTAACATTATTAATAATAAAGTAATATTTCATTAATTTATTAATATCATTATTATTTTACTTCATAAGTAGTACTTAAAATGTTATGTCTTATTATTTATTATTATTAGTTAAATTTTTAATCGTATACTTGAAATATGAAATTAAGCATACATCATTTATCTCATTTTACATGTTTATTTTGTCATCATTTGCTATATCCAGCAAAGTGAACTATCAGATTGAAGGATAATTCTCACAAAACTATATCCTGGTGCTGGGACTGCTAATTATTATTATTATTTATTTATAGTTTACTTTGTTACTAATACAGTTGTGCTTTATTTTTTGCAACCATTCTATATACTTAGCTTTAAATGTCTTTTTAACCGGTATAACACAATCAGATGTAACAGTACAGAAGGCAGTGTGCTATTTCCTACATGTCTGTGCACAGAACAAATAATATGCAAAAGGGAGAGTAAACACAAAAAAAATAGAAAATACCATGCTTATTCAGATATATACCAATATCATGCATCTTGGGATATATACCATAGTATTCTTTGAAGTTCCATATAAATACCATGATAATATGGTATCATTCAGAACCATGGTATTACCATGCATCTAAAGTAACACCAAAGTACTTTTTTATTAGAGCATGAGCACAGGGAGGGAACATAGTCTCACCTCATATTTAGGAGCTTCACTCCAGGAGTCCAGCTGAAAGGAGAAGGAAAGCCCTCGGAAGTTCAGGTGGAAGAGTTGCTCGGCAGCATTGTAGACTGGACAGAGAGAACATGAATCCCCCAATAAAAAAAACATACACACATATAGCAACAAAGGTCTGACACCGACAATAAATCTCACCTCCTGGATGAGTAGCGCCAAAGGACTGATCAATCTGCTCAATAGTAGGTGCTATTGCCTGAGAGTTAAAATGTACTCCACTGTAATGAACAGAGGAATTGGTCATTTTATATTTCTGTGGCTGACAAAGTGGTTAGTGGTGGATGTTAGTATGTCAGCATCTACAACATCTAGAAAAATAGTGAAACACAAATGTAATCCACAATTATTGTGGCAAAACATAAGATCACTTACCAGTATTTCAGTTTCACTTTGCTCAAATCGTACACTTCAATTACCTGCAAAAACATTGGAGATATATTTGCAACGTGATGTAACGGGTGTAAGACATAAACCACACACACACACAGATGTTGTCTCTCACTTTCAGTCTCTGATTGCAGGCGTCAAACAGCAGTTTAATTCCATCCTGAGTCAAGTTGAGAATGAGGTCGTGGCTGAGTGGCATCTGTTTGGTGAAGAGAAAGAGGTCAGATAAGGATACAAATGAACATTTACAGAAAATAATAGTAACAGCACATCCTTACTTGTTCGCTGTAGAGCACCTGGACATTTTTGATGATTCTGCAGTGTTTCTGTAATATGGAAATGGCCTGGGCCAATGGCATCCCTGGAAACAAATCCAGACAAACAAATAGATTGTCAGGTTTCAGTTCACATGATGATAAAAGAAGTGGAGTAAACAGCTGTAGAATCTGCTGTGGTAAAAATATCATAATTACAGGGCATGAACACATAAGGTATGTAAGAAAATAACTTGTCACTGTTTATAATAATTAATTATTACACAGCTTTCTGGAATACTGTATTGTTATTGGTCAAGTGGCACTAAGTTTTTTTAAATGGTCAAAAAAAGAAAAAAAAATCTTCCCTTAAAGGGAAGATTAAAGGTCCACTCATACCAAAAACTATAACCATAAAGTCGGTCAAACAAAAATAGCTCCTCTTACTCTAAAAGAATATTGGATTCCACACCAAAACTATAACAATAATGACACAAAGGAACAATATTTTCCAGCTGATGAAAGATAAAAAATATTGACAGCCAATCAAAATAATTCTGATTTTAAAGTCGGAAGTTGTGCCTATTGTGAAGAGTGAAAAAGCTTCTTGAATGAGAAAAACAAGTAGAATGGGACTTGACTGGATCGTTGGATCATTGTGGTTTGCTATAGAGTGCAAGTCAGGTTTTGAAAGTAAAAACTCGATTCATTTTCTCCAAAGGGAAACAGATTTTTAACAATTACTTTTAAAACCTTAAAGACAGCCCTACTGTGAACTACGAGGTTATTAATCGATGGGATCTGCTTCTGTTGAAGCAGTCAGCACACATTATTTCAACTTATTTTTAAAATAATCATGTTCAACAGTGGAATTAGTACTGAAAAACTACATTAACCATGATGTTGTACAGAAAATTCCACCAATCAGCAAGAAGAAACAAGCAAAACGTGCCAAAATAGCTCTTTATCTCCGTCCACTCCCATAAAGCACTGCGAATGATGTAATTGACAGACGATCTGTCTTAAAGAGACTGATCTAACCAATCATAACAAATCCGCCATTTTGTCCACAAAGCAGTCAGGCCCTTTCCCAAATGGTACACTTCATTCTGCTGAGCACACGTCTGCGAGCTACGCAGAGGACTTCTACCCGGCAGTCAAAGTGGCATTACGTCATTAAAGTGCGGACTCGGAGGAAGACCATGAGGGTTTACAGTGCCATTTGGGATAGGGCCTTAGGGGAGTTAGTAAATTAAAGTGTCTTGAACTTGAAAAATGGTGTGTACTGGCGTCTTTCCGCGGTTGAAACAACATTCCTTCTGATGTTCATTCATGTTTATTTGATGCTATAAGAAGAGATGATCCGTTCATGAGCCGCTTGAACTGAGGCACTACGGCGATCTGTCACGGCACATTAAAGAGCCGCAAAATGGTTTTTATTGTTTAAATATATTTTAAAATTACAAAATTTGTTTCATATCAAATGTAACCTTGTCTGTCTGTCGACTCGTTGTCAGTGTCCTCTTTGCTCCACTATGTATTTTTCACTTCATGAGAACATGATGTGTGGCGTGAGAGAAACATGACTTGTCGGACGTAGCAACAGTAACTAAAGGGGGCGGGTCTTTGCAAATGGTCAATTGACCCTTCACAAAGACCCGCCCCCCTTGGTTACTGTTGCTTTGTCCGACAAGCCATGGTGCTGTCACGCCACACACAGTGAAAAATACATCGCAAAGCAAAGAGGACACTGACAACATGTCGACAGACAAGACAGAGCAGGTTACTTATGATATTAAACAAAGCCCCAGCTTTCAAACTGTGTATTTTTTTTAAGAAATTCGAACAATAAAAACCGTTTTGTGGCTCTTTAATGTGTCATGACAGATTGCTGTAGTGCCTCAGCTCAAGCGGCTCGTGAACCGATCATCTCTTCCTACTAGTTCATTTATAGCATCAAATAAACATGAATGAACATCAGAATGTTGTTTCAAATGCGGAAAGACGTAAATACACACCATTTTTCAAATTCAAGTCCACCAAGGTTAATCTTCTAACTCCTGACTGCTTTGTTGGACAAAATGGTGGATTCGGCGTTATGATTGGTCAGATCGCTTGTCAATCAAACTTCCGGCGAAGGGTCAATTGAGTCGGTCTCCATAAGCTCTCAAAATACTTAAATATTTGTGTGTATGTATATATGTAATATGCTTATACATATTTTGCAATAAACGTAAAATAGTTTTTGTTTTAATAAAAATAATAATGAGCCGCTTGAACTGAGGCACTACGGCGATCTGTCACGGCACATTAAAGAGCCGCATAATAATAAAATAGTAAATAAATAATAATAAAATAATAAAATAAATACTTAAAGGTACCGACCGACTCGGAGCAAGGTTAGGATTGGAGGGTGAGTTTTGGAGGCGGAGCAATAAAGAGAGGGGTGGGTTTGTTTGGGTTGATTTCAAATATCAACAATGCCCAACAGCGTTTTTGAAATATGGCTTAAAAAGTACCTTTAAGTACAGTCTTGTGCCTTTGTATTTTTGTCAGATTTTCAAATACTTTTTTGCTTCAAATCCATATAAATATAAGAATGCCCATATTGATTTTATGGTGACGATAATTTACAAGATAATTTAAAAATGAGATAATAACAATACAACATAATATATAACATATAATAAACTCGTATTTATATTTAATGTGCATGCATTTATTTTTTGGTATGCATTCGGTATGTAGAAGGAAATAAACTAGATAATGTCAGTATCGCAAAATAAATCCATTCAGTGAGATGCAGTCCTTTGAGATAACGACTCTCCTAATGACGGTTAAACATACCGTTTCTTTTAATATCCTGTACCAGTCAGTGAAAAATCTAAAAGGGACAAATAATTAATTCAGTGCAACAGAGACCTTTTTCAGGTCAAGTGAACCTCAGTTGCGAACGTGTCAAAAAGCATGTAACGCAATTGTGAAATCCATATGGCAACAGACTATAATGTCAAATAAAATAGCTTATTTTCAAATAGTCTGCAAACATCCTGTCGAGCATAATTCAACCCTTGTCCAACATGCAATGGTTACTAAAGATTCTGAACTTGATTTCAACACTCACCTAATGCGAATTCCCATTGTTCATTTCCCAAAGATCGCTCAGGAACGACCTCCAGATCCAGCATTGGCGGGGAGAAATTGGGGATATCAACGAGGATCTCTGACTGTGCCAGATCTGAATCTTCTCTCTCGAAAAATCTTGAATAATCCACCGTTAAATCACCAAATAAGTCCAAATATTACGAAGTAGTATGTTTAAAAAGCTCCCACACACTTTAAACACAGTTTGAGTGACACAGGACACCCTGACGTCAGATATGTCAAAACACAAGTGATGCAATCAAGCTATCAACGCATTCCACTGTCACCATGCTTATAAATAACACTATACAAAGACTAACAGGTACACATTTACAAACACACCAACAAAAAGATCAATATGACAAAGCTTAAATAAATTAGACAAGTAAACTGTATGTCAGTCACAGCGAGCTGATGTCCAGGACCAATTGGTTACAGGTTGCAGCTGTTTTTATCAACTTCTTTAAACATGAATTAATCCAAGACGTTATTTATCTTATAACTCACATACATGGGAATAAAGTATTTTTAAAACTGCTGTCTGTTGTGAGAAAAAGAAAAGAAAAAACACTTTCATCTGACCTTTGACTTACTCCTGAATCGCATATAACGCGTAAGCTACTATTTATTACAGCGAACGAAGGACATTTCGTGTCCAAACAGTTACATTAATCTATTTATGACCGCTCTATACGAGTCAAGACACACACATCAGACTATCAGTGACTCGCACGAGCCTCGCCTGACGTTGTTTTCTTTCTTTCCGATGATTCAACAGCAAGCAAACAGATCACCACTTATGACCATCATCTGTTCATAATAACACGGATTTCTCCGCGTTCGGCCGTTTCGGTTGTTGGAGGCGCCGGACTGTTACATTCAGCTTTATTTTCCGGTGTCTTTGACGTTTAAGATTTGCTTAAGATGATAAAGAAAGAGCCCCTCCGTGCCAAAAGCAACTTCCATCCAAAACACCATGATCAGCTGATAATTCAACTTCCGATACGAGCGAGATAGCACTTCCTGGCGGCAATCTTCAAAATAAAAGTCAGCGACGTTTTATGTTGATGAATTACTAGTCAGATTTTGTGTACCACGCCAAAATGAAAATAATTATGAGAGGTATACTGTTGTAATGTTGAACACAGTTGGATAACGTTATATATATATCCTCCTGACGCATCCAAGCTTTATAATGGCAGTGAGCGGGATCAACGAGTGAGCTGAAGAAAGTGCTTCCGTCCACATCCATCCATCATAAACGTGTACTCCACACGGCTCCGAATGTAGCGATGCGTTTGTGTAAAAAATTTCCATATTTAACAAGTTATGAAGTAAAATATCTAGCTTCCGCCAGACCGCTTTCCATATTCAAATTACGAAAAAAACGGAACTAGCCTCGCGCAGGGTTGCCAGGTTAGGTTTTCACAACAAATCCGCCCAATTGCTCCTCAAAACTAGCCAAAACTAGCCCAAAGGCATTTCAGGGGGGTCCCATGGTAAAAATCGCGTTCCGGGGCTAAAATTCGCGTTTTGGGCTGGGTTCCCCTGGTAAAATTTGCATTCCATGGACTAAATATCAAGTTATTTTGGGTCGATTCAACCCGCAGCAACAGTGCTGGAAGTTTGATTGACATGCGATCTAACCAGTCATAACGCCGAATCCGCCATTGTGTCCAACAAAGCAGTCAGGAGTTATGCCGCGTTCCAGGCAACTCTTAACCCGTGTTTTTCCAACCTTCTACCCGTGAAAGTGCACTGGAACGGCAGTCAAACCCGTGACTCGTACTAGATCGATGTACTCCCAGTACTCTCACTGAGCAGGTTACTAAGTAACGTGTTGTCAGTGTCCTCTTTGCTCCGCAATGTATTTTACACTGCGTGACAGCGCCATGGCTTGTCGGACAAAGCAACAGTAACTAAGGGTAGTGGGTCTTTGCGAAGGGTCAGTTCCACGGGAAAACCGCAGACTTGGCAACACTGGCATTTTTTCCGTACATTGAATAGGGAAGGCGTAGGAGGTAGTGTAAGCTTTCTGAACTGCGAGAGTTTTACACTTTCTTCGTAAGTAGCATATGGAATGCTGTCTGGTGGAAGCTAGATATTTTACTACATAACTTGTTAAATTTGTTGTGTTTTTTTGTTTTGTTTTTTTTACACAAATGCATTGCTTTGCTTCAGAAGGCCTTTATTAACCCCCGGAGCCGTGTGGAATATGTTTATGATGGATGGATGCGGATGGAGGCACTTTATTCAGCTCATACTTGTTGATCCCGCTCACTGCCATTATAAAGCTTGGATGCGTCAGGATATTTTTAATAATAAATATCTCAGATTGTGTTCATTAGAAAAAAGAAAATCATATACACCAAGGATGGCTTGAGGGTGAGTAAAGCTTGGGCTAATTTTCATTTGAAAGTGAACTAATCCTTTAACTGACATATCAGAAAATACTCAAAAGACCATATTTCCACTACAATTCTCTATACATAAAATTAATAAAAAAAAAAAAAAAAAAACAGTGTCTGTCACCGAGAAAGATAAGGAGTTGGTGTTATAGGCAGGGGCAAATATGTTTGTTGTAGATTGAGAATGCTGATAAAAGCCACTAGATGGCGTCATTTATTAAAGGCCTCTACAGTGGCTAGCGAGTGCTTGCATAACAGGCCTACAAGTGATGATAACACAGAGAGACCGTGTGGTAAATGCTGAGATTAAGTGAACTGTCTGTGTTTTGTAATTTAATCTTAAAAGCATGACTTAAAATCTTCAAATTATATGTTCACCTGCTGTCTGAATATTTTGCTCTCATTTAATTTACATGTGTTTTCTGTGAGTAGCCTGCTCAGTTTAGTTTTATAAAACATATTTGTGTCCTGCATGAATCCTTGTAATAAAATAAACAAAAAGAAAAGAGCAAAAATATTTGTTGGGCATATGCATGCAAATAGAATAATGAAACATAATTATTCCTTACAAAAATTAACCATGGTTTTATTATAGTAAATGTGTAGTAAACTTGTTTTTTTTTTTAAATTACCATTTGTATAACCACAGTTTTACTTAAAATACCATGGATAAACTATGGTTAGTATAGCAAAACCATAGTTAATTTAATATATTAACCATGTTTTTTTTTTTAATTTGTAGTAAAATCATGGTTAATTTTCAGTAGGCATAATAGGAATAGGATAAAATAGAATAGAATAACAGCAGCATTCAGAAGCTGAAGAGTTCTTATTTTGAGTCAATGATTTAAAAAATGTAATATATAATCAATATTTGGATGAAAATTGTCATATATGTTTAAGTTCCAGATGAACCTCCTTGTGTAATGCAACAAACTGTTTGTTTATTTTAAGGAACATGCTTTTGTGTCTCTATAAGCAAACCCATTTAACCCCATATTGTCCCACTGGGCCTTTTCCCATAATTAAGTAAAAACCTAGTAAACAACAACTGTCCTATTAGAATGAAAGATACATTTTCAGAAAACCCTTCTCAATAGTATGCGATTTATTCATTTGACATAAATTGATTGAAAAGATAGAACGAGACACTTTGAATGATTTGCAAAGCTCTGTGAATAATTTGACTTTCTCTGCACCAATAGCCCAGATCAAAACTCCAATTACATTGTTTGTGGAAACATTGTTGGCCCTGATTTTATTTATTGTGTTTGGTAACAAACCTTGCCAGTCTGTTTCACAGGGGTTTTTGTTTGTTTTTATCCTTCAGATGGGAACATGATGAATAAAACAAAGAGTAAGGAATTTTAACACATGTTGCTAACGGTTAAAAATAACAGAAAAATCTGTGTCTACTTATACAAACAATCTAAAACCACATTTCTCTCCTTGTTTTGAGTTCAGAAGACAGATTCATGTTGAATGAAGAGAACTAGAATAAAATGTTAATTGTTTTAATAATGAATATAAAGATATAGTAATATAAAAAACAAAGGCAATTCATATACTGAAACAGGCCATGCTTTTTGTGTTATAAAGCACAATAAAACAATATGGAAAGGTTAGACATGCTCAAAGAAAATGACAACACATCTGTTAGATAAAGCAAGCAAAAGAATCTATTATCAGAGTGGCGTGCTGTCGGTGTGTCTGGATTTTTAGTCTAAAACTTTATGAATCACCATCTTTAGAGGGATAGTACAAACTCAGGAAAAACTTTTAAGTTTATCCACAAAAACCTCCAAACGCGTAATGTAATCACAGGCCAGCTGTGTGCACTTGTAAAGTTGTTATAATCCCTCTCGGTCCTATAAACAGGAAAATACATAATATAAAGCATCATGCGTGCATCCACAAATAATACAGTTTCTCCTAACGTCCAGCCAAGTTTTCCTTTTTTGGATATCACTGCTCTTTTATCTATTGTTAGCAAACTGATGAAATTTTTATGTGATACAATAAAGAAGCTATATAATATATAATATAAAAATGGTTTTGTACTAGCAGCTGTGGATTGCAAGAATTTAACCATATAAAAACTTCAGTGATATTAATGTCATTTTCATGTCATTAAATTATAATACTAACATCTCAACAAACCTTAAATCTTTTTAGAGTATTATTGTGTACCACATAAAGTCTTAAAATGTCACAAAACATGATCAGAGCCAGACAATACACGATAATAAAATAATATAATACAGATAAAATACAACACCAATGCACTGAGAAGAACTTTTAATTAAAATCTAAATAAATTAGATGATCTGTGCAGTGAAGTACCATTTTCCTCATGAATATTAGTTTTATTCACATTTTTACCCAAGGCCATTCTTTTTTTTACACTTTATTTCGGTGGTCCACTTTAGACATTCTACAAACTATGAGCAACTTTCCATGTCAATAAACTCTCATTAGAATATTAGTAGAATACCATATATGCTTAATATATGCTAACACTTTCGATTTTCAATTTCGATGGTCCCCCAACAGACATTCTACTAACTTTGCAAGTCAATTTCTGTACAGTCTAATCTTTAGTTAATTTGTCATTCCATACAATCTGCCATCCAAAGGATAAGTTTAATTACGGCTATTAAAAAAAAGGCTATAAATGATCCGCCTCACCTGTAATGTAACCTACTAGCTGGGACTCGCTCTTTATGTATACAGATGTGACGCAATGACGCAAAGACAAACTACGACATGCTCGAATTTCCTGCGAAAACCCACCAGTACCATCCGAATTATTAAACATTATTACAAGCTTATACCGTTGTGAATTGGGCTAAGGAGATAGTTTTGAACACTGGCCAGTTATGTACTTGCTCAAAAAATTATTTTGGATCATTTTTAACCAAAAAAAGTCACGGACAGCAGCTTTAACTTATTCTACCCAAACCTTAACACCTAACCCTACCCTAACTACTAATACTCTAACAAGAGGTAGTTGACATATAGTTGCAAAGTTAATTGTTATATCTAAAGTGGAATAAACTATAATCTTCTTATTTTTCGTTACAAAAATATTAATAATTTCTAGTATTGTCCTTTTAAATATATATGTTCTATTTTTACTGAAACAATATTTGATGTATTGTCTTCTACTATATTTTATATATGGTAAATAAATTAAAATTGCAAATAGCACAGTGCAAAATTCAACAAAATAAACATCCAGTGTGAATGTTTACAAAGTTTTGGTAACACTTTACAATAAGGTCTTTTTGTTAACATAATGCATTAGTTAACATGAACTAACAATGAGCTATATATCTTTTTAAATGAAATATTCATATTCATGTTAGTTCACAGTGCATTAACTAATGTTAACATATGCAACGTTTGATTTTAAAAACGTTTTAGTAAATGTTGAGATTGACATTTATTAATAAATGCTGTAGGAGACGTTCAATTGTTAGTTCATGTTAACTACAAATGAAACCTTATTGTTAAGTGTTACCGTCATTCTCTTTTACATAGCCTGCTTTGTTTTCTTTTCGAGCAATCCAAAGCAACTCCCTAAAAGAGCTCTGTCATGTTTGCTTGTTCTCTCTGTGCGAGCAACTTTCAGCGTTAAGGGTGGACGTGATATTTCAAACATCAGATCAGTGCGTTTATGTATTGGGTGCCCGGAAATTTTTCCAAATAAACACAGCTTGATTCAACTTGGGTGGGCAGACTTATCAACAGACTAATTCTATAAACAAATGAAGGAATAACCGAGCACACCATTGGCTGGTAGGCAGGGGACACGCGGAGAGAGAGGGAGACTCGAGGCTTTCGGCAATGAAAATTTAATTAATGTGGGTGGGCTGAGGGAACACAACGAGTGTTTATCATAGACAATTTATTTTCCAGCGCTAAGTCAACATAAAACAGCAAAACGGACAACAATTATTTAACATTTAGACTCATGAAGCGGACACACCGGTGGCGATCTCCCCAGACTGAAACTGTCCTCCGAAGTCATGAGTTTATACCACAGCCCAGTGCCACAGCCCGGCGTGGCTGCATCGGCTCTCAGTCTGTCGAATTCCTCCCTAATCTATGTTTACGGTGGCGAAGTTGGAGGCATTATTCCCGCTTTGGGATTCGCGTCCAGCCGGCAGGAGCCTCCGCAGAAACCTCCCTACAGCTACATCGCGCTCATCGCCATGGCAATCAAGAACGCGCCGGACAAGCGCGCGACGCTGAGCGGGATCTATCAGTTCATAATGGACCGCTTCCCCTATTACCATGACAACAAGCAGGGCTGGCAGAACTCAATCCGCCACAACCTCTCGCTGAACGACTGCTTCATTAAAGTGCCCAGAGAAAAAGGCCGACCAGGGAAGGGCAGCTACTGGACGCTGGACACCAAATGTCTGGACATGTTCGAGAACGGAAACTACCGGCGACGGAAGAGAAAGTGCAGGACTCAGGAGACTGGTGAGACTAAACTCGGTCACAAGAGAACACGAGCGACGACTTCCAAACTTCATCACAGTACCCAGGTGGAGAAAGAGTCGCAGTTTAACGACAAACAGCAACACGAAGAACATCCTGAAACAGATATAAACGTCCAGGAGAAGTTTAACGGCACCCAACCACAAAATAGTGAGGCTAATGGGGCCACACACGCCTCCGAGTCCACGAGAGACTGGTGTTTGGCACCCTCGACCGCAGTGGGCGCTAACCCGAGATGCCCGACGCCTGAACAGACCAGCACAGTGTCTCCAAACACTCTAATTCACACAAACACACCGCATTTAAGCGCGCAAGAGACGCTGGAACCTGTGAAGAATGACACCGGACGCGCGCAAAATGGAGACGCCAAATCCAAAGTATTAAACGCGCAGACGCACCCTCGAAAAAACACTGACAAATCGAAGGAGTTTAGCATTGACAGTATTCTGTCGAAAAAGGAGAACCAGTTCCAACGGAGGTGCGGCATTGCTGGAGGAGCGCCGGTTGAGTGTGTGGAGTCGCGCGGTTACGCGCTCACGTCCTCGCTGATCGCACACGCGCACCCACAGCTGTACCCGCGCGGATTCCCGCTCTGCTCCTACCTGTCTCTCACCTGTCCTGACAAAATGCTGAACTTCAGAGAGAAAACAGGCGAGAAATTATTCTTTTGACGACTCTTTGGCTTCACGAATCACTGACTGTATAGCAAATAAATTCAACAAACTAGTTTTACGTCTAGAAAGATTCAGTGAATTCAGTATCAGTAACATTCTTATTTTCTCTTTATTTTTATTAGTTGCAATCAAAACGTTTTTAAACATATATCGAGAATTCAGGATTGCTATTATTTCTTCTACTACTATTATTGTTGTTGTCGTTATGAGATTCAACATGGGTGGCCTGGTCAATCTACAGACATGCCTATACTGTACAGTACTAACAGTAGTTAATTCTATGATGTGTAAACAATGATCAAGAATGCACTCATTGCAAATCATCCACAACACAGATGTCTTTGTAAAATGTTATTGTTTATAATATAAGAACAAATGTTTCTCTCAGTGACAGATACTTGACAGAAGTGCATTGTCCTGTTGTTCTTGTCCTCTCGAACTATAGATACACACAAACTCAAACTTGATTTACTGCTTAAAGATACATTTATGGAAAGAAAAGAAAATTAGTTGGTTTGTACATTGGACTTTTGATGTGAGATTCATATTAAGTTAAACAGAGAACTCGATTCTTCAAATAAACATTGACTATGAGTAACACTTTGTTGAAATTGATACCTTCAATTTCCTACACAAAATAATCCGATATACTTTATACATGAAGCTGTTGACCTAAACTGAAACCCCAAAGATATATATATATATATATATATATATATATATATATATATATATATATGCATATATATCAAAGACTACTTGTTGCTCCAGGACTATGCATAATCCCGAACTGTGAAACTAGTCTACCACATGTATTCCTTGCCACCATATATAGCCATAAGTGGTTTTTGAACTGAAAGGTCTAAGCCTCAGAGAGTGCAAATCAGGAATGCTTGTGGAAATAAATAAGCTTCCCCACATTGAGCAGAGGAACTCACATCCACAAGCATTTCCTGTGTATAGGATTCTTTTGGTCAGAAGTGTAAATAGAGCGTCATCCATCTGAAGGTTTGTAGAGAGAAAGAGACTACATCTCTCAATCTGCTGCCTCCATCTGTCCTCCACTTCACAGATGGGCTCCTTAGATGGAGCAGTCCGCAAGGACTCTGCTGGATCGCAGCCCTGGATTTGCCATCCATGATCATAACGAAACACTGCTATCTCTAAGGTGATCTTTAAGATTATAAAAGAATGTTCTTTCATGATCGGCGGAATTTCATCATGACATCATATACCTCATGGATGAACTATTCAACCATGACTTTTAAGTATGACCTTTACCGAGACAGCTTTATTGCATTAAACCCAAATAAGTGAAATAAACTGGATCTCATTGTCTCATTACATTGCTAAAGATAATTATGCCCTCTAGTGTTGTAATGTAGGCTGCAATACTCAACCTCAATTAACACACATAGATGACTTAAGTTATTAGTCTATGTTTTATCAATACATTTTCATCTCTGCAAAGATCCACTGATGTAATACAGATGGAGTGCTAAATGTCTCAACTGCTGGATATTTGTTTTTTTAGATCTTTTGGTAACCGCAAGAACAGTATCACAGAAGGCAAATGTTGTCTCAACAGCTTGAAGCTGATGGAGCACAGAGCTGGATGTGAATTTTTAATGACAACATTCTCAGTTTGTGTTCTGTCCTTCTCAAGCATTATATGAAAATAAACATGAGAAGAAAGATTATCTTCCTAAGTGTTTAAACTTTAAAAAATTCACACTCGAGAGCGGTCTCATTTTCATTTATTTTGACTGGAAATAGAGCACACTTTCTGTGGCCGTAACCACAAGCGCTCTACTGTGAGAGGTGCCAAATGAAGGCACGTTGACTTTAAAGCAGAATTTGATAAACAGCAGTTTTCTAGTTAAAAAAAAAAAAAAACTTTCTGTCACACAAACATGTTGTTTAGCTGATTTAAAGTCATTATTCACTTCTTCTCGCAAAAACCTACATTGATTCAGACCACAAGTGAAATGCTTCTGACACACTGCCTTGCAGTGATTTTAAAACAATTTAAAGGATTATTTGATGAAACCAGTACATTTTCTAGTTTGATAAGGAGATTTTTTACGATTTTAAACATTATATCAGACAATCTATGTATTTAGGTGTTCATTGTGCCATTAATGTAAATATTCAATACAGTATAGATGTACAATAATTTGACATTATTGTGGTCATGGTCCTGAAACTATGCAATCTAAAAATTGGGTTGTTTTAACCCAGTGGCTCGGTTAAATGTTTGTCCAACCGCTGGGTAGTTTTATTTAACTCAACTATTGTTTAAAAATTACTGTAATGCTTGCTTAAAATGAATCCAAAGTATGCTGTAAATTAAACATTTATTAATAAGTTTGGTTGCCTCTATAATTATGTCTGATTTTTAATTTCCAACCTGTTTGGGTTCATTTTAAGCCAGTCATATTGTAATTTTTAAAGAGTTAGTTCACCAAAAAATGAAAATAATGTAATTTACTCACCCTCATGCCATTCCACTCTCATGCCGTTCCACACCCGTAAGACCTTTGTTCATCTTCGGAACGCAAATTAAGATATTTTTGTTGAAATCCTATGGCTCAGTGAGGCCTGCATAGCCAGCAATGACATTTCCTCTCTCAAGATCCATTAATGTAATAAAAACATATTTAAATCAGTTCATGTGAGTACAGTGGTTCAATATTAATATTATAAAGCGACAAGAATATTTTTGGTGCGCCAAAAAAAACAAAATAACGACTTAGTGATGGCTGATTTCAAAACATGAAGCTTGGGAGTGTTATGAATCTTTTGTGTCTAATCATGATTCGGATCGCGTGTCAAACTGCTGAAATCATGTGACTTTGGCGCTCCAAACCGCTGATTCGACATGTTGATTCCTAACGCTCCGAAGCTTCATGAAGCAGTGTTTTGAAATCGTCCATCACTATACAAGTCATTATTTTGTTTTTTTTTGGTGCACCAAAAATATTCTCGTCGCTTTATAAAATTATTGAACCACTGTACTCACATGAACTGATTTAAATATTAATGGATCTTGAGAGAGGAAATGTCACTGCTGGCTATGGAGGCCTCACTGAGCTATCGGAATTCAACAAAAATATCTTAATTTGCGTTCTGAAGATGAACAAAGGTCTTATGGGTGTGGAACGGCATGAGGGTGAGCAATAAGTTACATTATTTTCATTTTTGGTTGAACTAACCCTTTAAACAACAGTTGGGTTAAATAAAACTGGATTTAAAACAACCCAATCACCTGGTTTGTCCATTGTTTTTAACCCAGCATTTTTTATAGTTTGAGGTGCTACCTAGAAAGAGATATTAAAGCTATAATATGTCTATCATTTCTAATATCAGCTGTTTACTGTAAAATGCTATGACCACCCCCTATTGACAAATGTAGATAAATATAGATAGTGATAAAATTGTAAGAAACATTATTTTATTTTCATAATGAACCATTTACCAAGAATCCAGTCATGAAGAGGTCTATCGGCCATGGTTCAAATCTTAGATCACCTTAAATGACTTATTTGAGACTGAACTGACAAGGCCTGATAGATCAGACAGGGGTCAAATCAAGAATGAGAGAAAAGGAGCCATACTGCAGAAGCGTCATCGCCCTTGTTTCATGTGCAATCACGTCTCCAAGCAGCACTAAATCATACCATTTCAAGCCGCCGGCATCAAAAGAGTTTAATCTGTGTGTTTATTATATATTTTCACTCCTAGCGTAAACCAAACTCAGTTGTCCAAATACGCTCTCAACGCTGAGGGAGGGGTGGGGCTCTGATGAAGATTGATGGTCTCTCTGGGAGGAACATTAGCTGCTAATCAAGTTATGTTTCCTTGTGCTCAGTTTTATGCATCGCTATTTGCATGCGAAGAGCTCTAGATCCCTGTTTGCTATCAGACCTGCTTATGAAACACACTCATGCATCCAAGTCAGAGCTGTCCATCCAGATAGAGACACCTTCATGCATTAACTAATCACTGTGTTTAATTTAAAAAGGACAGACATTTTCTCTTTGCAAAATTAAAAGCAATTTAAGTTGACCTAAAGTGCAGCAAAATTCAAGAAAAATAAATTTGAACAAATTCTCAAATAAATAAAAATAAAATGTTTTATTATTATTTAAAATAAACACATCAGCAACATAATGTCAAGTCAAGTCACCTTTATTTATATAGCACTTTATACAATACAGAGCTTTACAGAGATAAAGTCTTTATGACCGCGCACTCGTATTACTTTGAATGGGAGAAAGTGCAACACCCAATATGGCGAATAAGCCCCGCCTTCTAAGTGAAAGAGCCAATCGTTGATTAGAAATGTAACGCGTCACTGCAGCTGCCAGCGTTCTCAGACTCGCGTTCATGACTGCGCATGCACATTTTCTGGTCTAGCATGAAAAACAGGTTTTTAAACGCTATTTGAACATAAGAAACAAGCTTTATGAGACTGTTGTTGTCAGATTTCATTGGTGTTTTCAAATATGAAATTTACTGGTAAGCTTAGTGAACAGTTTTGGAGAATTTGATGTTTCCCTATTCAAAAAGATAGGAGCTGCACTTGGATGCCCGGTAGCCGTTTCAAAGATGGCCGCCGAGTGAAATGACTCGTCTCAAAGGGACTTTGGTGATAAACAGGAAAATAATGATGCAGTGATGCAAACAAAATTCAATTCTGCTGTAATGCTGCTCAGTAGTTTCATTATTCAGCTGAAGTCAGTTCAGTGTTGGTTCAGTTGGGCTCACTAACTGTGTAAAGTTAAAGCTGCAGTCCGCAACTTTTTTTGTGTTAAAAATTTACAAAAATTATATAATGAGAATATACAACATGAATCCATTTTCCAAACCGTGTTTTTGTCTTATCCTGAATCATTATGGTACACTTATAATAAGTGTTTATATTCAGACTATTTCAGACCAGACTGGTAGGACTCGCTGCAGAGTATCACAGTAACTGCGTGACTCGCCATAGACATACACGGAAAAAGTAGCTCCGGCTGAAATGTTCCTCTGCAAGACGCGTGCAGTTCTGTTTATTAACCGCTAGAGGGCCAAAAATCGCGGGCAGCAGCTTTAATCAATTCAGCTATAAAGCAGCTCTGCAAAAACAGTGATTTCATCATCCAGCTCAGTTCAGTTCTCATTCAATAGTGTCAGTGCAGTCAAATCAATAATATTGCTGAATATTAAGTGTCCCCAACTAAGCAAGCCAGAGGCGACAGTGGCAAGGAACCCAAACTCCATACAACTCTGACCAGATGAATGGACGTGTGATTGTGATAATGGAAATAAGACATTATGAGTACAAATGAAACCAGTTAAATGAAAGACTGGTGACTTTGTTAAAAAAAAAGAAAAGAAAAACAATAACAAATGTGGGCCTAAAAATTATATTAAGTTTAGGGCGTAAACATATTTCTCACTCCCATTTCATGCCAAGCATCAACATCCACACCACATGCAAATAATCTTGATTTGAGGTAAGCCAGACTACCTAATCATTCCATTTCCATATGTAGTGTTTTACCACAAACACTTTTTCTATCATAATGTAAATGTTTGACGCTTATTTTAGCAATCTGAGGTTTATTTAACTTACTTTTATGCCCCCATACGGCCATTTAAAAGCTGAGATTCAGCAGAGCAGTACACTAAATGTAATTGTTCTCATTTACAGCCTTATATTTGATGCAAGAGTGATCCTGATGTCAACCAAATTTGCAACAGACACATGAAAAACACAGATGGACAACCACTGCTCTTGAATGAAATGTAAAATTTGCTTTTTGATTTGTAATGACGTCATGAAGTATTCACTGATGATTGTGTGTTTACATATCTTTTCAGATGCCTGACTGAGAAGCTGTAATAGGAGGTTAGCACAATAAATATCTCTCTCACCCGCACATATGGCCGTGCACAGTAATTGACATGATTACTCATGTGACTCATACCGTGAAAATACAATTTTTGAGGGAATAACAAAGAGGCATTTAGAAATAAACTCTCAAGTGTTGTTCTATGGGCCAAACTAAATATTACACATATAACCATCATCTCAGTGGATTATGCACCAGCTGGCTTGGATATGGTCGTTTTCCTCCAGTTTAGCTCACTCAAACCAAGGAATTTAAATTAACTAACAGCTGCTGAATGAACACTTTTTATCGCGATTTTCGCAATAGCCCACCCTTATCCTTGTGCATTCCCATCATTTAAACCTAAACTAAATCAGTAACGTATACATTATTGAGGACCAGCAGTTCATCTACAGTCTTTCAGGTGTTTCCTTGTTTAAATGCACCTGCATTTTTTAAGTAATTGAGAGGATTTTCTGTTGATTTCAAACTATTCTTTGTTTATTACTTTGGCACCGAGGCACTCGTTAACTATGCCAACCTGCTATCATAGCTGACATATTTACTACCAGTTATAGGCCTACAGGTTTTGTCTCACAGCATGTTTTATAATGTGGGTCGTTGACGAATAAGGTTTTTAAAAGTGTAAAAAAAAAAAACCTAATGGAGATATAATTCATTTTGAAGTTTTATTAAGTGTTTACAATGAGATTATGTGGTTTTTATAATCAATTAACACAGCTTTTGTCATTTTTTACAAGATGGACAAAATTTGTCACCAAAAAGGTCATTCGGTTTAACCAAAATTTCGGTTTTACCGAATGACACTTTTGGATTTAACGAATGACGAAATTTTCAAATAATGCTAACAGGCTGATATCTAGCTAGCTAGGTAGTTAGCTTGCTAGTTAGCTAACAAAAGGACAATCAAACATTTTATTTCGTAAAAGTTTTTAAAATAGTACAACATTTTCCATGTTTTCTAGCGGTTGCGCCGAATGACCGGATGTTTCGGGACATGCGTATGAGCAAGAGAAAACATGAATTCTTCAAATAGTTAAAAGAGAGTTAGTTACATCACATAGTCACATCCTGTCACATGATATTGAACGCATGACTTGATCTAAAATGGTCCCTTTAAATTGGTTACTCTGAATGACATCAATGAAATTCATTTTTCTGGACATTCTTTCTCATAACAAAGCACATAATTTTATGTTGTTTTATGTTGATATGTTATAAAATCATGCCAGAATGAAAAATAAATACATTTATTACATTTTAAGACTTTTTAATCATAAATGAAATGTATGTATTGGCTTTTGGACGGTTAAACCGAATTACCTTTTGACACCTTAAAATCTTTAAAATACCTTTATTTGTAGCAAAATATAATTAAAACCTTTTGGGTTCAGTAAAAGAAATCTAGTACTTTGGATGTTATATCTTTGTTTTCTATTATTATTATTAAGGCCTTTGGACAAAAAAAAAAAAAAAAAAGACCCGTCACGCCCCTCCCTGGAATACTCAATTCTGATTGGTCAACTACAGCATCTAGTGGTCTGATATTCCGCATCTTCCAAAGTCCACTCAACCTCCATCTCTCGTTTCATACAAAAAAAAAGAAAAAAAAAAAAAGAGAGATTTCAGTAGCCTATTAATTTTCCTGTATTACTGTTGCAGTGTTCCTCTTGTTGCTAGGCAGATTTGCACATTGTAATGAATTTAATTTTTTCTTGTTCGAGAAGCCGTTTGAGTCTACGTCACAATCACGTCACAATAGGGAAAGAAGACCACAACTTCCCTTTTAAGATAACATACAGGTACAATTATAAAATAATTTTAACAAATATTTTATATCCACGGTTTTATTTATTTGCTGAGTAGATGTAACATGCAGTTGCATCACAAAATCATCTCGAAATTCATACAAGTTTGATGATCTAATTGAAGTCAATGCAAAACATAATTAGATTCACTAGTGTCTCAGCCTTTTGGACCACACTGTAGATGATAAAGATCATTATGATATACAATTAAAACAACTAAAGGAGATGTGATCCTTCAACTTTTTTGGATTACTTATAAAATACTATTAACTAAAGATATCAAGTTAAATGTATCATAACTGTGCAACTCTATCTAAGAAAGCAGACCTTCAAATGACATTAAATCCGTCATACTATCTGCTGGTGGGATTATCATGAAGACCTACATGTGTTACACACACTTCTTATAATGAGGGATCTTTTAAGCAACATAAGCCATCCTCAAAACAATCGTTTCAAGTTCTAAGAGCCAGATGTGCCGGCCAAATGTTGTCTGAATGAAAGTGTCTATCCATGTCTACGCATACCTTTACAGTTGTGTGCGTACGTGTCTGTGAAAGCTCCCAAGACCTATTAGTGTGGGTTTGTGGCCCTTGTCACAGACCACCCGGCTGTTTGGTTCACACTTAACCTACGGCGAAACTTGACTCCAGTTTTTGCCTCCCAAAGAGGGTTTGAAAAGTGCACTGGCCTCCGAGGTCCACTCCAACTGACCGACTACAGCAAACTGTCTGAGCCGGCCAGCCAAACATCACACAGACACACTAACACAGAAAGGGATTTAAACAGAGATGCATGAGAGGATGTATATGTGTGTTTATGAGATTCTGTGTTTGAAAATGGGTAGACAGAGATATTAAGGATAAACATAGGACTTATTGTCAGGAAACAGAGCCATTTGTGTCCCATTTTACTCCCCTCTTACAGGATCTGTACTTCATGTCCCTTAAAAAAACATAAGCCATCCTCAGAACAATTGTTTGAAGTTCTAAGAGCCAGGTGTGCCATATTTCTTATCTCATTATTAATTATTAATCTGAATATTGTCATATTTCTATGGTTATCAGCCCTGGTAGCTTAAAGGGTTAGTTCACCCAAAAATGAAAATTTCTGTCATTTATTACTTACCCTCATGCCGTTCCACACCCGTAAGACCTTTGTTAATCTTCGGAATGCAAATTAAGATATTTTAGTTGAAATCCGATGGCTCCGTGAGGCCTGCATTGCCAGCAATGACATTTTCTCTCTCAAGATCCATAAAGGTACTTAAAACATAATCAGTTCATGTGAGTACAGTGGTTCAATATTAATATTATAAAGTGACGAGAATATTTTTGGTGCGCCAAAAAAAAACAAAATAACGACTTATTTAGTGATGGCCGATTTCAAAACACTGCTTCAGGAAGCTTCGGAGCATAATGAATCAGCGTGTCGAATCAACGGTTCGGAGCGCCAAAGTCATGTGATTTCAGCAGTTTGTCTTTTTGGCATGCGATCCGAATCATGATTCGACACAAAGAATCATAACACTTCCTGAAGCATTGTTTTGAAATCGGACATCACTATATGAGTTGTTATTTTGTTTTTTGGCGCACCAAAAATATTTTCGTCACTTTATAATATTAATATTGAACCACTGTACTCACATGAACTCATTTAAATATGTTTTTAGTACATTAATGGCTCTTGAAAGAGGAAATGTTATTGCTCCCTATGCAGGCCTCACTGAGCCATCGGATTTCAACTAAAATATCTTAATTTGTGTTCCGAAGATTAACGAAGGTCTTACGGGTGTGGAATGACATAAGGGTAAGTAATAAATGACAGAATTTTCATTTTTGGGTGAACTAACCCTTTAAACCTGGGGTTGTAAAATATGATTTCTTGAAAGTTTATATACAGCTTCTAAAGACCAGTTCACTTTATATTTATAGTTACCTTGGTGTGAACAGGTCATTCATTTTGGGAAGGGATAGTCACCCCCAAAAATGAAAATGCTGTCATCATTTACTCACCCTCATGTTCCAAACCTGTATGACTTTCTTTCTTCTGTTGAGCACAAAAGAAATTATTTTAAATAATTTTTTGATAACCAAACCATTTCAGTCCCCATTGATCATCTAATAATCATCTGTTTTGAAAATGATTGGACAGGACACAATGGGTGCGAATGGACGGTCAGTCATCCACAACTTTACAGATTACGAGGGGTGTTCCTCAGGGCTCTGTTCTGGGATCCCTACTTTTTAATATTTATATTAATTATCTTACTTTTAACATTAGGAATTCTATTCATTTTTATGCTGATGACAGTGATTTTTCACACCCAAATGACATCCAGCTGTGTCTTTATTAGAGTCTGCTTTCGATGTTGTGCAACAAAGGCTCTGATTCCTTGACATGTTTTTTCAAATTCAAAGAAACAAGCAGCAAATCTATTATCGGTTAGCATTTTACAGAGTACAGTAATAGAGGTAGTGGCAGAATACAAATATCTTTCTGCTCTCAGGTTTAAAACAAACTGTAATTTCAGAACTCATCATTGTGTATAATAGAATATGTTGGTCCTCATTATTGTACTAAAGCATACCTGTTCATTTACAAATCTATTTTGGGTCTATTGCCATCATATCATTGTTCCCTTGGCCACTTCGAAAAGAGATTTTTTATCTCAGAAATTGTATTTCCTGGTTAAATAAAGGACAAATAAAAGTATTTATAATTATTAATAAAATTATAGGCAGTTTCAAAATGTCCCTCTAGGTACGTGTATAAATTAAAAACAGATAAAAAAGGAAAGAGAAAGAAAAATATAATAATTTCTGGCACAAATGACATGATTTCCTGACAAAAAAAAAAAAAAAAGAGTCAAAGAAAGACCAAGAAAATAGAAGAAAGGAAGTAGAAAGTGCAGAAGGATGTGATCAATCACTAACTGTTCAAGATAAGGCGAGTTTATATTGTTTGATGAGGTCTGGGATTAATTAGTAGTAGAGCTCTCAGTGTGTGACACTAGTGCTTGGCCTTTCACAGCTCATTACTGTGCGTCCAATCAGTGCAGGGCAGTGTGACTGCTGTTTATTTATACACACAGCCAGCCATGGCAGCCATTTGGCAGTTTTCTTCACTGGGGAGCCTTAAACACTCCCACATTGAGCTGAATCTGCACGGACATATTCGGTAACACATTATCAGACATAGAGCATGATCTAATATATCTTATAAGATCCATCCCAGCCTAAAAGTTGCACTATTTTATTATTCTATATTAGGCTATATACTGAAAATAAATGACATCTTAAATATATTAAAGGTGCTGTAGAACATCTTTTTACAAGATGTAATATAAGTCTAAGGTGTCCCCTGAATGTGTCTGTGAAGTTTCAGCTCAAAATACCCCATAGATTTTTTTTAATTAATTTTTTTAACTGCCTATTTTGGGGCATCATTAAATATGAGCCGATTTAGGCTGCGGCCCCTTTAAATGCTCACGCTTCCCGCCCACGGAGCTCCCGCTTGCCTTTAACAGCATAAACAAAGTTCACACAGCTAATATAACCCTCAAAATGGATCTTTACAAAGTGTTCGTCATGCAGCATGTCTAATCGCGTAAGTATGGTATTTATTTGGATGTTTACATTTGATTCTGAATGAGTTTGATAGTGCTCCGTGGCTAAAGCTAACATTACACACTGTTGGAGAGATTTATAAAGAATGAAGTTGTGTTTATGAATTATACAGACTGCAAGTGTTTAAAAATGAAAATAATGACAGTCTTGTCTCCGTGAATACAGTAAGAAATGATGGTAACTTTAACCACATTTAACAGTACATTAGCAACATGCTAACGAAACATTTAGAAAGACAATTTACAAATATCACTAAAAATATCATGATATCATGGATCATGTCAGTTATTATTGCTCCATCTGCCATTTTTCGCTATTGTTCTTGCTTGCTTACCTAGTCTGATGATTCAGCTGTGCACATCCAGACGTCCTTCCCTTGTCTAATGCTTGAACATGAGCTGGCATATGCAAATATTGGGGGCGTACATATTAATGATCCCGACTGTTACGTAACAGTCGGTGTTATGTTGAGATTCGCCTGTTCTTCGGAGGTCTTTTAAACAAATGAGATTTATATAAGAAGGAGGAAACAATGGAGTTTGAGACTCACTGTATGTCATTTCCATGTACTGAACTCTAACTCTAACTATGCCAACATAAATTCAATTTTTAATTCTAGGGCACCTTTAAAATAAAATTATACAATATTACTGCTTTATTTGATATATTAATATTATCAATAGTATATTTGTAATACAGCCTGGGTGAGCATAAAATACTATTTTTTAAAAACAATAAAATCTTACTATCCACAAACTTTTGATTGGTAATGTATTTCTGAAGAAATTGGATAAATATTATAATCACTAATTTTAAAGATGCTAATTATATTATTATTATTATTTTCACAAAATAACAATTAAGTGAAGGGAATTGTAAATAATAATTTGTTTTAATTTGGGTCTTTCAGAAAAAACAAATATAAAAATAAAAATGAACAAATATTCCAGACATTTCTTAAGTCCTTTCTCTGATCAGAATACAAAACATGTTTTCTTGTGAATATCGGTTAAATTATTATTGTTTAATTCCATTTATAGTTTTTATTTCTGTTAGGAATGCTTTCATAATTCATACTTTCTTTGAATGAATGAGGACTAAAAAATAGAAACAGGAAAATAAACATACATTTGTTTTTTGTTTTTTATTATAAACACTTAGAGACAGGACAACACCTCTCTCGTTGGTTTCCAGATATGTTCCAATAGGAAATTCAGGGCACTTGGGAAAAATACAATGCAGACCACTGAGCTTACTATGAACATTAATTTACATAGACAGCACAATATTAACATTAACATCATCTGAAATGCAAAGACTGGACCAAATCAAATTCCTGATACAACCATGCACCCATGTACAACACATACAGACATCAAATAAATAAATCCCCAACAATCTGACGATCACTTTAAACCAGCCCATATTTAACATCTGATTCCTAATTATTCAGTTAACAAAACAATGTATTTACAAACCAAATATATTAACTTTTGTTTGCTTTTTCCTCACATGGAGGACATTTGATTCAATACAAGCTCTTGAAGTCCCCACTCAGTGGTTGACATTCACCTCCACTGATCTACAGTCGAAGCGGAGGGTTATGATCGCCCTCTATTGGCTTGAAATGTAATTGCACAAAAGTGTAAGTAGATGGTAACCAATGTGCATGCATACCATGCGCTAAAGACACAACACTGTACGACACTCAAACAGCTGCAGCGTGATACTTTTCTTTAACTGACTCTAATACAAAACGCAAGCATTATCCACACAACACTAACACATCTACTAGCAGAGTGCACAAACTTATGAGCGCTAACCCAGAGAGTCATGAGAGGATAACAGCATGCTGACACAGGTTTGCTCGGACTAAGATGGGAAGATCACTGCTTAATAAAGGACTAAAGGCACTTTAAACAGGGGAAGAGAGAGACAGTTCTAGTGTCCACAAATGAGGATGTCACAAACACTATTAATACTCAGTTTATCCATACAGGAAGAACACAAGAAGTGCAATAGATTGGGACATATACGACAGGAACAGGCCCAGTTGAGAATTTTGGAGAGTGGATGGATTAAGAAATATTGAGACTGATATTGATATATTGAAATACTGATATTGTTAGACTGTATTTTTGTTCATTATTTGTCATTGAATTTGCTCAGAGGGCACTTTTAGTACTATAGCTCTGTACATGAAAGCAGCAGGAAAGTTAAGGAAATAAATAGTTAACTGAATGGGGCTGAGGATGTGTTTTGCATCATATTCACATCGCACAATATGAATTTATAATGCTTGAAAACTGCTATATTGCTATTGTAGTATATGTGCATATTTTGTCAAATTGTTGCAGTTTCGACAAAAATGAACCGTTTCCACACATTGCAGCATCATGGCATGAGGCTGATCTATGCCAACCATTTAAATTGCATGATTTCTGTAATGTAAGGATCGTAGTAGGACTTTGGAGTGATAAACTGTGTTGGCATTTGTGGAATACTGATCATTAGAGTTCAAATGGATGTGCTGATGTAGATGGTAGAGTTTAGATGATTTTGGATATTCACTCGGCAGCCATCTGCTCAATGTGATCGCACAGCAGCTTGTATTGCTCTGAAAGAGGATCATAAAAAGTGACAATCGTATTAATACATACACTACCATTCAAAAGTTTTTTGTTTTTTTTTAAGAAATTGATCATTTCAGCAGTGATGCATTAAATTGTGACAAATTTTCTATTCCTCACAGAATCCTGAAAAAAATGTAACACAATTTACACAAACATATTAAGCACAACGGTTTTAAACATTGATAATAATAAAAAATGTTTCTTAAGCACCAAATCAGCATATTAGAATGATTTTTGAAGGGTCACGTGACACTGAAGACTGGAGTAATGATGCTATTATTTTAAATTGTAATAATATTATTTTACAATATTACTGTATTTTTGATCAAATAAATGTTTTTAACAGATCAGTAATGAAGGCCACAAGCTTAAAAAAAAAGTAATTCTTTTTAATTTAATTTAACATTACCTTCATTAAGATTTCCAATGACTGCCTGCTTCTTCAGGAAGTCATTGCAAAGTTTCTTGCTCAGTCCAAATGCCACCATGTTATGAGTGAATGTCCTAGACAAACAGAACAAATATATGTGAGCATAAGAACATACAAAACTATGTCTGAACCTAGGGTGGTAAAACCGATTAATCGCAATTAATCATATTGTTTACATAATATGTCTTAGAAAATATATTTTATATATATAAAACACACACACACACACACACACACACACACACATACATATCCACGTGTATATATATATATATATATATATATATATATATATATATATATATATATATATATATATATATATATATATATATATATATATACATACACAGTACAGTCCAAAAGTTTGGAACCACTACGATTTTTAATGTTTTTAAAAGAAGTTTCGTCTGCTCACCAAGGCTACATTTATTTAGTTAAAAATACAGTAAAAAACAGTAATATTGTGAAATATTATTACAATTTAAAATAACTGTGTACTATTTAAATATATTTGACCAAGTAATTTATTCCTGTGATGCAAAGCTGAATTTTCAGCATCATTACTCCAGTCTTCAGTGTCACATGATCCTTCAGAAATCATTCTAATATGCTGATCTGCTGCTCAATAAACATTTATGATTATTTTCAATGTTGAAAACAGTTGTGTACTTTTTTTTCAGGATTCCTTGATGATTAGAAAGTTCAAAAGAACAGCATTTATCTGAAATACAAAGCTTCTGTAGCATTATACACTACCGTTCAAAAGTTTGGGGTCAAGTAAGAATTTTTATTTTTATTTTTTTGAAAAGAAATTAAAGAAATGAATACTTTTATTCAGCAAGGATGCATTAAATCAATCAAAAGTGGCAGTAAAGACATTTATAATGTTACAAAAGTTTAGATTTCAGATAAACACTGTTCTTTTGAACTTTCTATTCATCAAATAATCCTTAAAAACAATATTGTACACAAATATTTTGTACAATTGTACACATTAAATGTTTCTTGAGCAGCAGATCAGCATATTAGAATGATTTCTGAAGGATCATGTGACACTGAAGACTGGAGTAATGATGCTGAAAATTCAGCTTTGCCATCACAGGAATAAATTACTTTGTGAAATATATTCAAATAGAAAACAGTTATTTTAAAGTGTAATAATATTTCACAATATTACTGTTTTTTACTGTATTTTTAATTAAATAAATGTAGCCTTGGTGAGCAGACGAAACTTCTTTTAAAAACATTAAAAATCTTAGTGGTTCCAAACTTTTGGACTGTACTGTAAATATACACACTTATATTATGAAACAAACTTTTTTGTTAGATGTGTTTAATTGTTTTTACAGCCCTATCTGAAACATTAACATGCAGTAAACAATGTTTTGTCTGTATTGTACAAAACAAGACCGATGCCATGTGACTCACCCCAGCTGACCAAAGGTGATGTTCTCATTAAATCTGGAACTATCGTCTTTCTCCTCCTGGGTCATATGACACCACTTTTCTCTGAAGGTACAAAAACATAGGAGGTCAAGGTCAGAGGTCACTGATATTTGACCTTTTTTCCTCTCATCAAGAATGAGAGACCATCAGAGACCATCAAGAGATTTGCCTCTATAATGATGTAAAAGTTCACTCAGAAACCTTTTAAACACATTACAATGAATACTGGGAGGTTAGATAGATAAAAAGGTGTAAAAACAATCATACAAAAGGACAAATGTGTATTAGCCATACATTGGTGCTCATGCAAAATCCAACAAACATTTCAGAATAAGGTTTAGTGAGCAGTCAGCTGTAGCCATGATTCACAATGAATCAAAACAAAAACAAGACAATTTAAATAATAAAAAGCATATGAGCAACACAGAACCACAGCACAATTCAGCTCACAAACAGGAAAAAAATGCTAAGCAAACAAACCAATAAGCATTTTTTCTATGTACAAAATGTTCCTTTCTTAAAAATAAACAGTGTTGGGGAAAGTAATGCATTATTCTTCTGAATCATTTTTGAATCATTTTTGCTTATTTGTATGGTTGAAGTGGATCATTGAAGGTCAGCAGCAAAGACATTGGTTAATAAAGTGAAATTAAATACATAAAGTATATTTGTGTTAACATTTAATTAGTGCAGGTTTGCGTAATATTCAGAGTTTGCATTTCACAGTTTTTTTTCTTGTCATTTTGAGAAATACTGAATCTGATTTTGTGCAAGTGAGATGAATAAATGCATGTTGTTCACATTTAGTCTAGGACTACAATAACCATCATGTTTACACAGCCCACACAACACGTCTGCACTTACTCGCGATTTCTCTCAACATGGGGACAGGAGAGCTGTCAGTCAATAAATGGAAAAACAAAGTAACTTGCGGTACTTATTTGAAAAAGTACATTTAAAAGTAATGCGTTACTTTACTAGTTACTTGAAAAAAGTAATCTGATTATGTAACTCGTGTTACTTGTAATGCATTACCCCCAACACTGAAAATAAATAAGCTCTTACTGGAAAAATGTTTGAGTTTAAAGGGTTAGTTCACCCAAAAATGAAATTTCTGTCATTAATTACTCACCCTCATGCCGTTCCACACCTGAAAGACCTTCATTCATCTTCGGAACACAAATTAAGATATTTTTGATGAAATCCGATGGCTCAGTGAGGCCTGCATTGCCAGCAAGACAATTAACATTTCCAATGCCCAGAAAGCTCCTAAAGACTAGGGCTGTCAAACGATTAATCGCGATTAATCGCATACAAAATAAAAGTTTGAGTTTGCCTAATATATGTGTGAGTACTGTGTGTGATTATTATGTATATATAAATACAAACACATTCATGTATATATTTGAGAAATATTTACAAGTATATGTATTTATTTATATTTTTATATAATTTATAATAAATATTTCGTTCATAAATAAGATATTTCTCTTAACTATATACATTAATTTGTTTGTATTTATATATACATAATAATCACACACAGTACTCACACATATATAAGGCAAACTCAAACTTATTTTGTATGCGATTAATCGCGATTAATCGTTTGACAGCCCTACTAAAGACGTATTTAAAACAGTTTCATGTGACTACAGTGATTCAACCTTAATGTTATGAAGCGACAAGAATACTTTTTGTGTGCCAAAAAACAAAATAATGACTTTATTCAACAATATCTAGTGATGGGTGATTTCAAAACACTGCTTCATGAAGCTTCGAAACTTTACGAATCTTTTGTTTTGAATCAGTGGCTCGGAGCGTGTATCAAACTTAATTTGTGTTCCGAAGATGAACCAAGGTCTTACGGGTTTGGAACGACATGAGGGTGAGTAATTAATGACAGAATTTTCATTTTTGGGTAAACTAATCTTTTAAGTCTCATATTTTTTATCCCGTTTAATAGCCTGCCAGGTGAAAGTCTAAACACTTTCACCTGTGACAGCACACCTCCCTTCAACAAGCTGAATGATTTGAGGAATCATTTATGTCAGTAGCACAAACAGTGTGGGACGAATTACATGCAGAAGTTTAATACCTACGGCTGGGTATCTGAACGAACCCCCTAACAGCAAGTATGAGCACAAGTAATAGTGATACTTCTCTTAGCAAACACTACTAATAATTCAAGCTGTTCTCGGTTAGCATTGCATTGCAATGAACAGGCACTAGGAATACAATACACTCTGAATGCATGCAATGATACAGCAGGAAAAGTCAAAGAGCGAAAACACTGTGATCTCATTGCCCTCTTCTCATTTTGGGTAATGTAGATCAGCGGTTCTCAACTGGTTCCAGGACACAGATTTTTACGTCGGACATCGTGGTGACCCAAAAACAGTCCCAAAAATGTTTATCGTTCAAAAGTAAACAAAAATGTCCCTGGTTAAACATTGAAATGTATTAATATTATTGTTTTCAATAATGAGGGCATGTCATGCAACCTGTCCATGCTGGCCAGATGAATTTGATATGCCGTGCCAAAATACTGTGTTTGATTGGATGCAAGGCTTTTGAAAATCAACAATAGAAACATTTTCTCTTCCTGTTTAAAAAAAGAGCCTATTTATTTTACTATACTAACAGCATGAGTGTATGGTTGTTTGCATTTATCAATGTTTTTTCCCTGCTGTCAGAATTGATATGACACTAATATGTCACAATCCAGTATATTTTAGTATTAATAAGTATTTTATTAGTTTTCAAGGTCCACTGTGTCTTTGAGAGCAAAGTCACAGTTGATAAAAAAAGACAAAGCATTACATTAAGGCAAATGTGCCATGAGTCAGTGCTTTTTTGGTGGACCTCAAACACTGTGAAGTTTCCTTTGAGCACTGTTGAAAATGTTATCAGAATGTTACACGGTTTCCTGTCTGGATCCTGCGCTGATAGATACAGCTTATTGTGAATATCTAGCTGAAATACGTCAAGGGTTCACAAGGTTCCTAATTTTTTGACTCATGAATTTTCCAGTCATTTGTGATATGAATTACATTCAAGATAAAGAATTTATAGTTGTTTCTAGTGGAGCAGAACTAGAAAAAAAATTAGTTTATAATATAGAATTTTATATATGCTACCATTCAAAATTTTGAGGTCAGTAAGATTATTTTAAAGAAATTGATCTAAAGTTAGTGTAATTAGAGTCACAATACAGTTACATATACATTAAAGGTGCCCTAGAACTTTTTTTTAAAAGATGTAATATAAGTCTAAGGTGTCCCCTGAATGTGTCTGTGAAGTTTCAGTTCAAAATACCCCATAGATTTTTTTAAAATTAATTTTATTAACTGCCTATTTTGGGGCATCATTAGAAATGAGCCGATTTAGGGTGTGTGGCCCTTTAAATCTCGTGCTCCACACCCACGGAGCTCGCGCTTGCCTTAAACAACATAAAAAAAGTTCAAACAGCTAATATAACCCTCAAAATGGATCTTTACAAAGTGTTCGTCATGCAGCATGTCTAATCGCGTAAGTACAGTGTTTATTTTGATGTTTACATTGATTCTGAATGAGTTTGAGGCTATGCTCCGTGGCTAACGGCTAATGCTACACTGTTGGAGAGATTTATAAAGAATGAAGTTGTGTTTATGAATTATACAGACTGCAAGTGTTTAAAAATGAAAATACCGACGGCTCTTGTCTCCGTGAATACAGTAATAAACGATGGTAGCTTTAACCACATTTAACAGTATATTAGCAACATGCTAACGAAACCTTTAGAAAGACAATTTACAAATATCACTAAAAATATCATCTTATCATGAATCATGTCAGTTATTATTGCTCCATCTGCCATTTTTTTGCTATTGTCCTTGCTTGCTTACCTAGTCTGTTGATTCAGCTGTGCACACCCAGACGTTCTGCCCTTGTCTAATGCCTTTCATAATGTTGGGAACATGGGCTGGCATATGCAAATATTGGGGGAGTATATTAATGATCCTGACTGTTACGTAACAGTCGGTGTTATGTTGAGATTCGCCTGTTCTTCGGAGGTCTTTTAAACAAATGAGATTTATATAAGAAACAGGAAGAGGAAACAATGGAGTTTGAGACTTCACTGTATGTCTTTTCCATGTACTGAACTCTTGTTATTTAACTATGCCGAGGTAAATTCAATTTTTGAATCTAGGGCACCTTTAATACAAAAGATTTATATTTCAAATAAATGCTGTTCTTTTGAACTTTTATTCATTAAAAAAATCCTAAAAAAAAAAAAAAATGTACCACGGTTTCCACAAAAAATATGAAGCAGCACGACTGTTTTCAGCATTGATAATAATAAGAAATGTTTATTGAGGTCCAAATTAACATATTAAAATGATTTCTGAAGGATCATGTGACACTGAAGACTGAAGTTATGGCTTCTGAAAATTCAGATTTGCCATAGAGGAAATAAATTCGATTTTAAAATATTGTAAAAAAAGAAAACAATTGTTTAAAATTTGAATAATATTCTACTCTTTTAATAAATGCAGCCTTGGTAAGCATAAGAGACTTCTTTAAAAAACATTTAAAATTTTTTACTGACTTTAAAACTTTAAAAGGTAGTGTTTTGAGATTTATTAGTTTTAATTCTTTTTAGGTCAGGAAATCACCAAAATTCTGATATTTCACAGTTTTCCATGACTGTAAGAACTCTGTGCACAGTGTATGTATTTAAAATGCTGTTCCAATTCTGTCAGTATATCATCTATTTCCTAAACTCTTTCCACTTTTCCCCTTGATTTATTCTGTGCTCATCTTTCACTCTCAGTTCATTCTAACTGATCTACCCTCCCCCCCTCTCCTCTCCTTTATAATCCTCCCTTTTCTTTGCCTTTCTCCGTCTAGCAGTGTCCAGGGCAGCAGACGGAATGAAGGACAGACCTTTCATCTTTCTCTTCCTCAGCCGTCCGCCTTTGCGAGGCAGCAAGGCACAGGGAGAAAAAGGGTTAAAGTCACATGCATAAAGAGAGAAAGAGCCACAGAGAGGAGACAAGATGAGCAGATGAGCAGTGTGGAAGAGTAAACCATAAGAGCACAAAGAGAGGCTGCAGGATCCAGACATTGAATATTTCCACTACAAATGCACTGCAACACTGTCATATGGACTGGGCACACAGTCACGCACCTCAGCTGAAACTTCTAGCTAGTTTATTTCAACATCACAAACAATCTATCAAACACACTGTAAACTCTCAATCTCTCCCTCCGGCTTTAACAGACACACAAACAAACACGCAGTCTAAACAAACACGCAATCTAACATGTGCATTAGGTGCTGTGCGAAGTCTGTTTTGTTTAATAGCACGATATATTAGGAGAAAGAGAAAAGAAGCACTCTATAGAAGTAATATGAATTACAGAGTATACTTTTAAAACCCTGAACTCTCTCACCTCGTGGTGGGGGATCTTTTATTTCTCTCACAATGGACGGCGTCAAAAAATGCTGCGTTCCAAAACCTCAAAGTGTGCCTTTTAAAAAAAAAGAGAAAGAGAAACAGATACAAGCAGACCAACATTAGCATCTGTATGGGACAAATGATCAGACATTGTGAGTGAACGATGTTAGAAAAACACGGTACATTAAACACAACAGCCTCCTTTCCTGATAGGCTTCCACTGTAAGTTTTCTGTTTTGTTTTACAAACTTAAAATATTTTCTGTAGTAATGCGACATTTTGACATTATTTTTATGGCTTTTAAGTAATTATTTCTCTGCCCAATTCTCATTACTGAAATGTGAAAAAGTAATGATATTACTAATTATAAATACTTTAATATAATGGTACTATTTGTTGCAGGAAATTTATTTAATGCTGATTTAATAAGAGATTTATTTAAAGCACAACTGGTTTTAACACTGATAATAATCAGAAATGTTTCTTGAACGCCAAATCAGCATATTAGAATGATTTCTGAAAAATCATGTGACACTGGAGACTGGAGTAATGATGCTGGAAATTCGGCTTTTCCATTCGATTTTAATATATTAAAATGCCACAAATTAAAACATTTTAGAATGATTTTTAACAATTTAAAATAAAAATAAAGATTTTAAACATTCTGTCATTATTTTCATGACAATTAAGTATTTCCCAATTTACCATAATGCAAAAAGTACAGTCCAAAAGTTTGGAACCACTAAGATTTTTAATGTTTTTAAAAGAAGTTTCGTCTGCTCACCAAGGCTACATTTATTTAATTAAAAATACAGTAAAAAACAGTAATATTGTGAAATATTATTACAATTTAAAATAACTGTTTTCTATTTGAATATATTTCACAAAGTAATTTATTCCTGTGATGGCAAAGCTGAATTTTCAGCATCATTACTCCAGTCTTCAGTGTCACATGATCCTTCAGAAATCATTCTAATATGCTGATCTGCTGCTCAAGAAACATTTAATGTGTACAATTGTACAAAATATTTGTGTACAATATTTTTTTTCAGGATTATTTGATGAATAGAAAGTTCAAAAGAACAGTGTTTATCTGAAATCTAATCTTTTGTAACATTATAAATGTCTTTACTGCCACTTTTGATTGATTTAATGCATCCTTGCTGAATAAAAGTATTCAATTTCTTTAATTTCTTTTCAAAAAAATAAAAATAAAAATTCTTACTGACCCCAAACTTTTGAATGGTAGTGTATAATGCTACAGAAGCTTTGTATTTCAGATAAATGCTGTTCTTTAGAATGATTTCTGAAGGATCATGTGACACTGAAGACTGGAGTAACGATGCTGAAAATTCAGCTTTGCATCACAGGAATAAATTACTTTGTCAAATATATTTAAATAGTACACAGTTATTTTAAATTGTAATAATATTTCACAATATTACTGTTTTTTACTGTATTTTTAATTAAATAAATGTAGCCTTGGTGAGCAGACGAAACTTCTTTTAAAAACATTAAAAATCTTAGTGGTTCCAAACTTTTGGACTGTACTGTATATATATATATATATATATATATATATATATATAATAATGGTATATTGTAAATTATTTTAATATTATGGTAGTATTGTAGTAAATTTAATTAAAGGTAATTCTAATAATCGTATCAATAAAATAACTATAGAAAATTTGCAGTCACAAATCAAAATAAAATTAACGTCACAACTTTCTCTTCATTGGTTTACTGTAGAGAATACAGAGAATACAACTGTATTTTTTTTACATTACAGAGAATTACTAATTACTGTAATTTTACAATAATAATAATAATAAAATAATAAAAAAATCCAATTTTTTTTTTTTTTCTGCCGTGAAATGTGATTCTGGCGAATTCTTTGATTCTGATGAATATGTCTGAATGTAACAGTTGTTTGAAACATTATGCCACAAATGCAGTTCATAAGCAATGAATTGTAAATAACAAGAATATTCCTTTAAAATGCTGATTATGTGAAAGGATACATTTTAGACAACTTCAGCTGTTCATTTCATCAATTCTGCGGTGAAAAAAAGATTATTGCCAACCTACCAAATGGGCTGCTGTTTCAGGTGCGTGTACAGGTAAATTTTCTCCTCTTCTTTTCTATCCGGGGAGAGGGGGGGAGAAACTACAGGGTACGCAAGCAGAGATAAGCACAGTTAATAACTCAAACACCTACACATGTCTATAATTCCTGTGGCTTAGGTGTCTTGCTCAACCACACACTGGTGGTAGTTAATGAATGGTTTGGGCAACCAACCCAGATTTTTAACCACTAAGTCTCACCACCACTATACATATAGAAAACCCAAAGTGAAACTGGCAATGACACAACAAGAGGTTACCACAAGTGAGAAGAGGGAATTAGAGAACACCTGATTAAAATACATGGTGAACTACTGTACCTGGAGTTTTGGTTTTCTGTTCAACAGGTCTGTCTGCGTCTCTGAGGAGGAGAGAATGAGAACAGGATGAGCAGCAGAATCTTCAATGATTAAAGTGTTATTAATAGCAATGACAGAAAGTCACTCACTCATTCTTTCGGCCCAAGGGTCCTCTCAGTTTGCTCTCCAGACCCCCAAAGAATCCTTTAACGTCAGTCTTAGCGGAGGTGTTTTTGAGCAGTCGCTCTGCGATATCCTTCTTCCCAGAGAGCCAGACCTTTCCAGTGCGCAGGTACGAGTCGATGCCCCCGCTGGGCCTCTCCAGCAGCTCTGTGGGAGACAGCTGGGACTTACCTGTCACAAACATATATTCATTAGAAATTAAAATGAAATTAATTGAAAAGGCAGTCTACTAGGCAGTCACACTCTTTGTGTTTGGATAATAGAAGTAGGAATCTTTAGGCACCACAAGGTTTAAAGAGTCATGATCCGATTCCAAAACGATTCTCAACATCCATGACATGAATTCAAATCTTTAGCAGTCTTGAATATAATGCATATAATGTATCTGTGTATACTTTTTCAATAAGAAATTAAATTCAAATCAAGTGAATCACATAACTATTCAAAAGTTTGGGGGCAATAAGATTTTTAAAATGTTTTTGAAAGAAAAACTGCTTACCAACGCTGCATTTACGTGATCAAAAATACAGTATAAACAGTAATATTGTGAACTATTATTACAATTTAAAATAACCGTTTTCTATTTGAATACATTTTAAAATGTAATTTATTTCTGTGATGGCAAAGCTGAATTTTCAGCAGTCATTCAGTGTCACATGATCCTTCAGAAATAATTCTAATATACAGATTTGGTGCTCAAGAAACATTTCTTATTATTATCAATATTGAAAACAGTTAATATTTTTATGTAAACCATGCCTTTTTCATGTTTCTTTGATGAATAGAAAAGAACAGTATTTATTTGAAATAGAAATTTTGAAACATTATAAATGTCTTTTTTGATCAATTTAATGCATCCTTGCTAAATAAAAGTATAACAAATAAACAAAAAATTACTGACCCAAAGTTTTGAATTGTAGTGTATATCTATGTTTTCCCCATCCCCCGTTTTTATACCAGTTCAAAAAAACATTAAAATGGCATTGTTTAATTTGCCGATAAGAGACAGTGCCAGTAATGTCTGAGTCATACGCTGTAACAGGAAGTCGTCGGAGATCAGGACGTTTCTTTTTCAGACTGTTACATTCCACATGGTATGACTGCTTAATATTAAAGGTTAACATAAAAACTTTCTTACCAATGTAGTAATATGTGAAGCACATGGTCATGAGGTGTTTGGCAGGACTATAATCATCCACCTGGTGACATCTGTCAATCAATAAAATCTGGGTCACATGCGAGTCACACACATGGCACAGTCGCCAGGAGTTCAACAGAAAACTGGTGAAGCAGCTCTCAGATGGTTTGGAGTGGCTTCCATGTAATGTCAAACATAAACCTGAGATATTATCGCTGATGTACTTACTCAAACAAAACAACGGCGAAGGACTGCACCAGCCTGTAGAAAGTCTGTTCGCTCACACATTTGGAGTGGCAGCGCTGCAAACACAACCCACGGTTATCATCACAACTGTATTTGTTTATGCATATGTATTTTATTGCACAAGTTTTCTTGATCTTTCAGAAAGACTGAGCGATCTGTATATTGAGTCCGTGTGGACTGAAAATGATGGCCAATATTTATTTTCAGATAACCAACAAATGGGCAATTATTAAAGTAATAGATTATTATTGACTAAGTAAATAAATGAAATCAATGAAAAACCTAAAATCAATAATTTTAAAAGCTACAAATGAATTCAGGCATCACACCATTAAAATGTACAGTACAAAAAATGGATATAAAAAGATTACACTAAACAGATTTATTAAGTCATTAGTGTTATTAAAGATTCACTTTAATATTGGCTGATGATAACCAATATGGTAATTGTATATTGTGCACCACTGCTGTGTTTTGGTCATTTTAACTGTCAAGTAGTCAAACTATTTTTAACACATTTCTCAAACAATGGGTGTGTACTAGTTCCCACCATTATTTTGTGTTGCTTCATAAAATCCTATGTTGCCAAAATGTGTGTTGCTAAATAGGTTTGCAGTGCATTAAGCAACATGTCTTCTGTTATGTTTTGAATGACACAGCAAAAATAGGTTACGGCACTCACACTTACAGTGTGAACACTGGAACCTGTTAATGAATATGCACCATTCACACAGAGTTATTTTAGTATTATATATATACACATGCTATTATAGTATTTATTACCATTTAAAATGATCTTTCATATATATAAGAATATATAAATAAAATAATATATATGTGACCCTGGACCACAAAACCAGTCATAAGTCAAATGGCTATATTTGTAGCAATAGCCAACAATACATTATATGGGTCAAAATTATTAATTTTTCTTTTATGCCAAAAATCATTAGGATATTAAGTAAGGGTTATGTTCCATGAAGATATTTTTTAAATTTCCTACTGTAAATATATATATATATATAAAATATTTTTCTGAGTGTATATGTGTTGCTAAGTACTTCATCTTTAAATAGATATTTAGATTTTTTTGCACCCTCAGATTAGAGATTTTTAAATATTTAGATTTCGGCCAAATATTGTTCTATCCTGACAAAAAAAAAAAAAAAAAAAAAAAAAAAAAAAATATATATATATATATATATATATTATTTTTTTTTTTTTTTTTTTTTTAAATTGAGATTTATACATCATGAAAGCTGAATTGAAATATTTAAAAAAAACTAATAAAAATGACAAAATCACATAAAATTACTAAAACAATTTTATATATATATAAAATTGTTTTCATTTTAATTTTAGTAAAGTTTTAGTAATTTTATGTGCTTTTGTCATTTTTATTAGTTTTTTTTTTTTTTTTAAATATTTCAATTCAGCTTTAATTAATTTTTAATTCAGGTTACATTTATACAACAACAATGTACTAAAAAAAGTTTTTCCTTTGCATTTTTTGTGTACAGACGACAACATTGTCAAAATAATCCCCGTTCACATGGATCCGCGAAAATGACTAAAATCGCTGCATTATGCTGCCAGGCCAGTAGTTGGCGATGTCACTTTGTAAAGAAACACTACATGCCTCTAGGCTGAACACGTAATACGCATGTGCATGACATCACCATTTTTACAAATTCACATTTTTATAGTTTACATGGAGATCATAACGGTATAATTTTCAAAAATGTGCACTTTGAAACCCGTTCTCAAATGTTTGCATTTTCTGGCCCCCAAAACATGATCGTCATGTAAATGAACCACCAAAAGCATTTTTAGTTGAAAACGGTGTCATGTAAAGGGACCCTTAGTTTCAGTTTTAATTATTTTTTAATTATATTAACTTCCACTCATTCATTTCGATTTAAGTTAAGTTTTTTCAACACAATATTTATATTTTATTTTATTTCAGCTTTATCACAATTACTGAAAATGATTTTTAATAGTTTTAGTTAATAATAACAACACTGTTCAGTTGACACACCTCTGGTGCAGAATGTGTGAAACAGGTCTAAACCAACACCCAAAATGTAACCATAATCAATCAAAAAATTAAAAATGAAAAGTCATGCAGTGATTGACCATTGTTGCTGCTCCCATACCTGCGCACTGACATATTTGGCGAACCACTCCCTGCCTTTCCCATTCTCTCCAGTGCACAGCTCTCCAAAGCGAGCCTTCTCCTCCTGATCAAAGTCCTCCCTAAGAGAGGGAAAAAGAATAAAAGGAACCATGAGCAATCGCAGGAAGAGAAAGACAAAGGGGTAGCAAGAGAGTACTTAAAACAAAAGAAACAAACGCAAACACATGCATCAGCTGATATGTGACTATAATTCAGTGTGAAGTTTCTTTCAGAATCAAGATAACAGTTCAACAAAAAGATGAAAATTCTGTCATCGTTTACTCGCCCTCATGTAGTTCCAAACCTGTATGACTTTCTTACTTCCGTGGAGAACAAAAGTAGATTTTCAATTCAACAAAAGTGCACAGTGACAACTGGCTGTCAAGCTCCAACAAGGACAAAAAAGCCCAATAAATGCAGTCTATGTGACTCATACACTATATTCTAAGCTTTCTAAAGCTAAACAATAGCTTTGACTCAGGAATAGACTAAAATTTAAGTGCACCTTATCAGTGGTATTGCGTCTGATCTGGTGTGAATGAGATTTGTGAGCTATGGTGGAAATTTTCAGTAAATAAAATCTTAAATTTGGTCTGTTCCTCATACAAACTTTTCATAAGTCATAGCACACAAGTACATTTATGGTGCTTTTTTGTACTTTCTGGAGTGTGATATTCACCGGTCACTGTAGTTATAATTAAAAGAGTGACATGAACATCTGTGAAAAATCTCTTTTTGTGTTCTTGGTATGAAGCATTTCTTTAAGCTGTAGTTTGTGAAGCAAATCACCTTCCATGGAAGAGCTTTGCCACATAGGTTTTCATGAACACCCGTATCTCCGTCTCCTCTGTGTCCTCAGTGCTGTGACTGGAGCATGATGAGGACCGCCGCGTGCTCGACGGGTGTGATGGCGATTCTGTGCCCTCGATCTCACTGTCAGCAGATTCGGTGGCATCACTATCTTCTTCTTTGTGGGAAGTGTGTGTGGGGGCAATGGGCTGTGGTAGAAGGGGCTCCATGGTGGCGTCGCTCGCAGGCTCAGGGACGAGAGGCTCGGATGAGAAAAAGTCCGCCCCACTGGGAGGTCCAAGAACAGAGGCCGCTGTCCCTTCTGGGGGCGAGTCGAAGTCTATGAGGTTGTTCACCACGGCCCCCTCCATGCTTTTTTTATGGGGGTAATTCAGTCACTAGGTGAGATATGATGATGTCAGCTCAAAAACCCACGGAGGGGACAGCAGTTTGTAGCTCCACAATTTCGTCACAGCAGGACCTAAAAAAATAACAATTTTAATTTTAGAAACAAACAAAAAAATTATAAAATGTATATATGGGGTTTGCAAGATTTTTTTTAATGTTTAAAAGTCTTTTTTGCTCACCGAGGCTGCATTTATTTAATCAAAAATAAATACAGTAATATTGTAAAATATTATTACAATTTAAAGCAACTGAAATATTTTAATATTTTAAAATATAATTTATCCTGTGATGTTTATTCTTGAGTCTTGATATGTCACATGATCCTTCAGAAATCATTCTAATATGCTGATTTGGTGCTCAAGAAACATTTCTAATTATTATCATTTGCGAAAACAGTTGTGTTTAATATTTTTGTTGTAATTGATTTTTTTTCCAGAATAGAATGTTAAAAAAAAAAATTTTATTTTAAAAGAAAATCTTTTGTAACATTATACAGGTATTTACTATCACTTTTTATCATTTTAATGCATCTTTGCAGAATAAAAGTATTAATTTCTTTTAAAAAAAAAAAACTTTACTGACCACAAACTTTTGAACAGCAGTGTATATTATATTTTTAATAAGTTTTTTTTATATTTATTATATAAAATAATATTATAAAAATACATATAAATATAAAAATTCAACTACTCAAAACATTTTCATGAAGTGGAACATTACGGTAAGGGTACTTTAACATCCTCTTTTGTCATAAACTTCCTTGCAGCTGTGTTTATACAGACTGACCACAGCATGAGGCAACGCAGAGTCTGTCAGAGCCTGTTAATATGATGCTAGATTATGAAATCCATTGCACAGAATCTCAGTGCAAAAGCATGTGTTTCTATGTCTGCTAATGAAGCACCAGACATAGTATAAAGTCACAATGATGCCATCTCTGCAATGCAATGAGTGTCTTTCACTCTCAGACATGGCCAGAATACAAATATATATTGAGAATAAATTTTTTTCAAATCTCAAATTAAAAAAAATTCTCATGCAAACCAGTATAAAAGCTGCCCCATCAAATATCGTAATGCTTGTCAATTTTATATCATGGTTAAAGTTTAATTTTCACAAGTACTTAATCTTGCCTCTGTGAAAATACCATCTGCTTCTCATACTGAAGATGAGTGACATGTGTTTCCTTCTCAAACGAAGGGCTAGTTCTACAGACGCTAATGGTTATAGTGTTAAATTCAATGTGAAGTTGCAAACCACTTCTAAGCATGACATGTAACGGGATATGAAAGTATTGATTGGATCATGAAAAGAAGTTATTCGGCTATTGGTTAACATTATCCATAAGCCTTAAGATGCAGTAGACCTTGCAAGGCTACCATAGCTTTTTTTAAACAGAGGCTTCTGGAAGTCAAACTCAATGAAAACAATGAATTCTGCATGTAGACCAATCATTCATGCTATACCGGCATTCTTTTTTACAAGGCCAGAAACTATGTCCCCTTAGGTTTTGGACAAAACCCTGAGAATTAGGACTGAGAGGATGGTTATGTAATGCAGAGCTGGAGGAGCGTGACTTGGCTGGCATACACGCTCACAAGTGCACACAAACACACACACACAGACACACACGCAGTGACCAGAGTCAGAGATCGTGTCAACTGCGCCTGCCTTTTTTCACACTTATCTTTAAGAGGCACAAGGCGGAAAAAACAACTGTTATGTTAGCGTGAGCATTATGAAGAAAAGCATTTATCACAGTAATGGTATAGGTGATATCACAACATTTTGTAGTTCTTCTAAATACGGATTTATTTATTTCAAAAGCATGTGGTAGTTGGTGACCTACCGAATACTAATACAGACCAAATTTATAAAAATGCCACCAAATGTAAAAATACTGTGCATGTCAAGAGCAATCACTAAACTTACTCATGCTTCACAAGCATCCAGTGATTTTTTAAAAATGATTTGAGGCTCACAATTAAAGACACCAAACTCCTACACATTGCTGCTTCTCTTGAGTTTTATAAATCTCAGCATTTGAGGGTAAATGCACATGCTGTAATATTCTTTCCTCCCTGCACCCTTCCCCCTCTTTCTACTGCATCCATCCATCCATGCAACAAAATGCCCCTTCATGGTGAGCCTCAGGGCCCAGCGCAGAGGTTCTGCTGTCAGAGTGATGGGACACAGATGAGTTGGAGTGGGTCCACTGGTTTAAGAGACTAAATGGGTTAAGGGTTACCAAAGCACTGCAGTGATATCAGAGTCAGCAGTGCAGAGAGAAAGATAATTACATGTGTGATGAATGTCTCGGGGACAGAGATATTGGGTTGGCTTGTGGGCAAGGTCAAGTCGGTCAAAACTAGAAAACTAGTGAGCTAGAACAGTGGCTTTCAATTAGTTCTGTGTCAAGGCCCAGATGTTGCACTGTGACCAGCACCAAAATTTCCATCACACAAAAGCAAACAAAAATGTTTGTAAAAGCAAACATTTAAATGTTTTAAATTCCTTTCCATTCAATTTCACTTTTATTGTTGGAACTTCTTCAAAAATTGTCTCGCATCCCACAGCGTTCACCGTCTCACATCAATACACTTCAGTACTATTAATATTTTTATAATAATATAATAAATATGTTACCCTGGACCACAAAACTAGTCATAAGTCGCACGGGTATATTGGTAGCAATAGCCAACAATACATTGTATGGGTCAAAATTATCGTTTTTACTTTTATGCCAAAAATCATTAGGATATTAAGTAAAGATCATATTCCATGAAGATATTTTGTAAATTTCCTACTGTAATATATCAAAAATGTATATTTGTGAGTGGATATGCATTGCTAAGGACTTCATTTGGACAACTTTAAAGGAGATTTTCTCAATATTTTGATTTTTTTGCACCCTCAGATTCCAGATTTTTAAATAGTCGGCCAAATATTGTCCTATCCTAACAAACCATACATCAATGGAAGGGTTATTTATTCAGCATTCAGATTCAAAAATTGACACTTATGACTGGTTTTATGTCCAGGGTTACATATATAAAAATAATTTATTATATTATTACAATTAATAATAATAATAATTAATTTTATTACTACTACTACTACTAATAATAATAATAGTAATAATAATAATAATAATAATAATTCACATGAAACATTGCTTTCAGCACAAACCAAGTTTATCCTTGACGCAAAACAAGTGAACCCATATTTAATGTCTGGGTTGCATTTTATTTTACCTTGCATAATTTTGTTCATGTCAGACAACCCATTTGTCCCATCATTGTATAATCTGTGTAGCTTCTACCAAGCAACAGATGAATTTGTGCCAAAATACTGTCGAGTTTGATTAGGTGCACAACCTTTGACAACAAGATATTGGATAAGTTGGGAAGTCTGTTTATTTTGCCATCATATCTATGCACGATTAGATTTTATAATTTGCATTTGGCATTGTTTTTTTTCCCCTGCTGTCCCTGCTATCAGAACTGACCTGTATTCAACCCTTTGAGAACCACTTGTTTATTGCATTACAAGCAAAATGCAAATATGGAGGTTGATTCAGATTACATGCTGGTATAGAACCAAGAAGTAAAACTGTTGTAGGGAAGAAAATAATTATAAATCATGCAGGATAATACGTTACCAGACAAAACTCAAAAAAAAAAAAAAGATCAGATTTCATCGGGATTTGAAAAACATGCAAAAGCTTGCAGAAATGTGTTTTTGGTGGAGAAGGCTGTGTTAATGGTGTGAGACTGTCTTTGATGTGAAAATAAGGCCATAGAGAGGTTAATTTGAGGCTGTTTTATTTGCATCATTATGCAACATGCCCTGCTATTTCCTCAAGGGAAACCTCACTGATATCTGTCACTGTGAACTGTCATTCATTCATTCATTCATTCATTCATTCATTCAGAGCTTGATCAGCTAGCCGCTGACTGATACTGCACAATCAGACACATAAACAAAGTCTAAGTGGATCAATGCTTCTAACCAGAGAGTATCAGATTAAATAAAAGTCACATAAAATTACCCTTTTACTGAGACACTGCAAAGAGCGCAGAGACTGAAAATTGCTTCTAACAGTGAGCTTTTCATCAGTGACCTGCACTTGAATAGGACAAGAAAAATGATCCTCGGCTTGGCTGGAAACAAGAGCACTCTTATCTCCGGCCACTAGAGTTTAAAAATATGTAGTCATGTTCATGAGGCCTGCAGTCAAGCATGGATGCCAGGTTTATCGGACTAACGCTGTTCAATAGGACTTAAAGGGATAGTCCCATCAAAAATCCCATGATTTACTCACCATCAAACCATCCAAGGTGTATATGACTATCTTCTTTCAGACAAACAGAATTAGAGATATATTTAAAAAATATACTTAGTCATCCAAGGTTTATAATGGTAAAGGATACTCTTCCGCTGCAAATTGACTTTCTGCGTACGGTAGTCCGCCGAAAGCTGGTTATTTGAATTTATAAAGTTTTAAATATGGATATTTTTCTTACAAAAACGCATCGCTTCACTTCAGAAGGCCTTTACTAACCCCCTGGAGTCGTATGGATTACTTTTTTTATGGATGGATACATTATTTTTGGCTTCAACAAGCAGCCCCCCATTCACCGCATTATAAACCTTGGAGGACTAAGGATATTTTTAAATATATCTCTGATTGTGTTGGTCTGAAAGAAGATAGTCATAAACATCTAGGATGGCTTGAGGGTGAGTAAATCATGGGATAATTTTCATTTTTGGGTGAACTATCCCTTTAATGGCAAAAATGCACTAGGGTTGTGACTTTAGAAATGAAGAAACCCCTGATAAATGCTTGCATCTAATTAAAATAATGTAATTATCATAGCATATAGCCTAATATTTTAGTATATCATAATTTATAGATGGCAGGTTAAATATGTACAGGATTCTTATCATTAACTAAATCTTAAACTATTATTAAAAACATTAGTTAGATCATAAGAGGAGAAATGCAGGTAATGAATTATATAACACTTGGCTGATATTTATTCTCAATGATCTGAGTAGAAACATCTAAGTATCAACCACTGATCCAGGCAAACACACAAAGCAATTATTCACAACATATTGAAATAATGTGTGAATCAGGTGCCGCACCTGCTAATGCTGTCCCAGACAGTAAGCGGAAATAGAAATCTTAAGAAAGTGAGAAGGAACTAGATTCTATGCTGTTGCAGGTAATCCCATAGATTTCTCCATTGAAAACAATAGCACTTCTGCTCCAGTGCTTTAGACCTTTTCTTTTAGTTTAGTGTCTTAAAATAACACCTGTCAAAATACCAGCTTATCAAAAGACAACTCGCAGGCTTCATCAGAAACATTTCCTACAGTCAAAAATGGCCCTATTTTAGCCTCCACAACAAGTGCATATTTTCATTAGCACTAATGCACAGGCTGCATCTCTGGTTGCTTGAAACACTGATGAAATAAAATAAGCACAGTCACACATTGATCTGACAGTGGCTGTGGGAATCATTTGGGCATTAAATAGCACACACACATTATAAAAATGATGTCTAGATAGGCAGCTCACTAGGTTTTGAGACATAGCCACGTTCTCAAAGCTCATCATTCATACTTTCCTCATACCAGCACTCTATGGCTCAGTTTACTCTTGCAAAATGAAACCTCCACCACTCCACCTCCTTATTGTAAACAACACTGTGCAATCATATGGCACACTTTCATGCGGAAAGAAAAGCGGAAAATTCTTGAAGTACATATGGGAGTTTATTTCAGAGTTCGTTCTGTCACTAACAGCATTTATACAACGGCTCGCGCATATATATATATACGGGTTTCTGCCTGCAACGTAATTACTATCAATAATGATTTTTATTGTAACATCCTGTTCATTCGCGCTTCGAACTTAAGAAATTACATGATGATGGACATGACAGCACCTATGCTGCGACTGTTAACGTCAAGTCCCCTGATAAAGTCTTGTTAGATGACACTTACCCTGGATGTTCCAGCTGGAGCTTCGTCTTCCCAGTCAGTGCGTACGATGTACAGAGTGCTTTGAAAACGTCTGAGTGTGCGCATGCGCGACAATATCAGTAGCGGATGGGGGAATCCAGTGACGTAGCCTTGATGACACGTGACTGCTCACTGCGCATTTTTTACTGTTCACGTTTGATATGGTCAGCTTAGTTGCTGCATGTGCAGTATTTTTTTTAATGTATTTCAGAAAGAAAGCCTATGTAGCAATTTTTGAATGTCACACATCTTGTTATTCCTTATATATTTGCATGACAACTATTAAATAATTAATAATACGAAAACGATTATACAATTGATAATAAAAATAATTAATATACAGTAAATAATATATTATTATAAGTATATATGTATATGCTAAATATTAAAATGTGAAAACATTTGCATGTGTAAATAGTATAAAACCTCTCTTAAGCAATTTATCTTGATATTTTTTGCTTGATTTTTTTATTAATTAATTTCATAATGTATTTTCTGTTGTAGCCTGTTGTTTCCATCTAAATGCAAACAGTTTTGTACATTCATTTTAATTTCACTCTCAAACTATTACACACATCCATGAATGTATTTCTAATCATGCAGGATACTGATAGTTTTTTTTTTTATGCCAATTTCCAGATTTTGGCTGGATTTGGGAAACATTGAAATGCTTGCAGAAATCTATATCAATAGCAAAAGATTTCTCTGGCAGCAACTGCACTGCATGGAGACAAAAATAATCATTTATGCACAGCACTATGTTTATTGTTGTAATATATAATTAGGCTGTGTGGAGTGCAGCAAGTTTTTTAGGCAGTTCTTCAGTGAAAAAGAGCAGCTTGCCCATCTTCAGACCCTGTCCCTCAGTTTGCTGCAATCCCAGGTTCATGTATTTATTAGACTGGTCGTATAGAGGCCAATGCACCAGACCAGGCCCATTTGGTGAGCTAAAATAAAATATTTATTTAATGAATAAAGGATCATCAGTAACAGATCCTAATACTCTGTGTCCAGCATCTAATGTACTCACCCAGTACGAATAAAGTTAGCCCAGTATCCCATGACAGTTCTGCATAGTTTGTTTTCCTCCTCACTTAGTGTTTCTGTGGAAGATAAAGAGTTGATATCCATAATATAATTGTCAAATATCATAATAATTAACCAGGGCAAACACTTTCTTAGATCTGCTTACCCACAATTTTGATATGGCCATCCCAAAAGCAGGCCCCAAACACAAATCCAACGTCATCAGCATGGTCAGCCTTCACAAAGCTGGGTCTGACATCTTTAAATATACTGGCCGGTGCTGGAACTCATACATATACACAGGCACCCCAGCATCTGTGAAGTTATAATTAGGATGTTGGCAAATAATAATGCCAACCAATAGTAAAACTGCAGTACAAGTAACATTGCAACCAACCTCTGTGATAAATTGCAGCCGTAATGGAGGGCATCACCATAAAAATATCCCCCAGCATCTCAGTTAATGCGTTGCGAATGTCCTCAGGAGTTTTAGCATCTTTTAAGTATTCTTCTGCAATGATTTCATTGGCTCCTGATTTCTATGATGACAGAGAGAAAACTTAAACACATTCTGCCAAGTCTTCTGAATTGTATTTTGTACTATGTCCACTAGAGTGAGACAAATACTAACAAATTAGCCAGACTGAGTTAATACAAATAAATAGAGCTGCTTAATTTAAAGAGTTCACCCAAAAATGTATTACTCACCCTGGGGTCATTCCACATCCATAAGACCTTTGATCATCTTCGGAACACAAATTAATTTTCTTTTTGATGAAGTCTGAGAGGTTTCTGTCTCTCCATAGAGATCCAACGCAACTACCACTCCAAGGTCCAGAAAGATAGGAAAAACATCATTAAAGTACTTCATGTAGCTCCAGTGGCCTAAATTCAGTTTTATGAAGGCGAGTGCTTTGTTTGTGCAAAAAAACCCCAAACATAATTTACCACTTTATTTACAAAATAATATTATCCAAAGCGTGTTCACACAACAATGCCAGCTCTCACATGAACACAAAACACGTGTCGTGATGCTCTCGTGAACACTCGTACATGTGCATTAATGAGTTGACACGCGAGTCTGAACACAGCATGTATACGTCGTGATGCTCTCGTGAACGTGCATTGCAGATTAATTTTTGTAAGTAAAGTGGTAAATTACACTACCAGTCAAAATTTAGGAAAGATTACTATGTTTAATGTTTTTGAACGAAGTCTCTTATGCTCATTAGGGCTGCATTTGTTTCATAATAAATACAGAAAAAACAATAATATTGTGAAATATTATTACAATTTAAAATTATGTTTTTTTATTTTAATATACTTTAAAATATAATTTATTTCTGTGATGCAAAGCTGAATTTTCAGCATCATTACTCCAGTCTTCAGTGTCACAAGATCCTTCAGAAATCATTCTAATATGCTGATTTATTATCAATGTTGGAAACAGTTGTGCTGCTTAATATTATTTTATAACCTGTGATACTTTTTCAGGATTCTTTGATGAATAAAAAGTTAAAAATATCAGCATTTATTTAAAATTGAAATCTTTTGTAACAATATACACTACCATTCAAAAATGGTTTGGGGTCAGTCATTTTTTTTCTTTCTTTTTTTTTGAAAAAAATTAATACTTTTATTCAGCACGGATGTGTTAAATTGATAAAAAGTGATAGTAAAGATTTATATTGTTAGAAAAGATTAATTTTTTGAATAAATGCTGTTCTTTTTGACCATTTATTCATCAATGAATCCTGAAAAAACTATCACAGGTTACAAAAAAATATTAAGCAACAAAACTGTTTTCAACATTGATAATAACTGAGTATCAAATCAGCATATTAGAATGATTTCTGAAAGATCATGTGACACTGAAGACTGGAGTAATGATGCTGAAAATTCAGCTTTGCATTACAGAAAATAATTATATTTTAAAGTATATTAAAATAGAAAACCATCATTTTAAATTGTAAAAATATTTCACAATATTTTTGTTTTTCTGTATTTATTATGAAATAAATGCAGCCTTAATGAGCATAAGAGACTTCGTTCAAAAACATTAAAAATAGTAATGTTTCCAAACTTTTGACTAGTAGTGTTTTTTTTTTTTTTTGCACAAACAAAGCACTCACTTCATAAAATTGAGTTTAGGCCACTGGAGTCACATGGAATACTTTAATGATGTCTTTTTCCTATCTTTCTGGACCTTGGAGTGGTAGTTTCGTTGGATCTCTATGGAGAGACAGAAACCTCTCAGACTTCATCAAAAAGATCTTAATTTGTGTTCCAAAAATGAACGAAGGTCTTATGGATGTGGAATGACACCAGGGTGAGTAATAAATGACAGAACTTTCATTTTTGGTTGAACTAACCCTTTAACTATAAATCACTAGAAATAATCTGGGAAGAAAGAAGTTGTTGAACTTTACACCAGCTTCGTTAACAGTGTCCAAAATTGCTTTCACTGATTTTGTGTCCATCCCTTTTATCCATTCTCCTGAGACAAAGACCTGAAATAATAATATTTAAAAAATTAGCACATCCTGTTCAGCACCATGTATTGTTTGGGTTTTTCCTATTTCATAAAGTTCATAAAGATTCTTAGACCTTTTGTTTCACTGTACTGTTCCATACAAAAACGATATGATACTTACCTGAAGAAGTATCCATCCAAATTCATGGTTTGTTGTTCCGACTAGAATTGGAACTTTCTGAAAGTCTTTGCTCTTTAGTATCTCCTCTGGTAGATCTTTCTGAAAGACCCCATCAACTGTCGCTCCAAAGAAAATGTGTTTCTAAGGAAATCACTTGGTCTAAGAAATTAATTAATTCTCTCTTCAATCTGTATATTAATACAGAATATCACCAACAGAGCTTAGCATTTTTTCTTAATGAAATACTGGAAAGCATCTCATTTCACATTCTCTGCTCCTACCTTTTTAGTTGCATTGATGATCTGTTCCTCAGTCAGTTCTTTTATGCACTTGACCAGCACTTCAGAAGAGCTGAAGTCACACTCAGTAACATTTGCTATCGACTGGTCAAACAGATTACAGACAATCAGCTTTCTTCTAAACATATATATATATATATATATTACTCATGTCGTTCTACACCCGTAAGACCTTCATTCATCTTCGGAACACAAATTAAGATATTTTTGATGGAATCCAATGGCTCAGTGAGGCCTCTATTGCCAGTAATGTCACTGAACTTCTCAAGATCCATAAAGGTACTCAAAATGTATTTAAAACAGTTCATATGAGTTCAGTGGTTCTACCTTAATATTATAAAGCACTGCTTCGAAGCTTTACGAATCTTTTGTTTTGAATCAGTTGTTCAGAGCACCAAAGTCATGTGATTTCAGCAGTTTGATACACAATCCGAATCACTAATTCGAAACAAAATATTCGTGAAGCTCAGAAGCAGTGTTTTGAAATTGCCCATCACTATATTGTTGAAAAGTCGTTATTTTTTTTTATTTTTTATTTTTTTTGGCACACAAAAAGTATTCTCGTTGCTTTATAGTATTAAGGTAGAACCACTGAACTCACATGAACTGTTTTAAATATGTTTTGAGTACCTTTATGGATCTTGAGAGGTTCTGTGACATAGCTAGCAATAGAGGCCTCACTGAGTCATCAGATTTCTTCAAAAAATATCTTAATTTGTGTTCTGAAGATGAATGAAGAACTTAAGGGTGTAGAACGACATGAGGGTGAGTAATAAATTACATTATTTTCATTTTTGGGTGAACTAACCCTTTAAAGGATTAGTCCACTTTTAAATACACTTTTCCTGATAAATTTACTCACCCCCATGTCATCCAAGATGTTCATGTCTTTCTTTCGTCAGTCAAAAAGAAATGAAGGTTTTTGAGGAAAACATTCCAGGATTATTCTCCTTACAGTGGATTTCAATGGCTACCAACAGATTGAAGGTCAAAATTGCAGTTTCAGTGCAGCTTTAAGGGCTTTAAACGATACCAGATGAGTAATAAGGGTCTTATCTAGCGAATCGATCGGTCATTTTCGAAAAAAATACAACCGTTTATGCTTTATAAACAAAATATCGCCTTGAACGTACTTTCCGCTTCCGCATTCTTCATAACGCTTACGCTGAATGTTCTACGCCTTCCCTATTCTACTTACGGAACGAACGCGGCGCCAGTTTCGTTTTTTTCCGTAACTTGAATAGGAAAGGCGTAGGACATTCAGCGTAAGCGTTATGAAGAATGCGGAAGCGGAAAGTACGTTCAAGGCGATATTTTGTTTATAAAGCATAAACGGTTGTATTTTTTTCGAAAATGACCTATCGATTCGCTAGATAAGACCCTTATTACTCATCTGGTATCGTTTAAAGCCCTTGAAGCTGCACTGAAACTGCAATTTTGACCTTCAACTTGTTGGTAGCCATTGAAATCCACTGTAAGGAGAATAATCCTGGAATGTTTTCCTCAAAAACCTTCATTTCTTTTCGACTGACGAAAGAAAGACATGAACATCTTGGATGACATGGGGGTGAGTAAATTTATCAGGAAAAGTGTATTTAAAAGTGGACTAATCCTTTAAGCTTTTAAATTCTTATTTTAATATTTGGGAGGAAGTTAAATTCGATTTATGTGCCCTATATATTCTAACATCAGCAACATATTGCTAATGTTCCCATTAAATTATGAAAATGTTATATCTGAATGTTCTATGAATGTTCAAAACATCCGTTTTTTTGTTTTAGTTTTTTTGGGGGTTATGTGAACATTTCATTATATCATTTTGCAAACATTATGGAAATGTTACTACAAGCAGTAACATTTAAAAAATGTTGGACAAACGTCCAACTAAAGCGTTTCAGAAAAAAAAAAGTTCCACGAACAATGTATAAATGATGTTTTTGTGCTAAATTTTTGAGAACATTATTAAAGACCAGATAACTTGGAACGAATGTTCTATTAATGTTAATGGAAGAATGTTTGTTCATAACAGATTCCCTTAAGGAACTATTGAGCAGTACACACTGATTGCTGTTTTTGGACTAAATACCTTTCCATATGTCAATGGATCTTTGGTGGAGTAACCCATCAAGGTTGCTACTCCACTCTGAAAGATGGCCCGGTGAAACAGACCCTTGGTCATGGGTGACAATGTCTAAATTAAACAATTAAACATACTTAAAGCATAAATAATTAAAAAATAGGCAACAATAAAATGTGACAGAGAAAGATAATGTTGCATTACAAACATTGACTGACCAGAAAAGAGGCACTGATTCCTCCTGCAGACTCCCCTGCTATGGTGACAGACTGGGGGTCTCCTCCAAAGGCCTCAATGTTTTGCTGCACCCACTGTAAAGCTGCTATCTGGTCCAGGAAGCCCCAGTTTCCTTGTGCAAGCTTATCACCTGTGCTAAAACCAACAGCACATTTTATTATAACCCACCCAGCGGAAGCAGTGTCTTCAGTAAGCAATAATCTTATGTCATTTTTAAAGGGACAAACTGGATGAGTAGTGTCCACTGTTGATCCATAAAAGAATACCTGAAGAATCCTAACATTCCAAGTCTGTACTGAATGACCACCACAACTATGTTCTCATATGCCGCCAACGGGGATCCATCAAACATAGAAGCTCCGCCCATGACCAGGCCCCCTCCATGAATCCAAACCATTACCTGGTGGTTTGCATACATTGCTTTTGTCAGAGGAGTTAGGAAAATTATACATAAAGCATTATAGGAAAGTTCTACTGTGAATAAGTGCTAGTTTAGCCACAATTCAGTACTCACTGGAAGTTTTTCTGATTCTGATCTTTGAGATGGAGTGTAAACATTCAGATACAAACAGTCTTCTGAGATTCCAGTGGGGGTGAAATCCATCTTCATGGTCTTTGATACCATAGGCACAATATCTGGGTTTTGAAGGCACCTATAACGCAGCAAGAGAAGATATATACTGCACATATACTGTTGGTGTGGTAAAAGGAGCATATAGTGTAAAATGAGCTCCAAAGTGGTCTATATCACGCAGCGGTCGACAACCTATGGCATGTGAAGGGATAATCACAAACGTAGTCTATTACTTTTCCCATTGGGTAATATAATCTGACTAGATTTTGATCTAATTCGATTTTCACACACACATTCAATAGTAGTACAGATATAGCCTATGGCATATTTCAGTTACTTTATGACTATATAGTAGTAATATAGTAGACATATAGTAGTAACAGATTAGTAATCTGGATTACGCAATCAGATTCCAAAAATCAAGTACTAGTGTAAACTACTTTTTAAAATACTCGTAATCAGACTACAGTTACTTTTTTATGGATTACATGATTACATATTATTTACACAATGGCAGAAAGTTGTTCACAATTCAATGATTCTCCTAATTTTTCTTTTTTTTTAACATTTATGTTTTTTTCATAATAAACATCCCACTTATATACGTTTGTGATTCTTCGAGTTTTTCTGGCGGTGAGGAGGAAATATAGATAAAATATATATGAAATATACATACAGGTGCTGGTCATATAATTAGATTATCGTGAAAAAGTTCATTTTTTTATTGTAAATTATTTTTAAAAATGAAACTTTCATATATTCTAGATTCCCTACATGTAAAGTAAAACATTTCAAAAATTTTTTTTTTTACATTTTGATGATTAGAGCATACAGCTCATGAAAGTCCAAAATCCAGTATCTCAAAATATTAGAATATTTCCTAAGATCAGTCAAAAAATGGATTTTCAAAACAGAAAAGTTCAAGTTCTTTAAAGTATGTTCATTTGTACACTCAATACTTGGTCGGCAGCACATATTACAGCAAATGACTTGCTCCTAGCACAAATTACAGCATCAGTGAAGTGTGGCATGGAAGTGATCAGCCTGTGGCACTGCTGAGGCACTATTGAGCCTTCAGATCATCTGTATATTGTTGGATCGACTGTTTCTCCTCTTTCTCTTGAAAATATGCCATAGATTCAGGGCTCAGGCATGTTGGCTGGCCAATAAAATACAGTAATATCATGGTCAGCAAACCACTTGGAAGTGGTTTTTGCACTGTGGGCAGGTGCTAAAGTCCTGCTGGAAAAGGAAATCAGCATCTCCATAAAGCTTGTCAGCAGATGGAAGCATAAAGTGCTCCAAAATCTTTGCACTTGATAAAACACAATGGACCAACACCAGCAGACGTCACGGCCCCCCAAATCATTACTAACTTCATAAACTTCCCACTAGACTTCAAGCAGCTTGGATTCTGTGCCTCTCCAGTCTTCCTTCAGACTCTGGGACCATGATTTCAACATGAAATGCAAAATTTACTTTTATCTGAAAAGAGGACTTTTGACCACTGTTCACTGTCCAGTTCTTTTTCTCCTTAGCCCAGGTAAGATGCTTCTGACGTTGTTTCTGTTTCAGAAGTGGCTTGGTAGTCCTTTTCCTGAAGATGTCTGAGTGTGGTGACTCTTGATGCGCTGACTCCGGCTTCATTTGACTCAATGTGAAGCTCTCCCAAGTGTTTGAATCGGCTTTACTTGACAGTATTATCAAGCTTGTTCTAGTCAACTTTGCATTTAATATGCTTTGATACATCACTCTGTAAACAGCCACCCCGTTCAGTAATGACCTTCTGTGACTTACTCTCTTTGTGGAGGGTGTCAATGATTGTCTCCTGGACCATTGCCAAGTCAGCAGTCTTCCCCATTAGTGTGGTTTCAAAGAACAAGAGATACCATAATTTATACTGTAGGGGTCATTTAATGAAACTCAAATGTAAATATTCTAATATTTTGAGATACTGGATTTTGGACTTTCATTAGCTGTACGCTCTAATCAACAAATTGTTTAAAAAAAACTTTTGAAATGTTTTACTTTACATGTAGGCGACTTTTTCACAATATTCTAATTATATGACCACCACCTGTATATGAATATAATAATAATATTATATATGAAACAGATGAAATATTTGATGAAGCGGTGATATTGTTGTGAATTTTATGTTTTTCAATATTTGTTTTTGTAATGTTGGTGTTTTCTAAATTTACTTAATTTTAAGTAAATATGTTCTAAAATCATAAGATGTGATTTTGTTTTATTCAGTGTTACTATCAGCAAACACTAACACGTACATTAGTGTTAAAATTTTGAAGTATTAACTGTCCATACATTGAATTTAAAAATAATTTGTTGAGGCTGAATAGAATAGAATATATTTTTGGTTAGCACAAAAGTAATGTAAATGTAATCCAAAAGTAGTCAGATTACGTTACCAAAAATGTGTAATCTACTAAAATAATACTGATTAGAAATTTTGTCATGAAATTTAAGTAATCTACCCAGCTCTGATAGCCGTACTCACATGAGTGGGTGCTCAGTGGCATTTCTTATGCCCTCCCATCCTTGTACAGGATTAGGTGCAGCCAGACGGAGAGGACCAACAGGTGGCTGTGCAAAAGGAATGCCCAAATATTGTTCCACCACGTTTTCAGAGCCTTTAACTTTCAATATATTGCCCACGGACACTGCCATGCTTCAGAACAACCACCGGCCCAGAGTCTGCATATGCAAACAGAAATCTGACATAAACACACATTCTTTAATACGTGTACAAACTATATATATATATATATATATATATACACACACACACACACATGACAATCAATAAAATCAACAAAATAGATCATTAAATTCAATATTATTTCAATGTATCATTTTTAATAGTATTTAAAAAGCAATATAATAAGATGATATACTTGCCTGTCTGTACAGGGGCTGTCCAAACAGGGGCCAGGGCCAAGCACAGGCAGAGCAAAACGTCTTTTATCATAGCTGTTCTTTCATTAAAGACTGATACTGACTCAAGCCTCTAATGTAATGAAGAGCTCACAAAACAGGTTCGGTTACAAAATACTGCCCTTTAACCTGATCCTACTTTACCCCCTAAAAACAAATCAACTGTTACCTGTGTACACAGTGGAATCCGTGTACTGCACACTGAGGGGGGGAAATCCATACCCTATATAATAATTAGTTAATAATTGTATTGTATCTCTGTGATCTCTCCTGACATGTTTGTTAGAATAAAGAGGTCTAAAATATTAAATGTATGAGTGAAGTGAACCAAACATACCAAATTAATCAACATATCAAAAGTCATAAATGGACACCTACAAAATCATTTCCATTCTCAGCCATTCTCCCATATGGATAATTTAATTTGCCACCACAGTAAATTCTTCTGTCAAAAAGGTTCATTCTGATAAAGTGTGTCTTAATGCAGATGTTAAAGAGTGTCACAGAGGCTCAGATTCTTCACAGGTAGGTTAATAATTCATGTCTTATGCCGTTTTTATTGAACAAAGCTTCCAGGAAAGCTTGAAGGTATTCTACATGACAATGATGTAATGAATCTGCTGTGGACATGCCCACTCTTTACAGGAAAGTCCAATTGTTTATTTTTAAACAATTTTTCATTTTAAAATGTTTTATTGGTTATACTTTTAAAATAATGTTTGCACTAGATAAGCTTTGCATCTAGATTTGTGTCTTTTTTTATATTTTGTACACCTACTAAATATAATTTAAGGTATGCATGGGCTTGACCATATACAGAGTGCTCTGAAGAAGTCTGAGTGTGCGCATGCGCGACAATATCAGTAGCGGATGGAGGAATCCAGTGACGTAGCCTTGATGACACGTGACTGCTCACTGCACATTTTTTACTGTTCACGTTTGATATGGTCAGTTTAGTTGCTGCATGTGCAGCATTTTTTAATGTATTTCAGAAAGAAAGCCTATGTAGCAATTTTTGAATGTCACACATCTTGTCATTCCTTATATTTTTGCATGACAACTATTAAATAATTAATAATATTAAAATGATTATACAATTGATAATAAAATTATTAATATACAGTAAATAATATATTATTATAAGTATGTATATGCTAAATATTAAAATGTGAAAACATTTGATATATTGCATGTGTAAATAGTATAAAACCTTTCTTAAGCAATTTATCTTGATATTTTTTGCTTGATTTTTTATTACTTAATTTCATAATGTATTTTCTGTTGTAGCCTGTTGTTTCCATCTAAATGCGGAACAGTTTTGTACATTCATTTTAATTTCACTCTCAAACTATTACACACATGCATGAAGGTATTTCTAATCATGCAGGATACTGATACAGTTTTTTTTTTATGCCAATTTCCAGATTTTGGCTGGATTTGGGAAACATTGAAATGCTTGCAGAAATCTATATCAATAGCAAAAGATTTCTCTGGCAACAACTGCACTGCATGGAGACAAAAATAATCATTTATGCACAGCTCTATGTTTATTGTTGTAATATATAATTAGGCTGTGTGGAGTGCAGCAAGTTTTTTAGGCAGTTCTTCAGTGAAAAAGAGCAGCTTGCCCATCTTCAGACCCTGTCCCTCAGTTTGCTGCAATCCCAGGTTCATGTATTTATTAGACTGGTCGTATACAGGCCAATGCACCAGACCGGGCCCATTTGGTGAGCTGAAATAAAATATTTATTTAATGAATAAAGGATCATCAGTAACAGATCCTAATACTCTGTGTCCAGCATCTAATGCACTCACCCAGTACGAATAAAGTTAGCCCAGTATCCCATGACAGTTCTGCATAGTTTGTTTTCCTCCTCACTTAGTGTTCCTGTGGAAGATAAAGAGTTGATATCCATAACCACACATCACCACTTCATCACAACCATTTCAATTCTGCTGCAATCATTTGCAGTTTCACAGTAACTGTCCATTATAATTGTCAAATATCATAATAATTAACCAGGGCAAACATTTCTTAGATCTGCTTACCCACAAGTTTGATATGGCCATCCCAAAAGCAGGCCCCAAACACAAATCCAATGTCATCAGCATGGTCAGCCTTCACAAAGCTGGGTCTGACATCTTTTAATATACTGGGCCGGTGCTGGAACTCATACATATACACAGGCACCCCAGCATCTGTGAAGTTATAATTAGGATGTTGGCAAATAATAATGCCAACCAATAGTAAAACTGCAGTACAAGTAACATTGCAACCAACCTCTGTGATAAGTTGCAGCCGTAATGGAGGGCATCACTATAAAAATATCCCCCAGCATCTCAGTTAATGCGTCGCGAATGTCCTCAGGAGTTTTAGCATCTTTTAAGTATTCTTCTGCAATGATTTCATTGGCTCCTGATTTCTATGATGACAGAGAGAAAACTTAAACACATTCATTGTATTTTGTACTATGTCCACTAGAGTGAGACAAATACTAACAAATTAGCCAGACTGAGTTAATCCAAATAAACAGGGCTGCATAATTTAAAGAGTTAGTTCACCTAAAAATGTATTACTCACCCTCATGTCGTTCCACATCCATAAGACCTTTGATCATCTTCGGAACACAAATTAAGATCTTTTTGTTGAAGTCTGAGAGGTTTCTCTCTCTCCAGAGATCCAACGCAACTACCACTGCAAGGTCCAGAAAGATAGGAAAACATCATTAAAGTATTCCATGTGACTCCAGTGGCCTGAACTCAATTTTATGAAGGCGAGTGCTTTGTTTGTGCAAAAAAAACCCATAATTTACCACTTTATTTACAAAATAATATTATCCAAAGCGTGTTCACACAACAATGCCAGCTCTCACATGAACACAAAACACGTGTCGTGATGCTCTCGTTCCAGATTAATATTTTTGTAAGTAAAGTGGTAAATTATGTTTTTTTTTTTTTTTTTTTGCGCAAACAAAGCACAAACGTCGCTTCATAAAATTGAGTTTAAGCCACTGGAGTCACATGGAATACTTTAATGATGTCTTTTTCCTATCTTTCTGGACCTTGGAGTGGTAGTTGCGTTGGATCTCTATGGAGAGACAGAAACCTCTCAGACTTCATCAAAAAGATATTAATTTGTGTTCCGAAGATGATTGAAGGTCTTATGGATGTGGAACGACACCAGGGTGAGTAATAAATGGTTGAACTAACCCTTTAACTATAAATCACTAGAAATAATCTGGGAAGAAAGAAGTTGTTGAACTTTACACCAGCTTTGTTAACAGTGTCCAAAATTGCTTTCACTGATTTTGTGTCCATCCCTTTTATCCATTCTCCTGAGACAAAGGCCTGAAATAATGATATTAAAAAAAATTAGCACATCCTGTTCAGCACCATGTATTGTTTGGGTTTTTCCTATTTCATAATGTTCATAAAGATTCTTAGACCTTTTGTTTCACTGTACTGTTCCATACAAAAACGATATGATACTTACCTGAATGAGCATCCATCCACATTCATGGTTTGTTGTTCCGACTAGAATTGGAACTTTCTGAAAGTCTTTGCTCTTTAGTATCTCCTCTGGTAGATCTTTCTGAAAGACCCCATCAACTGTCGCTCCAAAGAAAATGTGTTTCTAAGGAAATCACTTGGTCTAAGAAATTAATTAATTCTCTCTTCAATCTGTATATTAATACAGAATATCACCAACAGAGCTTAGCATTTTTTCTTAATGAAATACTGGAAAGCATCTCATTTCACATTCTCTGCTCCTACCTTTTTAGTTGCATTGATGATCTGTTCCTCAGTCAGTTCTTTTATGCACTTGACCAGCACTTCAGAAGAGCTGAAGTCACACTCAGTAACATTTGCTATCAACTGGTCAAACAGATTACAGACAATCAGCTTTCTTCTAAACACTGAAAATATCTTATATATATATCAATTTTCATATACAATGTGCTATTTGAAGTTCACTCCAGAAGCACTTTCTGTTAAGCTTTTAAATTCTTATTTAAATATTTGGGAGGAAGTTAAATTTATGCACCCTATATATTCTAACATCAGCAAAATATTGCTCATGTTCCCATTAAATTATGAATGTTCAAAATATTTTTTTTGTTTTGTTATGTGAACATTCTATCATGGAAATGTTACTTTTGAATGTTCTCTAAACTTTCTGAAACAAGCAGTAACATTTTAAAAATGTTGGACAAACGTCCAACTAAAGCGTTTCAGAAAAAAAAAGTTCCACGAACAATGTATAAATGATGTTTTTGTGCTAAAGTTTTTAGAACATTATTAAAGACCAGATAACTTAGAACGAATGTTCTATTAATGTTAATGGAAGAATGTTTGTTCCTAACTTTAAGGGCACTATTATACACCTGGTGCAATGCAGCGCCAGACAGGACGCAAGTGTTTTTTGCTAGTTTCAGCCCGTCGCAGTTATCATATCAGATATCATTTATTTACAACAAAATAAGTTAATTCCATGCTCAAAATATTATAGCATTGTAATATAACAATATAATATGTAAAGATAAAGTTTACAGTGGATTCATAATTAAAAACATCACAAACCAAAAAACACCTGATGCACAGTGTTTGTTCATCGTTTTCTAGAAGTAGACTTCAAATACCTTGCTGTATTTTTGTATAGTTAATGAAAAGAGGGTATGCCGCCATCTTGCTCTGACGAAAGTGACTTAAACGCACCCAACGTCATAAACACGACTTCCCACCTGGTAAATACGAACTTCCCAGGAGGACTTGAACGCACTGTCAGTATTGGCCGGCTCCTGCATCAGCATCACACACATGCGTCGTGGTGCTCACGTGAACAGCGTCTGCCAATACTGAGCTGGCATTTGGACATAACATGGAAGTGCTGCACTGTCAACTGCATATGAGACTGACAAATTGTTGAATAAAGTCATTATTTTTGTTTTGTTTTGAGCACAAAAAAGTATTCTCGTCACTTTATAACATTAAGGTTGAACCACTGTTGTCACGATGACTATTTTAACTATGTCTTTACTACCTTTCTGGACCTTTACTTTACTTTCTATAGGGGGTACAAAAAAAACCTCTCAGATTTCATCAAAATACCTTAATTTGTGTTCCAAAGATGAACGAAGGTCTTACAGGTTTGGAACGACACAAGGGTGAGTACTTAATGACAGAAATGTCATTTTTGGGTGAACTAACCCTATAACAGATTCCATTTTGGAACTATTGAGCAGTAAACACTGATTGTTGTATTTGGGTTAAATACCTTTCCAAACGTCAATGGGTCTCTGGTGGAGTAACCCTCTGTGTTTGCTACTCCACTCTGAAAGATGGCCCGGTGAAACAGACCCTTGGTCATGGGCGACAATGTCTAAATTAAACAATTAAACATAATTAAAACATAAATAATTAAAAAATAGGCAACAATAAACTGTGACAGAGAAAGATAATGTTGCATTACAAACATTGACTGACCAGAAAAGAGGCACTGATTCCTCCTGCAGACTCCCCTGCTATGGTGACAGACTGGGGGTCTCCTCCAAAGGCCTCAATGTTTTGCTGCACCCACTGTAAAGCTGCTATCTGGTCCAGGAAGCCCCAGTTTCCTTGTGCAAGCTTATCACCTGTGCTAAAACCAACAGCACATTTTATTATAACCCACCCAGCGGAAGCAGTGTCTTCAGTAAGCAATAATCTTATGTCATTTTTAAAGGGACAAACTGGATGAGTAGTGTCCACTGTTGATCCATAAATGAATACCTGAAGAATCCTAATATTCCAAGTCTGTACTGAATGACCACCACAACTATGTTCTCATATGCTGCCAACGGGGATCCGTCAAACATAGAAGCTCCAAATATGAACAGGCTCCCTCCATGAATCCAAACCATTACCTGGTGGTTTGCATACATTGCTTTTGTCAGAGGAGTTAGGAAAATTATACATAAAGCATAATAGGAAAGTTCTACTGTGAATAAGTGCTGTCCTCTAGTTTAGCCACAATTCAGTACTCACTGGAAGTTTTTCTGATTCTGATCTTTGAGATGGAGTGTAAACATTCAGATACAAACAGTCTTCTGAGATTCCAGTGGGGGTGAAATCCATCTTCATGCTCTTTGATATCATAGGCACAATATCTGGGTTTTGAAGGCACCTATAACACAGCAAGAGAAGATATATACTGCACATATACTGTTGGTGTGGTAAAAGGAGCATATAGTGTAAAATAAGGTTGTGATCTGAAATCTGAGCTCCAAAGTGGTCTATATTACTTTAATATAACGCAGTGGTTGGCAACCTATGGCATGTGAAGGGATAATCACAGACGTAGTCTATTACTTTTCCCATTGGGTAATATAATCTGACTAGATTTTGATCTAATTTGATTTTTACACACACACACACACAATAGTAGTACAGATATAGCCTATGGCATATTTCAGTTACTTTATGACTATATAGTAGTAATAATAGTAGACATATAGTAGTAACAGATTAGTAATCTGGATTACGCAATCAGATTCCAAAAATCAAGTACTAGTGTAAACTACTTTTTAAAATACTCCTAATCAGACTACAGTTACTTTATGGATTACATGATTACATATTATTTACACAATGGCAGACGAGAGACGAGGCAGATACGGATTTCCACAATCATACACTTTTACTTCATTAAACAAGAGCAGGAACACCAACATACAACATTAACACAACAGAGAACGGACCAGGAATGCAGGGAGTGAGTGCATTATAAAGGGAGTGCAGATGATAGAGTCCAGGTGCAGGTGATCCGTGATGAGGAGATGACGAGGGAAGTGAGTGCAGGTGTGGAGAACAGGAGGATCTTGGGAAATGGAGTCCAGGGGAACAAGGGATCCGTGACAGTACCTCCCCCTCCCGGTAGGCGCGTCCTCGCGCCGTAGATGGAACAACCGGGAGGGGGGTGGGCGCCCTGGAGACCTCAAGCCGGAGCAGGGGGAGGAGAAGACTGGAGTGGAGGTCTCCAGGGCGGTTTCCAAGGCCATGGCGGGTCAGGAGACGAGGGCAGCCACGGCGGGTCAGGTGCCGCGGGCAGCCACGGCGGGTCAGGTGCAGCGGGCAGCCACGGCGGGTCAGGTGCAGCGGGCAGCCACGGCGGGTCAGGTGCCGCGGGCAGCCACGGCGGGTCAGGTGCCGCGGGCAGCCACGGCGGGTCAGGTGCCGCGGGCAGCCACGGCGGGTCAGGTGCCGCGGGCAGCCACGGCGGGTCAGGTGCCGCGGGCAGCCACGGCGGGTCAGGTGCCGCGGGCAGCCACGGCGGGTCAGGTGCCGCGGGCAGCCACGGCGGGTCAGGTGCCGCGGGCAGCCACGGCGGGTCAGGTGCCGCGGGCAGCCACGGCGGGTCAGGTGCCGCGGGCAGCCACGGCGGGTCAGGTGCCGCGGGCAGCCACGGCGGGTCAGGTGCCGCGGGCAGCCACGGCGGGTCAGGTGCCGCGGGCAGCCACGGCGGGTCAGGTGCCGCGGGCAGCCACGGCGGGTCAGGTGCCGCGGGCAGCCACGGCGGGTCAGGTGCCGCGGGCAGCCACGGCGGGTCAGGTGCCGCGGGCAGCCACGGCGGGTCAGGTGCCGCGGGCAGCCACGGCGGGTCAGGTGCCGCGGGCAGCCACGGCGGGTCAGGTGCCGCGGGCAGCCACGGCGGGTCAGGTGCCGCGGGCAGCCACGGCGGGTCAGGTGCCGCGGGCAGCCATGGAGGGTCCGGGACCGAAGGTTTAGGGCCGTTGAGCCCAGGCAGCGGTGAAGGACCGGCGGGAGATGGCGAAACTGTAGGCTCCGCCGACCGAAGCGCAGCCGGGGCTCCAGAAGGCCGCAGTGGAAGCAGTAAGACAGTCAACAAAACGAACACTGGGGGGAATGAGGAAGCCAACTGGAACTGAGGGACGGAGTGACGGAGCGGAGACGGAGGAGTGTAGTCCAGAGGGGAGGGCAGGCTGACGAGTGACCAAGGTGTGAGTGGCGGCAGGATGGATACTGGTGATACTGGAGGACTGATGGGAAACGGTGGAGCAGAGGGAGGTTGGGGCCGGGGTGAAGGTAATCGCCCAGAGGTCTGAGGTGGAGATCTGGGCGAGGGGGCTTGAGGTGGAGGTTCAGTGATGTAGACGCACATGGGAGGAGGCGGGAGAGGGAGGCAGGGAGGGTAAACAGTTCTTGAATTAGAGACTTTTAGAGCAAAGTTCATCATAATAAAGGGCTCGGCGGCGGCGGCTGGAGCGGCGGGCTCGGCGGCGGCGGGCTCGGCGGCGGCGGCTGGAGCGGAGGGCTCGGCGGCGGCGGCTGGAGCGGAGGGCTCGGCGGCGGCGGCGGCGGCTGGAGCGGAGGGCTCGGCGGCGGCGGCGGCTGGAGCGGAGGGCTCGGCGGCGGCGGCGGCTGGAGCGGAGGGCTCGGCGGCAGCGGCTGGAGCGGAGGGCTCGGCGGCGGCGGCGGCTGGAGCGGAGGGCTCGGCGGCGGCTGGAGCGGAGGGCCAGTCCATCCCCTCAAACACAACTAGAATGCCCGTTGGAACGGGAGTGGGCTCGCTGGCGGACACTGGAGAGAGCTCAGCAGCAGGCTTGGAGAGGATTGGAGCGGGCTCTGGAGAGACTGGAAGCGGGCTCTGGAGAGACTGGAGCGGGCTCTGGAGAGACTGGAGCGGGCTCTGGAGAGACTGGAGCGGCTTGCTTCTCCTCCTCCGCTTGCGGGACCCAGTGGAGGAGTGTGGGTCCAGCATTGAACAGGCCGGAAGTTCGCTGAAGGGGTATGCGGAGGAAGACGGAGGTTGACTGACTGGCCTGGCCAACCATGTTTCTGGACGGACCAGAGACAAACACCTATCCTGAACCCAATCGACTACGAATTTGGAGTCATTTAACCATAAAATGGAATTTATAGTTTCGCTTAAGGAGAAACGATAATCGGGTTCACCAAAACGGATAGTGTCGTCGTCTAGTCCATCCAGAAACAAGGAGATCAAACAAGCTTCAGGCCAGTCAGACAAAAAAGCGAGCTCAACGAACTCCTCCACATACCTCTCCAGCGAACGACCAACCTGGAGAAGCCCGATGATTTTCTCGGCCGCTGTCATCGTTTTGGGAGGCATGGGAGAAGCTGGAGCCCGGGGGATGAAGGAAGCTTCCATCCTTCTTGTGGAAATCCAGTCGGTTTTAGGGTCCGTTCTTCTGTTACGTGTATGCAGGTCGAGAGACGAGGCAGATACGGATTTCCACAATCATACACTTTTACTTCATTAAACAAGAGCAGGAACACCAACATACAACATTAACACAACAGAGAACGGACCAGGAGTGCAGGGAGTGAGTGCATTATAAAGGGAGTGCAGATGATAGAGTCCAGGTGCAGGTGATCCGTGATGATGAGGAGATGACGAGGGAAGTGAGTGCAGGTGTGGAGAACAGGAGGATCTTGGGAAATGGAGTCCAGGGGAACAAGGGATCCGTGACAGTAAGTTGTTCACAATTCATTGATTCTCCTAATTTTTCATTTTTTAACATTTATGTTTTTTTCATAATAAACATGCCACTTATATACGTTTGTGATTCTTCGAGTTTTTCTGGCGGTGAGGAGGAAATATAGATAAAATATATATGAAATATATATATATATATATATATATATATATATATATATATATATGAAATATATATATATATATATATATATATATATATATATATATATATATATATAATATAATATAATAATATTATATATGAAACAGATGAAATATTTGATGAAGCGGTGATATTGTTGTGAATTTTATGTTTTTCAATATTTGTTTTTGTAATGTTGGTGTTTTCAAAATTTTCTTAATTTTAAGTAAATATGTTTTAAAATCATAAGATGTGATTTTGTTTTATTCAGTGTTACTATCAGCAAACACTAACACGTACATTAGTGTTAGTATTTTGAAGTATTAACTGTCCATACATTGAATTTAAAAATATTTTTTTGAGTCTGAATAGAATAGAATAGAATATATTTTTTGGTTAGCACAAAAGTAATCTAACTGTAATCCAAAAGTAGTCAGATTATGTTACCAAAAATGTGAGAGATTAAATATTACTGATTACAAATTTTGTCATGAAATTTGTAATCAGTAATTGATTACAATTCATAAGTAATCTACCCAGCTCTGATAGCCGTACTCACATGAGTGGGTGCTCAGTGGCATTTCTTATGCCCTCCCATCCCTGTACAGGAATAGGTGCAGCCAGACGGAGAGGACCAACAGGTGGCTGTGCAAAAGGAATGCCCAAATATTGTTCCACCACATTTTCAGAGCCTTTAACTTTCATATATTGCCCACGGACACTGCCATGCTTCAGAACAACCACCGGCCCAGAGTCTGCACATATGCAAACAGAAATCTGACATAAACACACATTCTTTAATACGTGTACAAACTATATATATACATATATATATACACACTGACAATCAATAAAATCAACAAAATAGATCATTAAATTCAATATTATGTCAATGTATCATTTTTAATATTATTTAAAAAGCAATATAATAAGATGATATACTTGCCTGTCTGTACAGGGGCTGTCCAAACAGGGGCCAGGGCCAAGCACAGGCAGAGCAAAACGTCTTTTATCATAGCTGTTCTTTCGTTAAAGACTGATACTGACTCAAGCCTCTAATGTAATGAAGAGCTCACAAAACAGGTTCGGTTACAAAATACTGCCCTTTAACCTGATCCTACTTTACCCCCTAAAAACAAATCAACTGTTACCTGTGTACACAGTGGAATCCGTGTACTGCACACTGAGGGGGGGAAATCCATACCCTATATAATAATTAGTTAATAATTGTATTGTATCTCTGTGATCTCTCCTGACATGTTTGTTAGAATAAAGAGGTCTAAAATATTAAATGTATGAGTGAAGTGAACCAAACATACCAAATTAATCAACATATCAAAGAAAAGTCATAAATGGACACCTACAAAATCATTTTCATTCTCAGCCATTCTCCCATATGGATAATTTAATTTGCCACCACAGTAAATTCTTCTGTCAAAAAGGTTCATTCTGATAAAGTGTGTCTTAATGCAGATGTTAAAGAGTGTCACAGAGGCTCAGATTCTTCACGGGTAGGTTAATAATTCTCTAATAATTCAATAATGTCTTATGCCGTTTTTATTGAACAAAGCTTCCAGGAAAGCTTGAAGGTATTCTACATGACAATGATGTAATGAATCTGCTGTGGACATGCCCATTCTTTACATTCATTTTTAAACAATTTTTCATTTTAAAATGTTTTATTGGTTATACTTTTAAAATAATGTTTGCACTAGATAAACTTTTCATCTAGATTTGTGGCTTTTTTAGGGCTGTCAAAATAACGCGTTCATTTCGATTAATTAATCTGAGAAAAAATAACGCGTTAAAAAAAATAACGCAGATTAATCCATTCCGTATTGACCTTTGAACCTGGAGCCGTTCTAGCCACCATTCGACTGTAAAATGAAGGAGGGAGACGACTGCTGCGCTGACTGACAGAACGAGCAGAGCTCCTACCTCGTGCGCGCGAGCTCTCTTCAAAGTAAGCACCGTCTTTGCACTCTCTCTACCTCACACATAATAATCTAAACCAACTGACACAATGCTAAAAGTTCGTAAGACCGAATCCATGTTTCACCAGGAGCATTCGGAGAATGTTTTTCCTGAATAACCGCTGGGTGTGAATAGTGCTCAAAAGAACGTCACCTCATCTTCTCTGACAGGCGCCCTGCACGTGCAGCTGACATAAACCACACTTTCAGTAAACAAAAAGAAAATCCTATCCAGTGGTGAAGTGTTTTCTGTGTTGACAAATCTTTTGCGATGTCCTAATAACAGTTGCGATTCGCACGCAACGCGTCAACGTCTGCTAATGTCCGATTCGCGACCTAATGATTCATTTGAACAGATTAATTTTAATAAATCATGACAACAACTGATCTGCCCACACGGTCTATAATGAATCATTTACTCGAACATCTCTGAAATGAGAACATAAGTGTGCTTACCCCATTTAGCAAGAGTGGTTAGTAAAATTAGCCTTAATAATCCACTATATTTTCAGGTTATTTAAATGACAATGTGTAGTAAATTAGGCCTACCTATAAAATCAGTTAGTTTAGACTGGAGTGAAGTGAAACCAGAACAAAGCAAGTTGTTGTTGGCTAGGTGCATTCAATTGTATATGGTAGAAAATTATATTATTAGTTAATATAACTTCTAAATGCTACTTTTTAATACTTTTCAGGTTTAGCAAAAAAGCATCTTCTCTTACAAAGCTATAATTTTTTTTTTTTTTTTTTTTTTTTGCAAAGAGGGCAAGAAAGAATTACAGTGAGAGTGCTTTATTGTCAGTATCGGGCTCGCAGATCACGTGGGTAGGGAACTTTTTACTGTTTGTGTGGATGACCATGTCTGTCACCACCGAAGACCATTTTTGACCCAGGAAAAACCCTGCATTGATTCATTTGAATTGAAATATTCACAGCAAAAATTATGTATGCAATTAATTTAGATTAATTAATCACAGAGTATGTAATTAATTAGATTAAAATTTTTAATCGATTGACAGCCCTAGTCTTTTTATATTTTGTACACCTACTAAATATAATTTAAGGTATGCATGGGCTTGACCATATACAGAGTGCTCTGAAGAAGTCTGAGTGTGCGCATGCGCGACAATATCAGTAGCGGATGGAGGAATCCAGTGACGTAGCCTTGATGACACGTGACTGCTCACTGCACATTTTTTACTGTTCACGTTTGATATGGTCAGTTTAGTTGCTGCATGTGCAGCATTTTTTATGTATTTCAGAAAGAAAGCCTATGTAGCAATTTTTGAATGTCACACATCTTGTCATTCCTTATATTTTTGCATGACAACTATTAAATAATTAATAATATTAAAATGATTATACAATTGATAATACAATTATTAATATACAGTAAATAATATATTATTATAAGTATGTATATGCTAAATATTAAAATGTGAAAACATTTGATATATTGCATGTGTAAATAGTATAAAACCTTTCTTAAGCAATTTATCTTGATATTTGTTGCTTGATTTTTTATTACTTAATTTCATAATGTATTTTCTGTTGTAGCCATGTTGTTTCCATCTAAATGCGAACAGTTTTGTACATTCATTTTAAATTCACACTCAAACTATTCCACACATCCATGAATGTATTTCTAATCGTGCAGGATGCTGACAATTTTTTCTTTTCTTTTCTTTTTTTTTTTTTTAATGCCAATTTCCAGATTTTGGCTGGATTTGGGAAACATTGAAATGCTTGCAGAAATCTATATCAATAGCAAAAGGTTTCTCTGGCAACAACCAAGGTTATTTTACTTATTTTATTTCGTTTTGACTTTTTGTTTTCAAATTCAGTATAGTTTTAATTAGTTTTTAAAGTGGGTTTGCTAGTTTAGTTTAGTTTTTATTTTTTGAAAATGCTTAGTTTTAGTTTAGTTTTTTTTTTTAGTTTTAGTGTTAGTTTTAGTCTTTTTTTGTAATTTGGGTTATTTGTCAGGGGCAAGATTCAAAAAGGTCAGAAAAAGTATTGTGTAATAATAACTCAACAAAAACATCATACAATTTTAGAAAATATTAATTCAAAAATAAAACCAGTACATAAAATGTACATATGGGCACAAATGTAACAGTCTCAACACTCCGCAGTAAGTGCAAAATGTGTAAGTGACGTGTGCCAGTAAAAAACCTAAAGAGCCAACAGACTAAAGAAGACATACATGAACCGCATGTAGCCTATCCAACCCATTTTTGAGCCACAACAAGACATTTCTGTCAGATTGTCAGGGAGCTCAATGAGAAAAGAACATGACAAATAACAATTAAAAAAAACCTTTAAAGGTCCCGTTCTTCGTGATCCCATGTTTCAAACTTTAGTTAGTGTGTAATGTTGTTGTTAGAGTATAAATAAAATCTGTAAAATTTTAAAGCTCAAAGTTCAATGCCAAGCGAGATATTTTATTTAACAGAAGTCGCCTACATCGAACGGCCAGTTTGGACTACATCCCTCTACTTCCTTCTTTAATGACGTCACTAAAACAGTTTTTTGACTAACCTCCGCCCACAGGAATACACAAGAGTAGCGTTTGTAGAGTGTGTTTGTCGCCATGTCGTCGAAACGCTGTTATTTTCATCCCGCAGTCCAATCACCGGGTCTGATTCCGGCTCAAATTGATAGGGTAAAATTAAAGACATGTTTACAATAACACTGAGCGCGTGCATCTCCACGTTATGGTAAGAGGCGTGACCTTTCCGGGCAAGGTTCGCTAAGCTGCTGTCGAATCACAACACAGGAACCGCTGGCACAATCAGAACTCGTTACGTATTTCTGAAGGAGGGACTTCATAGAACAAGGAAGTCATCAGCCCGTTTTTATGACAGTGGAAACAGCGGTATACAGATAAGTAAATTATGTGGAAAATACTGTGTTTTTTTACACGCGAAACATGAACACATGTTATATTGCACACTATAAACACAATCAAAGCTTCAAAAAACCACGAAAAACGGGACCTTTAAATACAGCTTTTCAATTTTTTTAGTGTGTGTGTGTGCCGTGGGTGTGTGCGTGAGTGTGCAATTTCTTTGTTAATAATTCATTACGCAGAACTTTATTATATTAAATATGATTTACATCTTCACAAAATATACACATTTAACAACCTATATAAAATTCTCACCCCATTGAAATTCCTTTACCTCTTACAAAATCCACACACAGTAGGCTACCAAAAATCTACACATCTTCTATACAGAATTCACACCCTATACAAATACCACAGCCAGAGGCGTAGCAATAGGGCAGGCAAGGCAGGCAATTGCCTGGGGCCCCGCATTTTGAGGGGCCCCCCCGAGGGCTGATAATTTAAACAATCAGAAATGTTAATATCAATATAACACGCAGTGACGCAGCGACATCTCTGCATCCCCCTTAGGGCACCCCTCTCTCGTTACGTTGTTTATGCTTTTGCCGCCGCTTTCAAACTGGCGCAGCACTTACTTACATTAAAATGCCTAATTCCATTTATTAAACATGAAGAGGACATATCCGTCTGGCAGGCAGAAGCGAAAAAGAAAGCATGAAGATGAGGAAAAGAGGAAACAGGACAGCATAAGTGATTGAGATAATGATGATTGACTTAAGGATATTAATAACTAACAGATCTTTTACAAAATCGTTTCACAATATTTTTTTCTTTTCAAAGCAACTTTACAGAAAATGCACGTGTCTAAATTACAATTTAGCGATTATTTGTTATTAGCACACATCAGTGTTTCGTGAACAATTCTGCAGCTTTGAACGAATCGTGAGTCATTCATTCAATGATTCATTCATAAATAGAGCAAATTGCTTGCCACTGAATGAATGAATGACTCGCTCATTAAGACTGTGATTTACCACCACCTACTGACGGTTTTAATTTAATATTTAAAAGTATGCCATAATTAAGTTTTTTCTATTGATCTTTTTTTAAACATCCATTTTATAAAGTTATTCATAAAGTAAAAAAAAAAAATGTTACTGTTACATAACAGTCGGGATCATTAATATGTACTCCCCCAATATTTGCATATGCCAGCCCATGTTCAAAGCATTATACAAGGGCAGCCAGTATTAGTCTGATAATTATATTAAATTATCAGACTAGGTAAGCAAGCAAGGACAATAGCGAAAAATGGCAGCGATAATAACTGACATGATTCATGATAAAATGATATTTTTAGTGATATTTGTAAATTGTCTTTCTAAATGTTTCATTAGCATGTTGCTAATGTACTGTTAAATGTGGTTAAAGTTACCATCGTTTCTTACTGTATTCACGGAGACAAGAGAGCCATCGCTATTTTCATTTTTAAACACTTGCAGTCTGTATAATTCATAAACACAACTTCATTCTTTATAAATCTCTCCAACAGTGTAGCATTAGCCGTTAGCCACGGAGCACTATTAAACTCATTCAGAATCAAATGTTAACATCCAAATAAATACTATACTTACGCGATTAGACATGCTGCATGACGAAAACTTTGTAAAGATTCATTTTGAGGGTATATTAGCTGTGTGAACTTTGTTTATGCTATGATAGAGTCGAGAGCTCGGGAGGGGGCGGAGAGCGCGCGATTTAAAGGGGCCGCAGCATGAATTGGCTCATTTCTAATGATGCCTCAAAATAGGCAGTTAAAAAAATTAATTAAGAAACATCTATGCCTATGGGGTATTTTGAGCTGCAACTTCACAGACACATTCAGGGGACACCTTAGACTTATATTATATCTTGTAAAAAAACGTTCGATGGCACCTTTAACGATTATAACCTTGGCAACAACTGCACTGCATGGAGACAAAAATAATCATTTACGCACAGCTCTATATTTATTGTTGTAATATATAATTAGGCTGTGTGGAGTGCAGCAAGTTTTTTAGGCAGTTCTTCAGTGAAAAAGAGCAGCTTGCCCATCTTCAGACCCTGTCCCTCAGTTTGCTGCAATCCCAGGTTCATGTATTTATTAGACTGGTCGTATAGAGGCCAATGCACCAGACCGGGCCCATTTGGTGAGCTGAAATAAAATATTTATTTAATGAATAAAGGATCATCAGTAACAGATCCTAATACTCTGTGTCCAGCATCTAATGCACTCACCCAGTACGAATAAAGTTAGCCCAGTATCCCATGACAGTTCTGCATAGTTTGTTTTCCTCCTCACTTAGTGTTCCTGTGGAAGATAAAGAGTTGATATCCATAACCACACATCACCACTTCATCACAACCATTTCAATTCTGCTGCAATCATTTGCAGTTTCACAGTAACTGTCCAGTATAATTGTCAAATATCATAATAATTAACCAGGGCAAACACTTTCTTAGATCTGCTTACCCACAAGTTTGATATGGCCATCCCAAAAGCAGGCCCCAAACACAAATCCAACGTCATCAGCATGGTCAGCCTTCACAAAGCTGGGTCTGACATCTTTAAATATACTGGACCGGTGCTGGAACTCATACATATACACAGGCACCCCAGCATCTGTGACGTTATAATTAGGATGTTGGCAAATAATAATGCCAACCAATAGTAAAACTGCAGTACAAGTAACATTGCAACCAACCTCTGTGATAAGTTGCAGCCGTAATGGAGGGCATCACTATAAAAATATCCCCCAGCATCTCAGTTAATGCGTCGCGAATGTCCTCAGGAGTTTTAGCATCTTTTAAGTATTCTTCTGCAATGATTTCATTGGCTCCTGATTTCTATGATGACAGAGAGAAAACTTAAACACATTCTGCCAAGTCTTCTGAATTGTATTTTGTACTATGTCCACTAGAGTGAGACAAATACTAACAAATTAGCCAGACTGAGTTAATACAAATAAATAGAGCTGCTTAATTTAAAGAGTTCACCCAAAAATGTATTACTCACCCTGGTGTCATTCCACATCCATAAGACCTTCAATCATCTTTGGAACACAAATTAAGATCTTTTTGTTGAAGTCTGAGAGGTTTCTGTCTCTCCATAGAGATCCAACGCAACTACCACTCCAAGGTCCAGAAAGATAGGAAAAACATCATTAAAGTATTCCATGTGACTCCAGTGGCCTAAACTCAATTTTATGAAGGCGAGTGCTTTGTTTGTGCAAAAAAACCCAAAAAACAAAACAAAACACAATTTACCACTTTATTTACAAAATAATTTTATCCAAAGCATGTTCACACAACAATGCCAGCTCTCACATGAACACAACACGTATGCGTCGTGATGCTCTCGTTGCAGATTAATATTTTTGTAAGTAAAGTGGTAAACTATGTTGTTGTTGTTTTTTGCGCAAACAAAGCACTAACGTCGCTTCATAAAATTTAGTTTAGGCCACTGGAGTCACATGGAATACTTTAATGATGTCTTTTTCCTATCTTTCTGGACCTTGGAGTGGTAGTTGCGTTGGATCTCTATGGAGAGACAGAAACCTCTCAGACTTCATCAAAAAGATCTTAATTTGTGTTCTGAAGATGATTAAAGGTCTTAAAGGTCAACAACTTTCATTTTTGGTTGAACTAACCCTTAAACTATAAATCACTATAAATAATCTGGGAAGAAAGAAGTTGTTGAACTTTACACCAGCTTTGTTAGCAGTGTCCAAAATTGCTTTCACTGATTTTGTGTCCATCCCTTTTATCCATTCTCCTGAGACAAAGGCCTGAAATAATGATATTAAAAAAATTAGCACATCCTGTTCAGCACCATGTATTGTTTGGGTTTTTCCTATTTTGTAATGTTCATAAAGATTCTTAGACCTTTTGTTTCACTGTACTGTTCCATACAAAAACGATATGATACTTACCTGAATGATCATCCATCCACATTCATGGTTTGTTGTTCCGACTAGAATTGGAACTTTCTGAAAGTCTTTGCTCTTTAGTATCTCCTCAGGTAGATCTTTCTGAAAGACCCCATCAACTGTCGCTCCAAAGAAAATGTTTTTCTTGGTCTAAGAAATGAATTAATTCTCTCTTCAATCTGTATATTAATACAGAATATCACCAACAGAGCTTAGCATTTTTTTTAATGAAATACTGGAAAGCATCTCATTTCACATTCTCTGCTCCTACCTTTTTAGCTGCATTGATGATCTGTTCCTCAGTCAGTTCTTTTATGCACTTGACCAGCACTTCAGAAGAGCTGAAGTCACACTCAGTAACATTTGCTATCCACTGGTCAAACAGATTACAGACAATCAGCTTTCTTCTAAACATTGAAAATATCTTATATATATTATATTATTACATTATCCAACATAATGTAATTTAAATATGCATTTTTAACTGATAAATGAGGCAACTTACAATTTTCATATACAATGTGCTATTTGAAGTTCACTCCAGAAGCACTTTCTGTTAAGCTTTTAAATTCTTATTTAAATATTTGGGAGGAAGTTAAATTTATGCACCCTATATATTCTAACATCAGCAAAATATTGCTCATTGCTCAAATTATGAATGTTCAAAATATTTTTTTTTTTGTTTTGTTATGTGAACATTCTATCATGGAAAGTTACTTTTGAATGTTCTCTAAACTTTCTGAAACAAGCAGTAACATTTTAAAAATGTTGGACAAACGTCCAACTAAAGCGTTTCAGAAAAAAAAAGTTCCACGAACAATGTATAAATGATGTTTTTGTGCTAAAGTTTTGAGAACATTATTAAAGACCAGATAACTTAGAACGAATGTTCTATTAATGTTAATGGAAGAATGTTTGTTGCTAACTTTAAGGGCACTATTATACACCTGGTGCAATGCAGCGCCAGACAGGACGCAAGTGTTTTTTGCTAGTTTCAGCCCGTCGCAGTTATCATATCAGATATCATTTATTTACAACAAAATAAGTTAATTCCATGCTCAAAATATTATAGCATTGTAATATAACAATATAATATGTAAAGATAAAGTTTACAGTGGATTCATAATTAAAAACATCACAAACCAAAAAACACCTGATGCACAGTGTTTGTTCATCGTTTTCTAGAAGTAGACTTCAAATACCTTGCTGTATTTTTGTATAGTTTATGAAAAGAGGGTACGCCGCCATCTTGCTCTGACGAAAGTGACTTAAACGCACCCGCCGTCATAAACACGACTTCCCACCTGTTAAATACGAACTTCCCAGGAGGACTTGAACGCACTGTCAGTATTGGCCGGCTCCTGCATCAGCATCACACACATGCGTCGTGGTGCTCACGTGAACAGCGTCTGCCAATACTGAGCTGGCATTTGGACATAACATGGAAGTGCTGCACTGTCAACTGCGTATGAGACTGACAAATTGTTGAATAAAGTCATTATTTTTGCTTTGTTTTGAGCACAAAAAAGTATTCTCGTCACTTTATAACATTAAGGTTGAACCACTGTTGTCACGATGACTATTTTAACTATGTCTTTACTACCTTTCTGGACCTTTACTTTACTTTCTATAGGGGGTACAAAAAAAAACCTCTCAGATTTCATCAGAATACCTTAATTTGTGTTCCAAAGATGAACGAAGGTCTTACAGGTTTGGAACGACACAAGGGTGAGTACTTAATGACAGAAATGTCATTTTTGGGTGAACTAACCCTATAACAGATTCCCTTTTGGAACTATTGAGCAGTAAACACTGATTGTTGTATTTGGGTTAAATACCTTTCCAAACGTCAATGGGTCTCTGGTGGAGTGACCCTCTGAGTTTGCTACTCCACTCTGAAAGATGGCCCGGTGAAACAGACCCTTGGTCATGGGTGACAATGTCTAAATTAAACAATTAAACATAATTAAAACATAAATAATTAAAAAAATAGGCAACAATAAACTGTGACAGAGAAAGATAATGTTGCATTACAAACATTGACTGACCAGAAAAGAGGCACTGATTCCTCCTGCAGACACCCCTGCTATGGTGACAGACTGGGGGTCTCCTCCAAAACCCTCAATGTTTTGCTGCACCCACTGTAAAGCTGCTATCTGGTCCAGGAAGCCCCAGTTTCCTTGTGCAAGCTTATCACCTGTGCTAAAACCAACAGCACATCTTATTATAACCCACCCAGCAGAAGCAGTGTCTTCAGTAAGCAATAATCTTATGTCATTTTTAAAGGGACAAACTGGATGAGTAGTGTCCACTGTTGATCCATAAATGAATACCTGAAGAATCCTAATATTCCAAGTCTGTACTGAATGACCACCACAACTATGTTCTCATATGCCGCCAACGGGGATCCGTCAAACATAGAAGCTCCGCCCGTGAACAGGCCCCCTCCATGAATCCAAACCATTACCTGGTGGTTTGCATACATTGCTTTTGTCAGAGGAGTTAGGAAAATTATACATAAAGCATAATAGGAAAGTTCTACTGTGAATAAGTGCTGTCCTCTAGTTTAGCCACAATTCAGTACTCACTGGAAGTTTTTTTGATTCTGATCTTTGAGATGGAGTGTAAACATTCAGATACAAACAGTCTTCTGAGATTCCAGTGGGGGTGAAATCCATCTGCATGGTCTTTGACTTTCATAGGCACAATATCTGGGTTTTGAAGGCACCTATAATGCAGCAAGAGAAGATATATACTGCACATATACAGTAGGTGTGGTAAAAGGAGCATATAGTGTAAAATAAGGTTGTCAACTGAAATCTGAATCTCCAAAGTGGTCTATATTACTTTAATATAACGCAGCGGTTGGCAACCTATGGCATGTGAAGGGATAATCACAGACGTAGTCTATTACTTTTCCCATTGTAGGTAATATAATCTGACTAGATTTTGATCTAATTCTATTTTCACACACACATACAATAGTAGTACAGATATAGCCTATGGCATATATATTTCAGTTACTTTATGACTATATAGCCATCCGAGCTGGGTAGTAACAGAATAGTAATCTGGATTACTGTCATGAGCACCAGTTGGAGTGCCCAAATTAGCCACTAGAGGGCACTCCAACCCGGACTGTTTCTCACCACACTCTTGGACTTCATTTCCCATAACACACTTCCCGGACTCATTATCCTGTCATTGCACTCAGCTGTTCCCTTTCAGTCGGTCACGTTCGACGTACGTCAGTAGTGACCGACGAATTGGGATATCGCTAGAGAGCCCTATCAGCTTCGAGTGAACTAAAACAAGCCAATGGAATTGGCGTGCGATATTTGCATAATGCGCACCGCCTCCGACAGGTGTATATAAATAGGAAGCAGATGCAATCGCACTCTGTCTTTCACTTCGGAGCCAACAGTTGGTGTCCAGCTTCAGACTTCACAAGAGTGAAACTAAACAGCCTTGGAGATTCAGCGTCTGTTTGTGTTGGCGTTAAGGCACAACAGCGAGGTCGTGAGCTTCCCGGGGAGCCTGAAGCTAAGCTCTCAACTGCTGTTTTAACAGCAACTGAATTCCCATATAAAACGCAGTTGTATGTTGCGATTTGGGCCGGTTCCTCCCGGTGTGTTCGGGGAGTGGTGTACCCGAACACATCGCGTCACTCCCTTTGTGTCACGACTCCTGGGTGATTGATGGTGCGTGTGTGTGTATGTTTATTTACTTACCTGTTGGTGGCGGTTCCTCGTGTGTGCACTAGCCCCTCCCACTCGTTTTGGTAAGTGTTCACCTGTTGTGTCTCATTAGCTGTTTTTCTTTAAGTAGCACGCTTGTCCTTCGTCGCGCGCTCATTGTCTTGGTTGGTCACAGTCACGCTGTCTGGTCCAGTAATTCATTTTCTCTCAGTTTCTGTCTCTGATTCAGTCACCGGCATCTGGAGGTTTGTCTTTGCCCGGAGTTCACACGTCTGTGAGTGTTCGTGAACTTGACCTCGAGTTAACCCTGCCTTGTTTCCCGGTGAAGCTGGTGCGCTTTGTCTTTAGGCGAGATCCAGTCTCCTCCGGGTTCCGGTGAGCTGTCTCTTTCATTGCTTGTGTGAATCACATCTTCAGTCATCTGTCGTGTGAGGATTTCTCTCCGGTCACCGACCAGAGTGGATTACATCGCTGGACGCCGCGTGTGGTCTTTCACCTGTGAACTGTGACTGTTGTGCTCTGTCTGACCCTCTCTCTATCTCTTCAAAATAAACATTGTGAACTTGCATTTGACTCCGAGACTTCTTCTGACACTTTGTGCTTCAGCACGAGAGAGCTGACTCTTCCCCTTCTCAAAGAGCTTCACAGACAGACACTGCGTCTTTTTCAAGACGTCATTCTGTCTGTGCGTTTCTGGAGGCGGTCGTTTCCTATCCTCATTGACGGCCACAATCACTTTCTCTCATGTCTGCTTAGCGTGCTGAGACTGTGTTTGTGGGTGGTTCATATTCTCTTATGAGAATATGCCCACGTTGGCGCGTTGTTTGTCTCGCCTTTCTCGTAAGGGCTTGAGCGTTCAGCGCGCCGTGTGCCATCGAGCTGCTGGCTGACAGCGCACGTTGCCATGGCAACCCTGCGCGTTGTCTGGCGCTCTAGATGCACGGTCGAGACTCGAGCGCCTTTAATGAGGTGGAGTCCCCTCACTTATTCCCCGATCTAGTTTATTTTTCTGAATCAGAAAAATACTACTTTGGTTAATAAGCCTGGGTGACCAGAGGATCACAGTGGGGCAATACCTGCCGAGTCATTCTCCGTGGGCCCCCCACTCCTCTAGTGCATCGCAAACATGCTGTGACTATGTCTGTGGGTGGTTCATGTTTAGTACAACATGGCCACGTCGGCGCCCAGTGCGCCGTGTGTCGTCCAGTTGGACGGCCACGTTCACTGTCCAGCATGGCTGGTAGCTTCTGCTTGGATTGCTGGTCCTTCTCATGAGGGACCTAGCGTCTTAGTCTGGGCTCCAGCAGAGGATCAGATGTCGACTGCTACATTGGAGAGAGTATTGTTGGGCTCTGAACATGAAGATGATGCTGAGCGTCCCACAGTTGTGATGTGCTCATTCTGAATCAGATTCAGACTTGACAACCATGCTTTCCCGGGCCCCTGGGGGCATTGTGCGACGCGTACTCGCCTTGCCCCGCCCCTGTCTTTAGCCCCGGACGTGCATGGAAAAACTTGGCAGTTTGTAGCCTCTTTGGTATCAAATATGGTATGCCAAAGGGGCCATAATCTGCATTACAAGTTTTTTCTCTCTCACTACCCTTTAGGGTGGGGTGGCAGTGCTACGGGCACACCACCTCTGCCCTGCATGGGTCTTGGCCCCTGGCAAGTCCGTGGTACACCAAAGCACTCATTGCATGTGGGTAGTTCTGAGTCAGGGTTGAGCTACGCATGATCCAGGTCATAGCGCAGGCCCCTCGCCAGACAATGTCCACTGTGGTGGTCCGGAAACACCCCTGGCTAGTCTTGCTGGGATGTGTCGTTGTCAAAGTACACTTTCTCTACGCACTCATCTCACAAGCTGGCCTAAAACCCAGCCCGCTCCCCCCGCAGCCAACCCAGTTGGTTAGCAAGAGGCGGTCCTGAGGATATGGCGACCTGAAGCTGAAGTAAACAGTTCTTTCCCCGGAGGAGGGCCGGGTGGAGAATTCTGGTCTGTTCCGCCGCTGGCTCTCCGGAGTCCAGCGGTACCCACGAATAGAACTGTTATCTGATCCTCCAGGTCCCAAGAGGGTGTGGCTGGTAGTGTGCAAGGCCCCGCCTTGCCGCTCTCAGCCCTCTCTCACTTCACCATCCAGGTTCCAGTGTGGTGGTTCAGGCCGCACCCCATGTGCCGTCTCCCATTCACACTGCTACCTCGCAGAGTCTGACCACACTCCGGGCCGCTTCCATGCCATCCGAGTCGGGTCCCCGTACTCTGCTGGCGGCTGTCAGCGTGCGAGGCCCTGCCTTGTAACGTGCAGCCCCCCCTCACATCGCCAGCAGGTGGCAGTGTGATGGTGCAGGCCGCGCCCCGTGCGCCGTCTCCCATACGCACTGCTGCCTCGCAGAGTCTGACCACACTCCGGGCCGCTTCCATGCCATCCGAGTCGGGTCCCCGTACTCTGCCTCGCTGCCCCACCCCCGGTGCGTCTGTGGTGCCTTTGGTCCGCTGGCTCGGTGTCTGGAAGCGTGGATAGCGCTCCCCAGCCCGTCCAGCTGGCTCATTCGTACCATCAGACTCGGCTATGCGATTCAGTTCGCCCGGCTTCCCCCGGTTTTCAGGGGTGTCCACTACACTCAGGTGTCACTGGACAATGCACCTGTTCTCCGGGCGGAGATTGCTGTCCTCCTGGCGAAGGATGCAATCGAGCCGGTCCCTCCAGCCGATATGAAGTCGGGGTTTTACAGCCCCTACTTCATTGTACCAAAAAGGGCGGTGGGCTACGGCCAATCCTGGATCTGCGCGTCCTGAGCCGGTACCTTCACAAGTTGCCGTTCAAGATGCTCACGCAGAAGCGCATTTTCGAATGCGTCCGTCCCCAGGATTGGTTTGCAGCAATCGACCTGAAGGACGCGTACTTTCATGTCTCGATTCTGCCTCGCCTCAGACCCTTCCTACGGTTTGCGTTCGAGGGTCGAGCATATCAGTACAAAGTCCTACCCTTCGGGCTGGCCCTGTCACCCCGCGTCTTCACGAAGGTTGCGGAGGCGGCCATTGTTCCCCTCAAGGAACAAGGCGTTCGTATTCTCAACTATCTCGACGACTGGTTGATCCTGGCCAGCTCGTGAGAGCAGTTGTGCGAACACAGGGACATGGTCTAGCTCACCTCAGCCGGTTGGGTCTTCGGGTCAACTGGGACAAGAACAAACTCACCCCCGGGCAGAGGATCTCTTATCTCGGTCTCGAGCTAGACTCGGTCGCCCAGACTGCGCGCCTCACCGAGGAGCGCGTCCAGTCGGTGTTGACCTGCCTGAGTACGCTCAAGCGCAGGACAGCGGCCCCACTGAAACTTTTTCCGCCGTCGCACCCTCATCCGGTGGTCGGACCCCTCGTTCCTGCGGGCAGGAGTGCCCCTGGAACAGGTGTCCAGGCACGCTGTGGTCTCCACAGATGCCTCTGCCACCGGATGGGGGGCCACGTACAACGGGCATGCAGTGTCGGGTCTGTGGACGGGGCCTCAACTGCATTGGCATATCAATTGCCTGGAGTTGCTAGCAGTACGTCTTGCACTGGGCCGCTTCAAGAAGCTGCTGTCAGACAAGCACGTACTGGTCCGCTCGGACAGCACTGCGGCCGTTGCGTACATCAACCATCAAGGTGGTCTACGCTCCCGTCGCATGTCGCAACTCGCCCGCCATCTCGTTATGGAGTCAGAAGCATCTGAGGTCGCTTCGTGCCATTCATGTCCCAGGTGTGCTCAACCGTGCAGCCGACGAGCTGTCACGGCAGCCTCCACTTGCGGGCGAGTGGCGGCTCCATCCCCAGGTGGTCCAGCTGATCTGGCAGCACTTCGGCGAGGCCCAGGTAGACCTGTTTGCCTCCCCAGAAACTGCCTACTGCCAGTGGTTCTATTCCCTGACCGGCAGCACGCTCGGCACGGATGCCCTGGCACACAGCTGGCCCCCGGGTCTGCGCAAATATGCGTTTCCCCCAGTGAGCCTTCTCGCACAGCTCCTGTGCAAGGTCAGGGAGGACGAGGAGCAGGTCTTGTTAGTGGCTCCGTATTGGCCCACTCGGACCTGGTTTTCGGACCTGATGCTCCTCACGACAGCCCCTCCTTGGCCGATTCCTCTGAGGAAGGACCTCCTGACTCAGAGACAGGGCACCCTATGGCACCCGCGTCCCGACCTGTGGAACCTCCACGTGTGGTCCCTGGACGGGATGCGGAGGTTCTGAGTGATCTCCTGCAAGCGGTCGTAGACACCATCACTTCCGCTAGAGCTCCTTCCACGAGGAGCCTCTATGCGCTGAAGTGGAACCTGTTCGTTGAATGGTGCTCCTCTCGCTGAGAGGACCCCCGATCATGCTCGGCCAGATCTGTGCTTTCCTTCCTGCAAGAGGGCTTGGAGCGAAGGCTGTCTCCCTCCACCCTCAAGGTGTATGTCGCCGCTATCGCTGCACATCACCATGCAGTTGAGGGTAAGTCCCTGGGGAAACACGATCTGATCGTCAGGTTCCTGAGGGGGGCGAGGAGACTGAATCCTTCCTCGCCCTTCCTCCATACCCTCTTGGGATCTGACCCTGGTTCTTACATCTCTCCGGGGTCATCCCTTCGAGCCTCTTGCAGTCAGTCGAGTTAAAAGTACTGTCTCTCTAGACCGTCCTCCTGGTTGCACTTGGCTTCGCTTAAGAGGGTAGGGGATCTGCACGCATTTTCGGTCGACGAATCGTGCCTAGAATTTGGGCCCGGTGACTCTCACGTCATCCTGAGACCCCGGCCCGGATATGTGCCCAAGGTTCCTACCACTCCCTTCTGAGATCAGGTAGTGAACCTGCAAGCGCTGCCCTCGGAGGAGGCAGACCCAGCCCTAGCTTTGCTCTGTCCCGTCCGCGCTCTGCGTGTGTACATGGACGGAACGCGAAGCTTCAGGACCTCAGATCAGCTCTTCGTCTGTTACGGAGGCCAGCAGAAGGGAAAGGCTGTCTCCAAGCAGAGGATGGCCCACTGGATAGTGGATGCCATCGCCTTGGCGTACGATTCCCAAGGCGTGCCGTTGTCCGCTTGGGTTGAGAGCCCACTCCACCAGAGGAGTGGCCTCTTCCTGGGCGTTGGCTCATGGCGCCTCGCTGACAGATATCTGTAGAGCTGCGGGCTGGGCGACACCTAACACGTTCGCTAGATTCTATAGCCTACGTGTAGAGCCGGTATCTTCCCGTGTACTCGCTTCCACTAGCCGGTAGACGCGTTGAACCTGCTCTAAGTGTCGGCTTGCAATGCCATTCCCGCCCCCTGGGCCGGATACGTGCATCTATTGACTCCAGTCGTGTTCCCCACTTGGCGAACCCTGTCGAGTTCCTCCGCCTCCCCCTTCAGCTCGGACATTGCGGAGTGTCTGATGCCAGGCCAACGTCCGTCCCTGACGTTGTCTGTTGGCTGGGTTCCATATGTCGTGACTCCTCTACGTGAGCGGTCCCATATGTGTAATTGTCCACGGTTTAAAACTCCCTACGGCGAGTCCGTGTCTTTCCCTTAGCAGAGCCAGCTCTGCTGTCACCTGTCAGATGAGTCTCCCCCTACCCAGGTGGAGCCATCCCAGGGACTCCATATGCGTACTGCCCCCCGGGCCAGTCCATATGTGTATTCTCCACGTAAACTCCTCCCCCATTGGGTAGGTAGTGGCCTCCGCAGCGTCCCCTACGGGTTCGCTTCCCCAGTGTAGTCTAGTTTACTTAGTGGGTATGTCGGAACAGCAGTAGACTCTCTCGGCGTAAGCTCGCCCCCTTCACCGCCCCAATTGGTGCGACGGGTGGCTAGAGCTTGCACTGGGCACTGGAAGGGGTTTCGTAACTGTGGCGCTTTATTTGGGATCCCAATTCGTCGGTCACTACTGACGTACGTCGAACATGACCGACTAAAAGGGAACGTCTCGGTTACGTATGTAACCCTCGTTCCCTGAAGGAGGGAACGGAGACGTACGTCCCGTCGCCACAGTTTCTGTACCCTCGCTGTTGTGCGGACACCAGTTGTCTCCTCAGCGAAAAACAGAGTGCGATTGCATCTGCTTCCTATTTATATACACCTGTCGGAGGCGGTGCGCATTATGCAAATATCGCACGCCAATTCCATTGGCTTGTTTTAGTTCACTCGAAGCTGATAGGGCTCTCTAGCGATATCCCAATTCGTCGGTCACTACTGACGTACGTCTCCGTTCCCTCCTTCAGGGAACGAGGGTTACATACGTAACCGAGACGTTTTGTGTTTGCTCATCAGTGTCTGTCTATTTATACCTGGTTTGTTTTTTGCTTTTGTTATCGAGGTTTCGTTTATGGTCACTGGCTTTTGTTTCTGTTTTCTTTGTGTTTGTATGGACAGTTCTGTGGAGTTTGACCCTTGCCTGTCTGGATTACGACTTTGGATTACCCCATTAAAGCTGCATTTGGATCTTACCTTCTTGTGTCTGTGCCATTACGTGACAGAAATCTCGATCATGCCAAGATCCAGCAGTAGGAGAATCCGGTCATCGGCCAGCACCCGGGGAAGTCAGAGCGGTCCCCGAGATCTGAACACACTCTCCCAGAGAGGTATGGAGGTGCGGGCATTCACCCAGGTGTTCTGGTCACGGGCAGAGAGGCTAAATCACCCCGATACTGTCCTCAAGGACATATTTAACAATTGTCTTGATGATCCTCTGCCGCAGTGGGAGATGGCGCTGGTGAGGAGGTTAAATTTCTGGAATTTCGCCAATTACCTGTATCTGCGTAAAAATGGGCAGATTCGATTACCTCCAGCACCCACTCCAGCCCATCAGTCCACTCCATAGCCTGCTCCAGCCCATCAGTCCGCTCAAGTCTGTGGATCCTCTCTAGCCCGTGAGCCCGCTCCAGCCCATCAGTCCACTCCAGAGCCCGCTCCAGCCCATCAGTCCGCTCAAGTCTGTGGATCCTCTCTAGCCCGTGAGCCCGCTCCAGCCCGTGTGTCCACTCCAGAGCCCGCTCCAGCCCGTGAGTCCGCTCCAGAGCTCGCTCCAGCCCGTGAGTCCGCTCCAGAGCCCGTTCCAGTCCGTGAGTCCGCTCCAGTCCTGTGAGTCCGCTCCAGTGCCTACAGAGGAGGTAGGCACAGAGCCACAGCCTCACCCACGAAAGAGGAGGAAGAAGGCTTCATCTATCCCTCAAGGCTCGGAGGCCTTCCCAGAGCCCGCTGTTGGCCCGGAGGCCACCCCAGAGGTATTAGAGCCGAATGCTACCCCGGTGAGTCCTGACATGGCCAAGAGGGCTGTCTTTGTCTGTTATATCTTGACAGTTCTGCGTGCTTGGAGAACGCACTTATGGTCTTGTGACCCGGAGCAGCCCGAGCCCGCTGCCGTCCATCCCATGAGCAGCCCGAGCCCGCTGCCGGCCCAGAGCAGCCCGCTCTCCGTGTCAGTCCGGTCATGGCCAAGAGGGCTGTCTTTACTTCTATGTTTTGGTGGTCTTGCGTGCCAGGAGGATGCACGCAAGCTATTTTGACTCTGGACCAGTCTGCCAGCCCGAGCCCGCTGTCGTCCCAGAGCAGCCCGCTGCCGTCCCAGAGCTGTCAGCTCTCCCTTATACGGCCACGGAGGCCGTCACCGAGCAGCCCGCTCTTCCTGATATGTTCACTGAGCCCCCTGATCTGCCCTGCCGCCGCCGCCCAGGCCGTCTGCCCTGCCGCCTCCGCCCTGCCGCCGCCACCCAGGCCGTCCGCCTTGCCACAGCCGCCCAGATCGTCCGCCCTGCCACTGCTGCCCAGGCCGTCAGAACTGCTGAAGCCCACCTGGTCAGTTCCTCCAACACCGCCCTGGTACTCAGTCCGGACTCCAGACCTGCTGGAACCCAGCTGGTCAGTTCCTCCAGCACCGCCCTGGCATTCAGCCCGGAATCCAGACCTGCTGAAACCTGCCTGGTCAGTTCCTCCAGCACTGCCCTGGCACTCAGCCAGGACTCCGACCTCGATAGAGCCCCCATGGTCTGTTCCTCCGGCTCCCCCCTGGCCTTCAGTCGGGGACTCTGGACCTGGCCCACCATCCCTCCCCCTGGTGCTCCTCCAGTCCACCTCCCTCCTGAGAGTTTTGTCTTTGTTTTTGTCTTATGGAGCGTCTGGTAGCCGCTCCGTAGAGAGGGGGTACTGTCATGAGCACCAGTTGGAGTGCCCAAATTAGCCACTAGAGGGCAATCCAACCCGGACTGTTCCTCACCACACTCTTGGACTTCATTTCCCATAACGCACTTCCCGGACTCATTATCCTGTCATTGCACTCAGCTGTTTTGTGTTTGCTCATCAGTATCTGTCTATTTATACCTGGTTTGTTTCTGCTTTTGTTGTGGTTTCATTTACTGTCACCGGCTTCTGTTTTCTTTTTGTATGGACTGTTCTATGGAGTTTGACCCTTGCATGTTTCTGGATTACGGTTTTGGATTACCCCATTAAAGCTGCATATGGATCTTACCTTCTTGTCTCTGTGCCTAACGTGACAATTACGCAATCAGATTCCAAAAATCAAGTACTTGTAATTAGAGTAAACTACTTTTAAAAATACTCGTAATCAGACTAGTTATTTTTTTTTTTTTAATGGATTACTTGATTACATATTATTTACACAATGGCAGTAAATTGTTCACAATTCATTGATTCTCCCAATTTTTCATTTTTTTAACGTTTATATATTTTTCATAATAAACCTGCCACTTATATACGTTTGTGATTCTTCGAGTTTTTCCGGCAATGAGGAGGAAAAATATATGAAATATATATTTCATATATATTTCATCTTGTATATAAATATAATAATAATATTATATATGAAATATAGATGAAATATTTGATGAAGCAGTGATATTGCTGTGAATTTGTTTTTGTTATGTTGCTGTTTTCTAAATTTACTTAATTTTAAGTAAATGTTTTAAAATCATAAGATGTGATTTTGTTTTATTCAGTGTTTCTATCAGCAAACACTAACACGTAGCGTTAGTATTTTGAAGTATTAACTGTCCATACATTGCACTTTAAAAATAATTTGTTGAGGCTGAATAGAATAGAATAAATTTTTTGGCATATATTTTTTCTTTCTGTCAAAATAGTACAAGATTATCCTACAATATATGTGACATCAAATACGGGTTAGCACAAAAGTAATCTAAATGTAATCCAAAAGTAGTCAGATTACCAAAAATGTGTAATCTAAGAGATTATATATTACTGATTACAAATTTTGTCATGAAATTTGTAATCAGTAATTGATTACAATTCATAATCTACCCAGCTCTGATAGCCGTACTCACATGAGTGGGTGCTCAGTGGCATTTCTTATGCCCTCCCATCCCTGTACAGGAATAGGTGCAGCCAGACGGAGAGGACCAACAGGTGGCTGTGCAAAAGGAATGCCCAAATATTGTTCCACCACATTTTCGGAGCCTTTAACTTTCAAATATTGCCCACGGACACTGCCATGCTTCAGAACAACCACCGGCCCAGAGTCTGCATATGCAAACAGACATCTGACATATATTCTTGTCCATTGAATTCAATAAAATATATAATTAAATTCAATATAATTTCAATGTATCATTTTTAATATTATTTAAAAAGCAATATAATAAGATGATATACTTGCCTGTCTGTACAGGGGCTGTCCAAACAGGGGCCAGGGCCAAGCACAGGCAGAGCAAAACGTCTTTTATCATAGCTGTTCTTTCATTAAAGACTGATACTGACTCAAGCCTCTAATGTAATGAAGAGCTCACAAAACAGGTTCGGTTACAAAATACTGCCCTTTAACCTGATCCTACTTTACCCCCTAAAAACAAATCAACTGTTACCTGTGTACACAGTGGAATCCGTGTACTGCACACTGAGGAGGGAGGAGGGAGGAGGGAGGGGGGGGGGGTGCAAACCCTATATAATAATTAGTTAATAATTGTGTATATTATATTATATTATGTGTATATATATAATATAATTGTGTATATAATAATTAGTTAATAACTGTGATCTCTCCTGACATGTTTGTTAGAATAAAGAGGTCTAAAATATTAAATGTATGAGTGAAGTGAACCAAATATATCAAGTCATATATAAGTCATAAATGGACACCTACAAAATCATTTTCATTCTCAGCCATTCTCCCATATGGATAATTTAATTTGCCACCACAGTAAATTCTTCTGTCAAAAAGGTTCATTCTGATAAAGTGTGTCTTAATGCAGATGTTAAAGAGTGTCACAGAGGCTCATATTCTTCACGGGTAGGTTAATAATTCATGTCTTATGCCGTTTTTATTGAACAAAGCTTCCAGGAAAGCTTGATGGTTACAAAGTTGAGAGGTTAAAAGCTGTAAGGTTTCTTTCTTTAGGTTTCTTTTTTCTAAATGAACAGTTGTTTGAGTAACTGGCATAACGGTTAACAACCCTCAACCCAAGGTCTGGGTTGGTAACACAAAGACTGTTCAAGCTTAAGAGGCATTGGTCTAAAAACAGGGGAGGTACTGAGAGCTCACTTCTATAGGGGTGAAATGGTTAGTATGAATTTTCCATAAAAAATTAACTAAATTTTAATATGCACTGGTGTAAATTTTAAACGGTTGATGGAAAATAAGCCAAAGTGCATTCGAAAAATGTCAACATTTGTTATAAGGTATCTATAAATATTCACGGAGCAGATAAAATATATTATCATTTTGACTTATCCCTTTTCTTAAAAATGGTTTGAAGGCTAAAATGTGAGGTTTATCAACTTTTCTTGTCAACATTTTTATTGAACATGTATACATTAGAAGATAACAGATAATTAGCTAAGCTGATTTGACAAAAGAAGAAATGGTGCGATAACAAATCATGAAAATAATTTTTTACAGTGTGTCATAAAATTGATAACCGTGATCAATTTGATCACTATAATAGTGATATGAAATAAATAAATCAAGTCTCCTCCTCTCCAAACAAACAAACAAACAAAACAAAAAAACAGCAACAACAAGCGATTACAAAATGACAAAGGAAACATGTATTTTAACGTACATTAGTTTTAACATTCACACTGTCTATGTAAAGTATACACTATCCTCCCTGAAACCCTCAACAATCACAACCATTTATATGTATTTTTAATTATTAGCAGAGTATTTTTTAATTAAAGCTCTGACTCATTGTTTACTTTTCATTTTAAAATGTTTTATTGGTTATACTTTTAAAATAACGTTTGCACTAGATAGACTTTGCATCTAGATTTGTGTCTTTTTTTATATTTTGCACACCTACTAAATATAATTTAAGGTATGCATGGGCTTGACTATGTCCAGCATTCATTTATTGCTAACAATTTTTCTTAAAACCACTGTATAACCTTCTGTAGAGGCAGAGCGCACCCTAGTGGCTTCACCTTGTAAACAGGTTTGAAATAACTGCATTTGAAATAGCGTGCTCGTGTTCAATGTCTCCTGCTTTTAGTTTATTGTATTATGACATCATTTATTGTCATTATGAGTGTGTTATCCTTTTCATCTTAGGTCTTGATTTCATCACGTTTAATCATGAAAGACAAGATAAGCAATGTTCCTCCATTATCAAGATTAACAAGATCAGCATTGATCTTATTAATAGCCTATTAGTAGTCTGAACCTTATAACAAATCTTAATAAATCATGACACCACACTGTTTTGTTATTGTTGTTGTTTGTTTGTTTGTTTTGGCTAGTATTTGTGGTTGCTTCACAACTTTCAGGTTAGCAGTTGCTGCATATGACACGGTTGATGTACTTGACATATTCAAATGCTGTGGTCTGCGAGGAATGTGTCCATAAGTTATCTCACTACAAGCATGGTGGCCTCTACTGTGAAGGATAAGATTAGCTTTTTTGTTGGTCACTAGATGGAAGCAGTGAGTTTTTGAGGAGGCCACAGTGTCAGCATGTGTGCTAAGAGAACAGTAGCAGCATTCTCACTTTTTTAAGTAATTATCATGATTGACAGCTATAATTGAATGACTTTTTTATTTCAGTAACCACCACTCAGCATTTTACTTAAAGATGCTAGTCACAATTCCATTTAGGATTTTAGTAGAAAAGTATTGCAATGTTGCAGCAGAAAGCAACAGAAAGCAATAAACAATAAAAAATAATCAAAGATTTGAAGTGTGCAGATTATACAATAAGACAAGATTTTTTTTATTTTTATGGCAAAATATTTATTATCTTAATATAATAAATTACAACAAGGACAGAAATAATAGTATAATAATAATAATAATAATAATAATAATAATATAATGATAATATTATTATTAATGATAATTCAATAATAATATTATTCAATTTATGTTAATATATGTTATAATAATACTTATAATAATTATTCATATCAATAATAAGAATAATTCAATAAAATATACTTTTTTATAATATATTTCATAAGAGTAATTCAATAATACTACTATTAAATGTATTATAAAATATTTAATAAAATATCTTATAAAATATACATGTATTATTATGATCTTATTCTTATTATATCTATTTAAATTATTGAGTAAAATGATTATTAATAATAAAATATAAGAATAATAATCAATACAATATGAATTTATTTATTAATAAAATACTATATATAAGTATTATTATGATCTTATTCTTATTATCTCTATTTATTTATATTATTGGGTAAAATGATTTATAATAATAATAATAATAATAATTCAATAAAATATGAATTTATTATAATATTTTATAAGAATAATTCAATAATACTAGTATTAAATGTATTACAAAATATTTAATAAAATATATTATAAAATATATATGTATTATTATCTCATTATTATATCTATTTATTTATATTATTGAGCAAAATGATCAATAATAATAATAAATTGTTATTTACAATTTATCACAATTTAATAATAATAATAATAATAAATTGTTTTAATAAATTGTAATATTTATTATAATAAATAATATCCAATTATTATGAATAATTATTATAGTAAAATATATTATAATAAATTCATAATTATTATTATTATTATTAATATATATCGTTTATATATATTAGTAATACACAATTCTAATAATTACTGTTATTAAAATGATTAATGGTGAATAACTTTATTATATATATTTTTTTAATAGCCCCTTGAAAATTGTTTTGCATGCAAACGAGACATACATTTCATGTATGCATTGATGAAAGTATGAAATATGATGATCGAGAGTTGTTTGAGAGCGCGGGCGCAGTGGGGAGCGTGCGGCATGGCATCATACGCAAGGGGCGTGACGGAGGCGTGTCATAACATATCAGCGCCACTGTTTCATGTGTCGATCGAGCCCTGTTGAGAACTGCGCTCTCTCTGTGCTTCACCGGAGTAGACATAAACAAATCATTAAAAGCTACAGGTTTAGTTTTCTAAAGCAGCATATGCGCTGTCAGGGCTACACCGGCAGAGTTTGTTGTGGCTAACAAAGAGGATAGATCGCTAATCTGGGAAGACGTCGAAAAGTAACTAAGGCTCACTCGGCCACAGGTAGCTCTTTCTGCTCTGAATATCAAAGTACAGGTCATGCGGGTGTCTCCGGACGGGCAGAGAACTGTGATCCAGTGCTGCTGTTACTGCTAGTCGCCCCGGTGGACTGATCGCTTTTGCCGCAAGCTGAGCAGGAACGACGGAATAAGCATGTCTCGAAGAAAGCAGAGCAAACCCCGGCAGATCAAACGTAAGCATTTAAAGTTTCTCTGGAACCGGTGCTGTTGTTGTGAATGGTGACTCACTGTAAAAAGTGTGTGACATTATTCATATGACGGGATATTATTGTTTTTATGAGCGCAGCTCAACAATTTCTTGGAAACTGACAAGATATTTCTATTAACACGAGACAAATGGCACACTTTAGATGTGTGAGCGGTCTGTTCAAATAATCTTATTGTGTTTGAATGGTTTCAAGACCGTAGAAAATTAGAAATGGCTACATTTAGTTACAATTGCCATAGTAACCCCAGTAGCTTTTAGGACGCGCAGCTCGTTTTGTAAAAGCGCGCGGCACATGTGAACGAACTCGCGCTTAATTTTTCAAATCCAGCCGAGATAATTGTTTAAATCCGTTTTTATTTTACTTTTTCATTTGTAAAAGTGCTTTCGTGTTTGCTTCAACCGAAGTGTAACCGTGGCTTCCTGTTTAATACTGTTGTGGAAACGTCACTGTTCTCTGAAAAAGACGATATGAGTTCAGATAAACAGCGATCCGATCCCAGTCGAGATAAGGATTAAAATTGGATCTTTTATTTGTTTTCTGTCTGTGGCTGCACCGAGGCTGCTGTTGCATTTTCCTCCGGCTTTTCAGTTCTCTTTCCAGAGATGAGACGTCAGATAGCGCACCCAGCTGATCTCTCCACATGATAGTGGATTACAATTGGATCTTTTTTTTTTCCATCTATCCATTTTAACCCCATAATGTTCATGCACCAATTAGTTGGACTTAAAATGACATTTGCATGATTGTATGCAATCATTCTGTCATTATTTGCACTCCCTCATGTTGACTTACTTTCTTCTGTGGAACACAAAAGGATACATTTTGAAGAATATATTGGTTGCTCTTCTCCATACAATAACAACGAATGGTTGCTGAAGCTGTAAAGCCTCTAGAACGACGCATAATAATCATAAAAGCGACGTATGTGACAACAAGCCTCTAAACTCTTGTCACTTTCCTAAGAAAAGTAGCAATGTTTGAGTATCTTTTTAATGAAATCGTTATTAAATATTTGTTGATTCGGTTCTTGAGATATTGATCCGTTTCCAGCCGTTTAACGGCTCACTGGAGGGGATTATTAATAGTGAATAACAACTCTGTTTCTCACACAAAGCAATAATAGGGCTTCAGACTTGGAATATACGTTTATAAAACCTTTTTGAGTCTTGACATCTTCGGTCATCATTCGTTGTGATTGGAAAAGATGTTTTTTTTTAAACATCCACTGGTGAAATAGAGTCATACAGGTTTGGACAGAAGATTTTGGTCAAAGTTAACATTTTGTGGCCAATAAAATCATAAAGTAAAAATCAAATTTGTTGACCCTTGCCTCTCCCTCTCTTTCTCTGAAAAGAACCAGCAGTGCTGAAAAGTCGTTTTGCTCTGGTGCCAGGCGCTGTTTCAGTTCTTCATCCAGAAGAGATGCTTCCAGGCGATAAGCACAGTAGCAATATCTTGGAGGTTGAGTTTGAAAGGGCTGCTCAAAAAAAATAAATATTAATGCGATTCAAAGGCAGAAAGCGACTCTTGAATAGGAAAGAAAAATGGGCTGATAAGGCAGCATTAGCATATACCACTGAGTGTAAACGGGCGGTATCAAGGTTTGTTTAAGTGACTGGAGAGTTACATTGGCCATTGACAATGCCAGTGACCTGCTGACCCATGAAGTCGTTCTCTTAATTGAGATGTCTTATCTGATATAAAGCTATCTCTGCTTGCTTTCTGGAGAACTCATATTCTTACCTAGAGGCAGTTGCGAATGGTGGAACCAGTGTTACTACTTCAGTTGTAGCTGATGATTTAAACAATACAGAATAAACATTCCTTATCTAGATTTCATATCTGGTGGCTACCCATCGCCAACTCGAGATGGTGCAAAAGTATCTCAGATTTGGTGCTAGATTTCCCCAAAGGTGAGTTCCCCCACCGCAAAACTCTGGAACGCACGTGAACGTCACATCTACCCTCTTATCTTACCGTTTTGCATATGTAAACGCCAAGAAGACCGCGTATAATAAATGCACGATTGCATTGTTTTGTTACACTCTTACTGGAAGGATTACAATCCCGGCCCCTCTAAAAGAGGTATCCGGTGTCATGGAAGTCTATGTTGAGAGGAAATATTTTTGTGTGTCTTTTGTGCGTCACTCTCCCAATGGTGAAGATCGTGCTGATAGATTATCCATCCCTCCCTGATGGCGAGATTAGCTCACGGCCTAGCGGGGCCACATCCCAGGGCTTATATTTTGGCAGTTGAGATGGGAGACGAGATAGGTGAGACGGCGATCTCTGTGGAGATAGAGCCAACGTCGAGGGGGGTTGGGGGAAATTGGGATTATAATTACATTTGGCTGAAGCATTCTCATCTTTGTCATGTTTGTGTTGTTGTTTGGGACTGGCTGGGTGTATCTCTAGATAAAGAGTTAAAAAAAGAGAGAGGAGAAAAGCAGATAAGGGGAGAGTAGGATGGCAGGGCTGATAAGGGCTGGGGGAGAGAGGCAGGAATACAGAAATGGTAGATGGATGTACGCTGCGTTTTAAAAGCAGCTGCCTCAGTGAGATGGCAGGGGCCGATAAGAGAGCCGTTGAGATGATTGCGAGATAACAGAGAGGAGATTCTCGCAGATACCAGCCGAGTGACATCATTCAAATGGCTCAGAGGTCGGCGTGGATTATTCATGAGCTCCCAGAATTTGGCGTCAGCGGCTGGAGGATGTTTGAGAAGCTTGGGCCAGACAATGCACTTGTTTGAGTAACCACCTCCTGTACCTTGGGCTTGCACTTTTCAAAGTGTGGACAACTGATGGGATCTCTTCCTGTTTTTGTTGAAACCATTCTTAGAGCTTTCGCTGCTGTCAGGTTCAGCGTCTCAGGGTCATTTGACCCGAGGGATAGTTTAATACTCGGCCAAAAATATTGAAAAGAACGAGAGATCACAGGCTTTCGCACACATATTTTCACACATACGCAAACACGCCTATGCGTCGCGGTGGTTTTGCTTGTGTGTTTTCCTTCTTTGTTCTGCTTTTAGCTCGATGTGAACTTTTGATAAAGCCTGGGGCCTGATCTCCGGTACAGATAGAGATCGCCAAGTGCGATAAGAGTTGTTATCAGCACAGAGCAGGCAGGAGCTGAGGCTTTGCTGCAATAACAAAGCTAAACGTAAGAACAGCAGGGCCCCGGACCCTGGCAATCAGTTCCAGCCTTAATGTGATTAATGTTGTTGTATAATTAGATGATAGGTGTGAATGCATTTTTTCCCCCCCCTTAGTTACTCCCCACCCTCTCTTGGTTCCCACCCTTGTGTTTTCTCCTAACAACCATTGTAGTTGATTAATTTAATTAAAACTAATTCCACATATTACTCACTGTAGATCTGGTGTTAGATAGCATTGAGATGCAGGGTTTTTTTTTTTGTTCTTCGATTTTAATCTGTGGGGTGCGTTTTGGTGAAAAACAGTGAAAAAAAAGTATTCAGCTCTACGCCTTGCGAAAGGAAACAAGAATGTGGCGTCAGCAGTATGGCTGAAATGTTGATTTGTACTGAGATATTAGATGCTGAGTGATAGTGGGTGCAATGAACACTGTGAGAAAGTCATAACGTTTTTATAATGTGTTGCAAAGCCAAGGACGACTTTAGTGAATTTGAAAAAAATGATAATCTTTAAAGCAAGGTTGTTGAGGTCTTCAAAGTATTCATATATATTAATGTTATTGTGGAATAAAGACCAAGCCAATTATTTATATTTATAGTTATAATATCATACACATGGACACTTTTTTTTTTTTTTATATATATATATATATAGTTCAAAATATATTCCTTTGATGCAAAGCTGAATTTTCAGCATCATTATTTACTTCAGTCTTCAGGGTCACATGATCTTTCAGAAATCATTCTAATATGCTGATTTGGTGCTCAAGAAACATTTCTTATTATTATCAATTTTGAAAACTATTTTACTGCTTAATATATATGTTTTTACAGATTACTCTAATGACTGTGAAATATGTTGTTTATGTTAGTATATGATGTGTATCTATTATAGGTTGACCACATTCTAGTAACCTGACAGACATCTCAGAATCTGTTGATGTAAGGATTTTTATGAATTTCTTTGTTGCTTTCTGCACACACAGATCTCTGTCACTCAGTCGTCAACTTGCTGAAACCTCAAGTTTTTATCTAAAACCCAAGTCCTTAAATATAGTTTTTTTTTTTTTTTTTTTAAAGGCCTATTTATTTCAAATAACATGTTTAGCTACTTTGTCCTGTTATCTTTTTCAGTACTTATTTATTAGAGTTTTGTGTAGTGTGTTGATTGTTCGATACAGCTGGGTGATGTTCTGATTGGTTCAGCCCATGAACTTACAGTATGTGGACTGAAAATGATGTCAAAAAGCTGTAAGTGTAGATTAGAATTTACTGTTTAGGAAGTGTCTGTTGGTTTGCCACAGTGAAAGGAAAAGCTTTTAGGTGTTTTGATGAATTATTGCTCTTTCCTAATGTTTACGCCAGGGGAAGTAGAGTGAGTTATGATAACTGATCCTTCAATGACCCTTTAGCACTCCTAAATCCTCACTTCTTCTTTTGTTATGTAGGCTCGTAAAAAGCTTGAGTTAGAAAATGAATAGTAAGGTTTAATCTAAGATGATTGTGTAAAGCAGAAACTTTACATCCCAGCGAGTCATATTTTGTCTTTAGTCATCCTATTTTGTCTGTTTTGGCAATCTAATATTTGTCAAGTCAACCACATTTTATATTTTATTTATTTAGTTTATATTATGTAAATACATGTAAATGACACTTGATACAGTGCCGTCAGAGTTCCAGCACTCTTTCAGTCCGCCCATCTTTCTCAGGAGCACAACTTAGATGAGCACCATAAAAGTTGTGAGACACCTCTTCAACCCCATCAACCACATCCCCGCCAAACGACAAGCATAAAGTGTTAAAAACAGCTGCAGTTGCATGTGATTGTGGAGCGGTGGATGAGAATAAAATATTAATGTGTTATTAAGGATCCCGTAGCCTCTGGCCCCAATGCAATTAAAAACAAGATGGGAACAGGGCAGTAATCTTTTAATGCACTGTTATCACATAGCATCTTATGAAGAGGACTTATTTTTATGTGCCGTTTTGATAGGAACGGCGGAGGTGAGATTTGCCATCGCAGGAGGGAGTTTTTTTTTTTTTTTTCTCCAGAAGGCTGGTGTAATAGAGTTTTCTGTGCTTTTTGGTTGGAGTTAATGAGTTGCGTCGTAAGGAGAATGGAGATATGATAATTTGTCCGATGTGGAGGAGCCATATTTGATGTGGATCACGGCTTACAGGGTTGATTAGATTGGCTGATTTCCACGCTGAGGTTTGATGTCATGTTCTTTATTTGATGTGCTTAATTGGCATGGTAGGGGGTGTGGGCCATCAATTTGATGTAGTGCTAAGGACATGAAGTTCAAGAGTGACACTATATACTGTTCCCTCCTTTAAAAGGATCTGTGCAGATATCTCAAGGGGGGCTTTATGCAAACAGTTCAGATGGGTGTGTTTGTCTGAACCATAAGGCTGTAGATTAAATCTATTGGTCACATCCCAATGGCATTCAGGTGAGTTTCTGTCTCAGAGTGTAAAATATACACTCTGGGACAGAAACAGCCCTCACTGGCTTGCTTGTTATGGCTGCCAAGAGCTGAAGTGTAATCAAATGCACAAGGCCAGATTTTTACTATTTATATAATGTTTGTGCATTGTGCATCATTTTACACTTATAAATGTGGCACCACAGACTTCAAAATAAGGCATTTTGCTCAAGAAGTTAATGCTGGTTCTGATAGAAAAGTGTCAAAATACAAAGTGCGTTGAAGTTTTTTGCGTATGGGGCTGCAGACCAGTCAGGTTGCCCATGCTGACCCCTGTCCACTGTCGAAAGCACCAACAGTGGGCATGTGAGCATCAGAACTGGACCACGGAGCAATTGAAGAAGGTGGCCTGGTCTGATGAATCACATTTTCTTTTACATCACGTGGATGTAAACAAGCTGGCGGAGGCAGTGTGATGCTTTAGGCAATGTTCTGCTGGGAAGCCTTCCATGTGGATGTTACTTGACACATACGACCTACCAAAGCACGGTTGCAGACCATGTACACACTTTCATGGAAACGGTATTCCCTGGTGGCTGTGGCCTCTTTCAGCAGGATAAAGCACAAATGGTTCAGGAATGGTTTGAGGAGCACAACGAGTTTAAGGTGTTGACTTGGCCTCCAAATTCCCCAGATCTCAATCCAATCGAGCATCTGTGGTAGGGCCGTGCCGATAAACGATATCATATCGAATCGTGATAAAATATATGTCGATAACGATTATAAGCTCTTGGCGTTTTTACTCGATATGGATTAATATAAGAGCCAAACATACAGCAGAAATATGCGACAACAGCCAATCAGCGTGTAGCTTTTAACGTTCACGTCAAAGAACAAAGTCAATTTCCTATGGCACTTTGCAAAGCAAACTCGACACAAGGACGACAAAAATGAGTGGAAGCAGCAACGAAAGTGAAAGTAATCTCAAGTTATTATCCAAAAATGATGAAATTGTCGATAAAAAAGGTAGCACGAATTCAGTTATATGGAAGTGGTTTGGTTATTTGAAAAGCGACCAGGCGCAGATTAACACGATCTGTAAAATATGTCGTCGGATGGTGAAAAACAAGACTTTCAACACAACCAACCTATTCCATCACAGTGCTTCCCACACATAGACTTTACTTGGGCGGGCCGCCCAGGTATATTAATGGCCGCCCAAGTATATTTGGAGACACATTTATGCTTTTATTGTTTTTATCCTCTCATACTTTTGTATCCGCCCAAGATAATGAAACCATCCGCGATCGATTAACTAGTAGAAAATCTCCCCTCGCCCTACGCGTTTCGTACCTGCTCATTATGTGTGCGTCAGAACTGTTTACTCCTGCTGACATTCCCACGTGCACTGCAGAGATGCGGTGGATATTTCACAAAAAGCGCTGCATGTTGCAATGTCACAAGGCGGCGCTGTTGCGCTTTCTATATGCTCGCGCAACAGCGCTTCAGGCTGCTTCAAAGTGATTCTCAATCAATAAAAAGCGCAGATTTATGCTAAGTGATTGCTAATGAACTCAAGTTGATGAATTATTTCAATGTCTACTTTATGGCCTTTTATATAAAATGTTTTAGACAGTTGTAAGAATCTGAAGGATCAGTCCGCAGTCCGCTTATTTGTGTAGACATTTCAAAATAAGAGTCCCGGTGTATTTCAGGCTTGTTTATAATTAAAAGTCACATGCTAAGTTAGTAAGTTGTCTTATTTTTTTAAGGCCAAATGTGTAATCTGTTTTTGTTAATAAACTATACTTTAAAATGTAATTAATGAACGCTCAAATTTTTGTGGCTTCAGTCATAGTTGGGATACTCTTTTAAAGCTGGCAGCATTAACAGTTTATATATCGAAATATATATCTTTATCGATCAATATGGGAAAAAATTATCGAGATTACATTTTTGCCATATCGCCCAGCCCTAAACTGTGGGATGTGCTGAACAAACAAGTCCGATCCATGGAGGCCCCACCAATAGTCCAATGTCTCGGGGCTATTGTGTCTTCTTCCAGTCAGGCTACCAAAATGTATCACCGTTGTATTAAATAGTGAAATAAAATTCCTTCGTTGATTCGCATTGTTCACTCTCTTGACTTTTTAAAGGAAAAATAGGATCACATACAATCAGTTTTTGATCATGGCGATTTGTTCAGCGTATTCCACAGTAAAGTTTACAGCCAAAGAAGGCAGCCACAAAGCAGAAGAAAAAAAAATCAGACTATGAGGCGAAAAGAAAGCACAGCTTTTTGGTTTCATGGACAAAAGAATTTCTGTGGCTGAATCTGTTCTATCAGGTGTGTCGTCAATTCACAGCAATTTCTGACTCAACGAGTGCTTATGTCACTGGAACCAGTAATTTTATGTGGGCTAGTGAAATTAATTTCAGGCTACCAAAATCTGAAGAGTGCCTGTGATTTTGAAATTTTGCAAGCCCTGCACTGACTTGTTGTACAATGTGAAAAATAATGTCCTGAGTATCCCTATTGCTCACGGTGCATAAGGCTCAGGCTTGGGTGTTATATGCCAGGCAGGAGGCTCTTGTGGGAAGGGAACACCGGGCATGTTTCATAAGGAGAGGCGGAAAGAGAAGAGATAAGCACAGAAGGGCAGCTGGGACAAAGGCCCTAGAAAGAGGAGAGGTTAGACCGCCTCCAGGGAGCCACCCCTGAACAGAGGTGGTCTAGACCAGAGTGGCTCCTCTTTCTGCTCTCACACACTCCACTTGGCCTGCTCTAGAAAGAGAAGGGAGACCGCCAGAGATCAGCCTCTTACCTCTTTCAGCTTCTGTCTGGGAGGGGTATGTGTGTGAAGTGTGAATCATATCGTGTTAGCCACATGAAATGTTTCAGTTATTCAGACATTTTGCAAATGTAGCTAATGGTCATATGTGATCTCATTGCTATGTATTCGTACACTTCAGACACATTGCTGAGCTTCCGTTTAACCGTTTTGTATCCTTTTATTGGGAAATCTAGCCTAAACCAGTGACTTGGAAAACTACATTGAGGTTGTCTTGAGGCGATAGATGGCTTGTCATTGCCACCTAAGTTGTTTCTTCTGTGCTATTTCTGGTCATGGCTTTCTCACTTCCTCTTATTTCAATTTTGCCCCTTCGTTGACTCTTATTGTGACCCCTGTAGCAAGTTGCAAACACTTATCTCATTAGATTATTTGTTTCACACCCTTTCTGCAAGGCCAAAGGAATATCTCTGTAGCAACAGGTGGTAGCATGTTCTTTATAAGGCGTTTCCCACGTTAGGTTATCAGCATTTCTTACAACATATTAGTTATTTGCTGATATTAGAGTTTTTTTTTTTAAATTAATGGCAGAGCTGCATGATTAATCATTAAAAGATCTCTATTCAAACACCCACATGATCTTTATCCTCATTGACAACAATTCGCCTGTCTGTTAAACCTTTGACAATGTCAAATCTGTGTTCACGCTGCCGATGACACAAGGAGATGAGTTATGTTGAGGTATGAAACAGCTTCACAAACAGTCTTTTCAACCACACAGTATTGTTATTTCTCTTACAATAATTCAGATTATCACAGAAGTACTGGGATAAAAGGTTATAGTTCAGATATAAACACTGATGTCTATGGTAGTGATCAAAATAGTCAAGTCAAGTCAAGTCACCCTTATTTATATAGCGCTTTTTACAATGCAGATTGTGTCAAAGCAGCTTTACATTGATATTTACAAAATAGAGCAAATCACCTTTTGAATGTAAAATGGTGCTTCAAATAACGATTGTATCGATGACATTGTAACGCCACTAGGTTAAAGATGTATTTGTCATTGAATAATTCATTCAAGAGATTCAGGAAAAAGAGTTTCATTGATGTCATTCGGAGTATCCGATATAAATGGACCATTTTGGATCAAGTCATGTCAATATCATGTGACATCATTCAGACATCTGCAAAGGACCACATGGTCATGAAGCAAATTAACTAACTCTTTCCTAACTATTTGACAAAATCATGTTTTCTCTTGCTCATACGCATGTCCCAAAATATCAGGTCATTCGGTACAACCGTTATAAAACATGGAAAATATTGTAATATTTTAAAAACGTACTATCTACGTACTAAATATAAAATGTTTGATTGTCCTTTTGCTAGCTAGCAAGCTAACTAGCTGACTATCAGCCTGTTTGAAAATATTTTCATTAGGTATAACCAAAAGTGTCATTCAGTAAAACCAAAATTTTGGTTAAACCGAATGAATTTTTTGGTGATCGATTTTGTAAATAATCGATTTTATTTTGTAATAAATGACAAAAGCTGTGTTAACTGATTATAAAAACTACATAATCTCATTGTAAACACTTAATAAAACATCAAAATTAATTGTATCTCCATTATATTTTTTGACACTTTTAAAAACCTTATTTGTCAATGACCCTTCTATTGTTTTATTTTTTACTTAAATATAGGGCTGCACAACGATTAATCACGATTAATCGTTTGCAAAATAAAAGTCTGTGTTTACGTAATGTGTGTGTTCTGTGTATAATAATTATGTATATATAAATACACACACATACATATGTATATTTAAGAAAAATGTTATATTTATATATAAAATATTTATATTTATATATATATAATATAAAATATATTTAAATATATATATTTATTTATACATGCATATATTTCTTAAATGTATACATGTATGTGTGTGTATTTATATATACATTATTATTATACACAGAACACACACATTTATTACGTAAACACAGACTTTTATTTTGCAAGCGATTAATCGTTGTGCAGCCCTATTTAAATAGACAAAGCAGTATAGAATTTCAATATTGGCCTTTTATTTTAATATAATCATCTGCATCACTACAAATAGCTTTGCTTACAATAAGTAGATGAGCATTGGCATAATAACTGGAAGATCAGGAAGATTGTGTTTTATAAACCTGCAGGGTTGAAATGGGTCAGTTAGTAGTACTCCACAGTGCCGTTTAGGAATTTATTGTTTGGTCTATGACTTTCATTGAATCCATTTGTTGTGTATTCTTGCTCCAATTCCAATGAACAGAATCTTAACAGTATCTAAAATGAAATCTTGCCTGTCAAAGGTCATCATCCACAGGGGCTTATCTTTTTAAATCATCACAGTGAAAATATTATCATTATCATGATGATTATAGGATAAGACTTGGTAGAACATTATAGGCAGTAATCATTGCGATTTCATGGACTTTTGGACGTCACCCATTCTCTTGTTTACCCAGAATGCAGTCTGAAAGTCAAGATTACTTCTCAACCTGTCAATCAAAGTCCTGCCCAGTACGTACGCCCTTCCTCCTCTGTGTGTTATCTCTGCAGACAATCACAATGAAAATATTATCATAACAGAGTTGATTATATGATAAGACGGGTGGTATAAAATCATCAATCAGCATAGACTTTACTCCTCTAGGTATTTCTGACCAGAGTTTCATTCTGTCAATCAAAGTCCTGACTTCCCAACCCTTTCAAGTAAGCCCCTCCTCCATCTCTCCCCCTACATTTCTGGGCCACTTTCCATTACTCGTCTCTCTCTCGTCTTCGATATCTACCGCTATCTCACTCTTTCTCCCCCCCCCCCCCCCCCCAACAACTGTCTCTCTGTAACCCCCCTCCCTTCCCTTCTCCCCCTGTCTCCAGTCAGACCTCTAGCCTCACTGAACCAGGTCTTAGCGGTATGATAATGTGGAAAGTTGAACTGGCCCCATTACAGCTTGGCTGATGGCAGCGCCGATAAGGCCCTTGATAATGGGTGCAGATAGAGCTGACACAGCGGTCCAATAGCCAGCCCTCTCTCTCCCATTATCATTCCTGCCCACCGATGGGCTCCCAGCACACTATCTGCTCTCCATTTCCACTCCTGCAACAGATAAGAATGGAAATACTGACTTCATAGCTGACTGATTAAAGTGTCTGCCTTTCTTGATAATACACAGATAAATTATGTTTTTTTTTTCTCTCCCTCTTTCTCTTTTGCTCCTTTCCTCTGTCTCTATCGCTTTCTCTCTTCTTCTGTTTCTCTCACTCTCTAGAAAGGAGAGGGGCGGCAGGGAGAAAAACGTCTCCTCTGTTAATTTCTCTTTCTTTGTAGGTTTATTTGAGAAGGAGAGAGGAGGAATGGGGAAGGAGGGGTATGTGGGAGAGATGGCGAGATGGTGCGGTTAATAAGAAAGTTGTGGAGGGCGGGGGAGCACTCGGGGTGTGATGGGGGAATGACTCCATTCAAGTGCCTCTCAGGGACTATTACATTTGGAATCTTGTCGACTGACACTCTACGACGCGCAATCACATCGCCATCTGCATAAACATGCACTGCCTAAATGCTCCTCTCTCTCACTCGGAAACACTGGGTCACCCAACCGCTGTGAATATTCATGGAAACGGGCTAGGGCCGGCCAACCACTAATTTCCCACAGCGACCGGAGGAAGTAGCCAGGTAGTGCGTGGGCAGCCCTATCGCTGCTGATGACCTCCCATCTCCAATAACACGCTCTTCCAGAGTGCGTTTTATCAATGATTGCTCCACAGAGATACCGTGCTGATCAAACCGATTACATCCTTTTGTGTACAGTAAACCACGTCCGCTCTGTCTCTTCCTCCTTGTTTCTTAGATTTTTTTCCACCCATCCAGTTGTAAATTGTGGATTTTCCTCTCACACTTCCTGGATCACATTGCTGATGTCATAGGGACTCATGTGCCATTAATGATGCAATCTAGTGGCACACCTCAAATCTAGGTGTTCCTCCTGCCCTGCCCACAAGTGATGTCATGCATATGTGTTTTTATGTGGATGTAATAAAGGATGTCTCACAGACGTAATATTTCAGATGAGGGATTTAGGCCTCTTTTTAGTAACTTTATCTTTATTATGCATTTTCTGTACACCGCCTGGTTATCTTTAGTTGGTCTTTCTAGATAAACGTAATTATACAGTAGATTTTCAAACTGGGCTTTGCAGAAAAAAATTGTGAAAAAGAAAAAAATAAATTTAGTATTTTATCAATAAATCAATATTTTTTTTAAATAATTTTTTAGGTAAAAATTGTAATGAAACTGTTCATTTTGAATGAAGTCTCTTATGCTTACAAAGGCTGCAATTATTTGATCAAAAATGCAATAATAAACAGTAATATTCTTAAATATTATTGCAATTCAGAATAACTGTTTTCTATTTTAATATATTTTGATATAATTTATTCCTGTGATGGCAAAGCTGAATTTTTAGCAGCCATTACTCCAGTCTTCAGTGTCACGTGATACTTCAGAAATTATTCTAAAATGCTGATTTGCTGCTCAAGAAACATTTTTTTTATTATCAATGTTGAAAACAGTTGTACTGCTTAATATTTTTGTGGAAGCCGCCATTTTTTTTCTATTCTTTGATAAATAAAAAGTAAAAAAAAAAAAAAAAGAATTTATTTGAAATAGAAATCTTTTGTAACAATGTAAAAATTCACTTTTGATCAATTTAGGGTACATTTACACGACAGCAATATGCTTAAAACGGGGAAGTTTTTCCTTTTGAGTTTTCCGCGTACAGACGACACCATTGTCAAAACAATCCCCATTCATACGAATCCGTAAAAAAACTACTAAAAATGCTGTATTCTGCTGGCAGGCCATTAGATGGCGATGAAACACTATAGACTGAACATGTAATACGCATGTGCATGATGTCATCGTTTTCACAGAATTGCGTTTTTGTTTACATGGAGACCATTGGCAAAAACTTGCATTTTGGAACCCGTTTTCAAAAGTTTGCATTTTCAAGCCACCAAAACGCTGTTGTCGTGTAAATGAATAGCCAAAATGTTCACATGACATTGCTGTGCTGTCACGAAAGCTTATCATTTGAATGCATTCAAATTATTGTATGCCTGTATAAACAGTATGGATGGGTATCGTTAAGGATTTAACGGTATTACTACTCTTACGATACTGCTATCGATCCGTACTTTAACGATTCTTACGTACTTTTTGTTAATATATATTATATATATATTTATATAGAGAGAGAGAGAGCTGAATTAACTTTGTTTATATTATATAGTGTCTGGCATTTTTGGTGTTTTAAGAAAGTAAACATGAACAAAGAAACAAACTGCCAAATACAATAAAACAAAGAACAAATGAAATAAAGTGCTTTTATTTGTATTGTAAGTAATATAGGCCTATAAGTAATATAGGCCAGCCTATAAAAGAAATCATAGTAACAAATGTAAAGTAACACTGCATGGTTTTCAAGTATAAATTAATAGTTAACTCTTATTAAAGCTACATATTCAGAAGAAGTGCTGTGAGTGATTTTCCTTTGCATTTTGTTGTTTGATTAACACTGATGGCAAATTGTCAGAAGGTGACTGCTGCACTTTAAGACAATATATTAACACACATGGATTTTCTCCCAGTGTTCATTAATTCCGTTAAACTGCATTTATGTAGCAAACACACTCCAATCCGGTCATTTTAACATACTATTGTGTGTATTTGATCTTTTGGACGTGCACCTGAAGCCCAACGTGTAATTTGTTTGTCTATTTGCAATCCGTTTTGAAGCCGCGCCGCAATTCAGCCTGAGGAACAGCGTCTTGCGCGGATTATTGTGCTTTCAACGTTTAAACGTTGATAATAATTTTCAAACATTTATGCAATTTAGCAACAGTAAAGACTGCATTTACAACAATACCGACTGTGCTGATTCTTATAAGTTTGATTTAGGGAGGAACGAACGCGCGCAGCTGTAAGAGAATGAAGATTGCCAACGAAACGTTGCCAGTTTTTAATAGTTTTACCTCAGATATCTTCTTTCTGAGTCCTTGAAGCCACTCAAAATCAAAAATAAATTAGCTTAATATCAAAGCACACGCCTAAAGTTTGCAGACGTTTAGTTTTTATTCTCTCCTCATTGTCACCATTAGGCTAAACAGGGCTTTCATGTGACGGCTGCGCGCGCTGTACTTCTCTGCGTGACGCGATCTCTCTTCTTGCGAAAGCAAAAATGCATCATAGACAAATGTCCTAATATTATTGTATAGAAACAGCTGGCGACTCTGGCGAGATAGAATTGCAAGATAATGTCTTATAGCAATAATAAATGCACGTTTTTTCTTCAAATTTCTCCAGTACCGATAGCAGAACCGTTAACGTCAGGTAGATACACCGTCTTTCAAAATTTAGCCCCGGGGTATTTAATACCGGGTTGTACCCATCCCTAATAAACAGTCAATTATGACTTAAGTGAACGTAAACAGTTTAGAAAGAAAAAACGCATGTGAATCAGTATATTGGATCCATGCATTCAGTCTTAAAGTGACAGCAGCCTAATTAACCTGCTGCTGTCTGTGTCATTAATGTTAAACAACAAATGACAGAAAATCTCTCACTGCCTGAATCTTGACTGAATCACTTTTGTAACTTTTATAAGAATAAATGTGTATTTAATTTACACAGTGAAGACTCTGCAGTGTTTTTTTTTTTATATACATTTTTATACACACAATTTATGTAGTATTTCTTATTTCTTGTGCTTTAAGTTTTTCAGGTAGGTGTATTTCATTTGTGTTTGTTCTTTTGTAGTTTAATAACTATATCATAATATTGTTAATATTGTTATCTTCTTCACTGAAATGAGTTTATTCACCTGTTGAAACCTTCCTGAAAATCTTTATTGACCTCTAAATAAAACATATTTACATATTTAGCAAAGCATTACTCCAACAGAATGTTTATGGGGTCATTCTCTGCATTTACTGTTGCTTTTCAATCACTTAATCCCGGAAGTTTGGGGTGAATTCTGTCTGTTGTACCGTCTAACTGACTATCTGTCCTTCTATCTTCCTGTCTTTCTGTCCAAGCGTCCGTTCTCTGCTTACATAGAGAGCTCACTTAAACTGCTCTTTTAAACAATGCGGTATTTGTTCAGGGCACTGTAACTGACCTTGATAGATTAGAGACCTTTTTACTTTCTGTGGGAGTTTGATCACGTTAGACAGAAATTATTAGTTTGTGTCTGAAAATGTCAGTTTTTTTTCCAAATCGTTTGGTCTAGGAAGCAATATTTTAGATAAATGGGAAATTAAAAAAAAAAAAAAAGAAGAATTGTGAGTTGGCTTTTGCTCCAAAAATCTTGACGTTCCCTCTGACATAGCTGCACTCGCACAATCTCTTCAACCATGTGTCCCTGCGTGTTGAATTATTCACATTAGCAAGCCTGTAAAAAGCCTGCATAAGGTTAATTTGATACCAAAACCTTGCCTAGATTTTTAAGGGCAGTAGACCTTTTTCAGTTGGGCTACAAAGAACAGGGAGTGGAGGCGAAGAAGAAGAAAAAATAACGAAAGCATGATAAAAAGCTCTGATAACGGAATGACTGTGTTGTGTAGGAGTTGATATCAATGTTATCTATCTGTCTTTTTCACTCTCTTAGCCCTTCTGTTGTTTTTTATGCCTTATCTCTCTCTACCAAAATGCCAGGAACAAAAAGGGAAAAAGAAAAGAAATTACCGTACGGATTATTCATGGGGCCTGCTGATAAACGGGTGATGCAAAAATTAAGAATATACGGGGCTATTAGGTTTTTTCCCGTGGCAGTTGTTTTGTAGGATTAATATTATTATATTTATTTTTTTATGAGGGAAGAGTGAAAAAATCGTCTTTCTCTCTATGTCTGTCAGAGTTAGTGATTGGGCCTTTGTTAACCCTTTCTGGTCTGTTTCTAGACTGACACACATACTTTCATAACACACACACCTCAGCATTTTTAGAGCTGCTGGCCTCTGATAAGGCTAACCTCAGTCTGACCCAAATAAAGAGGCTGGACAGAGCGGACAGGCATGTTGCAGTGGGCGACAGGCGTCTGCTGTTGTTGAGGACAGCTGATTGGAAGGCAAAAGTGGAAGGAACGGGACGTTACACGTTATTGACTTTGCTTTACATTTATAAACTCGTTTTTTGCAGGCTCAGTTCAACGGCTTAGTAATTTATTACCTGGCTAATATTTTTTTCCCTTTGACAGTTGTATTATGACTCAGAGTTTCTAAACTTGTGTGTCTTAAAGGGACAGTTCATCCAAAAAAGAAACTCATGTTTAATTGTTACAACTGAAATTTTAAACATGTGATGCTTTGAGCGATGTTGAGCGGATTCGTAAACACCTCTGATTGGCAATTATATTTACGCACTTATCGTATATATCCAGTGTTGGGGAAAGTTACTTTTAAAAGTAATGCATTACAATATTGCGTTACTCCCTAAAAAAGTAACTAATTGCGTTACTTCGTTACTTTTTATGAAAAGTAATGCGTTACTTTACTTTTGCGTTACTTTTTCTCACCGGGGCTGGGCTTGCTTGTTTGTTTGTTTTTTAATAACAACAAAAAAGTTCTATTTTTGGCAAAAAAGGCCCTTTCACACCAAAAGTGAAATCAATAAGCCTCAGGCTGAAGGAAAAGCATATTTACACCTGTACAGTAGAGGGCGCAGCTCAAACAAACCTTTCAGATGTGCTGCCGTTCTGGATTTAAGAAGAATAGGATACAGGAGAAGGAAGTTCTAGTTCTTATTTCTAAATCTAATCTAAAGTATTTCTGCTTATTAGTATGGCTGAATTAGATATATTGAAGGTCAGCAGCAGAGACATTGGTTAATAATTGAGATTAAATACATAAAGTATATTTGTGTAATTTAATATAGTGAATTATTACAGGTTTGCAAAAATTCTGAGATTGCATTTCACTGTTTTTATTCATTTTGAGGAATACTGAATGTTTTTGTACAAGTGAGATGAGTAAATGCATGTTCACATTTAGTCTAGAACTACAATAACCATCATGCTTACACAGCGCACACAATATCTCTGCACTTTATTTCTCACAACATGGGGACAACATGTCAGTCAATAAATGTGAAAAAGTAACTTGCGTTACTCATTTGAAAAAGTAACTTGGATATTTTGTTGTAAATTGAAAAAGTAATGCGTCACTTTACTAGTTACTTGAAAAAGTAATCTGATTACGTAACTCAAGTTACTTGTAATGCGTTACCCCCAACACTGGATATATCTGTGATTGGCTACAATGATCAGCCCTTCAAAAACGTTGTAAGTAGTCATCAGATGCCTGCTTTCAAATGCTCCCGCTTTCAAAACATTTTCAAACACTTCCGTGTGCTTTCAAACGCTCCCGTGCGTTGATCATTGTAGCCAATCACAGATCTATATGTTGAGTGCGTGAACACAATTGCCAATCAGAGGTGTTTACGAATCAACTCAACGATACTCAAAGCGTCACATTTTTAAAATTTCAGTAGCGACTTGGTATCGAAGTCGTTACTTTTGACAACACTACAATTTAGTATTCACGCACACAAAGCGTGCACGCACAAACAAGCTCTTTTCACATAGCGCGCAAAGAACGAATTGATATGAAAGCATCAGTTTACTGTCGGGGATTTGTTGCGTCGCTGCTCGCATCCGGTGTGGACACGGTGTTAGACCTTACTTTATTTTTAACTTTGTTAAATTGTATTATTATATATGCTTGTAATTAGTGTATTAGTTCTTTTTTTATTTTTATTTATTTATTTATTTATTTATTTTTCTTTCTGATCCGAAAAATGATCTGATCTGTATCACTACCATTCAAATGTTTGGTAAGATTTTTTTTTTTTTATGTTTTGAAAAGAAATCTCTTATGCTCACTAGCTGCATTTCTTTGATCAAAAATACAGTAAAATAGTAATATTGTAAAATATTATTACAATTTAAAATAACTGTTTTATAATTAAATATATTTTAAAATGTAATATTATTCCTGTGATGGCAAAGCTGAATTTTCAGCATTATTACCCCAGTCGTCAGTGTCACATGATCCTTCAGAAATCATTCTAATATGCTGATTTTCTTTCAATATATGACTAAATATCTTCTGCATTTATGTCTTGGGTACAGTAATGTTCCCTCATATCTGAGTATGGTCCAGTCAGGAGTCTTTCTGTGGAGTCCTTGTGATTTACACTTGACCCTGTTTTTTTAGCGGAAGGTCAGGTGGTACTCCAAGTCCTGCGCTCGCCCGGACGCTTCAGATTTCCTCTTGTCTTTGTGCCTCAGGCTGTTGTGTGTGAGAGCGGCCTCTGTGTGAGAAGATTCATGTGTATATTTTTGTTTGCGATTATGCATGTAAGAAAATGTGCACACATTAAAAGTTTGATTTATTTAATGGAGGTGCATCTCCATGACAATGTTTTGTCTCTATGGCATTTTTCCTTGTTTGATTGGTCATTCATTTTTTTGCAACAATAGATCATGTTTTAATGAAGTAAACCATTAGCAATTAGCATGATTGGTTTTCATATTATTTTTAAGATCTTTTTGCAGCTTTTGACTGAGAACCACCCACTTTAACAGTTAGAGATAATATAAATGACATGCTTAGTGACCACAGTTTTGTTTTTGCAGATGTGAAATAGCACATTGTGGGGAAAAACACATTCAAATGATGGTGTTTAAGATGACGGAAAATCTAAATTTCTGTCATCCAAAATCGGTTTGGAATCGATATGTGCAATTTTTACGTGCAGTGCATGCCAGATGGACTGTGAGTGGCCTGTAGGCATGTCGATTAAGGCTATTTATATGTTTATTTCTCATTTTTGTTATGCTGCCTAACTGGAGATGTTTAACTGCATAACTGTTTAACTTGAGTCAATGTCTTTGCTTAATATTTTATTAATTATTAGATTATTTATTGTCTGTACATACTAGTCTGAAACATACTTCAGCACTTTTTAATGTTGAGTCGCACACAAAGGCAATATGCAGCATTTGAGTTTCTGTGATATTGAGCATTATTAAATCAGATTATGGAGTGAAAGGAATGTATAATCTCTACGAAAACTGTCATTTTAAACCTGTGCTACTGTTAGAGCCCATTTTGATCACAATCACCTCCGTGAATATCCCTTACTCACGCACACACACGCACACACTTGGCTCCTTTGCCCTTTCCTCTTTGTGCTGTCTATCCCTCCCTCTTTCTGTTCTCCCTCCATAAGCGGTGAGTCTTGTCTAAGTATTAGTATTAGAGGCAGCAGTGTCCCCTGAAGTAAAACAATCTGCTGTAATCTATCAGTGCGTTATCGGCCCTATCTGAGAGCTGGAGCGAGCCGGGCCGGGGCCATGGCGCCGTGCTCCGGAGCTGATAAAGTTTCAGAGTTCAGCGATGATGAATGTTAAGAAACTACACCCTCGTTAGAGAGGATGTGGACTTGGCAGAGACCATGAAGGGGGCCGCACATGAAAGCAGGGAGAGAAAGGAAAATGTTGGCACCCCACACCAGTCGTCAGGTTAGAGGTCAAAACCCTGTTATTGCACAGACATTCTCGCTTTCCTCTTTATTTTTCCCCTTCCTTTTTTCCTAGACTTTCTCAGTTTAAACATCCTGACGTGTTAATGCGCAAACGTGTGTCCAGTGGTTTCAAAACGTTTTTGGACACTTAAGCCACGTTTCAAATTGTATTAATGTCTTTTTGTTTTATTTTTCAATGTATCAAACCAAATTTTATTTATTTTAAGCAAAGTGGCACTAAATAGTACTTTTTAGGTCAAAAATTTTGTTATAGGTTTTAATAAAAAAAAAAAAAATATATATATATAATATATAATTTTTTTTTTTTTTTTTTGAGGCATTGAAGTTTTGCCTTTTGGCATTTTCAAATATTTTAATAATATTAAAATATTTAAAATAATATTTAAAAATATTTTAATAATATTTTCTTGAATATATATATTTTTTTATTTATTGTATTTACTATCAAACTATGCATTAAACTTTCTAAATCTACTTGGCATTTCAACTTGGTTGAAATGATGGTTTAAAAAAATAAAAAGCACTTTTTCAATTAATTCAGAGCATATATAAATATTGAGAGATACTTTCAGTATCAATTGAAGGCTGAAAACATTATATAGAATTAATTGTTTTAGCTATATCACCAAGCCCTAATTTAAATTTCTTCTGTATCACTACATCTTGATGATAAAGTTGCTGTCTTAGCATTGCTGTCTTAGCTGAAGATTGAAAGTGCTTATCTCTGCCTCTAATAAACTAGTACAGTCGCTTCCCTCATGAGAAAGTTTACAGAGGACAGCTGGATGTCATCTGGAGTGACTGCTTTGTTGTCCTCTGTCATTAACTAGCTAATTATTTTGAGCTTGTGAAGAACCAGCTTCTCATCCTGAGAAGAACTGCAGAACTGGACGCAGACCAAGCGCACAGCTTGTCTTGCCCTAGTACTGTCCTCTGGCCCATCTTTCCAGTGACCTCTCTGCCTAAAGCCAGCACATCAACTGCTCCCATCTATCAGTTTGTGTCATGCCTCAAAGTCCCCTGATGACGATGCATTTGATAAGAGAGCAGTACTTAGAAGTGCACAGTGCAAATAGCCGATAAAGCATTATTTTCCTGACAGATATTAAGTGCTTAGAGTTCAAATTTCAGGCTAATAGCTTTTCTGAGTCTTTACTCAAGATTTGTTGTGGTGAAACAAAAATAGCTCAGCTCAGTCTTGGGAAGGATATGTGACGTTTTGTCAGTGTGAAAACCTGCATGTCTTTAACTAATCACCTTCAATCCAGTTAACTAGGTGGTAATAGTACCATATTGGTTAACAGCCTATATATGGATTTTATTTTTTAATTTATTGATATTGGAAATTAAAATGTGATGCTCATTTCCTCGATTTTTACATTTAGATTATCTTTATTGTCATCTAACACTCACTTACTAACACTAACAACACATTGGTACCACGGGTTTTTGGCCTATATTGGATTTATTTTCCATATTGAATTTATCTATCAGTATTTGATATTTGAGGCATGCACATTTCCTTCATTTTTACATTTAGATAGCCTTTGCTGTCATCTAATGTTCACATAAATGTAATCTTTAAAAACAATAATAATTTAAGAAGATGTAATCTTAAATGTAGTAAATCGCCCTTTTTCATACTGGGTATTATAAAGTGATGCCTAAATCTGCTAAAATTGGTTAAAAAAGTGTTTTATTTTTAATTTCATTTAGATAAAATAGTATAGAAATTTGATCATTTTATCAGTTATCTACCATAACATTTTACACACATGACACTTTTTTTTTATTTACCGTGTGGCCAGAATTTTAATATCATTAAATTCATATAGTTGCTAAATAGTAGGGTTGTAACGGTACGCGTATTCATCCCGAACCGTACGGTACGGACGTCACAGTTTGGTTCATGCAGGTAGACGACAAATGCAGTTAGTCACAGGTGATACACACTCCAATCCAGAAGGGGGCGCACGCTGTAATGCAATGCTGTTTGCTAACCGCCACAACAGGAAAAAGCGCAGAAGAAGAAGAACAGATGATCTAGATATGCATGTAATTTCTCAACCAGTGTTTCAGCCTTGGAAAGACATCAATAAAACAGCTTGAGAATAATATCTCACGTAGCATTACATTTACCTCAAGAAAGTCATTTAGTGTCCACAGCATGTTAGTTCACTAGAGAAATGAACTATAGAGAGGAGCATTTCACTAAATATATGCACTATATTAGCTTATATATTCATTATATTTGCTTTACCTGTTAGTAATGTCTTAATTATCTGATCAAAATTATCAAAAAATGAAATTTCTGTCATAAACCCTAATGCCGTTTCACACTCGTAAGACCTTCGTTCATCTTTGGAACACAAATTAAGATATTACTGATGAAATCCGAGAGTTTTTTTTATCTCCCATTGAAAACAATAAAATTACCGTCATTCAAGGTCCAGAAAAGTGGTTCAACCTTAATGTTATGAAGTGACAAGAAGAAAAAAAGAAGTAATTTTATGTTTAGTTTTCTCCCCCCTGCTGTACTGAACGCGTACCGAACCGTGACTTAAATAGCGAGGTACGTACCATACCGTCATGTTTGTGTACCGCTACACCCCTACTAAATAGGTATTTAAATGAATTAATTGTCATCTTTTCATTGCAAACACCCCTGATTTCTATAAAAACTAGGTGCTTGGATGGTGACATTTTCGTCTGTGTTTGTGGCATAATTTTTCTAGTGAATCAGGCACTAAAACCGCACAAAAGTGGGTTCAGATAAATGGCGCTAATAGTAGGAACAATTATTTCTTGGTGAATTCTTCCACTGTCTGCTGAATTAGACCACGACGGACCTCAATAAGAGCACGACTCGCGTTCCCTCCTTGTGCAAAGTCACATTTGAGTCTTCTGATAAATAGAAAGGAATTCTCAGTCCTAAAAGCTCTTAAAAGACGGCTATACCATTGTGATCACGACAAAGTTCATGAGCGTATAATGGAAGCTAATGTGACGCAGGGCGCGAGTAGCTTTGTTCGCAGAAGTGCAGAGCGTTTAATAGAATCTGATAGGCGTCAGTCCCCGGGCCCAGAGGACAGAGGGGGGACTACGCGCTCATCAAGGAAGTCTTTGCTCATCAAGGGAGTCGGGCGCGCTCTGAAGGAATAATTTGTCAATAATTGGCCGTGTCAGTCTCGTTAGACATTTGATAATGTCCCGTTTCTTTAGGGTCGGCCTGCCAAATATCTCCAATGAAAAGCAGCGCATGGCAGCAGATCTCCGCTCCCGATAGCACCATTAAGAGCTTTAGAAGTATTTTAGCTGAATTCACACAAAGCAAAAATAGATAAATAAATAATGAAAAAGAAAAGTGGAACATCAACTGTCAGGGAAGTGATATGGACTATAAAAATCATTGGGGAGGGTTGAGAGATAAAAGATTATCCCTTTTTTCTGTCGCCTTACTGCCTCCTCAGCCATCGCTGAGGCTAATTCGCTTACTCAAGCAATAGAGCAGACTTACAGTGCAAGTGTGTGTGTGTGTGTCCTGTGGCCCTGTTTTAAGAACGCTTACTCTAGCACTGCAGTATGCAATACGGGTGTCTGTTTCTGTCATTTTCATAAAGTGCCAGATTTATTGGGGATCTTCTTTTGGACATGGGCGTTCTTCAGTTCTTCTGTCAGATCCCAAATCACTTGAAGAAGTATGGGATCCATTATCCATTCTGAGAGGCCAGGCATTCCTTTCTGCAGATATGGCGGAAAGTCTATCTCTGAAATATCTCGGAATGGCTAACCTTCATCAGATTGCCCAAAATCCTTGATGACAGCCACATTCCAGAGCGCCACTCAGGTCTGTGGTTGTAGAGATGTCAGTGTAGTCATACAGGCTTGCGTATGACAGAAGTTGTGCTATCGTATGAATCTACGGTGGTGTCGGCAGATTGTCAGAGTTTGTGTGAGGTCCATGATCTCTCCCCTGGCCGTAGTTTGGGAAGGTGTCCCTTAGTGCCTATCAGAACAGAGATCAGCCTGATACGAGCTGTCAAGCCCTGCTCTTGTTCGCCCTGTGACCTTTCAGTCAACTGGGCCCGGTTTGCATGCACGGTTGCTCTTTCCTTTTTATGCAAATGCACTCTCAGGGGTTGCTGAGAGAAGTCTCGGCCCTGCCTAGAAACAGAAATGTGTGAATATTAGTTTTAGTGTGGACTTACTTATCTGTTTATTGCTTTCTTTTTTTATTCTATTGCTTTTGTTGTTTATATTATATTCCAGGTTATATTCTTATAAATGGAGTTAAACTGGCCAGAAAATCACTAAGAATTCAAATATTCAAATATATATATGATTTTGTCCTAGTTTATTTGTATATCTTATATATTGTCATTTACTGCAAAACAAACAAAATTTACATTCTATTCATGAATATTTCTATATCTATCTATCTATCTATCTATCTATCTATCTATCTAATATATATATATATATATATATATATATATATATATATATATATATATATATATATATATATATATATATCAATTAAAAAAAAATTAGATTTACATATTATATCAGTCGATATATAAGGAAATCTTTTCTTTTCTTAAAGTTGATTGTTGATCACTATCGTCTAAGTGACCATAAAATCAATTAGAACTGAATATTTGCATCATCTTTTACTACAAAACAATTTTTACAAATATGTAAGTTTCTTTATTGAATATTTTATATATGATTTAATTAAAGATGTGTGTGTGTGTGTGTGTGTGTGTGTGTGTGTGTGTGTGTGTGTATGTGTATATATATATATATATATATATATATATATATATATATATGGAAAGAAAATTAAAATAAAAATCTAATTTAAAAAAATTATATATATATATATATATATATATATATAATTTTTTTTAAATTAGATTTTTATTTTAATTTTCTTTCCATATATATATATATATATATATATATATAATTTATATATAATAAAATAAACTAAAATAATATATAAACTAATATAAACTATATATATATATATATATATATATATATATATATATATATATATATATATATATTTATTTTTTTAATTATATTTTCATTTTTTATCTGTCGATTTATATAAGTTTTATATATTTATATATAAATATATATATATGTTTTATTTTAGTTTATATATTATTTTAGTTTATTATATATATATAATTTTACACATATGTAATTTACATATATATTATAATGTATATCACAATTTTATTATGACATTGTATAAGCAAATCTCAAAATGATTATGCATTTCAGTCTTCATTTTGTAATACTTAAATTCACTTGTATTTTTTTGTTATTTTATTTTATTATATTAATTTATTCAGCCTTTTATCTGCTATTGGTCATAACTGTGAAATAATTACTGCTTTATCAGTATCGGCCAGAATTTTTATCAGTGCATCCTTACCATTTATAATTAATGGTTACGAAGTCTTTGGAAAGGAATGCAAGGCCCTCATCCCACCACAATCAGGCAAATCTTGTTATGGTGCATGTGGAATAAATATCATACTTATGTTTCAAACTGCTTGTTATGGATTGTGCCATGTTCTCACATTAATAGGAAAAAACTATTACCGTCAATGGGATAAAAAAGTGCAGGGGGCTTAAGAGTTGAATGATGAGAATGAGGGAATTGTGGGTAAAGGGCTTGGCTGGGTAGGGAGGAGAAAGACAGACACATTAATATTCTCTTCCCAGTGAAAGTGTTTCACAGAAAAAAAGGGAAAAGAAAGAAACGAGACATCTATCGCTCTCACCCCATGCTTTTATTTCCTATTGCCTCATCTTAAATTTCCATTATTCACTGCGAAAAAAGCCAAGCCAAGCCTATTCACACTCCTCTCTGACACGGGCGGCCCCCTTCACACACACACTCGCATACATTCACTTCAACCAAACACCATTATTAATCATCCCTATCGGTTTCTTCCATCTCCCTGCTATTTGCTGTTTAATCACTAAAATAATATCAAGAGGGGGGGTAGAGGGCCCGTTACCATGACGACCAAATGGAAAAGGTCAGGGTGAGTTTATCTTATCAGCGATAGAGAATGGTTACTAATTACAGATAGGTACTACCAGTGCTCAGTCCACAGGGCCCTGCCTTAAAACACTATCAGCAATCCACACCAGCCTGATATTAAAATTATCTGTAGTCATCCACATACACACGCAGACACACCTCATCCTGGCACACGTCGGATGAGATGGGCCTCGGCTTTCTGTAATGTCCATTAACCCTGCTAATTCACAAATTGCACTTAATACTACTGATAAACAATGTTTGTGCTAGCTAGAAAGTTGTTTCTACTTTTAGAAAAGCCTGTACTTACTAGCTTTGATTTATGACAAGACCTAGCATGAAAACCATTAATGCTTCACACTAATGGTGCAACCTTTATCAGTCCAAGTAAGTCATCGTCAAATATTTGCTGTATTAGTATAATTGTCGTGAAACCAATACCCCACATCCTGACGACAGAATCCTGTTTGGAAGTGACAAGACGTCGTGTTCCCCTGCTGAGAGCCACTGAACTGGCTTTGTAACCGCCGAACTATTGACCCACACTAAAGTGACTGTTTCATTTAGTTGGCTTACCAATGTTCTTCTGAAGCAAGTCGCTCTCATTAATGTTTCCTTACCATGATTCGCGGTTAATGACAAACCAGTTGTAATTAGATTTAGTGAGGCTGTGGAGATAAAGACGCTAATTAATGGTAGGTGTTTGTGTACGTGCATCCGCACACATAATGTTAAAGCAATAGTTCACCCAAAAATGAAGATTCTCTCATTATTTACTCACCTGTTTCATAACCTCATCGATTTAGTACTGAAAGTGAATTTTGGAATAAAATGGAAGTCAATTGTTAAATGAATATTTGATTTGAGTTTGGTCTTTTTGATGAGTCTGTTGATTCAGTTCACAAAAATGGTCTGAATGATTTGTTCATGAATCACTGACTCGATGATCCAGCTGTAACAGCTGGAAGATTCTGTCATTATTTACTCGTTGTGTCAAAATAGTATAACTTTCTTTCATTGAGTACTAGAAGTGAATTTTTGAACCTTGTGGACACTCTTTTAATATGATTAATATTGATTAGGGAATTAAATATTCATGTGAGTTGGATTCTTTGGATTAATCTGTTGATTAGGTATTACTAAAGCACAACGAATTTATGACATTCTGTTACAGTAGTATTCTCATTATAATGTTATGTACATGGCAGATTGGCACTTCACATTTTGCACTTTACTGTATTTTTTTATGATCAAAGTGATTCTAGGCATCACTGCACACTTTTAAATACATGGTTACACTTTATTTCGCCGGTCTGGACAGCATGCTGTCCTAATGATAACCAATCAGACCTCAAGTACCGGAAAAAAGATGGCGATCATCGTTTTCATGGTTGATCGTCGCTGTCATGTCCGAGTACTCAAGTACTCTTGCACATCCCTACTGGTGATCCAGTTCACAAAACTGGTCTTAATTATTTGTTCATAAATCACTGACTCTGGTTCAGTTGTTATTGATTATATATGAATAATGCGTAAATTGCAGGCTTTGTTTGTCATGCAAAGCTATCATACGACTTCAAAATACTTGATATATACACTGCCTGGCCAAAAAAAAAAAAATTTAATTGGCAAATACTTAGAGTCTATGGATGGATCATTATTACAGTGATTATTACTTTTCTAGCATGTTATATGTTTGGCAATGGTTCTTTTAACCCTAAAAGATGGAGTGTGTAGCTTTTCATTTCTTAAACAACCATGTATTAAGATGTAACATGGCCATATTCCAGGATGACAATGTCAAGATTCATCAGGCTCAGACAATGAAAGAATGGTTGGGAAGGAAGCATGAACAATCATTTTAACACATGAATTGGCATCTCTGAGCCGTGACCTTAATTTCATTGAAAGTCTTTGGGATGTGCTGGAGGAGACTTTACAGAGTGAACACCTCTTGCATTTTCATTTGCAAGATCTTGACCAAACATTGATGCACCTCTTGATGTAAATAAATGTTGTGATGTTATTTCCATCAAGAGGTGCATCAGTTTCCGGTCAAAAAATTCTTCTTCATGCTCTCTGAACCATTCTCTCACAATTTTAACCCTGATGAATATTGGCATTGTCATACTGGAATATGGCCATGATACATCTTCCAGCATGGTTGTTTAAGAAATGAAAAGCTACACACTCCATCTTTTAGGGTTAAAAGAACCCTTGCCAAACATAAAACATGCTAAAAACATAATAATCACTGTAATAATGATTCATTTATAGTATTTGCCTATTAAAATCTAAACAAATCAAATTTTTTTGTGTGCATTTGGCTGGGCATTATATATTTATAGTGGTATGGGCTACTTTTATTTAATTATATTATTATTTAAAATAATAATAATTATATTTTTAGTCACCATTTATTGCAATTGCATGGAAAGTTTTACTTTTTGCTTTCAACTGAAAAAAAAGTAATGCAACATTTTCATTTTAGTTGAACCTATCCCTTTAAATCGGTGGCTCTTTTTTTCTGTTCTCTGCTTGCAACTTTTATCATTGTACATTTTTGTTAAAGAGAGCAAACAGACATGTTCTGTTTGTTCGCGTCTTAGACATGCACATCAGAGTATGCTGGTGTTTCTGTGCACTCCTTCATTTATCATCGTTGACATTTGGCTGTGCTCCCTCTATCTTCCTCTCATCTGAAAAGAACACATTTTTCCCATCAGAAATCCCGTTGTGACTTTTACGTTCGAGGGGTGGTGATACTTCCTTTCACAAACGGCATCTCTGTGCGTATCTTTCCCGGGCTGCGTTCCCTCGTCTCCCCCCCCCCCCCCCATCTCTTCTTCCCCCTTCTGTACTGCTCTCTCTTTCTCTCTCAACATGGATGTTATCGGAGGCACTGAGGGCTCCAGTGATGCCCTGCCTCTTGAAAATACCCCCTTTTCTTTCCTGCTGCCAGCTGTGAGAGGGTTTATATTTAACATACCTACTTCATCTGCCCTCACCACCCCCACTCTATGTTCACCATACTTATCTGTACCACCCTCACACATCGCTGTATTTTTATTTACTTTTTTATTTTCTGCCTCTGCGACAATGGCGAAAGATAACATTTCAACAGCAAATCCTGCCTCTTTCCCTCTCTACTATCATGCAGATACATTTGCGTGCACCTGTACCTCAGATGTGGCACATGCATACATGTACATCTGACCACAGCTGAATAATGCGAATCCATGTGAACAAAAGTCCTTTGTCTAGCTTGTGAATTCTTTCAGATGAGGTTCCTGTGCAATGGTTTTAGTGGGATTGAGCAGCCTGAGGTGACCCTTTATTCTTGCCTTTTAAAGGGATCATTCACCCAAAAATGAAAATTCTGTCATCATTTTTTGACTGTTGTGTCATGCCAAACCTTTCTTTCTTCTGCAAAACTCGAAGAATGATATTTTGAAGAATGTTATTAACCAAACAGTTCCGGTTACCATTGACTTCCACTCTATGGGCAAAAAACACAGGAGCATTTCTCAAAATATCTACTTTTTTTTTGCAATCTTGCAAGGGTGGTTTTATGATTAGGCTGAAGTTTTCTAGATATTCTCTTTCTCTAGGAAAGGAACGATATCATTTGATGTGTCTCATATCCAGCTTATATTAAGAATATTAAGAAAATATTTAAACCATTAGGTAACGATTAATGGTTCACATGACATCAGTGAGAGGAGTGAATTGTTTAGAAGCAGTGCTGGCCGCTGAAGTGTTTTAGTATGTGTGTGTGTGTATAACAGTTATCCTGTCTGTCTGCTTTAGCTCCTGGCCAGTAGCTCACTATGTTGTCTGTTTTTATGTGCTTTTATGGTGATTAAGTCATAACAATTATACAAGAGCCATAAAGGGCTTTTCTCTGCCTCTTGACAAGGAGTTGAGAAGAAATATACACATTCACACACTCACACTACAAAAATATTCATATATAAAACACATATATTAGTTTAAATGTACATAACCATTCAAAAGTCGTAAGATCGTATGATTTTTTGAAGTCTTCAAGGCTGCATTTATTTGGTTAAAAATACAGTAAAGACAGTAAAACGGAAATATTATTACAATTTAAAATAACAGTTTCTATTTTAATATATAGTAATTTATTCCTGTGATGGCAACACTGAATTTTCAGCCATTTTAAAGGTGCCCTAGATTCAAAATTTGAATTTACCTTGGCATAGTTGAATAACAAGAGTTCAGTACATGGAAAAGACATACGTTGAGTTTCAAACTCCATTGCTTTCTCTTTCTTATGTAAATCTCATTTGTTTAAAAGACTTCCGGAAAACACGCGGATCTCAACATAACACCGACTGTTACGTAACAGTCGGGGTGTACGTCCCAATATTTGCATATGCCAGCCCATGTTCCCAACATTATGAAAGGCAATAGACAGGTGAATCAACAGACTAGGTAAGCAAGAACAAAAGCGAAAATGGCAGATGGAGCAATAATAACTGACATGATCCATGATAGCATGATATTTTTAGTGATATTTGTAAATTGTCTATCTAAATGTTTCGTTAGCATGTTGCTAATGTACTGTTAAATGAGGTTAAAGTTACCAACGTTTCTTACTGAATTCACGGAGACAAGAGCCGTCACTATTTTCATTTTTAAACACTAGCAGTCTGTATAATTCATAAACAACTTCATTCTTTATAAATCTCTCCAAAAGTGTAGCATTAGCCGTTAGCCACGGAGCACAGCCTCAAACTAAAACAAACAAAAGAGAATCAAATATAAACATCAAAATAAATACTTTACTCACATAATTCGAAGCATGCATACAGCATGCATTACGAACATCTTGTAAAGATCCATTTGTAATATAATCGAGAGCTTGTGTGGCAGGGAGCACGCGAATTAAAGGGGCGACGCGCTGAAAAAATCAGTGCATAGTTAATGATGCCCCAAAATAGGCAGTTAAAAAAATTAATTAAAAAAAATCTATGGGGTATTTTGAGCTGAAACTTCACAGACACATTCAGGGGACACCTTAGACTTATATTACATCTTGTGAAAAAGCATTCTTGGGCACCTTTAATATGCCATTCTGATACATTTCTTGTTATTATTAATGTTGAAAACAGTTGCATATGCATATTCCTGGTTGTATTGTGAACTATTCATCATCTCTGCACTTGTTACAAATCATCGTAATAATTTATCAGAATCTATTAACATGCTTTTCTTCTGAAGCATTTTTCCCTTTCCACTGACATCATTTAAGCTGTGCATGATATTGGATTTCTTCATCCTAGTATAGAACTACCACTTTTTTTCACAATTCAAACTATTGTAATTCACAAACTCATCAACTGCGGAAGTAAAATGTCATCAATGGCAATTCCTATTAGTTTAGTCACGCCCTCTGCTGCTCTTCTTTGGGGCATCATGTGGTCTTGTGCCCCAGTCTGCACATCCGCGGTGTGTTTGCATGATCTGCCATGTTTAGTCTTTACTCTGGACTGGAACAGCTGGGGATGTGTCTGTACGGGGGAGCTGGAAGATCTGTACAACTTATGTCTTCTTGAAGCTCAGATCTCAGGGTCAGAGTCTGGATAAACGGTGAAGGCCGTGTGCATGTCTGTGTGTGTGTGTGAGAATGTGTGTGAAGAATGAGAATCGTCACTAGTAAGGGGTTGATGATGAATCTTTCAGAGCAGAAAGTGAAGGGCATGATGGAACGGTGAAAAGAGGGAGGGAAAGGAATATGAGAGGCATCTCCTCCACATACCGTTGCGATGGCTGCCTCTCCCTTTCCTCTGAAGAGTCTCAGAAACGTTCTGGGTGAAGATGAGTCTTAAGAGGGATTGCTCTCATCCTCCCTCTACTCTTTCAACCCATCCGCCTCGTTGATGTATTCTATCACTGATACATTCGTTGTAAGATATAGTATAAAACACACATGCAAACGTGCTTATTGTCATGAAGGTTACGGCGTCTGATATTAATGTATACTTTTGATATTCATTTAATCTGCGCTCGTTTCTTTTGTTGGCTCATGCTGCTTTAATTGAAGGAGTTTTCATGGGAAAAGAATGTGTCTGAATATTGCCTCAGGCTTATCCAAGGACAGCTCATATCAATCAAGTTAGGGTCTGATAACAAATGCAACAATGTCTTTGAGAGGCCTTTTGCTAGTACTAGGGGAGTCTCTTTTACCTTGTTCAGTATTTGATGAGGTGAGTGTCATTAAAAAAGACAATATCAAGATCTTTTATTTGGCTTATAGTACAAAAGAAATTATAGAAATACAGAAATTAGTGGTGGGCAATATGACCATCTTATATCAAGAGTTATTTTAATTCACAATAACAATATATATCACAATATAATTATTTTTGACTGTTTACGAAGATACGCAAAGACGGCATTTTGAGACAAGTGTGTGTATTTGACCGTTCAAGCCATATGGCGACAAAAGCAGCGGCTTCAAGTGCGCACTACTTTCAGACAGCGCTCACACACAAAGGGGTGGAAAATGTCTGGTAAATTTCCAGAAAATTTCCAGAGTTTCTGTAAACTTTCCAGGATTTTTGGAAACTTTTGGGAAATTTTGGAAAGTTTCTGGAAATATACCGGAAATTTTCCATCCCTTTGCATCCCTAGCATAACAAAATGAGTTCTCTTTTGCTGCATTTTGTGTTTCAACTGTTTAAAATCACTTGTTTTTGCTTAAAATGCTTAAAGGTCCCGTTCTTCGTGATCCCATGTTTCAAACTTTAGTTAGTGTGTAATGTTGTTGTTAGAGTATAAATAAAATCTGTAAAATTTTAAAGCTCAAAGTTCAATGCCAAGCGAGATATTTTATTTAACAGAAGTCGCCTACATCGAACGGCCAGTTTGGACTACATCCCTCTACTTCCTTCTTTAATGACGTCACTAAAATGACACAGTTTTTTGGCTAACCTCCGCCCACAGGAATACACAAAAAAGGGGGCGTGGTCTTGTTGCGCTCCCACGGAGAAGAGCAAGAGTTGCGTTTGTAGAGTGTGTTTGTCACCATGTCGTCGAAACGCTGTTATTTTCATCCCACAGTTCCAATCACCTTTGTTTGGCCTTCCCAGGGACGCTGTACTTAGAGATCAATGGTTACAATTTATGTTTAACTCGGTTCCCGAAAATTATAATCCACATGTAAAACTATGTTTACAATAACACTGAGCGCATGCATCTCCACGTTATGGTAAGCAAGGTGCACTAAGCTGCTATCGAATCACAACACAGGAACTGCTGGCACAATCAGAACTCGTTACGTATTTCTGAAGGAGGGACTTCATAGAACAAGGAAGTCATCAGCCCGTTTTTATGACAGTGGAAACAGCGGTATACAGATAAGTAAATTATGTGAAAAATACTGTGGTTTTTTTACACGCGAAACATGAACACATGTTATATTGCACACTATAAACGCAATCAAAGCTTCAAAAAAACACGAAAAAACGGGACCTTTAATGCTTAAAAATGCATGCAAATGATAAGCTTTCATCATGATGGTGCAGCATGTCAGCGTCATGTGACTGCATAACCACAATAGAGACAATAGTCCAAAATCGCTACCAGTTGATAAATTTCTACCAGTTAATCGTGTCTACCCCACCCCTAACAGAAATGCACTTATAATAGAAGTCTACGGGGCTGTTTAATGATTATATTTCCATTTAAAGTGCATAATTGCAAACACTTTTTTTTTTTTTTTGCTGACAAGCAAGTCAATATAGAGCTTAACTACTATTTAATGCAGAATTTGGAAACAATCTTTAGCTGAAACATGAATGTGAGCAAACTGAGAGCAGTGTGTGTGCCTGCCTGTATTACACTTGTATGTGTGTTAACAGGTTGTGACCCCTGCATAACCCCACGGATCTGTTTGCACCGATGCTCATTATTCTATTAGACGCGTCTCGGCAGCTGTTGCCCTGACCCCTTTTGAATAGACAGAGAGCTTGATGCGGCTTAGAGACTCTTTAGCTTAACGTACACATGCATGCGTTTGCGTATTGATCTAAACTTCCATTTGGGTGATGTGTGGGAGGGGTGCTTCATACAAAAGAAGTGCCAAAATCGGTGTCGGATAAATAAGCATGATAATGCTGTTTCCATATGCTTGTCAGATTCTTTTTATGCGGTTTTCACACTTACTAGCTCTATTCTAAACCTAGTGAGCTGCCTACTGTTAACTGATGTTAGCATGTTACTAGGCTAATAAGTTATAATCAAATAACCATAAGACTACACAGCACACATAATGGGTTAAAAGAGTCCATTTTTTAGTATTTTAATTGGTGTTATGTGGTACTGAAGCCTGAAGTATACTTGGAGCCTTGAAGTAGCCTAACTGGTTTTTGCATGTGCGCAAATGTAAGCATCTAGTGCATGTGACATAAATTTCATCATTAGCATAGTATGGGTGGTACTGTATGTGTTCATCCAGACTTTTTTAACCACAATATGCATATGTTAAGAGACTTGCATCAAAACTGGAAGTATGCTTTGGCCTTTATAATCAACATTTTACTTAGGGCTGGGCATTGAATCAAATTTCACAAATCGATTCACAAGCTCCTGATTCAACTAGATTTCAATTCAGTATCAATTTATTTGGATATATCTCACAAACAGTACATATACATTTTTAGATATAATGGTGAACACTCAAGTAAATATGTTGTATACATTTAAATTGCACATAAGGTAGTTATTCTACTTAATAATATAAATATGATTTCACTTCAATTTGTTGTTGAAATATAAACATTTAACCGTTTCATGTCATTTGAACTAAGGTGACACCAAAACAACATTTATTGTTTCATGATAAAATTGACAGAATTTGAAAGCTGAGGCTGTTTTATATAAAAAGTAACAAAGCACAAGCTTATTGCGATTACTGGATGGGAGGCATGTGACAAGTATGTTTGGTGAAGTTTTGTTCACACATCAGCAGAAAACAGCATAAAGATCAGTTTTAGAATTAACGAAGTGTTATCAGTTCATCAAAATGAATATTGATTAAAAATCGAATTAATCGATTAGCCTTAATTTATCTCAGCTTGCCGGCCATCTTGGCCCTGTAATGCTGTTTTGGTAGTCAACTATCTAGGTTTTAGAACATCTTTGTCCATCCTCAATTATTAAGAACATTTCCGCTTTTAATCATAAACAGAAGTTTTCCGCTTTGCTCCTCCTGCACTTGCTTGTAAGGTGGGGTGAGCATGGCGTGAGGAGAGAGGAGGAGAGATTGAACTGGGGGGAGTAAAGTTGCCAGGCAGCCGGAGTGGAGACCCTGGACTATCGAAGCCAGGCACGCAGACAAGAGCCAGAAGATAAGCCGCCTGATAAAAGATAGAAAATAGCAGCAGATTTCAACTTTCCCACCATCCAAGATTCCCGGGGAGGAGGGGCGGCTGAATCAACTACTTATTTCATCCATCCATATCTGTCTTTCCCCACGAACAACTTGCAAGGCTATTGAGAAGGCACACATACGCACACACACACACGTTCAATCATAGCGATGGGCATTTCACACATAATGCACACACACTCTTTTCTAGACTTTCAACTTTTTTCCTGACCTTCAGCTGAAAATGTTCCTGTGCATCTGTAAAAAAAATAATTGTAATTTTAACTGTAAAAATGTGATGGTAATAATCTGTTAATTGATTAACGGTAAATTACTATATACAAGGGAAAACTGTAAAATATCTAACCTTTAATGTAATTTAAATTTACAGTAAAAAGATACAATTTTACTATTAAATGTACCGTTTTTTGGAAGTAAAAAGAACACATCATCTTAAAATTTACAGTGTTAAGCTGTAAACCGACATTCCCAGTGACACTTCACATGATTATGTTTCTTAGTTTTTTTGTTATCAGTTATGTACACTAGGGTTTTATGTTGTTAAATGAATGTTTATTGCATGGTTTTGTATTTGTGTGCATGACACTGTGCACCTTCCATATATTACCACAGCTTGTGGAAAAGCTACTTGTGAAAGTGATGGACTTTGATTCATTATGTAGTTTTCTTTTACTCCCTCTGTTATTATGGTGGATGTCAGTATATGTAAAAACTACACAACAGATTTTAGTAGCAGCATGGCCTTGCCAAGTAAGCAGAAAATGTCTTTACATTTTTACTGCATTTTTTTTTTACATATTATACTGGCAACCACAGCTGCCAGCTTTTTTTTTTTTTGCTATAAAACGACAGTATTTTTTTGTGTGTATCATTTCCTTTCACCCTTCTGTTTCTCTCCCTCACCCCTAGCTTTTCTTTTTCAATCATTCTCTCACATAAATACTCATACACGCCCCCTCTTTCCTATCGTGTCTCACTTTGCAAACATACACAGGCGCACATGCTCGGATATGAGTCTGTGTACTCACGTATGATCTGTTTAGTCTATTTCTGCTGTTCTAGCGATGGGAGGAAGGTTGGAGGAGTGAAGCAGAGATGTGGCTTGGTGTAAGACGTGTGTGTGTGTGTGTGTGTGTGTGATGAAGTACCAGGGTGTTTAGCAGTGTCTCTCAAGAGGGAAAATGCACCTTCTCACCTCTCCAGGAAAAGGGGACAAACAATGCTTATGTTTCTCAGAGAGTGTTCTGACCTTTTCTTGTCATATTGAGAATTGTATAGTAAACATTACCATTAAAACGGTAAGGTTTTTTGAAATATGTCTCTTATTCTCAACAAGGCTGCATATTTGATTAAAAATACAGTAAAAACACTAATATTGTGAAATATTTTAAAGAACTGTTTTCTGTTGTAATATATTTTAAAATGAAATTAATTTTAAAATTTAATTTTCAGCATCAGTCCTCCAGTTTTAAGTCACATGATCCTTTAGAAATCATTCTAATATGTTGATTTGGTGCTCAAGAAATTTTTATTATTATCAATGTTGAAAACCGCTGTGCTGCTTAATATTTAAGTGGAAACCGTGATACATTTTTTTTAAGATTATTTAATGAATTGAAAGTTGAGAAGAATGGCATTTAATTGAAATATAATTTTTTTTAGTATTATAAATGTCTTTACTGTCACTTTTGATCAATTAAATGTTTATTCACTGAATAATTTTTTTTTTTTTTTTAAGAAATTAAAACATGACCCCAATTACTGACCCAAAACTTTTGAATGATATTGTACATATTCTGAAAAATTGCCAACAAATAGGATTTTTTTCTGACCCCCTTACATTTCCAGTCCTGTCTATGCCACATATGAAAAAGAAGTGGTAAAAACAAAAACAAAAAAAAAAAACGGACTTGCCATTTACCGGGTTCCCATTAAGGAAAACCGACATGGGATATTAGGACTGGCTTGGAAAAGCCATATAAATGTAACAAAATCAAAAGAATCATGGTGATTTCTATAGTGAATATGTAATTTTTGCTCCGCTCCAAAACATTTAATTGGCTACAAAATTAAAAATCATTCATTAAGGGCTAGAAAAGCTGGTCAAAAGGTGTGAGAATTTCCTTTCATGTGGATTTTTGAGGCTCAATATTATGTAATAACTTGAAACGTTCAGTATCTTTTCCCCTGAATATGACGTTTTTAGAGAACTGTATCAGCGCAATTGTTCCAACACAGAAAATAGAACTCAGACGTATTTCGGCTGGGCTTTTTTACCCTCTACAGGAAGGGTCTGATAAATTGGTGAGAGCAGGTTTGTTGATCTGTACTTGCAGGGGTAGTTTTTCTCTCAAAGGGGCATGAGAAATACCCTCAGATGCACCATTCATCTCTGTGGCGACTCGACTGGCTTGTAACCTTAGAGATATCGTTGCCGACAATCGCACCTGCCCTCTGTGGACACAAAGAACAATTTCCAGAGCAGGGGTAAAATCTGATTTCTCCCCTGTTCAGTGAATCCATCTATGTTTTTATTCCTCTTTTCTTTCTCTCTCATTCAGTCTCTAGCCCTATCGCCTCTCCTTGACCATTATCTGGCAGACAGCTCCTGCTCATTAAGGAGTTAATTTTCTTCTCTCTATCTCTGATTAGTATAGTTGAACCTAAAGCACTGTGAATTCTTTAAATTTTCCCTCCCTGTTATCAAAAGGAGAAAAAGGGGAGTGGGGGATATTTAATCGTTTAAGTAGTCTTCCTGGGGAACTGCTGCTGCCGTTTCTGTTTTTTTTTTTTTTTTCTTTTTTCCCCCTTCCCTCTTCCCAGCAATGTAAAGAAATCCTGCCGAAGCCGCCCAGCTCAGTAATTCAGTTTTTAAAGCATGAAAAAAAAATGACTTGATGAAATTCCACTATCAGCTCCGAACCAATATGCAAAATATCTCGCTGGAAATCAAATAGCTATTATGTTTTCATTTCCACGTCGGCGTATTTGCTTAATGAAGAGGAGACAGATCAGACCGGTAGAGTCTGCAGGAGGCGATAACCGAGAACGGCTCGCAGCTATCCACACAGAGTGACGCTCCCAGTCACTCTGTGTGGATAGAGAGAGAGAGAGAGAGAGAGAGTAATGGGGAAAGGAAAGAGCCGAGAGAGAGGCAGAGAAAAGGTGCAGACAGTAACATGATGGAGGGATGTAAAAAGCAAAATAGGAAGCATAGAGTGAGAGAAGAAGATAAGGAAATCGAGGGATGTCTTTAAAATGTGCCTCTTTGCAGTGTCCTGGGCTCACGACTGTTTGATGTTTGACAACCTGCTGACAAATCCAAGGCGAGGATCAGTTAGGCCTGTTTGAAGTGCTCCGATGCCCGGCGCACATGAATACCATCACCACGCATTATCACCTTACAATAATCAGTCATTATCATAAGTATTATAATCACTCACTCGTGTGATTTGACTGATGGAAATGAGAACAGTATCTTCCTGCGCTGTTTACTCTTTTTATTTCATTATTAACGAGCCTCGTCAAGTATAACTATATTATTTGTTCTGTGTTCATGCTCTGTCTTAAGAGTTTTGATAATTATTCTTCTTTGTTTGGCTGGCGCTCTTACTCTTTATGTTCATGCTTTGGCAAATATAAAAGATATTAAGTAAATATACTGTGGTCCTGAATGTGTTTATTTTTAAGCCTCTCTCTCTCCCTTTAATATTTCAGTTCGGATTTTAAAGGAATTATACAGAGGTATTGTTTACTTACTCTCATGTCTTTTGAAACCTGTATAACTTCCTCCATGGAATGTGAAAGAAGTTATTTACAGAATAATTACTACCATAATTGTTTGGTCTATTTCTCACATGAAACTATTGTATGGCCTCAAAAGACTTAGAATATAGCGCATGAGGCGTTTAGACTGCTTTCGTGGTGCTTGGAAAAAAAAAAAAAAAATAAACCTGTTGTACCCATCCACTTTCATTGTATAGAAAAGAGCAGCATGAACATTCATTCAAACGTCTCCTTTTTGTGCTTCACAGAAGAACAATCATATGGCTTTGGAACAACATGAAGTGAATAAATGATGATAGAACTATCCTTTTAAACAGAAGTTGGATAGTTCACCCAATAATTTTGTCATCATTTACTCATCCTCATGTTTTACCAAACCTGTATGAGTTTCTTTCTTCTGTTGAACACAAAAGGAGATATTTTAAAGATGGTTGGTAATCAAACAGTTGACGTTAGCCATTCCATCATTTTATTTTTTCCTACTATGTAAGTCAATGGCTATCGTCGACTGTTTGATTGTTTAAAATATATTCTTTTGTGTTCAATAGAAGAAACTCATACAGGTTTGGAACAACTTGAGGGATGAGTAAGTGATAAAATTTTCATTTTTAGGGTAAAGCTCAAGATGTTTGCCATTTTTAATTACCTTTTAATAGATAATTTAGCAAAAACAATTCACAAAATTGTCTTTCAATTAATTTTAGATGGAATATAACATTCCACACCATTGGTCATTTTGTTATACATAATTAATGATTTCCACCCAGTCTTTTGGGGCAAGCTTGCTATATGGCCTTTAACTGTATAACTGTGAAAATGAACAACATACCATGTATTAAAGCACTTTAAAATGAGCTTATCGAACACGTGATGTTGTGTGGCCTAGAGACTCTATTGTTAATTTAGTACAATGATTAATAATATCACACCGATGCCTGTTTCTAATTGTGAATGGTGTCTTGTCAATGACAAGACTCTTTGGCCTTGTGTGGATGAAGTTACTCCGTTTTCCTGAATGAACACAAGAGTGCTATTCACTACCTCATTTCACACAGCATGCTGTGTTGGCAGAAACCGAGATGGAGCGAGTCTTGGCAAAGCAAGTGAAAGTCCACTCCTGTACGGCAGCGTGTCCGCAGAGGTCCTGCCAGTGGTGCGCAAGCCCAGAGGCTCCCGGCTTATCTACGGCTCCAGCGACGCTGGTGACACGAGTCTCGTCCAGCCAGGCCTGTGTCTCAGCACTCGACTGGCTCATCAATCATTTCGGCGCATTTCCAGCTCGCAGATCAATAGCTCCTTTTACCTGTCTGTATATAAGCCGATCCGTATTCCCGTCAGCCGTTTCAGTACTCAAATGATGCATTTAAGCAGAAGTCTCCTTTTGATTTATGTGGGATTCTGTGCTTTCAAGTGCCTGGGATCCGGTCTAACCCTTGGATCCATCTAATTACCAAGAGCGTGTTAATGCCCTTGGCTCTGATCAATGTGTGTTGCCACTTGTGCTTGAAATTATAAGTACCGCAGGTACCTCAGTTCTTCCTTGAATGCTTGCGCACACACACACACACACACACACACACGTGGACTCCCACCAAAGGCTCACTGTTCTCCTCGAAGTATCTTTCTTCACAAGTCCCTGATTTCCCGATACAAGCAGTGTTCTTTTTTTTCCACTGTGTTTTGGCTGTTTGGTAATGTGGTGATTAACGTGAGGGTGAGGAAGTTTGTTCGTTTAATCAGGGCTCAGGTTTGATGTGTTGTCTCTTGGTTTAATCACTGCCGCTAAGCACACTGGTTTGATGTGGACGGGGGCTGCTTAATAAAGCCCTATCTCCTCCGCCTTCATCAGCTTTCTCACTTTGTTCTGTCTGTTCGAGTGCCAGTTAGAACTCAAAAGTGTATTTCTTTCAGTTCATCTTCTTTCTTTTGCTTTGTATAACACAGTTACAGTTGACAGTTTAGTCCTTAAACGTGGATTGGGAAAAGTTAGCATTTTTATCATTTAAACAATTTTATGTCATAACATTTGTTTTAAATCTTAAATTATTGCTTTTATGTTACTATAAATTTACAGGTTAAAACAATCTCAGACTTTTATCTCACTGTGTATTTCAAAAAGCTCTCATGTTTCTGCATGTTAAATGTCCTTGAGTGCCAGATTTTTCATCCTTTTTTTTTTTTTTTCATTAAATTTATGGCAAACAAAGTTGTCTGCTGACATTCTGAATGTAGACAACCCTTTTTCTGTCTTCAGTTCTGTGAAAGATACATATTATTCCTTGTATAAGACGAAGAGGGAGAGCAGAAACTTTTTTCCGCGCCATTTGATGTCTGTAAGCAGTGATGCGGCGATTTATTCATTTAACCAGAGCGGTAATAGGAAAGAAAATCATAATTCAGACTTACATTTAAACACGAAATGTAATTGGAATTTTAAACAGAGGAGCCTCTTTGTACAATTATGATTAAAGGAAAATTAATTGTATGAAAATGTCGCCACAGATATAGAAAATTAGATCTAGCAATGCCCAGACTACATTCTAAAAATATGGCATATGGGATCGATCTTTTTTACTTTTCTCTCTCTCGCGTCCTTTATTACTAAGGTCCAAATCTAAGTGTGTTAATTTTATCTGAAATTACAGTGAACCATGCAGGCGTGGAAGTCGAAATTAGCCTAAAGATGTTTCATTTACAAAGACAGAAACACTTTGTCAGGGAGCGATTGTTTCCAAGCATTATCTCCGCCTCGTTTTAATTGCTTTGGAAGTGAAATTAACAGAATTAGAAAAATTGCCTTTGCCTTTTTCTACAAGGCTCTTTATTCACGGGTATTGTTGTGTGCTTTGTATAGATTATAGGCCTCTTTGTTCTAGGAAGTGTAAATATATACGCCTCCAGTCACGGCTTTAGCTCCGAACAATCCCCTCCCTGTTCATCACAACTTAATGAAAATTAATTTACCAAAACCTGTGGTAAAATCCGATTTTCCAACCTCTGGTAATTTTGCTTAGATGCAGATACATAAAATAGTGGGTGTCCTGGTTGAGTTTTGCGTTGTGAAAATGTGCTTTGAATTTACGTGATTCTTTTCAACACTGTAGTTTTGCTCATCTCAAACCTCATTAGAATAACAATGCGGTCGACGAGGGTTGAATTAACATGCAAACCGCCGTGGCGTCCACTACAGCAGCCCTTGTCAGTCATGTATTGCGTTCATTTATTTTAGAGGGAACAAGCCATACAATAAAAGCGCTTTCTGAGAATATTATCATTTAAAACAGAATTTTATGTCCAAAAATAGTTTTACTATTATTACTACTACTTCTGAAAGGTTTTTTTTTTTTTTTTTTTTTTTTTTGAAAGATCAACTAATTAAATAGGTATTTTTAAACACCAATGTTTGGTTATCTCATCATGGTTTGAAAGTGTAATGTTTTGTTCAGCCGCTGCCAACTGGGAATGTATTGAGTTATACAAATGAGTTAATCACCCTGGCCAGCGATACAACACAGACACACTCCGTGTTCATTTACTTCCTTGTGGTCTGAAGCTCTGGGATTTCCAACCAATTAAAACTGTAAAAGACTTGTAGAAAGAGGGTTTGAAATGAATCGGAATTTTCTTTCTTAATCATGTACTTTATCACTTTTTATTTACAGAACACCCTACTTCCTTTAAGATACCAACAGCGTATATTCACATTATCTAAAGCCTCTCAGTTGAGGCTTTGGCATGATATGGGATCTTTTTAAAAGGCCTTTTAATGTTGGATGACTTTTACTTTATATTGCTCCTCTTTTTATGACCGCTCTCTCTGTTTTTCTCTGCAGGCTCTATTGGGGATCTTAATGGATGTGAGGATCCATCTGATGATGTAAGCATGTCAGGAGAGGAGGGCGGAGCTTCAGACCAGGAGGACTCTGCAGAGTGTGACGGTTCAAGTCCACCTTCATTTACACCACTTTATAACGAAGGTGAAACGACGCGTGCTAAAACGGCTGACTTATGAAAATCGTCAGAAGCCGTCTGAATGTTCCCCACACTGTGTTTGTTGTCTGACATAACCTGTATTGTTTTGTGATGAAACCGTTTTAACACTGATGTCTATTGATAACAGTATTAGATATCTTACTCACATCTAATCTTCTGGATTTCGTAAAACGGCTTCTTTTTGTCATACGGCTTAAAGGGATAATTAAAGGATACAATTGAAATTCATTCTCATATTGTTATAAACTTATTTGCCTTTTTCCCCCAGTGGAATACAGAAGGAGAATTTTCACACATTCAGAACATTCACATCAAGCTCTAAAAAGGACAAAGAAAAACAAAAATAAAAAACACAATCAAAGAACCATAAATCTAAGAACTTCCGGAGCCATGTGATAGCTTGTTTGAAGTATAGACTGAATTTTTTCACTGAAAATCCACTGTAGCATTCTAATAAATGTTCATGAACATGCAAGAGACATTGATGTTTGCTGCCGCTGATGTCCAACCTGACACATCCAAAGCTGCCATATTTGACATGAGAGCTACAGAGTTTTCAGTGAACTTGGGATAGAGTGGTGCAAAACATCAAAATATAGTCAAGTTATGTTTACCACAGGCGTTATTTTACACATAAATCGAAAAACCCCATTATAAAACCCCATAGGAAAATCTCGAAGGAACCAGCGGTCAATTAGCCTAGTCTTCCAGGTTCTGACATCATACCTGCACCACTCTATATAGTGTTGAGTCATTATTTTTGTTATTTTTACTTCATTTTTTAATGATAAAAAAGTTTGTATATATGGTATTTTTTATAATTTTACACTATTTTATAGTTTTTGGTCCTTTTATAATGTTTTTTGTCCTTTTTAAAGCTTGATGTGGTCACTATATAATGTCATTGTATGAAAAATCAATGCAAAGATTCTTTAAAAATTACGTTTTTTGGTGTTATGGAAAAAATAATAGCATACTGGTTGGGAATTACAAAAGAGTGTAAATAGTGAAAGAACTATTACTTTATAAAATAATTGTTCTGTTCAGTGAAAAGAAACACTTGCTGGATGAGACAGAAATCTTTGTTTAATCAAGTTTATGATTCAAAGTATATGATTAGATTGTTTTAATAGTTCATGGAAGTGTCATAGACTATCTTTTATAGACTTAAATAAACAAATGATATGCATTTTATTTTTAATTTCATCTTAAATGAGGTAAAATAATTTTAGTTTTGCAGACATGGATGTACTGTATACGGTTGCCTTGTTGCACTTTTTGTCTGTTTTTCCAGCCTTAAGATATTTAAGTCACATTCTTAGTTAAGATTTCTGTTTTTCCTCTTTTTTTTTAATCTGGAAAATTCCTGTTCTTGTGAAATTGGGGACTGAGGAGATAAGAGCCGGTTCGTTGGCTGCTTTTGATAAACGCATGGAAATTCTGTCAGGTGCTAATCGTGACTAGTTTAGAGATTGTCCTGTTTTGTTTGTGTGTGCGTTTAGACAAGTGAGTATGTGGCATTTGCAAGTTTGTATTTGGGGTGATGTTTGTCATCCTCCTATTTTCCAGTGTGAAGAGAGGGTCTATGTTAACGTGTTTCTTTAGCTCTTTTTCCTCTATCAATCTCTCGCCCCCACCCCTCTGGGCTCCACTGTTGCCCGGTGCTGCTATTATCAGCCTCTGTAAATCAGTCGTGTTTGACGAACCTGCTCTTTCAACCTGCGATCAATACCAGGTCTTTATCAGGCCAGCAGTGGCTAATAAAGGCAAGCTCCCTTATCCACCATCTGGGAGAGAAAAAGACAGGCGATAACCAACTGATAACTGCTTCAGAAAAACACTCAACCAGTCACAGGACACACAGTGTCGATAACCACCTGTAAAAAAATAAATATAAATGAAAATACCACCTTTTAATAATCATTAATGACAAAAGCAGCTGCTGGTTTCCATGTGAAAGGGTCAGTCTGAAGCAATCCGAAGGAAGATCTGATGGTGAAGTCCTCGTCCATATCAGCAGAGAAGCTGATAAGCTTTAAGCAAAGATGGCTCCGTGTTCCAGAACACCTTTTGTTATCTCAAACCCGGTGAGGAGGTCTGATTGCGGGCTTGATCTGGCTTACGGTTTCACCGAGGCCGAAATAGTTAACTGGATGGAAACATCTTAGCCTGTACAACCAGCTAGCCCCACTTTGGGCGCCGTGTTGCACTCAGAGGTGATATAGTTGAGCCAGGTGTACTTTACAAGAAAAGAACTTGACCCTGCCATGATGATCTGTTTGGGAGAAAGAACTTACAGAAAATTGACTCTAAAAAATGAGGCCAGCCAGGAAGAATGGAGCATGTTGGGTGACTTTGCCCTCCAGGTGTGACAAGGGAAGTTGCTGTTATCAGATGAAAGGAGGTTGTTGGGTTGGCAATGGGGTGTGTGTGTGTGTGTGTGTGTGTGTGTCAGTATGTGTGAGTTTGCATGTGCTGGTAGACTAAGGAGTATGCCGGGGAGCCAGGATGGTGGCAGCTCCCATCCAGCCCGCCCTCTTTTCCTGATACCTGTCGTCTCTGCTCAGATGATATGGAAGATTATATTGATAATATTAAATGCAATAACTGTGGCTCCAGCTCCTCTCCCCACGCTGAGCGCTGCAGGATAAAATCAATGTGCCATTCAATGTGATTTATCGCTGAAAATAATAGGGCTTCTTAGGCAGGGAGGGAGGCGCGTCATGGGACGGCATGCGCTGGGACGGGCTGAGAATGGCGGTTGGGCCTGGGTGGAATTGTCGAGGCTGACGAAAAGGGCGTGTTCATGTGTGATTTATTTGATGATGAAGATCTAATCTCCAAACTGTTGCATTAATAACAGCAGCTCTGTCCGCGGCATGTTTATGGCCGGTATCGATCGCCAGCTATCGCTGTTTATCGCCACGGGAATGCAAGGGTAAACATGCCCTTTGTGCACCACAGATGAGCTGTAATCGAGGTAGGGTGAATGGGAGGGGAGTTGGGGAAGGGGAGAGGAATAAAAAGTGGAGTGTGGGAGAGAAAAGAGCAAGAAGTCATGTCAATTTACTCATACGTTACACTGGCACTCAACCAACCAAAAGAGAGACCGCTATCAGTAAGGTGATCACATTGATCAAAGAGAATTAGTAATCATTGGCATCAATGTCTGGGAGATCTGTTCTTGTCTTTCGCACTGATGAAAAAGATCGCCTTAATAAAAGGAAGACGCTGGCCGTCTGTTGGCAGGGGTTTCCAGTTCTCGCTTGGTAAATCAAAAGCGTATGGGTCGGGTTTATCCTAAGATGTTGTGTTGCTGAATCACGCAGGCCTCTCTGCCAACCGCATTTGATCGTCAGAGCGAGACCACGCTCGTTTGTTGAGTATTAGAGAGAATTGGAGACCAATAAAACGAAAATGAAACATGAGACGTAATGTAATAATCACGTGCTAAACGCAAGGTAATATTATAAATAAAAATGTAAAATGAAAATATGAATAATATGTGGAATACTTATTTAATTTTATATTATTTACAATTTTTTTTTAAAGAAATGAATGCTTTTTTCAGCAATAATACATTAAATTGATCAAAAGTTACAGTTAAATGCATTTATAATTGTATAAAAGATTTATTTTTCGAATAAACGCTGCCCTTTTAAACTTTCTGTACATCAAAAAAGTCCTGAAACAAAATGTCATATTTTCCACAAAAATATTAAGTAGCACAACTATGATAACATTTGATAATAAATGTTTCTTGAGCACCAAATCAGCATATGTGAATGAATTTCTGAAGGATCATGTGACACTAAAGACTCGAGTAATGGTTGCTGAAAATTCAGCTTTACCATCACAGAAATAAAAAATATATTATATTTTATTATATTATAAATTATATATATATATATATATATATATATATATATATATATATATATATATATATATATATATATATATATATATATATATTAAATGGAAAACAGTTATTTTAATTTGTAATAATATCTCGCAATATTAGTTTTTACTATGTTTTTGATCAGATAAATGCAGCCTTGGTGAGCATAAGAGATCCCAAATCTTTTGAACAGTGTCTGTGTATAATAAATATTATATCATATTTATTTGGAAAATAAGAAAAATGTAAAAAGAGTGAAAAAATGTATGTATATATATATATATATATATATATATATATATATATATATATATATATATATATATATATATATATATATATATATATATATATATATATAAAAAGAGTGCAAAATACAATCTCATGTTAATACATTTTTTCTTAGATTTGCTCCCCATTAGCAGCTGCGACAAAAGTTAATTTGAAAGTCGCAGAAGCATTTACAGATTAAATAAGTAAGGGATAATATGCAATTTGCTGGTCGTGTTAAAAAATGATAATATAACACAAAAATCAAAATGTCATACAAACATAAAATCTGGTTGTTTTCAGAATATGTATGATTTTTAAGTATTAATTCCCTGTCATCTAATTGTTCCACTGGTTTTGACAGAGCCAAGAACGCATGAGTCCCTGGCAGTGCCGGATGAGGGTGAGGAAGATGAAAAAGGACTGAAACGCTGTGCAGAAGATGATGATGAAGAGGATGATGAGGAGGAGGAAGAGGCGGATGGGGAAGGGGAACCCCAGTGGAACGGCCCAGGTCAGTCTCTGTCTGTCCCTCCTTCAGGAGTGTTTTACTGACACATGAGTCACTGGCTTCTCAGGAAGGGCTAGCCGTAATCATACTGTCAGCTTGGCAGCCATGAAACAATATAGGCCATGACTTTATCAAGATACGCATTAAAAAGAGAAATGATTCAGTCTGAACTGCCTGTAAATTTTACAGAAAGTACTGTCATTCTCATACCTCTTTGCGGGGTGAAACTACTGTACACTATCCAGTGCTTAGTCACTTTTTGTGGCACGTTTGAGAATTCTGATAAACTTTCAAACCTGTTTCCAATGGAGCCTCATTAAACAATGCTTTAACTCCAGGTCAGACCACTAAGTTATCATGTAAATGCATGACTGTTGACTCAGAAAAAAACTCTAGTGCATTTATTGACCACACAATGTCTCAGAAATGTTCTAATAGTCTCTGTGAGAGTTGGGACTTGTGTTTCTCTCATGCAGCCAGCCCTGTTTTGCAGTAAGATAACCAGTGCAAATATCTTCATACTAAGCTGTTTTACTATTGGTCACTTCATGTTCTATATTTGTGGTACAAAGCAGCTAACAACAGAAGAAAACATGCTGGTTAGTCCTATCACACATAATTTAAATTGTTATACGTGACACATCTGTATTTACATGATAAATATGAAGTAATATAAATGTGCATATTTTAATATAAATATTTTTATCATAAGTATATTAATATTATTTTTCAGGTTTGATAAGTTATTAATAACTTAGTTAAAACGTTTCAATTCGAGGGCATTTTTATTTAGTTTTTTTATGATAAATAACATTTATCATAAAAATGTTGGGTTGCTACTTAATGTTCAAACTAGGGCTGTCAAACGATTAATCGCGATTAATCGCATACAAAATAAAAGTTTGAGTTTGCATAATATATGTGGGTGTACTGTGCATAATTATTATATATATATAAATACAAACATATTCATGTATATATTTGAGAAATATTTATAAATATATGTATTTATTTATATTATATATAAATAAAAATTATTTTGTACATATTTCTCTTAAATATGTACATTAATTTGTGTGTATTTATATATACATATTAATTACATACTGTACTCACACATATATCATGCAAACTCAAACTTTTATTTTGTATGCGATTAATCGCGATTAATCGTTTGACAGCCCTAGTTCAAACTGGGTCCTAAAGCAAATTCAGTTTAGAACTACTGCCATTCTTGCCAAAAAAACACATCTTAAACCAGCCTAAAGCCCTGGGTGTACTTTGTTTTTTTTGCGCGTATGCTAGTACACACACAGTCAAACGCACAGCCTTGGAAAGTATACTTCATTTGACTTGTACACATATAGAGGTGTTTCGACGCATGCGCAGTTTTAAGCAATCTCTCACCACAAGTTATAACCCATGGATCTTTGTATTCTTTCATGCTAGAGTTGTAAAAATGAGGGTACTTTGTAACCTCTTCACACAATCTCTCGTCTATGTAGGCCTCCATCCTCGCTGTAGCTTGCATGTGTTCCCGTCCGTTCTGTTTATGCAGTTTTTCTATGACTACCTTGTGAATAGATGCCCCCAGGACACAGTTGCCACCTTGTGGATAAACTAATTACTGCAAAAAAAATGTAATGCGCATGTGCAACCTGCACGTACAAGTACGCGTGGTTAAAAAAATCTGGCGGTGAGCGTACAGTACGAGCGTACTGATGACGAAATTCGTGTCACGCGCACTGTACGCTGACCCTTGTGTACGCGTAAAAAGTGAACTATACTTTGGGCTTAAGCTGTTATTCTGGTCTGTTGCTGGTTTTAAAGGTGTTTTGGCCATCTTTCAGCTGGAGACCACTAAAGCAGTTGAAGACCAGCTTAGTTTAGGCTAGTTTAAACAGGTTTTTAGCCAGTTCCCAGTTGTTCCCACGCCAGTCACCCTGGTGAAGACTCAAAAGTGCAAAAGTATGATAAGTATTCATCAACCTCTAGGATGTTTTTGAGTTGTTTTCTTGCCTTCAAACTGGATGTATAAAATCGAAGACATCCTAAGAACATTAAGATTTTACTGCACTGTGAGTGTAAAAACAAATTGGTACTCTTTAATATCGGCCTGGATAACGTAATAAGGCTTTTTCTATCATTTTTCTCCATCTATTTCTCTCAGGACCACACGGCTGAGCAGTACAGCTTATAGCGATAGTGGGGATCTAGTAGAGTATGACATGATTCAATATGCAAGGCATTTTCTTTATCTCGAATATTTAGAAATCGCCTAAATATGTGTGTCTCCCCGTGTGTATGTGTGTTTTAATTTTTCACGTCAAGGATGTGTTTATTATCGTCCTGTTCCAGCCTGTCCTTTTAACAGTAATTGGAGTGATATTAATTGCTGTGCGGTTGCCGCTTGATGACAGCGCTGGCGATGTGATTGCGATAGGCTTCGCCCCCCCCCTTCCCTCGCAAACTAACTGCCAGGAGAATGAGGAAGACGGGGAGAGAAAGAGCAAGAGAGAGAGAGAGAGAAAGAAATAAAGAGGGGGGAGCAGGAGAGAGATAGGCCTTCTATCAGTACTGGAGCAGGCACTGCCTTTATCAGGAGCACGATTGGCAAAAGGGAAACTTTGACCGGTCTGAATTTTTCCCTTATCATCATGACCCCCCTCACACCACCCCACATCCCACCATTGGGCTCTCCATCCCCACTAACGCCCCCCTGCAGAATGCAGACATGCACTTTTTCCTTGTTTCTTGTTGTTTTGGCCCCTCAGCATCAGGGGCGGAGTCGCAGGGTGTTTGTTCATGCGTTCATTTGGTGCAAGTTGTCTGGGAGTTAAATGTTCGGTTCAATGGTTTCATTGTGCATTGTTTGCATTATTGTCATTAGCCGAGTTCTGGTGTTAACGACCAGACTGACCTCAGCCTTTTCTGATGATGTCACATCCTGTTTTACTCTTTCTTGTGGGCTTTAGGTGATGGTATGGATGGACAGTGGCAGCCAGCTCATGAATTCCGCGTATTTTTCAGTCATTATGCAGTGTTTTTGTCATTCTGTACTGACCATTTCTCTGTGTTCTATTTCTATTTGACCTTTCATATATTGATCTAATGTTTCCAGAAAGTTCTTAGCTAGGCAGGTTCTCATCCAATGTCCTTCTTATCAGTTTATATAAAGCTTTATTGTATACGCATACACAAAACTCATAGATACAGAGATAGAGATAAAACATGGGCCATAAATAAACAAGTATGCTTATTTATGTGTTCCTTATCAGTTTTGAAGCTGTAAGTATACAATTTACTGAATTAAAATGAAAAAGTATGTGAGCCTTTTAGCATATTATACATCCATTTAGAATTGTCACTCAGAAATATGGGTATTATTATTATTTTTTTTTTAAATTCACCATGTGCATCAATTTAATTTGCATGGGTGGTCTATTCGTCCTTTAAAGCATCCATACGTAACGTCCATGGAAAATTCTTGCTTGTTATTTGTTAATTACTTCTGTATCTTTATAGAATATTTTTCAGGGTGGGGTTCTGTTGAATGAATTGATAGGCAGTGGTGAGGCAGAAGTGTCAGGAATGGGTTGATATGGCAAAGCAGCTTTTTAATCTATAACGTGTCCTGCTGCATGATATGCAAAATAAATTATGAAGAAAAAAATTATCTTCAAAATGACCTTGCTGGCTGGAGGGTTTGATATTTTCCTCTCTGCTTAAAATTCTTGATATGCAAATGGCCGTCACAGTAATCCCTTCTAGCTGGCGGACCGTTACTCCTTTTTCCCCTTCTCCCCCTCTTTCTTTCTCTCTCTCTCTCTCTCTCTCTCGATCTTGCTTTCTCTTTTAGAGTTTCACAGGATGGAATAGGACCTTGACTAAACTGGCTCCGCATATAACGTTCCTGCTTGGCTAGCATTCCCTCCCCATCAGCATTCCTTATCCACACAAGTTATTCAAATTACTCCAATAAAGCATTATAATGGCAATGATAATAATGATTATTATTATTTACCTAGTGTGGTGGGATTTTATCATATTTAATTATAAGGGATCGGAGGGAGCAGCGTGTGCATATTATCAGTGGCATTTAAAGGCTGATAAATTATTTGCGGGTGCTGGAACTGGCATTGATGAGAGGGCTGCAGGGACGCTGATAGGTGCGGAGGTGTTGGTCAGGTTTTACAGCGTCAGCAGAGAAGCAGGAAAATCTGCATAGGACCTCCTGAAGAGTCCTGAGCGCTGGAAAATTAAAAACATATCAGCACAGCTCAGAAAGAGTGAGAGAGTGGAACTAAATTTAAATAGAAATGTATTTGCGGATGTCAGTCCAATGTCATGAAATGTTCCTGCAAATACCATACACAACACACATATTGGAGGTGTTGCTGTGAATATTTTCTTAACATTAATTTTTTTGCTCACCAGCCACTGTGGCTAGTGGTTTTCAAAAAGTTACTAGCCACACAGCATTTTCACTGGCCACAATTCTGACATTGATACAATGGGGAAAAACTGCTATACACATAGATATTTTTAATTTTATCTCATAATTTGGCAGCAGATATATTAGGCTGCTGTCACTTTAAAGGGTTAGTTCACCCAAAAATGAAATTTCTGTCATTAATTATTCCCCCTCATGTCGTTCCAAACCTGTAAGACCTTCGTTTGTCTTTGGAACACAAATACAAGATATTTTTGATGAAATCCGAGGGTATCTGTTTCACACATAGGCACCTTTTGCACCTTCCTGATTTGCAGGAATGAGTAAAATTATGCACAATATGCAATCATCCAGAGCAAATGAAACGAGTGAGTAAGTGAGTGCGTGTCAACTCGCTGTCGGAAAGATGAGAGTGCAAGAAAGCGCAGCTGGTACTGTGGATCAGATATTTCAGTATTGATATGCATCAAAAAATCAATATTTTTGACAACACTACATTGCACTTAGTGTATTATTTCAGATGCCTTTTTAAAAGATTACAATTAAAAAATGTATATAGTCCGCAACTTTTTTTTTGTGTTCAAAATGTACAAAAAATATATAATGAGAATGTACAACATGAACCCATTTTCCAAACCGTGTTTTTGTCTTATCCTGAATCATCATGGTACACTTAAAATGCAAGTGTTTATATTTCAGACCAGACTGGTAGGACTCGCCGCAGAGTATCACAGTAACTGCATATATATATATATATATAATATATATATATATATATATATATATATATATATAGGGCTGTCAAACGATTAATCGCGATTAATCGCATACAAAATAAAAGTTTGAGTTTGTATAATATATGTGTGAGTAATGTGTGTAATTAATAAGACGCGTGTTGTGTTTATATATAAATACACACAAATTAATGTATATATTTAAGAGAAATATGTTATTTATGTACAAAAAATGTATTTATATATATAATATAAATTATATAAAAATATAAATAAATACATATACTTGTAAATATTTCTCAAATATATACATGGATGTGTTTGTATTTATATATACATAATAATTACACATAGTACACCCACATATATTAGGCAAACTCAAACTTTTATTTTGTATGCGATTAATTGTGATTAATCGTTTGACAGCCCTAATATATATATATATATATATATATATATATATATATATATATATATATATATATATATATATATATATATATATATATATATATATATATTTCTTGCAAAATTTGTATTTGTATTGTAACGTACTTGCTCTGGCACTAGTTTTGAATGAAGAGATGTGCTTGTTGTCATTTGTTATCGTTGTACAAGCAGAATGTGACGGTTGGTCAGTGTGGTATTTGTCCCGCCCCTCCTCCACTGTGATTGGATGGCTTGACAAAAAGTGACAGTGATGAGCGCATTCTTCAACTCTCTGTGACCAGTAGAAAACGCAGAATTTTAAAGCAGCAGACAAGCACAATCTTAGAATAAACAGTAGTGTGGACACTAATATAGTTATCTTTAAAGTTATCGATGTTGCTGTGAACAGGCCTTTAGACTGGGTGCGATGCTCAAACAAGCAGAGTATCAGTGTTTTGATAGTGCCACGGCAGTTATGCTTTTCACAGTAAAAATACTCACACATCAGCTTTAAATCAGATGAACCTAGAAAACCGAATATTACCGTTCAAACAAGTGAATTGAATTTAATTATTATACAGAGTAGCGTGTGGTAGTCCTTGTTAAACATATTTATATTGTTCTCAGGGAGACAAAAGCGCCTGCAGTCTGAGGTTTTATCAGACGTGTCTACAACACCCATCTGCAGGAGTGAAATTCACTGGCGAGTCATTCAATCTCATCCCTGGACCCATTGTTTCGCTGCTGAATGAAGAAGCTTAGATCAGAGCGCCGCAGTGTATGGATATAATATCCAATTGTGCTCCACATTTCAAAGTTAATTCAAAAGATTCATTCACAAGTTTATTTTGATCTGCTGTCACTCTCAATGGAAGGGCATTGGTGGCGCTGATGCTTTGCTAGACCTTTGATGATCTATATCCTGCTGTACTAAACTGAATTTCTTTCTTTCTTGACTTGGTCTCTTTGTTTTTCTTTCTCATAATTTCTTGAATGTGTTTTGTAAGCAGAATTTAGTGGAAACCTGAAACCACTATGTTGGTATCTGTCTAGACAAATTCAGCTCAGCCTAAACATGCTAATAATCTTGACATGCTGTCAATTATGTGGTTAGTGTGGTTAAGATTATTTGGGTTACACAACAGTACAAAAGAAATACAAACTATAAAAAGACTCCAGTACATAAACTTAAAGCAGGTCTGTAATTGTGTACTGGCTATTAATCTTCTACATGCAGCAGAAGTTTTGTTTTCTTTAGAAAAATATACAAGAGAGAGAGAGAGTGTGTACTGTGTAAAACCTAACAACTTTAATGTTGTAACAGGTTTATGGAATGAAAGGAGCATGATAGCAGGTGTTTTGAGAGAGTCACATGAAGTGCCATTGTACAACAGCACCTGGTATTTTGCCAGTGTACCAAACGTAATGTGTTTTTTTTTTTTTTTTTTTTTTTATAATTCCTGTGTCGGCGAGAATGTATTGGCAGTGTAGATATATCAGAAAGACAGCCTGTGAGCTTGATGGTTTTCAGTTATTCTGATTATCTTGCCTTCTTTTGCAATCTTACATTATTTCTTCCTGAGATCCGGCTGTGGTTGTGCTGCACTATGAGGGACTCGGGCGAAGCTGTTATCTGAGGCTGAGCAGAGCGGGACCAGCGTCAGACCGTTAACTTCCATTCTCAGACGCTCTCACTTCCCCACGTTACCCTCTTATCCCAGCACAGCGTGTTCCCCAGATTCCTGACCTGACATGTGGGAATTGTAAATTATCTGTATCTGTTTATATTGGTTATATACTGGATATTTAACTGTGCATGCTCAGTTCTCGTTTTTACATTTAGTTTATCTTTGCTGTCATCTCATGCTCCCTTTAAGTTGATCTTTAACAACACTAATAATTTAATAATACATCTTTAGCAAATGACATCATCATATCCATTTTTCTTAAAGATACATTATGATGATGTGATGCCTAAATTCACTTTTAGCGTTTAAAATAATTGACTTTACGTTTCGACAACACAGGCCAATAGCATTTTAGGTAATACTTTACAATAAGGTTCCATTTGTTAATATTAGTTAACTACATCATTTAACATGCACAAACAATGAAAAATACTTCTAAAGCATTTATTAATATTAGTTAATGTTAATTTTGACACATACATTGTTAAAGTCAAAAGTTGTATCTGTTAAAATTATTTAATGGGCCTGATCTAACATGAACAATAGTGGTATTTTTAATAACTAACGTTAAAAAAGATGAATAAATACTGTAATAAATGTATTGTTAATTGTTAATGTTAATTAATCCATTTGTGTGAAAGTCACCATAAAATCAAAATTATAATTCTTATTTTTATGAAATCTTGCAGTATTTATTAGCTATAAATGATTCATCCATATTGTTTTTTTTAATCATATGCCCTTGTAATCTTTAATAAAAATAACTTTGTAGCGACATCTCTTCTCTTCTTTTCTCTGATGATGTTTATTGGCGTGAGGGCGGAACAACCTCTCACATGAGATCACAGCAATAGCAAACCACAACGATCTACTAATTCCCGATGGACAAAATCAAGTCCCATCCTGCATTTTTTGTTGTTCGAGAAGCCGTTCACTCGGATATACGTCACAACAGGGAAGAAAAGACTTTTGCGATTTCTGTTTCATGCTGACTAATTATTGTATTGACTAATTATCTGCGATTTATTGGTTATCAGTCATAACATAATCAGCTTATATGTATCAGCCCGAAATTTAAAGGAACAGTTCACCCAAAAATGAAAATTCTGTCATCATTTACTCACCCTCATGTTGTTCAAACCTGTATGAATTTCTTTCACAATAGAAGATATTCTGAAGAATGTTGGATGGATCCCATTGACTTCCATAGAATTTTTCCCATACTATTGAAGTCAGTGGGGTCCATCAACTGTTTGGTTACACATATTCTTCAAAATATCTTCATTTGTGTTCAGCAGAAGAAAGAAATTCATAAAGGTTTGCAACAACATGAGGGTGAATATATGATGACAGAATATTCATTTTTGGGTGAACTATCCCTTTAAGAATGGCATCCCTACTACTGGACTAACATGTCTTTAATTCATTAAGAATTGTTTTCTTCCTTACAACCAGCAGAGCGACTGGTGCCCCCTCAAAAAAATCAGTGCATGATGCCCCTGGGTATGCATGCTTTTTTTCTGTTGTTTTTACAAGAATCAGTATATCTGATGGGCGATTCAGTTGAAGCTTATATCATAAATGAACAGTAACAAATGTGTCTTAAGTTTGTCAGTTTGTATTTTTTTTTTTTTCACCGTCTTTGAATTTGGCACGCATCCCACACACCTGCAGAATACTGGAACTTTATTGCACACAGTGGGCTGCGGGACAATCGTCCCACACTTGTGGTTAAACGGAGCTCAACGGCAAGCTAATACTCGTCACATGAAAATGTTTAGAGCGACCGCGTGTGTGAATAAGTGAGCGTTTCCCTGTACGGCTCACACAATGATGATTGACTGTGTAGGAAGGGGCATTTATCTGTAATTAAGAACATACTCTTCCCTTTCTGTCTGTCACTCTCTTACCCTGTTGATGATTGAGAGGTGTGGGCTTTAATCTGGAGGAACATTTCTCACTGCCGTCCCCCACTGCTATCTCCCCAGCTGCTCCATGTGGCCCGCGAACTGGCGGCTGCAGACGGGACACTGCCACGCCGATTACCAGCCCTATCAGATGCCTGCGCTTTCCTGCCGCTTCCTGTCTCTCTTTCTCTGCCCTGCATTTCAGTTTGTCCTTCCTCCCTCCTGCTCTATATCTTTCCTCCGCCAGGCCTTGTGCCACTTGCATATGTCATTTGCGCCTTGTAAACAGTTAAACTTGAGAAACATTTTATAGGCAATTATGAAGAAACTGGCAGCATAGGGCCTTTTTTGTTTTGCATTGATATTAGATTCATGGTTTGATTAAATCAATTAAATATTTATTTCCTTCAGGCTTTTAGTCATTGGCAGTTTCCTATTTCAGACTGTTTTTTATAGAGTAGTTTGTTACAACACATACAGTGTCTTAGACTGTTTAGCCGTACATAAAAGATTAGTTCACTTTCTTTTTAAATGAAAATTAGCCCAAGCTTTACTCACCCTCAAGCCATCCTAGGAGTATATGACTTTCTTCTTTCTGATGAACACAATCAAAGTTATATTAATAAATATCCTGATGCATCCTAGCTTTATAATGGCATCAGTGAATGGGAAACAAGAAGTATGAAGCTCAAGAAAGTACATTCATCCATCAAAACTTACTTCACACGGCTCCGAGGGGTTAATAAAGACCTTCTGAACTGTTTGTGTAAGAAAAATATCCATATTTAACAAGTTATAAAGTAAAATATCTAGCTTCCACCAGACCGTCTTACACAAATGCATCGCTTCACTTCAGAAGGCCTTTATTAACCCCTTGGAGTCGTGTGGAGTATGTTTATGATGGATGGATGGAAGCACTTTCTTGAGCTTCATACTCGTTGTTTCCCATTCACTGCCATTATAAAGCTTGGACGTGTCAGGATATTTATTAATATAACTCAGATTGAGTTCATCAGAAAGAAGAAAGTCATATAGGATGGCTTGAGGGCGAGTAAAGCTTGGAGTAATTTTCATTTAAAGTGAACTAATCCTTTAAAGGTGCCCTAGAACTTTTTTTTAAAAGATGTAATATAAGTCTAAGGTGTCCCCTGAATGTTTCAGCTCAAAATACCTCATAGATTTTTTTTAAATTAATTTTTTTAACTGCCTATTTTGGGGCATCATTAACTATGCACTGATTTTTTTCAGCGCGCCGCCCCTTTAATTCGCGTGCTCCCTGCCACACGAACTCTCGATTATATTACAGCACATTTACAAAGTTCACACAGCTAATATAACCCTCAAATGGATCTTTACAAGATGTTCGTCATGCATGCTGTATGCATGCTTCGAATTATGTGAGTAAAGTATTTATTTTGATGTTTATATTTGATTCTGAATGAGTTTGAGGCTGTGCTCCGTGGCTAACGGCTAATGCTACACTGTTGGAGAGATTTATAAAGAATGAAGTTGTGTTTATGAATTATACAGATTGCAAGTGTTTAAAAATGAAAATAGCGACGGCTCTTGTCTCCGTGAATTCAGTAAGAAACGATGGTAACTTTAACCACATTTAACAGTACATTAGCAACATGCTAACGAAACATTTAGAAAGACAATTTACAAATATCACTAAAAATATCATGCTATCATGGATCATTTCAGTTATTATTGCTCCATCTGCCATTTTCGCTGTTGTTCTTGCTTACCTAGTCTGATGATTCACCTGTGCAGATCAAGACGTTACTGGCTGCCCTTGTCTAATGCCTTTCATAATGTTGGGAACATGGGCTGGCATATGCAAATATTGGGGCGTACACCCCGACTGTTACGTAACAGTCGGTGTTATGTTGAGATCCGCGTGTTTTCCGGAAGTCTTTTAAACAAATGAGATTTACATAAGAAAGAGAAAGCAATGGAGTTTGAAACTCACTGTATGTCTTTTCCATGTACTGAACTCTTGTTATTCAACTATGCCGAGGTAAATTCAAATTTTGAATCTAGGGCACCTTTAAAAAAAATCATTCATTTATTTGCATTATAATAAAGTATTAAGCCAAATGGTAATGATGGTAATAACAGCAATTTTTGTAATGAAAGATAGCACAGGCACACTGTTGAAGGGAAACATTTTGCAAAAAGAAATTTTGATCACCTTGGGATTGGTTGGTTTAAAGCAATTAGTTAAAATGTTTTGAGAAAAGGTCTAGCATTATTTATTTGAATATTTTATTTAATGCAGTGATAATTCATGCATTTTAAATGTTGGCCAAATGTGTGTTTGCACTCACGGAAGTCTAGTTTTTAGCGTTTAAAATCTCTCACCCTGTATTTCAGTGTAATTTCCCATACTTTCCTTTCAGAATCTAAATCCTTACGCCGCTATCATCAAAATGTCCTTTTTCCAGCCAGAAGGAGTTGCTAAAGTAGACATGAAATAATTATTGAATTAATTATCAAAGTCACATACCGTACAATTAATTTGATGGCTTTTCCCGGAGTCTTTTCCCCTGTCTATGCAGCGAGAATGTCAAGAAACATTTTCTAATTAATTTATGTGTGATTATCAGGACGAGTTTCTGGAAGGTCCTCACTTTCAATTTGTGAAAGGGTAACGGTGGTGGAAGACAAGGAAAAGCAGCTGAAAACGCACACACACAAGATCAGGCCTGCAGTCATACAGAAGATTATAGAGCATCTATATGGTCTCTTAACCAGAAGACAGTCAAATGTATAAATTAATTAAAGTAGCAGCATTAAGGGCAAAAATTAAACACAAAACTGTTCTCCTAAAGCAATGTATTACCTGTTAAACGTCATTTCCAAACCCCATGAAATCAAAATTAGAGGTTTGTGTCTATTAGCTATATACTTGTATAGACTCAAATCCTTTTTAGCAGATGTATACGCATTTAAAATTGACCTTGTTTCTCATGGAAACAAATATTGATGACTCATCCTGCACTACACAGATTTTTGTCCAATCAAAAGCTCTCCAAAAAAATGAATGTCCATGTATAGCAATTTATATTTCATGACTATGAAGTAACTAAACCCTAGTTTTTGACCCCTTAAAATGAAGGACAAACCCTTCAATATGTTCCTTTTCCACCTTGTAAAGACTAATGGTACGTCCAAAATGGTAATGGTGCTTTGCGTCTGTTAAAAAAGTATGTTCTATATATAGTGTGAATATGTTTTAAATTTAGATTTAGATATATTTCTCATTGTGTCCATCAGACCTGCATTTCTCTCATTTCTACTCTCTTCAGCACTTCAAATGTTTCTCCATAGTGGAATCTAACATACAGCTCAAAGTCTTTATTTGTTTCTCCAGGCATGTGTCTTCAAAGCCACATCTTTGCAGCAGTGTGGAACGCTTTCTATTTGAGCATAGCTCATCTTCTCTATCCCTTTGCATATTTGCTGTTTGGCATCAGCTCTTTTCCAGGCCTTGTGTTGGTCAGATAAAAGTTCAGAAGTACAGTTAAGAGAAATTAGTTGTGTAAACAGTAGTAAATGTCAATGATAAAGTTCTGTTGAAGCTCATCTGATGAGAGTGGCGAACGCAGGTGTCTTATCTCTACCCAGCAAAAGAAGGGTAAAATGGAAATGATGCTGTGCTGAATATACGATGCCTATCCCAGAAATTTGTATCTTCTCAACCGTACTCTTTGACCCACGGACGCTTGGGTGAGTTATCAGGGACTGTTGTGTGAATGTGAGTGTGTGTGTGTGTGTGTGTGTGTGTGTGCGATTGTTGATCACTGCTGATGAACTACAGAATAGCCACTTCTCTTACTAGTGTTACACACATGCTCGCTGACAAACACACTCCATTTTCACTCTCAGTGGGTTAGGAAAGTGTGGGATTTGTCATTCAGCAGAGGTTAAACCCCACCTATTAGCGTAGGGTCGGAGTGTGGCTCTGATAAAGATTTCCTGTTGTACTGTGTCAAAAAATCAATGGCCACGGAGCGATCTGCTCATTTGATATCAACAATAGTCTTTTTAAAAATCAATTAGTCCTGATAGAGAAGCCAAAGGAGCCACGGAAACCTGAATTGGGGCCGACTGGATAACTACTTGCTTTTTTTTTTATCCAATAAAGAGGAGCGAGTCACTGGAGCTTTAAAAAGATGAACTCGCTCAATTTTGTCGTTATGAGAATATGAGGCTGCTTGTTTGTGTTGGACTCATATTGAGTGTTTTTCAGAAACATATCTGATAAGGTTAAAGCTAAAAGGGAAATTAAGTATGAAACTGTTACCAGTCAAAAATCAAAATATATTGAGAGGAGAAATCGCTAAGAATGAATAATGTTGATAAATTCCATGCATTGTTTTTAGGGATGCATTCTGGTGGATACTATTAATATTAAATAGCCTAAAATAATTTCTCATCATGTTATGACTAATAACAGATAATTGGCTATTTTGTCTAATTAAATTAACAATAACTAAATGCTACTGGTGAATTTAGATATCACAACATTATATATAAAAAATCTTGAAAAATGGATATTTATTTTGAGATTTTCTAAACATTACTGTTACGTCTCCCTATTAATGTTGTTTAGAGTATGTAACATAAAAGTGTTAAAGTGTTAAAATAATAATAAATAAAATAAACAGGTTCAGATACTGATAACTTGTGTGACGAGATGAATCCGGAAGAGACCGATTGGAATTAATGCTTTTTAGCATCTCATTATCTTGAAGAAAATACACCCGATGGTTTTTACAAGGAAACCGTGAATCCAGAAATAAATATTTACAGAATTATGTACAAATAAACTTAAAATGATTAAATTATTAGTGGCTTTAAAGATTTAAGTGAGTATTAGATGATGGCAAATGCGACCTTAATGTAAAAATAAGGAAATGACACATGCAAAATTAGGCTAAATATTGAATATTGTCCTTTACTGTTATGGTAGTGATGTACTGTGCATCCCTAGTTGTTTTAGCATCAGATTCACTAGTAATAGTAGTAATAATAATACAAAAGTAATAGTAATACTGCAGCAGGTAATGATTGCAAAATGATTGCAAAATCTGGGATGTTTGCGTGATGCAATTCTGCAACTGTTTATTCATTTCCCCTCTATGCGTGTGTGTGTGTCTGTGTGTATTATACATACAACTCCCAGTGAAAAAAGTTAAAGCCACAGCCCATCAGTAACCAATTTTCACTGGAATCTGTGTGATCGTTAATTAATTGCCTCATTTTATGGCAGTTTTATAACCAACGTTCATCTGTCTTTGCATAACCGTGACTGCCAAATTTACAAAAAATATCTCTGAACAACAACCCAGTCATGTATACTTGCATGCAAATGATATGCGAAGTCAAGCACAAATATGTTATGTTAATTGAGAATTGGTCGTTATAAGAAGGAAATTTTGTGTTTTTGTTTGGTGTTAGTTGAGCTAAGGTGAATCCTCCTTTAAAGGAAGTGTGTGGCTGTGATAACTGTGAGTACGACTGGTTTCTCAGCTCCCACCATGGAGTGATTTGTGTTGCCTTCAGGGTGTTTACCACATTGCTGCTGCTTGAGAATTGCTCTTTTGTAGAACATTTTCCTCTTGTATGATGTGCAGCTGAATTCATCCTTTCTTTCTTTCTTTCTTTCTTTCTTTCTTTCTTTCTCTCTCTGTGTTTTGTCTGATGGTGTTGGGTTAATGATGGGGTGATTTTCTTTTTTTATATAGAACACTGGCTACTTTGGTGTCTGCGGAGGCAGGCATATTGATAAGGCGCTGTGTGGACACTGCAAGTGTGTAGAGCTATTGATAAGAGCTGTGTGGACTCATCGCTATCGATAAGGGCGACGTACATTTTTGGAAACCGGTCACTCAGAGCTATCGATAAGGTTGATGGGGTTATTGTAGGGGAGTTGCTATGGCCCAACACAAGGGCAGCGTCACAATTGTGTCAGTGTATTGTGTGGGAAAATGGTAGGGTTTTGAAGATAAGACTTCTTAGTCTTTAGAGAGGTGTTTGGGTTGTTCACGAGGGTTAGGGTTGTAAATTGTCCAGCAGATGCCCTGAAAACAATTAACTTGATGGAAAGGTGTGGCAGAACTGTGTACTTAAAGTTACCATGAAACCAAATTTGACACTTCCTATTTTTATTAAATAATGCAGTATTTATTAAATGATTTATCCATGCACATCATAATAAAAAAAAGCACATGCCCTCGTTATCTTTAATCCAAATAACTTCCCCTCCCTCTTGCAGCAACATTGCTTCTCTTCTCTGTTTACGTGCTACTGGCAACCTGTCACTCACATGATACTGACCAATGGCAAGCCACAACAATCCAACCATCCAATCAATTCCTATTGGACAAAATCAAGTCACACCCTACATTTTTTCTTGTACATGATGCCATTTTGTCACACATACACCACAATAGGGGGGAAAAAAGACTATCTCAACTTACGTTACATGTCCACTTCAATATATTATGTTAAGAATGACCACATTTTTATAATATATATATATATATATATATATATATATATATATATATATATTGTGTTATGTATAGCAATTAATATTATCATTTTTTATTTAATACTAATACGTATAATAATACCTATTATTAATGTCAAATTATATAATTATTATTATTATCAGTAGAAGTAGTCTGTATTATTAATTAATTAATTAATATATTTTATTGGAGTTTTTTTTAGTCATTGCTTTACTGGGATTTTGTATAGAATCACTTTTGAGAGTATAAGAAATTGCAAAAACAAATTTTTGGGTAAAATGTGCTTAAAGGTTGCAATGTGTAAAATTAAAGAGAATCTATTGACAGAAATGCAATATAATATACATAACTATGTTTTCAGTGGTGTGTATTGCACACAGAATTGCATCACGCAACCTTTACTAATGAACCGTTTTTATTACCTTTTAGAATGAGCCATTTCTATCTACGCACACCGCAGGTCCCCTTACATGTTAAGTCGCCATTTTGTGCCGGCATGTTTCTACAGCAGCCCTAAACGGACGAATTTCTCTTCTGAGCGCGTTTGCTTGACTGGCTACTCTCTGCTGTCTGAGACGACGACATTTTTGTCTTGTGTTTGCCACCGTAGCTTCTCTATATTGCAGTTCGCAACCTCACCGCTACATGCCGCTAAAATTCACACACTGCACCTTTAATTGTCAGTAAAATTTGCAAGAATCGAAAGGGTTTGGAAATCGTATTGTTTTGTTTGTTTGCTTGTTATTGTTTACCTGGACCTTTTTCCGTTGGATTCACTTATTCAGACACCTGAAATTTTACTGTGGAAAATCTACCTGTTGGCAGTCACCATCTGCTGATCACAGATGGTGTAGGAATTGCTTAGGAATTATGCCAGTGATATAGTAGTGTGCTGGTAATAATGGCTGCTGTAGTGATAAGATTGGGTCATGTGAGAGGTCAGGGTGGGTACTGATGCTGGGCTTAGATTAGAAGGCGTACAGTAGATAGGAGTCATTGACTCTGTGCTGCGGATGTACAACACTGGACTTTAGACTGCTGATAGAGGCCTAACCTCTCATTAATAACAAACCAAACCCACCACTGACTGATTTATAACTAATCATTTAATACTGCCTTTTAGACCATTACAATGATATTTTCTGGTAAATCTCTTTCTCACTCGGTGATGCGTTTCTGTCCTGCATCGGTCCCATTCCACCTATGTACCCTTCTCTCTCACTCCCGTTGCCCTCTCTCTCCCTCACGCCCTCCCCCGCTCCACGTCTTGGCTGTGGGAAAGCCATTTTATCAGCGTCTGTCTGTTGTTCTCTGGTGGGGATAGATACAGAGAAGATAGATGAGTGTTTTGACATGGAGAGTGTTAGACAAACACTCTTATCGGCCCCGGCACTTTAGCCCGACCCCCAAAAGCGAGGCTGGTGGGGGGGCTGAAGGGAGGGGGTAGTTAAACAGAGCTGCACTGGGATGAAGATGCTGGAATGGACTGGAGCACCACCACAGGTCGGCCTTTCCAGCGACTCTACTTTTAAGTTACCAATACCAACTGTAGCGAGGACATGTGCGGAAGAGCTTTCCTAATAAATGTATATTTAAAGCATAAATACTAGGTTGAGTGAACGGTTGGGTATTGTGTTAGCTGTGCCATATCTCTATTTGTGGAGCCTGTGTTTGTTCCTGTGTTAGGCCTGCGTTTGTGACTCACCAAAGCCTTGACTCCCATCACACTGCACTTATCTATAATAGGAAGTACAGAAGTTGTCCCTGTTTTGGTCCAGTGTCACTGCTCGGTGAGCGCCAAACTCCCCCTAGTGGTACTGCACGTCCTGATTTTGCTGAGTTAGATGCGTTCCTGGGTCAACATATTTTGTTGATCCTGGAACAACATTCCAGTCTGAAAATTTAGTCTTAACCCTATTCCTACCCCTAAACCTAACCCTACCCATAAGTTATCCCAAAAATCAGAGGGAAATGTTAGATGAATAACACTGATTTAGAAGCACCAATTCATGATTTTAAGCCTAAACTTGACATAATCTGTAAACTTGTCCCTCAAATCTGATTGGTTGATTTGAATGTTGTTCCAGGATCAACAAAAATGTTGACCCAGGAACATGTTGAACTCAGCAAAATCAGTGGTACTAAACTTGGTAGTCTGTTTTCGAATTGATAGTCAATAAGGATAAAGACTGAAATAGATATGGTTTGCTTAAGGTGTTTGAGTGGTTTTTACACATGCGGTTGCTAGGTTGTTGCTTGTTGGCCCGACAAAGTCGAAAGAGCCAGCCTTCAAGTCTCTGGTATTCTGGTTCCTAGATATTGCTTAGATTGTTTCTGTACCATTTATTTATTATTCTTTCAATTATTTATCATATTATGTTATTGGATTTTTTTTTTTCTTTAGATATACTTTTAGGATTATCTAATGCTCACTTAAAGTTGATCTTTAGAAACACTTCTAATTTAATAACAGTTAAATGATTATTTTTTTTATTTTATTTTAATAATTTATCGATTATATTGATTTTTTTTTTTTTTTTTTTTTTTTTTTTTTTTTTACATTTACCTAGATACATAGATTTATCTTTGGCATTATCTAATTCTCACTAAAAGTTTTTTTTTCAAATTTAATAACACTGTTAAATGTTATCTCCAAATGATTTTTTTTTTTTTTTTTTTTACACCGTACATTATACTGTTATGATGTTAATTTCATTTGTAACATTGAAATGATTGGTTTTTTTTTTTTTTTTTTTTTATTTATTTAGACAAAACTTTAATAGCGACCATGAATTGGTTATCGTTCATAACATGAAGAAAATTAGCAGCTTATCAGCTAGAATTTTAATATTGATGCTTCCTACTTAAAGGGATAGTTCACCCAAAAATGAAAATTCTGTCATCATTTACTCACCCTCAAGTTGTTCCAAACCTGTATGAATTTATTTCTAATGCTGAACACAAAAGAAGATATTTTGAGGAATGTCGGTTGATGGGTCTCATTGACTTCCATAGTATTTTTTCTATACTACGGTAATCAACTGTTTGGTTACTCATATTCTTCAAAATATCTTCTTTTGTGTTCAGCAGAAAAAAGAAATTCATACAGGTTTGGAACAACTTCGAGGGTGATTAAATGATGACAGAATTTTCATTTTTGGGTGAACTATCCCTTTAAGGATTAGCAGTAGCTATCACCTTTAGCAATCACCAAAAAACAAACCAACACTCCTTCTTTTAATGGTTGCTCTGATATATTTACACTCTTTCTCCCACTGTGTGTAAACAGATGATCTTATGCTAAGCGGCAGTGCTGATGACATCAAGGTCCTGGCCCTCAGAGACCTGTCAGGTGACACTGTGTGGGGTCCGTTTTCTGGCAGCATCCAATCAGGAGAGACCACAGATGGACCTGCCAATGAGGTAAGAGTGATATGAAGGGGTCATCGATCATGTCATGAGGATATTTGGTTAAGATTCCTATCTCACCACTGTTCAGTCATAACTAACATTACAGTTAGAAACAAACAACATGTTATATTGGAGTTGCTAATATCAAGTGTTTTTTGACACGCTACCATATACTGTGTTGTATTAGAGTATCAGTCATGTGCTGTAGGTCATGTGATGTCAGCTCTGGGAGAGGTTTCCTGGCTCAGACCATGTTCTCAAACATTTTAGAGATAACACACACTCGTACACACTTTTACACACAGGCAAAGTTCCTCGCTTGGCTGATTTCCATATAAGATGGATGCATACAAAATGTTGCATGTTTTTGATTCAGGAGTAGGTATTCAGTGAAATGTATTGTGTATTAAGTAAAACGGGATTGAATTTATCATCCCCCCCCTTGGCGCTAACCTATTAAATTAAGGATGAATGGGCGGACGTCTGCTTTGCACTGATTCAAAGTGAGGAGTAATCCACGGGAGTATGGGTGTATGCAAATGGAAGTGCAGGTCTTGAGCGAGTGTCATCTTTTTTTTTTTTCCCTGAACTGCGCTCGGCCGTTCCTGCACGAGATTGGCTAGACCCCCCACCCCCCAGACGGACGCTTCTCTTTTATCTCAGCATGGCGCCATCCTCTTGGACAACAAACCCCAGTGATTGATTTCTACTTGATAGGCTCTCATTTCTAAGATTTCATTTATTATGAGAATTTCTAAGGCCGCGCACCCCGCGCGCCCTCCCCTCCCTGCACCTTTCCTTCACCTCCTCCTAATCTCTCTCCCTACCTCTTTCTCTCTCTCTTTTTTTTTTTTTTTAAAATCTCGTTATCGAGGCAGGGCTTTGTTGATGATTTTCGGCTCAGAACTTTCACATTCGCATTCTATCGCGTTTGCTCTCGCTCCGCTATCTCTTCGTTGAAGGAGTGTGTATCTGGCAGAGATAGTGTGTCGAATCTCACATTCCTACGGCATCTCTCGCCGTTCCTCCACATCCTCCTGAGTCTGGAGCTGCTGGGGTCACTCGGCGTCAGGGTCCGTCCTGTCACGACTGCGCTTGTGTACTTCTTGGTCTCCCTGTCCTAGAGTTTAATCTGAGACACTGTGAGACATGAAATGGATTGAGTTAAAGTAAAGTGAGCTATCTGTAAATACCGTACTCTGTAAAGTACGGTATTGTATTTCTTACAAAATACACTTTCATACTGAATTGTGTTGGTTTTGGTCATACGTCTAATTCCTAATTTGTTTATTTTTACTGTGTGCTTGAGGATTTAGTAGGCATTAAGTAGGGCTGTGCGATTAATCGTAATTGATTTTTAGATTTTTAGATTTTCAGATCAGCTGAATAAGTGAGTTGTAAAATGCAGTCTACTGTTGCTAAACTGTGGGATATGCCTGATATTAAAGGTCCCGTTCTTCGTGATCCCATGTTTCAAACTTTAGTTAGTGTGTAATGTTGTTGTTAGAGTATAAATAAAATCTGTAAAATTTTAAAGCTCAAAGTTCAATGCCAAGCGAGATATTTTATTTAACAGAAGTCGCCTACATCGAACGGCCAGTTTGGACTACATCCCTCTACTTCCTTCTTTAATGACGTCACTAAAACAGTTTTTTGACTAACCTCCGCCCACAGGAATACGCAAGAGTTGCGTTTGTAGAGTGTGTTTGTCGCCATGTCGTCGAAACGCTGTTATTTTCATCCCGCAGTCCAATCACCGGGTCTGATTCCGGCTCAAATCGATAGGGTAAAATTAAAGACATGTTTACAATAACACTGAGCACGTGCATCTCCACGTTATGGTAAGAGGCGTGACCTTTCCGGGCAAGATGCGCTAAGCTGCTGTCGAATCGCAACACAGGAACCGCTGGCACAATCAGAACTCGTTACGTATTTCTGAAGGAGGGACTTCATAGAACAAGGAAGTCATCAGCCCGTTTTTATGACAGTGGAAACAGCGGTATACAGATAAGTAAATTAAGTGAAAAATACTGTTTTTTTTTACACGCGAAACATGAACACGTTATATTGCACACTATAAACACAATCAAAGCTTCAAAAAACCACGAAAAACGGGACCTTTAAAGTGTCAAACGCATGTGTAACAGTACATTGGATCCGTGCAGCTCTTAAAGTGACAGTAGCCTAATAAACCTGCTGCAGTCATTAATGTTAATCAAAAGACAAAGATAAAATCAATTAATCTATATTTATACAGTGAAGGCTATGCAATGTTATTTTACATTTATTGAATACTTTATTCAAGTTCTGTTGTAGGCTATTATATATCTGAATACTACTGTTAATACATCTTCCTGAAATGTTTAATTTCTTTGTTCTTATTGTATTGCTGACTGTTTACTTGTCTTCTGTAACTTTTACTTGGCTTCATTAGTTAACCTACTATTAGATTTTTCTGAAGTAGCCTATTGATAATTGTGAAATTTCACTAAAATTTTATCTAAAATGACTCATGTCATGAAACAAGACTTTGATCATATCACCCACCAATAATCATATTAAATAATTGTAATTTCAATATTGACCAAAATAATCGTGATTACGATAATCGAGCAGCTCTAGCGTTAAGATGTTAAGAGAAGCTTCTCTTAACATCTTAACGCCTATGAATTCTGTGAAAACTCTCCTGGTCCAACAGGTCCTTTTATTATTGATTATCTCTTTGAGCTGGCTGTTTTATGTAAATCTTTAAATTTGCATATTTACAGAAACCACCATAGCATGTTATCTATTTGAATATGTCTTTGATAACTCAAAGACTGAAAAAGCTTATATGAACAGTCATCTCTGTGTGTCCAGGTGTCTTCATTGGGATGGTAGACACTTTCCATAACAGATCCATTTTCACTGTTACAAGTTTCCATTGTAAAATAACCGTTATGCACTCACCTTTTTTTATAGATATATAAACAATGTAAAGAACGACAGTAGACCCAAACCGTAAAATTAACTTTTGTCATTGGATTGCACAATAACATAAGAGACTGAATTTGAGGGAAACATGCACTAAAATCACCTCAAAACCATTTAAAAGTAATTGGCAAAATGATTAGGAAAAGTCAAATTAGCTCAAGCATAATTTGTTTACAGATGAACATGATTTGTTATTTTGTTTCCTGATACAATTACATTGACATTTTTAAGTGTGTCTAAAGTGTCCAAAAGTGTTCAAATACTTTTTAGGATCACTGTATAATGTTTGAAAGGACACTTGCTTTTTTTTATAATCAAAACATCTTCACTAATTATCAGATTTATGGATATAAATGTATTATCAAATTTATATATTATTTTGCATATTATTTAGTGTTTGTTATAATATACACTACCAATGTTTTTGAAAGAAAGAAGTCTATAATGCTCACCAAGGCTGAATTTATTATGATTGTGTAAGCAGTCATATTGTCAAATATAACAATTTAAAATATCTGTCTTCTATTTTAATATCTTTTAAAATGTAATTTATGGTAAAGCTGAATTTTCAGCATCATTGCTCCAGTCTTCAGTGTCACATGATCCTTCAGAAATCATTCTAATCTTGCTGCTCAAGAAACATTTATTATTATTATTATTATTATTATTATTAATGTTGAAAACGGTTGTGCTGCTTAATAATTTTATGGAAACGATGATACATTTTCAAAAGAACAGCATTTATTTAAAATGGAAATCTTTTGTAACAAAAGTCTTTACTTTAGCCTTTGATCAATAATGCATCCTTGTTGAATAAAAGTATACATTTCTTTAAAAAAAATACTGATTTTCAAAGGTAAAGGATTATATATTTAATATATTATAATACAATATTTTTCGGTGTAATCATTGTACTGTAAACATGTAAGGACATATCACTGATCCTGTGATTAGCCTACTTTTGATGTTGACATGAGCAGAACCGTCAGTCAGACTTTTGGTGGTTAAAAAAAATGTTCGCTAGTTGCAAACAAGCGCAGAACGACTTCCACTACCACGTCACCATTGTTCTTTCCACTTCGCCTCTCCTGTTATTTCGTGGAACGCCGCCTGAAGGCACGATGGTAGCGGGTGGGGAGTTCAAAGCGTTATCATGCACCGAGCGCCTTTTCATCATGTTTTAGAAACAAGCGTCCCAACTAATCCCCCAATAATCTCTCCAGGAGAACTGCTCAGATAAGCCCCGCCACCCACTGCTCTCCAGCCCACTTTTTTTAGGGGGAGCCCTGCTCTCCCCCCTCTCTGCCACCCCACAAAGGACACGTGAAGGTGAGCGCTCTTCATCTTTCTTTTTTTCCTCTCTCGCCCACCCTTCTTCCTTGCACCAACAGGGTTTGTTTACCCTCATCCCAATCTCTGGTTTATCTACATCTGTCAGTAGAGTGATCTCAGAGAGTTACCCCTCGCTACACATGCTTTTCCCTGAAAGGAATGCATGAATACCCTTAATTATTGGCCCTCTCAATTATCTGCATAATGATAAAAGGGAAAGCAAGTCAAGCTTCAAATGGGAGTCCAATTGAGAGCATCACACATTGGCACCTGTGGACCTCTCTGCTCTCCTCCCATAGAGGTGCAGAAATGTAGCGGATTGGTTGGAACATCAAAAGATGTTCAAAGTAGAGAAACTGACCAAAAAATAGTGCAGAGAATTTAACAAAACAGGCATAAAGTGTAAGGTTCAAAGTAAAAAAAAAAAAAATTACAAAAAAAATCTTTTGTTTTTGTCTTGTTTTTCAATAAAATATTTAAATATTAATATTTACATAAAAAATGATTTTTTTTTTTGTTAGATTAAACCTTTTAGAAAATATATCATTTTTCTTACCTCTTTTTATATTAACCATAAACCTCACTTTTTTAATTAAATACATATATAAAACATAAAACGGCCAGCTCAAAGTGATTATCAATGCAAAAGGACCTGCTAAAATTTCACAGAAATCGTAGGTGTTAAGATGTTAAAGGGATTGTTCACCCAAAAATGAAAATTTGATGTTTATCTGCTTACCCCCAGGGCATCCAAGATGTAGGTGATTTTGTTTCTTCAGTAGAACACAAATGATGATTTTTAACTCCAACCGTTGCGGTCTGTCAGTCATACAATGCATGTCAATGGGAATTCCATCTATAAGAGTAAAAAAAAACATGCACAGACAAATCCAGATTAAACCCTGCGGCTCGTGACGACACATTGATGTCCTAAGACACGAAACGATTGGTTTGTGCGAGAAACCGAACAGTATTTATATCATTTTTTACCTCTAATACACCACTATGTCCAATTGCCTTGAGCATCCGGTGTGTGAGGTCTGAAAACGCGCTCTGATGCCGGAAGTGATCTCTCGCGCGTATACGTCAATGAGTTTGAGAGATCACTTCCGGCGTCAGAGTGCGTTTAGACCTCACACTCTTATAGTTTTGACTCTTATTAATGGACATGCATTATATGACTGACAGACGGGCAACGGTTGGAGTAAAAAATCGTCATTTGTGTTCTACTGAAGAAGCAAAGTCACCTACATCTTGGATGCCCTGGGGGTAAGCAAAAAAACATCAAATTTTCCTTTTTGGGTGAACTATCCCTTTAATCAAAGCTTCCTCATGCACACAGTAAAAAATTAAACAATTTATGATATATATCTTTGAAAACAAGATAATATCTAATGTTTTTTTTTTTCAGAATACAGAAAAAAACAGTAAAGTATTGATATGGTGTTTAAGAAACATTTCTTCTTATTATCAATGTTTACAACAGTTGTGCTCTTTAATGTTTTTGTGGAAATCATATTTTTTTCCCAGGATTCTTTGATAAATAGAAAGTTCAAAAGAAGTGACAACTCTCGGAAGATTAATTTAAATGTGTTGAGCAATAAGCATTGGCTGCAGATACAACATGGACCAATCAGCTTGTAACAAGTTGTTAACTCTGTAATTATCAGCTTGCGTTAGAACCATAAGCCTGTGCCATCTAGAGTTTAATGACAGAACTATACATGCATATATGGATAGTATAATAATATATATATACACACACACACACATATATATATATATATTTTTGTAGGAAGCAACAACACTCATCACTTCAGATATGCGCAAAGACGTACGGTTAACGTTTGATCGTCATGTACTTGGATTTGCAGGCTTTACAGTGGAGAAAATGACAAAGAAAGATAGAATGGGTGGGGAGTGGAGAGAGGGAACCTTCCTCTATCTCCGAGGCCGATCACCGGCAGATCAGGAGCCCGCTTTCCAAGAGTGCCTCATTTTCAAATCTCTTATCGCACCTTTTTAAGTATCACAGTTTCCCATTTTTACATGTCATTTGCATGCTGCTCATCTCACCTGGATGCTGTTTTCTGGAGGGATGTGTATGCGGAGATGTGCTGCCATTCGCTTTGGGTTCGTACATAGGAATATATGTGCGTAAGTGCTTTCAGTTGGATGTGTGCGAACGAGGCCTGAAAAAAGGGAAAGATGGAGAAAAGGAGAGGGGAAAAAAGGATATGTGTGTGAGAGAGGCGGATGAGAGAAGGTTTCTGATTGTTATCGCCCTTCCTTTTCTTCTCTGTATTTTTGGAGGATTCACACACTGACCTCTTTGTTTGGGACAGTATGAACCCCTTTTCTACCCCCCTTTTGGGAAAGAAACCATTTCCTGTGGAAAGGAGATAGAGAGAGGGGTAGACGGAGGGATAGGATTGGGAGAAGAGGTTGGAAAAGTGAGAAAGGGATGTGTGGAGAGATATGGAGAGGAATAGATAGCGAGAAGGAGATGGAGACAAAGAGTGTGGCGGAGCATGAAAAGAGGGATATGGACAGATGAGGAGAGGGATAAAGGTGGAGATAGTAGAGAAACAGGAACAGAAGAAGATAACGCCGGAGTAAAAAGCAGAAAAATGAGAAAGAGAGGTAGAGAGCACACTGGTACTGAAGAAACATACAGTGGGAGCAGGGTTAGGTTTCATTTTAGTCATTGAAGTTTTTCTTTTGACAAACATATCTGTTAAATTATGTTAATATTTAATTGTATTGTGTCCATTTTTGGCATATAATCTTAATTTAGTTCAATCATGACTGTGAGTGATGGTGTTAAATGTGGGAATGATTCAGTGGGCCAGCAGGTTTGATGTAGGATCCAGTATAATTAATTCAATGTATTTTATGTCAGGAAGGGGGCCCAGAATTCCTGGTTACGATCCTGTTTACAAATTTTGTTCATTTTCTGTTTTAGAGACTGTTTAGTATGTTGCGCTAAATAATGTATGTATAATTACACACTTTGACTAGCATGTAACTTTTTTGAAGTTGTAATATTAGGTTAATGTTGTGGATATCAGTGATTATTCTCACAAACGCTATAGTTCATTTGCATTAAGTTGATCAAAAGTGACAGTAAAGACATAATTTTAGAAAATATTTCTGTTTCAAATAAATGCTGTTCTTTTGAACTTTCTATTAATTAAAGAATCCTGAAAAAAATGTATTACTGTTTTTACAAAAAATAAGCAGCATGACTGTTTTGAATCAATCAATGAGCAGCAAATCAGCAAATTAGAATGATTTCTGAAGGATCATGTGACACTGAAGACTGGAGTAATGATGCTGAAAATTCAGCTTTACCATCAAATATATTCAAATAGAAACACAGTTTTTTAAATTGTAATAATATTTCACGATATTACTGTTTTTACTGTATTTTTGATCAAATAAATGCAGCTTTGCTGAAGAACATAAGAGATTTCTTTCAAAAACATAAAAAAATTTTACTGACCCGACCCCAAAATTTTGAACTGTATTGATGTGTTTAAATGAGCTAGTTAGCCTGCTAGTAAAGCAGTTTGGTTTACTGCCGTTTAGCTCTTTCAGTTAAAGCCAATTCACACTGCAAAGACAAACGCCAACAAACACGTTTGTTGGGTTTTGTCAGATTAGTTACCCTTATCGGCATCTGTTGCATTGGTCAGGGTTTGTTTTCATCCAACTGAACATGTTCAGTCAGCGTTTGTGTCTGTTGGGGCAGTGTGAACATGACAGCTATTTTTCATAACATTTTAAATCTAACGGCCAACTTGTTTGTTGCCGTTTGTCTGTGCACCATGAATTGGCCTTTATAACATATCGATCCCCAACATATGATGACTGGATTATAGATCCTTTTTATGAATTTATTTTCTTTTTGTCATATTTTTGTTGAACTATTAATCTTTTCCCTCTCATATTCATCATAGCCAAGTCGACAAACATTTTTCTTCAGTAATCTCAGTAAATTGAGATAATTAACACTGACAGGGCGCCTCATTTAACAATGGATCTTTTATTTTAAGTGTTGCATCACAGACCACTGCAGGATTACACATTGTCAGATACATACTGTCATATCTTGAGCAAACACTTTTTAAAACCTTGTTCCACACTATCATAATGAGCATCGGTTTTAGTGTATTTGCTCAATGTTTAATGCGTTAAACATTTACATGTGAAGCATATGGAGTGTGCGTTCCAGAGACGCATAAATGATGATTTCTAAGAATGTCAGAAAGACCGGACTGTCCTTTTGGCTGCTGGAAGATGAGTTCAGTCAGTTTGATGGGTTTTAATTGGCTCCGTAAACCTGGATGGATTTGACTCAGGGGGGTCATACTGTAGGGTCACAGAGAGATATGGCCCTGTTTCTCTCTTTAATGAGACGGTGAAAGATTTTTTTCCCCTACCGAAAGGAGACAAAATGAGAAACGAAAATCGTCCAAGAATCATTTGCATTCAACTTTTATCAGAGCGAGAGGAGGGTGTTTTTAAGAACGATAACGCTGCGAGTGGCATGCACCAGGCTTGACTGGTATGATGGTGGTGCACAAGTGTGTGTGTTTGTGTGTGCGTGGAAAGGTGCATCTACCTCTTTTCCTGATGGCGTGCTTGTGTAAGGAGGAGAGAGGGAGGGGGCTGGTTAATATCAGACCAAATAATTAGATTCGCTATCAGGGCGGCGGCAGCAGTGCGGGGATCAGGCAGATTAAAGCACGGCCGTCGTCATTAATATTCATGAGGGAGCAGGGCTCGGACGAGGGGGCTTAGACTGTTCCTCAAAGCTCCGCACTCGGTGGGGCTTAAAGCGCCGCTCTCAAAGTACCCTAGTTCCTTGTGTGTGAGGGGGTGGGGGGTATATTCACCAACACCAGGGTTGCACTCTAAAACATGTGGTGATCCCATACCGGTCAACATTCGGATGCCGGGAGAGGCAGGCTAAATACACATAAATTAATGCATAATACATTATTAATCCAAATTAAGTCACGTTATTATGATAATAATATTTTCTAGCTATGGCAGAATCAGGAAACATGCCTGCAACACTAGCGTTGAAGTCATCACAAAATGAAAAAAGGAATATTTTTTCTTTGCAATCAATCAACATTGCCATTTTCAGTTCCACCTGTAACACGGTTTCTGCCTTCGTCCATCCCTTAGTTATGAAGGTCGAAATGGCCGGTGTGTGTGATTGTGCCATTGTGATTTAACGTCATTTTTCCCACCGTGTCCGATATTAAAATCAGTGCACACACTTTGCAAAAGGTGTGGGCATTGTCGATATGGCTTCGAGATATGAAATTTAATTCTTCCGTCCACCTTTTGTTAAATTTACTTATTACACGGCTCTGTGGAATACTTGATTCTGATTGGTCAATCGCGCCATCCGGGGGTATGTTATTCCCCGATAACAACCGCTAAAAACAGATAACAGATAATCTGGGTAACTGAAGTCTGCAGCGCTGTACGCTTACTAGGAATGTTTTTTCCTCGTGAAAGTTTTTTGCGTTTGGTGAGCTAATAAAATATTAAAATGCAGTCAAATCAATATTTGTGTTCAGTTATTTAATTATGTCATCCGGTATCGCAGATTCGCGCTCTGTTTCATACAAACGCAGCTGCTGCCATTTGCATTTGTTGTTTTGTTCGCTTTAATGGATTATAAGATAACAAACAGGTACGATTTTAAATCAGTTTAATCTCAGATCAATATCTCTTATCCCCATAATCATTTATGTTGTGAAATGCCGTGTAATCTCTTAATTGTTCGTCGACTTTGAACTTGCCGCTTGCTAGCAACTGCTCTTTCCATGGAAGCTTTGCGTTTGAAAGAGCTAATGAAATATTTCGACTCGGATCAATGTTTCATGTCTAATTATTTACTTATGTGGCAAGTAGCCATGTAATAAGCGGATAATGTACATCTAGCCGGTTGTTATCGCAGAATAAACCCCTTCAGGCTGATGCAAGACCCCTCCGCTCCGTTTCAGAGTCCTGATCACTCTGTCTGTGTTTATTCTGCAATAACAACTGGCTGGATCCACATTATCCCTTACATGTAGGCCTATATTTTGTTTTTTTCGCTGGAGCACCACCTTCTTCTTCCATTTCTACCAGTGATGCTTAATTCAACTTCCCACGTCTACTGCCTGCGCAGAGCAACTGGGTTGTAGGCTGCCAGGTTGAAGTTACAAATGGGTTGAAATTTGTATGATGTGTCGATTGTGTGAGTAGGATGCGTTTCATACAAGATCTGGCAACTGGACAACCTTGGAATTGATATGATTATTTATTCATATAAAGAGGTTTGGGACGTACAAATCATGGGAGTTTCCCAGGAGAAATAACAAACGTAAGGAGGTGGAAGATGGGTGTGAAGTACAGGGGAGACTCCCCAGAAAAAGTGTTGACAGGTATAGGCGGTCCTCCTTTATAATAATGTACTTTCTGTCTGTCACCACGCTGTCTTTCAGCACCCACGCTAACACAGATGGCGTGACTCATGTGTCACCTGCATTTTTAGGCCTGTTAAAACAAGAGTGTGTCAACTTTAAAGTGGAGCCTTATTTACCACCTTTAACATTTAGTCTTTAAATGGTTAGCTCACGCAAAAATGAAAATTCTGTCATTAAGTACTCACCGTCATGTCGTTCCAAACCCGTAAGACCTTCGCTCATCTTCGGAACACAAATTAAGATTTTTTTTATGAAATCCGAAAGCTTTCTGACCTCCCTATACACATCAACATCATAACAAATTTTAAGGCCCAGAAAGGTAGTAAAGACATTATTAAAATAGTCCATGTGACTACAGCGATTCATTTCTTTGTTCTGCTGTACACGAAGGAAGATATTTGGAAGATTGTTTGTAACCGAGCAGTCAATGGGGGGCGAGATCTGCTTGGTTACAAACAATCTTCCAAATATCTTGCCACTTCGTCTTTGCCCAAGTGATGTGTCATCTCGACACTTACCGATCTCCTTTATTTAGCCAAATAAAAATAAGGACCTTCTGTGTTTGTCTTGATCGCTTTGAACCAGTTCTTGTTCGCTATTCACAACAGGTCATAACCATTTACATCTTCACTTACTCCCCGTGTGCATCTGCGTGTGCAGATCTATCCGTGTCAATATGTGTGTGTGTTTAATTAGAGAGCGCGTTTGTCTGGAAGTGTTTTGTCAAAGGCGAGGGCTGACCAGCCTGCCCTCTCCTTTTGTGAAGCTTAAAGTCGAGTCGTGTTAAATGAGTCTGAAACAAATTAGCAGAAGCACGCAGCACTTATGCCACAGACGGCTCCAGCATTGGGTTTCAAATTAAAACAAAAGGAGCCCTATCTCCTTATCAGCACTAGTTCCCCATGAAATACAATACGGACTGTATCTTCAGGCAAGAACAGACAGAATTAGAAAGAAACCCTTCAGCTGTCCTCCTCTGCTGCCCATCTCTTCCCCTCATCCTCTCGACTGGTGGCTTTTATCCTCCTTTACACAGTTGAACTAATGTCTTTTCATTTTCCCCTGTCTTTAAAGTTGATTTGGTAGCATGTCCGGGATATACTAGTCTCCCCAAGGGCATGTCTTTAACTCGGTGTAGCCGAGTGAGTAAAGGAGTGGGAATCTTTTCTTAAATGTGAGGTTATTAATGAACTTGGCCTGCAGAAATGCTGCCACCTAGTGGAATGGATCAGTCACACTCAAAAAATTTGCTCTAAAATGTGACATGCAATTTTGGGAATTTCCGCCTGAAAATCAACCTTTCAGTTCATGTACAGCCTATTATAAGCACCATATAATGCCTTTATTGTGGCTAGATTGGGATGGACTTTGTCAGTCGTTCTGCTGCTCATTGTGACTGAGAATTTCTGTTAAAGGATTAGTTTGTTTTCAAATGAAAATTAGCCCAAGCTTTACTCACCCTCAAGCCATCCTAGGTGTATATGACTTTCTTCTTTCTGATGAACACATTCGGAGTTATATTAATAAATATCCTGACGCATCCAAGCTTTATAATGGCAGTAAGCGTTACCAAATGGTTATTAGCTGAAGAAAGTGCATCCATCCATCATAAACTTATTCCACATGGCTCCACAGTTCCACAGTTCAAAAAGCATACGCTACATCCTACACCTTTCCTATTCAACTTACGGAAAAGGTGTAATTGACGTGATGCCAGTTTACACTTTCTTCGTAACTTGAATACCGAAGGCATTCTGGTGGAAGCTAGGAATTTTACTTCATAACTTGTTAAATATAGGTGTTTTTTTTACACAAACGCATCGTTTCGCTTCAGAAGGCCTTTATTAATCCTCCGGAGCCGTGAGGAATATGTTTATGATGAATGGATGTGGATGGAGACACTTTCTTCAGCTCATACTCGTATGGTAATGTTAACTGCCATTATATAGCTCAGATGCATTAGGATATTTATTAATATTTCTATGATTGTGTTCATCAGAAAGAAGAAAGTCATATACACCTAGGATGGCTTGAGGGTGAATAAAGCTTAGGGTAACTTTCGTTTGAAAGTGAACTAATCCTTTAAATCTTAAGGTTTATTTTCCATTAAACCTATTAACAAATTCTTCTACTGAACATTTGAAAAGATTGTGTGGGAGGATCCAGGTGTGTTTATTAGGATATTTGCCAGCTGCCAATATACACTTCCACCGTTGCATACTCTGTTTATTTTACTGAACATGTTCAGTTGAAATGGATCACGTATATACCAGCATGATATCCCCTTTCCAACTGCCATTGTGATTTTCCTGGGTGTTTTTTCCCCCTTCTTTTCTCACTCACGGCATACCTGTGCCTAGTGCCCTATTGTAGGATGTCTTTGTCTTTTTTTTTTCTCTTTTTTTTTAAAAACACTTTTAATGTCTGTGGTCAGAAGTTAAATTATTAAAAAGCTATTTATTGGTCAGGAAGTGTAGGTCTGCTTGTATAATATTAAAAGTTAAAAGAGGTATGCAGGATGCTGAATTTTAATGGCACACTATCAGGAAGAAGGGATTAAGTGTGCATGTGCTTTTTGTATTTCTTTGAACATAACATAAAACCATTTCTTGAGCTGAAAAAAAGTCACCGTGTCTCTCGCAGATAAACAGGTGGTTTTCTCTTGGAAAGTGCCATTCAAAAACAAGTTTTGCACTGAATAAACAGCTGGAAAATATAGGAACAGAGCAGAGAAATTAGTAGTGGTCAACCAATAAGGGTTATTGTCGATTTTAAAGGCAATAATTATTGTCTATTTTAGAAATAAAGGAACGATAACCTCCCCGTTAGATCTACTGTAAGTGTCACACTGAGGCCTGCTTTACCTCTATCTGTGTTCTTTTAAAGGTGCCCTCGAATGAAAAATTGAATTTATCTTGGCATAGTTAAATAACAAGAGTTCAGTACATGGAAATGACATACAGTGAGTCTCAAACTCCATTGTTTCCTCCTTCTTATATAAATCTAATTTGTTTAAAAGACCTCAGAAGAACAGGCGAATCTTAACATAACACCGACTGTTACGTAACAGTCGGGGTGTACGCCCCCAATATTTGCATATGCCGGCCCACGTTCCCAACATTATGAAAGGCATTAGACAAGGGCAGCCAGTAACGTCTGGATCTGCACAGGTGAATCAACAGACTAGGTAAGCAAGCAAGAACAATAGCGAATGTTTTTTCTAAATGTTTCGTTAGCATGTTGCTAATGTACTGTTAAATGTGGTTAAAGTTACCATCGTTTATTACTGTATTCACAGAGACAAGAGCCGTCGCTATTTTCATTATTAAACACTTGCAGTCTGTATAATTCATAAACACAACTTCATTCTTTATAAATCTCTCCAACAGTGTAGCATTAGCCGTTAGCCACGGAGCACAGCCTCAAATTCACTCAGAAACAAATGTAAACAATATAACAGTATACAATACTCACATTATCCGCCGCATGCATGACGAACACTTTGTAAAGATCCATTTGAGGGTTATATTAGCTGTGTAAACTTTGTTTATGCACTGTTCAAGGCAAACGCGAGCTCCGTGGGCGTGGAGCATGAGAATTAAAGGGCCAGTAGCCCTGAATCGGCTCATTTATTATGATGCCCCAAAATAGGCAGTTAAAAAAATGAATTAAAAAAAATCTATGGGGTATTTTGAGCTGAAACTTCACAGACACATTCAGGGGACACCTTAGACTTATATTACATCTTGTGAAAAGAAGTTCTAGGGCACCTTTAAAATTGCAGGCTGACCTCGTTTCTCTTTCCCTTCGTGTGTTTAGACCCCTGTAATGTCTCTGAAGTGTGAGGAGGCAGACTGCTGGCTCAGAAGAATTCCTGTGACCTCAAGCCTCACCGAGTCAAACTGCACCATCTACAGTCAGGGTATGACACAAAAACACATACACCTCTCACATTCACTACAGTTTTAGATGGAGAGTCTAACAGTGACGGGTTGTTTTTCAGGAGGAGCGTTATTCTGTAAGCTGACACAGGAGCTGTCCAGTGGAGATGCACTTCTGGCAACGCTGTCCTGCTCCACAGCGGAACAATCTGCAACGACTCAGACCCACGGCGTGCGAGTGAAGGAGGAGCCTGCCTACCCCGCCGCTCTGCACTCTGAGATCCAGCTCCTCCCACAACAGGCTGGCATGGCTGCCATCTTAGCCACTGCTGTCGTTAATAGTGAGTCACTGCTTGCTGATAAACACAACATGTCTTCACAGCTTCTTGTGTTTTTATGAGTGCGTTTATATCTGTGATGAGGGATGGTTGGCTGTGTTTTTGCATATGTGCGTAAATCATGATGCATAATGCGCAATAGATAAAAAAATGAATTGTCAGGGTTTTTTTTAGTTCTACTTCCACAGAAAGTACCATGATGTTAATGTTTTTAGACACTATAACATGAAAATATTCTTTTAATACTGTTTTATGGATATGTACATTGATCATATCATATAATATTTTCGAAATATACCATGTAAATGCCATGGTATATGAATGTGGTAATCATTCAGTTGCACAGTATATGTAAAGTATATGTAGTGTATGGTTTTTTTTATATATATATAAATTAACACTTTTATGCAGCAAGGATGTATTAAATTGAACAAAAGAGTGAAATATTTTCTTTACTATTTCAAATAAATGCTGTTATTTTGTGAACTTTCTAGTCATAGAATAAGGTTTCCACATAAATATTAAGTGTTAGAACTTAACTAAAATTTAAAAGAAAACAGTTATTTTAAATTACAAATAATATTTCACAGTTTATACTGTATTTTTGATCAGATAAATGCAGCCTTGAGGACCAAAAGAGACTTCTTTACAAATTTTAAAATCTTACAGACCCAACCTTTTGAACTTTTGTGTATATAATAACATTTTTAAGAAATATAATATGAAAATCAGTGAATACATTTTATACAGTCTTGTGCAGTTTTGTATGTTACTTAAATGGTAATTAAAAGTAATTGTGCATTTAATTTGGGAATGAGACAAAAAAGTTTCTGCATGTTGCCAAATTAATTGACAATGGAGAACACATTAGTTCAGCCATCAAACAAAACTCTAAAAATAATGATTATTTTTTATACAAGTTCACAATTGTAATGTATTTTAACATGGACAAATGACAAGTCTTCACCGTTAAGTTGCTTGTCATTTATGCCCATCGCCAGTAGGTGGCAGTGTTGTGTCAATTCCGACAGCGCCTGCCCTACTGCCCTCTCTGCTACATCAGCTAAACTGCATGAGGAGTGGGAGTGGACATGGACATGCCATGATGAAGGCATGAATCACTGTAAATAAGGCTAAAGGGTAAAACATGATCAGCCCAACTTTGCGCTTCCCGCTGCATTAGCTGGGCTGCGAGTAGACGGATAATTGGATGTGACGGTCGTTATCAAATATAGCCTGTTCAACATGTGCCCTGACACCATATCAGCCCGATTACATGCACACTTTTGCGCACATCACAAACTCGACGTGCCCGTTGCCGTGGAGATGATGGAACAATTCTGATTTTAGAAATTTGTGTGTATTGTGTTTGTGTTGTCGGTTATATATGCAGTGGGTGCATTACTAAACATTGAACATCTCACATATGGTTAAATGCATTAAGTATATCAGTTAAAAGTGGGCTTGCAGAGTAAATGGGATAAAAGCATTGTCAGAAAAATTTATAATTATAATAAACACACAAAGCACAAAATATGCAACATCAAGAATGGACGTTCTTCTCTAAACATCCTCTGTGATAAACTATTTATATCTTGAAAGGATAATCAGTTGTTTCCTTTTGTTCTTAATTGTCGTATTTTGTGTGTTTGTGTGTGCAGAAGACATTTTTCCTTGCAAAGACTGTGGGATCTGGTACAGAAGTGAGAGGAATCTTCAGGCCCATCTTATGTACTACTGCGCAAGCCGACAGAAGCAGCAGACTTCTGCCTCTCCTCCACAGGACAAGCCTAAAGATTCCTACCCTAACGAGAGGTTGTGTCCCTTCCCGCAGTGCAACAAAAGCTGTCCCAGTGCCAGCTCTCTGGAGATCCACATGAGAACACACAGCGGTGAGACAGAGTCCTGACAGTTACTTTTTTCTTCTTGAAATTGGCATGCTTGTGTGAGTATTAACAATGATTTAGTAATGTGTAATTTATGCCTGATTTGTAAGTAATTATGTGTGTGTCTGTTAATGTTTCTCCAGGAGAGCGTCCATTTGTGTGTTTGATTTGCCTGTCAGCATTCACTACTAAGGCAAACTGTGAGCGGCACTTGAAGGTTCACACAGACTCGCAGAATGGTTTGTGTCATGGCTGTGGTTTCATCTCCACAACGCGAGACATCCTGTACAGCCACCTGGTCACCAGTCACATGGTTTGCCAGCCTGGCTCTCACAGTGAGGTGTACTCACCCAAACTACCACTGGCTGGAGGTAACAGCTCTAATATCTGAACTCTGCAGATCACAAACAAATCCAATACAAACAATGCTGCATATTAGTATTTAATAAACTGTTAAATGACTAATAAAACATATTGTAATTATGTACTAATATATATATATATATATATATATATATATGTGTGTGTGTGTAATACAACTGTTTTTATAATATATTGAAATATACTGTCTCTAAAACTTTTTCAGAATTATTCATCAGATCTGTTGACCTATTTTAGACATAAGATTTAAATGAGTTTTCTTGTATCTGAATGTCTGTAATTTTTTCTTTGTGACAGGCTTGAGTCCAGGAGACTCTGGCATTGTTCTGAAATGTCAAGTGTGTGGCTACTCTGCTGACACACCTGCCCTACTCCAGCAGCATGTCCACACTCACCTGGAAGTGAGGGTTCCTGCAGAGAGGAGCCCCACGCCTCGCCAGAGCAGTCCTACTTCCTCTGAGCTCCAAGACCCGCAAGAGAGGGAGCTTGATGCCTCCGTGCCCCGACCCGACTCTTCCAGCCCAGGAGCCAATGGTAGCTCTGCCTCTCAAGGCTGCAGCCCCCTCAACCAACTCAACATCAAAGAGGAGCCACGTTCAGACTATGAAAACGATACAAAGGAAGAAGAACAGGTGGCAGTCCTCAAGGAAATGCTGTGGAGGCAAGCTCATCTCAGTCTACTTCACCTAAGAGCCCTACGGTGGTGGCGGTTAAGACTGAGCCGGCCAGCCCCACCCCAGGTTCCAGTCCCGCACACCCTGAAACAGGGGGTTCGGTTTTATCTGGAGGGGCGATGTTCTTACCGCAGTACATGTTCAATTCTGAGGCTGCCATAATGCCACAAGCATCTGAGATTCTGGCTAAGATGTCTGAAATGGTACACAGTAGGCTTAAACAGGGACAAGGACCAGCAGCCGGACAGCAGAGCTTCTATCCACCAGGCTCTCCTGCCAGCGTTCAAAAAGGAGCCACTTGCTTTGAGTGTGACATCACCTTCAACAACATCAACAACTTCTACGTCCACAAGAGGCTTTACTGCTCTAGCAGGCATCAGCAAGGAGAGGCAGCAGGCTTGATGAAGGAAGGGGCGGTCACTGCAGCTGCTCCTCCTGCTGCCCATGCTGCTTCACCCCAGGCCAGACCGGTCAGTCGTGCGGCTTCGGCCTCTCCTAGCTACCCCGACCCTGCAACTGGAGGCACAGCCTCTGAGCCCAAGTTAGTGGAGGTAAAAAGTGAGGATCCAGGGATGAAAGATGTCACCTGCTCGTCGTCCTCGGAGGGAGAGGGACCAGGGGGTGGGCAGGCCAGCGAGGGTAGCCAAAGTCCTAGTGGCTCCGCTGATGACACAGATGACGATCCCACTCGCACCTTCTGCCAGGCCTGCAATATTCGCTTCAGTCGTCACGATAACTACATTGTCCACAAGCGATTCTACTGCGCCTCGAGACATGATCCCTCCAACCAGCGACCCCATTCTGGCAAGACCGCCTTCCTTCCCCAACCTATCCGCACACGCAAGCGCAAGAAGATGTATGAGATCCACATGGCTCAAACCGAGGCTTTGGCTAATGCCACTGCTTTGCCGGCAGCAGCAAGTCTGGGGGTGAAACAAGAGGGGCCTTCCATTCCTCCATTGCCCCAAATGTCCACCCCAACACAAAGCTCAAGTCCTGAGGGTGACGGACCCATCGACTTGAGTAAAAGACCCCGACTAAGAGAAAGCCAGAGTGGGGGCAGCATTTCCGCTCTGCCCCTTGCTGACTACCACAAGTGCACCGCCTGCAGCATTAGCTTCAACAGCATAGAGAATTACCTGGCCCACAAGACCTACTACTGTCCGGCAACTACCCTGCAACCACACACTATAGAGCAGCTAAACCGACTAAAGAGACCCACTTCCACCTCACCGAAGAACCGAGCTTTGGACCTGCACCCTGAGGCCAAAGGGCTTCAGACAGGTAAAACTGCAGTGGTTGCGCATCCATCCACCTTGCTTGGCTCTGAATCTACCCCTCCACATGTGCAGGGAGCAAAGACCCCAAGCACCTCCCCAGTAGTGTGTCCCTACTGCCCTCCCAACAAACTGCTGACCTGTGATCTGATGGAGCATTTTAAAACGACTCATGGTCTGGTGCTCACACTACAGCAACATCTCGAGACTCAGTCTGCTGGAGTCAGTCCCAGTCCTAGCCTTAGCCCTCGGGAAGGAGCTCCTCTCACCCCTCCCAAACCAAGCCCTCGGCCCCGTAAGGACAGTGTGAATGGCCGGAGCATCAAGGTGGAAGCAACTTCTCCTTCCTCACCTGTACTTAATGGAAGTCCACTAGAACCCCAGTCTATGGGGTCTGGTTCTCCAAAAACCGTACCCCCTGCCCTCTCCCCTACAGGAGTAACTGTGTCACCTGTGCCTGAAGCGCTAAGAGAAGTTGGGCAGCTAGGCCACACCCCATTGCCCGCACTCTTCCCTGAAAAGGCGGTCCTTGCTATAAGCCACGCCCACACAACTCCATCCATGCCTAAAACACCCCTCGCCTCACCCCTGCAAAATGGGAACACACGCTACTGCCGGCTGTGTAACATCAAATTCAGCAGCCTTTCCACTTTCATTGCACACAAAAAATACTACTGTTCCTCTCACAGTGCCGAACATGTCAAGTGAGCCCTTCACCTAGTCAATTCTGCCATTCCTCTCATGCATAGAAGTGCCAATCACGGCACTACCCAACCTGAATCTGGACAGAGCATGATAGCGGGACTGTTACTAGCCAGATACAGAGGTCTCCATGTCGACCATGTTATCTGGTGTTGTTACTATGGTAACTTATTACATGTTTTGGGTCAAGTTTTTATCACACTAAGAGATGAGACTACCTGCACACAGAATGTGCCCCACTGACCTATTCCCACATCCCTGCAGACTTCTCATTTCACCTCTGAGTTTAGAAATCTGCTGATGGAACGTAACCCTTTAATTAGCTTTGGAAATGTTGTTTAATCACTCCTATGTTTTTATGTTCCTTCTAATCAATGATGGCATTGTATATTTGTAAAAGATTGTTTGTCTGAGCCATTTTTGTTTTTTGTTCTAAATTGCTAATTTGAGGTAAACTCTGACCCCTAGTGGAGGTCTTTATAGAATCCAGTCTGCAGATTTTTGTCAATACACTGACTCAAAAAAATTGAGTATACAACTGAGTAACCCAGTTGAAATTGGTGTCACCTGGTTACCAGTTCAAGATGAAAGAAAAATGTGAAGAAACTATTTATCCTTTGAGTCCTCACGCATTTCATGTGAGTTAAATACTACCTAGTTTCTTTTTAAAGAAATACTTTTTTGTTTTCATACTGTCAAAAGGAACCATTTCAGTCTTCAGTGTGATGTATTTTCTTGGTTCTTGCATATGGAAATGTGTCATATTTGACTTTTTTGCATTGATCAATGGGACTTGGGAAGTAATTCTGTAAGTGTTTGTCTAGTACGGGAGAAGACGGCACATGCTATACTGTCTCAGTATTTGGTCATGGCTCCCAGACAGACATTTTCCATCAGATGGATGTGCATTTCGGATCCAAGGACTGTCGAAGGGTTTTAGGGTTTGGATTTCGAACAGCGTAAGATGTTTGTTCTGTCTCTAGTCACCAGCTCACCTTGTCTTTGTCCCTAACACAAAACCTTCACTGCTTCAAATCCAAAACCCTTTTGACCTGCTGAAAAAGTGCCATCTGTACTCTACACAAACTGTCGTGGACATGCAAAGAAAAGCATGTTTGTTTGGTCTTTTTTTCTTTTTCTTTTAACCTTGAAATGAAGAATAGCTTAGAAAAGATTCATATCAATGTCTTGCACACTCACTGTTGAATAATGTTGAAGGCCACTGAAAGCAAGAGAATTCGAAACTGACTCATTGCTCGTATTGCTTCTTTCTTAAACTGGCAACGCAGCGTCACTCTTGTCCCCTCATTTGCGCTGTTTCTCTTTCAATTTTGCATTCTCAATGATGACTCATTGACGTTTTATGCTCCTACATGTGCGTGTATGTTGAAAAAAAAACAGCGTCATGCAATCTGTCCTCCTCTGCAGGCTACCTTGGCAAAGCCTTAACAAAGACTCTCGTCACTATGTCTGATACAACGGGTCACTTATGTCAACGATGCTCGTCACTCTCCCCCACTAAGTGGACTTTGTGTATGTTACAAGTGGTGTTTTCCCATTTCCTGTGTTACAAGAAAACAACCTCAGTCATCTCTGTGGTAAGAACAGGAACACGCAAAACTGCGTGCAAATGAGAAAAGTTGAAATTTCTCTCTGCTGTTGTGGTTTGAAACGGTGCTGCAACCGTCATGAACACATACAGGGGCGTTTACAATTCCATTGTTTTATCATTTAGCGACTGTCGCTAGTCCAAAAGACCAGTGCTGAAAACTTTTGACCTTTCCAGATCCCTTTTCTATTGCACTGTGTTGTACAAAAATGCTGAATGTTTTAGTTTTAGAAGCTTTTTTGTATGTATTTATGTTTTTACAGCACTTTTTCTTGTTCAAACCTATCCCCGAAGGACTTACTCGTGAATTTAGAACATTCTAACACAAGTGAAAGGTAATTAAAATACTTTGTGAATAATTAAAAATGTTGATGGAAAAAGAATGAATGTCAACCTTTTTCTTTGGGTTTGTTTTGTTTGATTTTTTTTATTTTATTTTTTTTTCAGCTACAAAAAGTTCCACTACACACTTGTCCAAACTATGCATGGGAAATAAAGAGTCCAGAAGGACATTCAAAGTGCAAGAGAACTTGTCATACTCTTCTCTCTCCAAGTAGTTTGTATACTGTGATGCAACACACGTATGGGAACTTTGCATATTATTTTTTTATAAGATTTGTTTATTTTTCCCTTTGGCGTAACCGTTTGACACAATGTTTATATTGGTGGCATATTTTACTTTTATGTGTGTGAGAACAAATATTCAAAAGGAAAGTTCAATCAAAAATGAAAATTAGGCCATTTATTAACCCTTATGTCATTCAAGCACTGTGTTTTTCTTTGTTCAGTGAAACACAAAAGAAAATATTTATTTAGAAGAACATTCAGACTACACTACATCCTGTGCCTTCCCTATTCAACTTACGGGAAACGTAACGTTTTTTCCGTAATTTGAATACGGAAGGTGGTCTGGAGGAAGCTAGATATTTTACTTCATTACTTGTTAAATATGGATATTTTTTTACACAAACACATAACTTAACTTCAGAAGGCCTTTATTAACCCCCGGAGCCGTGTGGAGTATGTTTATGATGAATGGATGTGGATGAAGACACTTTCTTCATACTCGTTGATCCTGCTCACTGCCATTATAAATCTTGGATGCGTCAGGATATTTATTAATATATCTCCGATTGTGTTCATCAGAAAGAAGAAAGTCATATAACCCTAGGATGGCTTGAGAGTAAAGCTTGGGGTAATTTTCATTTGAAAGTGAAATAATCCTTTAATGTGAAAGCTGTAGACCAAAATTTGAGTCATGTTAACTGACTATCTTGCCTTTTGCGGTGCTTTATTGTGTTTTTTAGAACTTGGCAATGCAAAAATCTCAATCCACTTTCGTTGCATGGAAAATAAGCATGAACATATAAAAAAATCAGAAATTTGTGCTTTTTTATATGCAGCTATTTGGCCATTATTATGGTGGTTTTGTCAAGCCTTCTTGATTTATAAAAGTACTGCTCATGCAGCCATTCCAGAAGCAACATGCTTTTAGAATACACATGTTGAACCCAAGCTGTAATTATCTTAATAAAGTGAAGCTTTCTTGCCTTAAGAATCAAGGCTATTCCGCCCGCTCTTTAAAAGGACTGTTGGATGCCTGTACCTGTGGATTAATCTTCATTGTGGAAAAAAAAAAGTGAGAATAACATTTATCTGTGTCATCTTGACATCTCATATAATTTTAAGGCTCTGTGCTTTTATTTTGTCATCAGTTGAGCCTATAAGATTTCACTTGTTGGTGAAGCTTTGTGGAAAAAGAAAGACAGGCATTTGTTTCACAAACTGAGTCATCAAGATGAGGTTTGGGGAATAAACTTGGCTTGTGGGAGCCAAGTGCAATTTTACCTTTCAGTTTTCATGGTCATTATGAATGATATTTAATGAAAAGGTTTTGTTGAATAGTATTGAATAGGTAAAATCCATTTGGTATTTTAATGGATACAATGCATCACAAATTGTGGAGTTGGGTTCGTAAATGTTCCATTTTTGCATAATGGTGCACAGTTCCTGTAGGAATCGAGTTATTTAGCATATTCCTGACTTGCCGAGGCAGGGAGGTCAGAAGACAAGAACTCGTCCTTAACTCCTCTCCATTTTCATGAATGTCCAATAAGGCTTTATTGTTTATAATCCAAAGTTAGTATACATAAGTAGTTTACTCTATAATCATACATTCTTGAATGTTAAAGGGTTAGTTCACCCCAAAAAATTAATTCTGTCATTAATTACTCACCCTCATGTTGTTCCACACCAGTAAGACCTTCGTTCATCTTCGTAACGCAAATTAAGATATTTTTGATAAAATCCAATGGCTCAGTGAGACCTGCATTGACAGCAAGATAATTAACACATTCAAATGCCCAGAAAGCTACTAAAAACATATTTAATATTTGACTACAGTGGTTCAACCTTAATATTATAAAGCAACAAGAATACTTTTTGTGCGCCAAAAAACAACAACAAAAAAAAGAATAGCGACTTTATTCAAGTGATCTAGTGATGGCCGATTCAAAACACTGTTTCATGAAGCTTCAAAGATTTATAAATCTTTTGTTTCGAATCAGTGGTTTGGAGCGTCAAAGTCACATGATTTCAGTAAACGAGGCTTTGTTACATCATAAGTGTTTTGAAATTTCAATGGTTCACGTGACTTTGGCAGTTTGATTTACGCTCCGAACCACTGAATCGAAACAAAAGATTCGTAAAGTTTCGAAGCTTCATAAAGCAGTGTTTTGAAATCACTAGATATTGTTGAATAAAGTCGCTATTTTGTTTTTGTTTCTTTTTTTGGCACACAAAAAGTATTCTCGTCGCTTTATAATATTAAGGTTGAACCACTGTACTCACATGAACTGTTTTAAATATGTTTTTAGTGCCTTTTTGAGCATTTGAAAGTGTTAATTATCTTGCTGACAATGGAGGCCTCACTGAGCCATCAGATTTTATCAAAAATATCTTAATTTGCGTTCCAAAGATGAATAAAGGTCTTACAGGTGTGGAATGACATGAGGGTGAGTAATTAATGACAAAATTTTCAATTTGGGGTGAATTAACCCTTTAAAATGTTCTTTTTTCACCAACTGAAGTCTCAAGGGTAACCCATATGAGCATGAAATCTTTATTGCACTCTAAAATTATTAATTAAACCATTTTTAACTGCATTTACATGCTGATAAAATATACTGAACTTGGTAGTCAAGCATGTCCAATAAAACAGAATAAAAGGGGTTAGAGAATAATGACCCAGAGAGGTCTCCTCTTTAGGGGCAAATTACAAAGAACCTGACGTGTTTTTCCTTGTAGCAGTGCTTTTAAATCTCATTTAACATTCAGTTAACGTATTCACCATTTATCGTAGTTCTGACCCATATAGATCTCCTTTGGAAAGGAGACAAAGAGTGAAAATAGAGTCTGTCTGTGCAAAATAAACCAGTCAATAAAGAAATATGAAAACAAAGCTCACCTGTTGTGCAAGAATGCAATTTAGCACAGCATGTAACAGACAGTGATGGTTCTAATCAAGTGGGACATGTAATCAAGTGCATGTTTATGAAGGTCAGATTACCATTAGGTGGTCATAATTCATGCTTTTTGTGTCTGACAGTGCTTGTTTGGGTTATTTTTTTTTTCTTTTTAGTTGTTTGAATGCTGTAAAATGGCACAGCCTTTAGTGTGACAGCTGGCAATGCAGATAAAGTCAATGAATGCAATTTCAGATGCTATGTATTCTCGAGTCGGTTTTGAATTTTCTGAATGGCTTTTCAATCATGTGTCGTGACATTGCTGTACCTGAAGTACCCAAAGCTGTCCACTTTGGCATCCCCAATACACATCAAGTGCCAGATCTTCGACAACCTCCCCTGGCCTTGGCTGAGCTCATCTGTGAAAATGCTTTGGCACCACTTTATTTCATCAGTGTTTTTCATTTTAGGGCTGACGGCAATAGTGAAGATGAATAATTATATCTAAGCCCATGGAAATGCTCCTCATATGTTGTTTCAGCCTGTTTAACAATAAAAACAACAACAACAACAAAAGATCATAATCCAGCCTTTCTTGCACTTCCATTTTATTTACACACTCATTCTCTAATCCTTCTGGGCAGGAAGTTTAGTGATAGGGTCAGTGACCTTTGTTTATTTTCAGTAATCAGAAACTTGAACTATTCCTCTCATTTTCTTTATTAACTTACCTTTTCTCCACAGGAGAACGACACATCTGACAGTGTGCAGAAAGGCAAAGAAAGAATAGGCATGAGTATGTTTGAAGATCAGAGCTTGTAGATCACTAGATAAAAGATAAATTATCACACAGTGTTGGGAAGTAAAAGTAGCAATGCAACAAACGTAACAGCATTTATCAGCAGCGTGACGGTTGGTCAGCTGCACTGAAATCGCATTAGATTAGAGTTGTCAGCAACAAGCTTTCCAGATAATTGCATGTCTAGCAAACAATAAATCGTCATTTGTCACTTTATATTGTACACGTTGAGTGAACTGACACAGCTCGACTGCTCTTTCTTGATACTGGAAAGACTGATTCATTTTCAGTTTGGACAATTCATTTAAAGGCGCAATGTGTAAAATTTGGGAGGATCTATTGACAGACATGTGATGTAATATACATAAATATATTTTCAGAGGTGTATAAAGACCTTTCATAATGAACCGTTGTGTTTTTATTACCTTAGAATGAGCCATTTCTATGTACATACACCGTGGGTCTCCTTACATGTTAAGACGCCATTATGCACCGGCATGTTTCTACAGCAGCCCTAAACGCACAGACACTCTAAAGAGTGCGTTTCGTCACTATGTTGTTGTTCTTCTAAATCGTTCATGTTTTTAGAGTCAGCTTACATCGTCACTATGTTGAATACGCACAAAGTAGTAGTAGTAGTTGTAGTCGTCTGGTTTATTAGAAGCAGAAACCGTTCTTTTTAGTTAGAAGTAAAAAGACCTCTAACCTCATTGCTTGATTTGGTTTTTAACGTACTCTCTGTATGTCTCAGACTATGACATCTCTGTCTTGTGTCAGCCAGACGGCCACCGTAGCTTCTCTATTTTGCTTTGTGAGCGCTGTTGTTTGTAGTTCGCAACCTCACCGCTAGATGGCGCATATATAGCTTACTATTGATATATCATTCTAATATTTGTTAAAATGTGCATCAGAGGATAACAAAATATTAAATAATAAAATATTGTAATGATTTATAAATATTTTCAGGTTTGGAAAAAAATATGATCATTTTGTATGAACATCTAGTATAAATATGTTTATACTAATATTTAACCTTAGTGCACTGATAGCTGCATTAATATTAACCATATAAACATCAAACAGCACCTTTAATTTTTTTTTTTTTTTTTTTTTTTAGTAGTTTTGGCTAGTAGTAGTTTTCTTAAAGTAGTCAAAAAATGTCTGATATTGGAGGCAAACACTTTATCACAATAACAAAGAAGCAGAAGTTGTTTTTCATTTAAATTATTGTATAATTTCCGAAACAGCTTTTGGAAATTATGCTACATAAAACAACTGCACAAAACAAAATCAGCAGACGGACTAAAAAAATGTAAATTCACTCTCTGTAGGCGGCGCTTAAACAGCAGTGAATAGCGTTTCTGGTTACAGTTATACAAAGCTTGAGATAAGAGGAAAAGCTCAAACGTTTTCTGAAGACAGTTCCCTTCAGAGATACATTCAATAAACCCCAATTTAATGTTTGTACTCCTATATTTCGCGAACAGTGAGTTTGTGCTGGTGCAGTATTTTCTTGCGGCGCGTCTGTCTCCTCTTTGTGTCCGTATTCACCGTGTGCCTGTGTTAACGTCCTGTTGACAGGCTTAGAAATATTTCCTGAAATTTTGTGAAATTATTACAAAGCAGTTTGTTTGCAGCCCGAAATAAAACTAAAAAACCTTTGTTTATGGACTACTGTCTCTATTTTTGATCATGAACTCGAGTACGCGCCATATACCTAAACATTTGGAATGAATTATTAAGATTTAAAGTTTGTCTGTAAAGTACACCAAGAAATCTTTATAAAACATTATTTAACGCATGATTTAAGTGAGTTAATTCTATGAGGATTTTGTGTTATTTTTCTAATAAATTCTTATAAATATTAAACGTAGGCTAATGATAACCATAAAAGCTCAACGTACGAGTAAATAGGTAAATAAGGAGTAAATAAGGAAAATAACATTTTCAAAGACAAGAACAGCTTAGGCCTACCTCAAGATGCTTTTCATATTAGACGTGGTTGAATCCTTTGCCGGTAAAGCTTACACTGTGACTGCTCCTTTTTCATGTTATTAGTAAAGTGCTTTGAATTTCTAGAGAAATGCGTTAGTTTTCCCGTCCATTTTTGCGTGCGACCTTCTGCAAGGTTGCTGAGAACAGGTGCGCGCGCGATTCAACATTGTTAAAAATCTAACAGCTAGTTAATAGATTATTAAATGAAATAAATGACTTAAAATTAAAAGTAATCACCTTGGTAATCTAAAATACTTTTTGAATTCTGTAATTTGATTACATCTATTTACTGTAACGAAATACAGTTACTCGAATTTTGTATTTTAAATACGTAACGTCGTTACATGTATTTCGTTACTCCCCAGCCCTGTGCATCGGCATCTTTCTACTGCAGCCCTAAACGGACAGACACGCTAAAGAGTGCGTTTCGTCACTATGTTGTTGTTCTTCTATCTTTTTTAGAGTCAGACATCGTCATACGTGAATACGCACAAAGATTTAGTTGTAGTCTCTGTTTATTAGAAGCAGAGACCGTTCTTTGTTAGAAGTAAGAAGAAACCTCATTGCTTGACTGGCTAACGTACTCTCTGCTGTCTCAGACTATGACATCTCTGTCTTGTGTCAGCCAGACGGCCACCGTAGCTTCTCTATTTTGCTTTGTGAGCGCTGTTGTTTGCAGTTCGCAACCTCACCGCTAGATGGCGCTAAAGTTTACACACTGCACCTTAGTTAACCTTAAAGGGTTAGTTAGCTAGTTCACCCAAAAATGAAAATTCTGTCATCATATACATTGTAAGACTTTCGTTTAACTTTGGAACACAAATAAGATCTTTTTAATGAAATCTGAGAGATTTCTGTTTCTCCATTGACAGTCTACACAACTACCACTTTGTACAAAATGTTTATAAAGAGATTGTAAAACTAACCCATATGAATTGAGTAGTTTAGTCCAAATGAAGAGACACAATGTTTTATATGATGAACAGATTGAACTTAGGCTTATATTTACAAATAAACATTCATTAACTCACACATCAGAAGGTAAACAGAAGCTCAGCATGTTTTCTTTGACGTGTGAGAACCAATGAGGTTCATTCTTGTGTGTTACGCAGCATGTTTGAGCTTCCGCAAGAACCAATGAGGTTTGTTCTCATGTGTCAAGCAGTTTCGGCTGAGCTTCTGTTGATGTCCGCTGATATATGTGTCTGTTCATCATATAAAGCAATCGAGTCTCTTCAGAAAATTTGGACTAAATCGCTCGATTCATATGGATTATTGTTTTACAATCTCTTCATGAACATTTTGAAGCATCAAAGTGGTAGTTGCATGGATTGTCAATGGAGTGACAAAAATCTCTCAGATTTCATTAAAAATATCTTAATTTGTGTTTTGAAGATGAATGAAAGTCTTACAGGTTTGGAACCACATGAAGGTCAGTAAATGATGACAGAAATTTCATTTTTGGGGTGAACTATCCCTTTAAATGAAAAGTTTTTTTATTTCATTTTATTTTTTAATGACATTTTACACTCTAATGAAAATAAAACATTGGTTCAACAACAACATTACAAATTTAATTATATATATATATGTTACGTTTTCCACTAGAATTTTTAACTTAAGCCAACTGGGAGAATTACATTAATTCAAAGCAATATTTTGAGTTGATCCAACATAATGAGAGTTTTAAGTAAGGTGTAGACGAATTTTTTTGCCACATGTATAAAAACACATTGAATCTAAGTTGACATGAACTTAATAATTGTAGGCAACATGAATACAACTATTTAAGTTGATCCAACATAATGTTTTAAGTAAGGTGAAGATGCTTTTTTGGACAAAAACTTGCAGAGCTTCACATTGAGTAACATGAACTTACCGGAGCACCGCTCAAGAGTCACCATGATGGTAACTCTCCAGGAAAACCCACATTAACAGAAACTCTTCTAAATTAGCATAACAACGTCAACAGCATCTTACTGGGCTAGGAATCTCCTTACCATTAATCTTGTGCAAAAAACCTCTTTTAGATAACACTTAATTTTAGCATTTACATCTCCTTTCAAGTGCCATGGGCCCAAGCATGATGGGAAATATAAAACCCAGAATCCAAGTGCTTCACATCTAACTTAAGTTCGTCTAAGTCATTAAAAGAAGTGTTCATACAACTCAAAACAACGAAACACGTTTACACGTCATCAGATTGTGTTTTTACAAGTGCAAAGTCAATGCAGCCATCTTCCAGGAATTAAATTGGACATTTATGATTCCATCTGAAAATGTTAAAGCTTTATGAAAAGTCATGATAGTATATTGAATCAACAGGCATAATTTGTGTCATCCAAGCTCAATGCAAAAACCAATTACAAGTAAAAAGTTTCTGAACCATGCATATTAGAACTTGATGCTTTTTATTGGCCAGCCAACATGCCTGAGCCCTGAATCTATGGGATATTTTCAAGAGAAAGATGACTAACAGTCGATCCAACAATATACAGATGATCTGAAGGCTCAATAGTGCCTCAGCAGTGCCACAGGCTGATCTCTCGTCCATGCCACAATTCACTGATGCTGTAATTTGTGCTAGGAGCAAGTCATTTGCTAGTAATCATGTGCTGCCGACCAAGTATTGAATGTACAAATTTAACATCACTTTAAAGAACTTGAACTTTTCTGTTTTGCAAATCCATTTTTTGATTGATCTTAGGAAATATTCTAATATTTTGAGATACTGGATTTTGGACTTTCATGAGCTGTATGCTCTAATCATTAAAATTAAAAAAAAAAAAAAAAAAACTTTTGAAATGTTTTACTTTACATGTAGGGAATCTAGAATATCCACTGCAATGTTTCATGATTTAAAAATAATTTACAATGTAAATGTTAGCTACTTTGATGATTAGTAGCTAATGTAGTGTAACCAGCACCTGTATATTTCAAAAGTGTAGTTGAATGTAAAACTACTTTAAATTATGAGGAGCTTGTAGCTTGATTGCTGCAGTTCGACAAGTAACTTCTCCGATTTTCTAAATGTATTTGCGAATGCTGTAAATATGGAACTCCCCATTACATTTTTCTTAATTTATTTTAAATGATGGTACATGTATGTGTGTTCAAAAATACTTTGAAGGTGGTTTTATTTGTTAACAATGAATCATCAGAGATGTAGAACTCTGAAAAGTTCATAAATCATCGCTGAGATGATTATTTGGTATTATGAGAAGATAGAGAGTAAGTGCTAAAGACTGTCGTGAGGTAGACTAATAGTTATGGTTTTAAGACACACCACGTCTTAAAAACGAATGTGTCAATACAATCAGCTCCTTAACAACAATCCTAATGAGCTGTTCTTTATCAGAGTCACATAACTGGCGATCCTTTCTTGTGAATGCTTTCAAGCAGCATTCCCACAACGTGCAAAGAGCTGTTATAATGAGATGCCCAGGTTCTGAACATTAAGGATAAATATGTTACATACTACAAAAGTGTTATCAGCTCCTCAGGTGTCTTATACCCCGCGACATTGATGAACTGAGCACCACACCAGGAGTGATCTGAATGTATTGTCTTCATGGTTATGACCTCTCTCCTTGTTATCTAATCTTTCTTCTGTTCTAGATGTATTCTCTGCAGGCAGACATAAAAGTCCATGTCTATTAGTGATGCAGATGTATGCTTTAGATGAGAGACTGCACAGTCTGCAGGAGAGGTGAGTAAGGCCTTTCTTTCAAACATCTTACAGTGTTGGTTTTAATGATGGGCTCCTCAGGAGCCACTATCCAGAGCAGATGATTCATCTCTTTGAAAAAGATACAATCCATTCATTTATAGACCCCCAGAAGTACACGATTTGATAGGCCAAACCTTGACCCCTAGGTCTCACAGCGATTGACAAAGTGAAAAAGAAGAGGTAAAATCAGATGCGATTATATAAGAAATATTGTGTTCAAACAGATATTGGCAAGATCAAGGTGTCTGACCCCCATCTGGGGCATTTGTGAGTCACTCTTTCCTCACAGCATCCCTCATTAGTCCAACATACGCTTCTGAGAGCACCTCTGACTCACTCAGCCAGAGATCTTTCATTGTCGCACTAAGATCATTCCAGTCCTTTATCGGCATGTGATAATGTCTTTAGGTATTGTACAGGAGCTGTAGCTAAGTTAACAGAGCTCAAGTTTAAGTACAACTTATATTCACAATTATGCATTTAGCAGATGATTTTATTCAAAGCAACTTACAATTTGTCACAGATGCAATGATAGAATGTCAAGAGTGTTTTCTGCAAAAAATTATCACAGATTTTTTTTTTTTTTTTTCAAATAACAGAAAAGTATTGAGAAAAGACTGTTAGAGAAACCATGTGGACAAAATACTTTGACAATAATTTCACTTGGAATGTAATGTCAGAAAGGTGATACATTTTTATTAAAAGGAGGTAATATCACAGCATAGCAGGTTGAACAGAACGTGAAAGTGAAACTTCATTGACAATTCTAGTTGAAACCTTCAACCTGCTATAGGTGTCTTCATGATTTGCTATTTATTAGTAATTTATTAAATAGATTATCTGACGTGTTTCTGTTTCATCTGCATAATAACCAATTTTACAGTTACATTTTAATGAGTTATATTGATTTTCTTTTTTGTGTGTGTGTGTGTATTGACATTAAAACATCATGATTTCACTGTTATGTAGCTCCTTGTCTTGCTCTCATTTTATGTTCAACCCTTTATACTGTGATTTTCCCCCAATATTATATAATATATATTCTAAGCACCTTTTTGATGTCACATTTTAAGGAGTGATATTGTTAAAAAAAAAATTTGGCCAGTGGTTTCTCTTACAGTCTTTTGTCAGTACTTTTCTGTTATAGAAAAATCTGTGAACATTTTTTGCAGAAAACATATTGTTCTTGGCTCAAAGCACAAGAATGTGGCACAAGCGTGGTGCAATTATGTTTGCTAGTTAAGGATGTCATCGGGCATTTATCCAGTGACTTTCAACCTTGTAACATTTGATTTCAAAATATTAGGAAAAAAGGGCTTCCACAAAACTTGTTTTGAAAGAGAAATGTCATGGGAAAACTCCCATTTGGCTGTTTTTTTTGGCATTAGCAGAATAATTGAAAAATATCCATCGGCCCCCCCCCCATCCATCCATCTGTCCATCGGCCCATTCATTCGTCCATTCTTCCATCCATCCATCCATCTCTCTGTCCATCCATTGGTACATCCATCCATCGGTCCATCCATCTATCTGTCCATCTGTCCATCTGCCCATTCATTCGTCCATCCTTCCGTCCATCCATCCATCCGTCCGTCCGTCCGTCCGTCCATCCATCCATCTGCAGTTTGTTTGGTTTTTGTTGTGTTTAAGCTGGTTTAGATGGTCTCCTATCCTGGCTTATTTGGTGTTTAGCTGCACTTTATTTATACTATTTTCTAGTAAGTGCAATGAACTTTCATTAATTTTAATTCGACAGTAACTTTTTAACAGGCATTCTCTGGAAACTCCAATATTGTATTCCTACAATACCAGAGGCTGCAGTAAAAGGACCACAGTTTTAGGATTTCTAAGACCCTAGTTTTTTGCGACATAGCCACCTAGCCAATTCTACTCCAACAGAGGAGACCTGATTAAAACTTCAAACAAACAGAAGGCAAAGACTAGGTCTACGGAAATTATTGAGTTTTTTATTATCTTCCAACCATATTTTTGTCAGGAAACAAAGACTAGATGATGGTAAGTAAAGACAGTAAGTTTATTTAAAGGTGCCCTCGAATGAAAAATTGAATTTATCTTGGCATAGTTAAATAACAAGAGTTCAGTAAAGTTACATGGAAATGACATACAGTGAGTCTCAAACTCCATTGTTTCCTCCTTCTTATATAAATCTCATTTGTTTAAAAGACCTCCGAAGACAGGCGAATCTCAACGTAACAGTCGGGGTGTACGCCCCCAATATTTGCATATGCCAGCCCACGTTCCCAACATTATGAAAGGCATTAGACAAGGGCAAAACGTCTGGATCAACGTCTGAATCAACAGACTAGGTAAGCAAGCAAGAACAACAACAGCAAAAATGGCAGATGGAGCAATAATAACTGACATGATCCATGATATCATGATATTTTTAGTGATATTTGTAAATTGTCTTTCTAAATGTTTCGTTAGCATGTTGCTAATGTACTGTTAAATGTGGTTAAAGTTACAATCGTTTCTTATTGTATTCACGGAGACAAGAGCCGTCGCTATTTTCATTTTTAAACACTTGCAGTCTGTATAATGCATAAACACAACTTCATTCTTTATAAATCTCTCCAACAGTGTGTAATGTTTGCTTTAGCCACGCAGCATAGCCTCAAACTCATTCATAATCAATGTAAACAATATAACAGTATACAATACTCACATAATCCAACGCATGCATGCCGCATGCATGACAAACACTTTGTAAAGATCCATTTTGAGGGTTATATTAGCTGTGTAAACTTTAAGGCACTGTTTAAGGCGAGCGCGAGCTCTGTGGGCGGAGATTTAAAGGGGCCACAGCATAAATCGGCGCGTTTATAATGATGCCCCAAAATAGGCAGTTAAAAAAATTAATAAAAACAAATCTATGGGGTATTTTGAGCTGAAACTTCACAGACACATTCAGGGGACACCTTAGCCTTATATTACATCTTTTAAAAACATAATCTAGGGCACCTTTAAAACAGTCAATGGAAAGCATAAATAACCGACAGATGAGTGAAGACAAACGGGGATCCAACAGCAGGTGATGAGAACAACACACACAAACAGTCACTGATAACGATAATGATGAATAACTTTCCTTTTCTTTCTTGTAGATATTCGAATGGATCCGGAGAAGTAGACTGGAGACGGAGAACTGGAGAAGTAGGCTGGAGACAAAGAACTGGAGAAGGAGACTGGAGACGGGGAACTGGAGTTGAGTCCAAGACGAGACTAGACAAAGACTGTGTGTTTGGTGAGTACTTATATCTGGTGCAGGTGTGATGAGTGACAGGTGGACAGTGATCAGTAATCAGGAGATTGTGAGCGGCGATACTGAGTGAGGGAGAAGACTGGTGATTCTGCGACAGTTTTTAATGTTAGAGCGGGTGTTGCCATTTTAAACTTGAATGTGCAAGGCTTTCGGTGTCAGTAGTCTCTCCAGTTATTATTTAGCTGTGCAAAAACAGTGTATAGTGCTGCTGGATATTGTAAGCTGGTATTTGTTTTCAAATTATTTTAATATATTAACGTACTAATAAACACAGTAGTTTATAGTGCAATTGTTTTACTGTTTACCAAGAAAACTGAATTTCAAACCAGAATATCGTTGCTCATATATTGAAACAAATTAGGTTAAATATTTCAAGAGGGTTACCAATGGGTATCCTACGTTTAGGGGGTTGGTTAGGACAATATATCAACAACTAAATCATTCCTGAAAAATAACAATAATAAAAAAAAAACAGAATTCAATAGTAAGTGCCATACAATAGTAATGGCTGACCATTAGTGATGAACACCTGCTGTTAACAAGCAGAATCACTAAAGGACAGAGAAATAACAAGAACATAAAAAGAGAAACACAAGAACTACAACTGACTTCCAGCCACAGCCATGGATGAAGGAAAAAATAAGAAAAAAGAAGACATTTAATCTCTCAAGATCTCAGCAGAGGATGATTAAACAACTCCACAAACCACATTACCAGCTTCGCTTATTGCAAACCAGCTTGACTTTATTTCTGTCATACGTTTACAGAAGTTCTTATTGAGAATTAACAGAGGTTTAGATGTTTTGATGAGTTTTGAACACTTTTGATCAGTACATAGTCTTTGGGTTACTTTATGATGACGTCACCATAAAATATAGCCAACAATACCTGATCACCTTGCAACAAATAATGTGTTTTTCTTAAACACACAGTTACAGCAGCCAGAGAAAATAAATGTTATAAAGTCAAGGGTCAAAAGCCCAACAAAAGCAAACACTGATTACCGTGATGGAATGTCAAACAAAACATTTTCAATAAAACATCATCTAAACCTCTGTTAATTCTCAATAAGAAATTTTGCAGACATATGACAGAAATAATGAGGTTTTTACCTCATTTTTACCCAAGACTTCCTACTTCATTCTTCAAATGTAAAATTTTACAATGTATGAGAGGTTGTCCTAGTTGGTTAATGAAAGTAGCAGCAGTATGAGCAGGAGAACATTTGACAAATCAGAAAAGGATGCTAAACTAGAGCAGACAGACACAAGTCCCTGGTGACTGGAGATGTTATGTTGTGTTCACTCAATATTGCACTTAAGTGGACATTAACTGATCATGAGTGTTGGTGTTAAGAGCTACCTTTTGGTGAGTGCTTTGTGCTGTGCATTATTTAGTGACTAAATTAATGTGCTTTGACATGATGCGTTCTTGTGTTTGAAATGTAAGCTTGAGTTAAACCTGGATCAGACAACCCAATAGACACAAATCTGCCTTCTGTCATTTGAAGAAAATACTTTGTTTGTCCAGAGCTTTATACAGAGCAGGTTTGAATCTCAAATGATGGAGCAATTAGAGGCACAGAGTTGCTATATTTGTCGGATCACAGAGCCCTAATCTCACATCCGAAGAATAGGTGATTGCTAATCATAAATATGGCTAAACTTTGCCCTCAGAGTTCATGGATATACAAACTAATAAGGATAAACAGAATATGCAAAATTCTTGTCAAATTAGGGCTGTTCCTATAGCCAATAAGCATGTATATCTGGTGTGAGACTTTGACAGTGCTGGCCTTTTCTGCTTAAATGCACAGCTCTTTCAAACCTAAGATTTTTACATGTATTCATTTAGCAGATGCTTTTATAGACAGCAATAAATGAAAAAAAAAAAAAAAACACAAGCCGTCCTTGCAAATTGTATTTCATTTGCTGTTTTTCTCAAATTTTATCAGGCTAATTTTATTTTTATCTATCATATTCCAATGGTTTTTTATGCCACTAAAAATTATGATCACCTTTCATGAGAACCCTTCTTCAAATATAAAAGGCAGTTATGAATAAAAACCCAATTTATACTGTTTTTTTAAAGTATTAAGAAAATAGTTTTTATTTATTTATTCCTTAGACTATTTGATTACACTTAAAGGATTAGTTCACTTTTAAATAAACTTTTGCTAATAATTTACTCACCCCCATGTCATCCAATGATGACATGGGGGTGAATAAATTATGCTTCGCGTCTGGTGTGCGACCCCCTTTAAAGGTGTTTTTGTTCTGATGGAGAAGGGTATGACAGTCTGATGGCACTGACAATACAGGATGGAAGAACCTGTAGTGAATGTGACAGACATAATTCACCTTTGTTATTAAGTGTAGTTCTGTACACCTTGTTTCAGCAAAGTTTGTGTGGCACAGCCTCAAGAAGGACGTTAGGGACTGGGCTAACACCTGTGTTGAGTGCCAACGGGACAAAGTACACTGCCACACTAAAGCCCCGTTAGAACCGTTCCCGGTTCCTGAGAGGCGTTTTGACCACGTAGACGTGGACCTGGTTGATCCTCTGCCCTCCTCTCAAGGTTTCACATATCTGTTAACCATGGTTGACAGGACCACTCGCTGGCCTGAGGCTGTGCCACTGACATCGGCGGCGTCTGTCGAGATGACACGGGCATTTATTGGCACCTGGATTGCCCGTTTCGGCACCCCTTCGGACAGTTCCTCTGACCGAGGTGTGCAGTTCACGTCTGAGCTTTGGGACGCTGTCGCACAGAGACTCGGATTGAGACTCCACCGCACGACTGCATATCACCCGCAGGCTAATGGACTCTGTGAACGTTTTCATAGATCGATGAAGGCTGCCCTGTGTGCCAGCCTCAAAGACAGCAACTGGGTCGACAAGCTCCCGTGGGTGATGCTGGGTATCAGGACTGCACCAAAGGAGGACCTTCAGTCCTCGTCCACGGAGCTTGTTTACAGACAGCCGCTGCGAGTACCAGGGGATTTTGTCCCTACCACCACGATTCCCTGGTCTGCTACTCTCCAGCGGTCTACTCTACTGGATAATGCGAGGCTTTTTGCACCTGTCCCTACTTCCTGTCATGGCCTCCCTCAGTCGCACATCCCCGCTGGACTTCAAACAGCCGACTATGTTTTCATTCGCCACGATGCCCACAGGGGACCGCTACGGCCGCCCTACGAAGGCCCATTCTGGGTTCTGGAGACAGGGGACAAACACTTTGTGGTGGACAGGGGTGGTAAACCGGAGCGACTCTCCATTGACCGCCTAAACCGGCTCATTTGGACGTGGCCAGGCCCATTGACGCGGGCGGCCTCCTGCTCTGCCCCCATCCGTGCTCTCATCCCACCCAAGCCTCCCACACCCCATGCCCCTCACCCGTGTATGACGGTACACCGGCTCAGTGGGTCTCCTCGACCTCCGTACAGCGCAGTCACTGTGGCTGGTTGATACGCCCACCTCCCCATTGACTGTTGGGTTTTTCTGATATGGTGAATTCTGGGGGGACGTGTGTAGTGAATGTGACAGACATAATTCACCTTTGTTATTAAGTGTAGTTCTGTACACATGTTTCTGCAAACTGTCATCGCGGCCCTTTAAATTTTCGGACGTGATGACTAAAACGCTGAACTGTTTGTTTTTCCTTGTGCCCATTGAAGTCCATTATAATTTCCACAAACCATTAGGAGAAAAATTCTGGAATGTTTTCATCAAAAACCTTAACAGAGCAAGGCGAGCATTTCTTTTCTTTTTTATTATTTTTTTAAAATGACTGAAGAAAGAAAGACATGGACATCTTGGATGACATGGGGGTGAGTAAATGATCAGCAAAAGTTTATTTAAAAGTGAACTAATCCTTTAAGTAAACAGAGAGGCTTTTTGAGGTAATTGATACAGAGTTCTGCACTGCTAATTTGCTATAATGTATGTATAATATATGCAGATTTGCCTGTTCCTTCCAAAACCTATGACGGATGGCCGGATGATTTTTGAAAGGTTAACTAATTATTCACACTTCTTATTCTTTTCCTTCATGAATATCATTAGTGATTAATTATTGCACATAAATTGTCATGGCAGCAGCTCCAGTGAGAGCTAGCAGAGTGACTGTTATTGACAGATGTCTGTAAAGGCTGAAAAAACTGTCTTTCATTGCATTTTCTAAAAAATATTGTTAAACAAATTGTTTAAATGTGTTTATAATGTTGTAGAAGGAAGAAAAACATGTTTAAAGCAATTAGAGTAGTGTTGGTTGTTAAATGTCTCCATAGAAACGTGGGAAAATGAGGGACAAGATAGAAAAAACTCTGAACTATTGTTATAGCCTGAGCCAAATCGGGTTGAGAGCTACAGTAGATGATTTACTTTGAACTGCTTGATTGGAAAATTATCAGCCTTAAGCAAGACCCACTGAGTTCCCTGGGCTCTGAAGACCTCGGGGTCTTCACGTTACATGAGAGCGTCTTTCAGCGAGGAAGTCTCTTCTTCAGAGTGAGAAGCAGGGTCAAATGTGAACTCACAGGCTGGAGAGACTCTGACAGTGTTGCCACTTAAATACTGGCTGTGACTGAAAATGAACGATCAATTAACTCACATGAACAATGCAATTAACTCTCTTTTATCTTATATTCTTGCTTTATATTACATCTGCTGATGATGCTTTATTCAGTAACAGATTAGTTAAAAGGATGATTATGATTACAGTCTTTGAATTCTTTGTTCAGTCTTCACTTAGAAATGCAAATGATCTATCTATCTGTCCGTCTGTCTGTCTTAAGCATTTAAAACCCTGATTCAGGATTCTTTGATGGAAGAACATAATTGATTTGAATTAGATTTTTGTTACAATTTAACATTCCTGTATGGTAAGAATAAACCGTGCCTGCTATGTAAAAAATGTAAATGTTAATGCTAAAACTGAAGCATTCTAAGATATTCCAAACTATGTGCATAAACGAACAGATGCCCACTTTTCAGAGAACACTATTTATTTGGAGGACTTTCAAAAAGTGCTTTAGCCATATTACTGGAGTTTGATATGATCATTTAATTTATTTCAACGTGAATTCAGCTCTCATGTACGTTCCCAGACAGCCGTGACTCATAATCATGGGTTGTCTCATTGTGTGTACAGCTATAAACCATCACTCCTACACAGGGCACCTGCAGTTATTACCTGGTTTGTGTGTTTTCATTAACCAGTACCTGTTTTAATCTCTTCACTGCTGAAATTGATGAAATCATCAGCGGTAATGTCAGTAAGTTGCCCTTTTCTCATACAGACCCCCCCCCCATCTCTCTCTTTCCTATGTGGTTGCCATGGCAGTGAGTCACACCAGCACTGTAAAAAATGGCCAAATTCTGACAGTAACATACTCTTTTACAAAACTACAGTTAATGTACTGTAGAAAAAAGTGCATTTTAGGCAATAATTTGTATTATATTAACTTCTGTTAGTATTATATTAACTGCTGTTAATTTATAGCCCATTTTCAACACTTATCAACTGTATTTATGTATTATTTTGTACTGTAGTACGCAATGCATTGTGGGCATTTGAAGCAATAGCACTATTGTGCTGAACAGGTGTTTTACACAATCTGAGCGGGTTGCACAAATCGTCTGGCTTGAGTACAAGTAAGTCTTTGCCTATCCGTGTTCGTGGCCCTCATAACAATATGTGCAGTGTTGCCAAGTCTGTGGGTTTCCTGCGGAATTGGGCTACTTTAAAGCTGCTGTAGGGAGTTTTTAGAAAACATTGACTTAGCCTGAAAATTTGAACAAGCACAACTCACAGGTCACTCCCCCTTGCTCTATGCTGCGCTACAGCCCTCCCTCCACAGCTCCTCCCCCATCACAACGAAGCCTGCCGTGAACACGCAGGCTAGTAAGGCGGATAAACACAGTTATAGCACATTCACTGGTACAGACGAAACATCAACAATATGATTTACACTGACTATGGCCTGCCCATACTTTGACTACAAACTTGGTCCTCAAAACATTACGAATTTTGCAATACATGTAATGTAAATATATGACGTTGCACTATTTATATAAGTAATAAATAGCTAGTATGATAATATAACGGTAACTAACGTTACAGTATGCAAATAATTATTCTATCGATATGTAATGCTAAATAAGGTTTGCTAGTACATTATTTCAGCAACATGACAAGCCAGTGAATTAGTAGGTTTCAATAGTTGCTTTGCACAGTGCGTGACATTTTATCTGTATGTTATGCGGCTAACGTAGAGTTTTGACACCGAGTCAATGGGCTCTGACGAGGAATTCACACCCACAGCGACTTCGAGGAGTCAACGGGCGGGGAGAAGAGGAAGCATCAGGCAGGGGACGGGCAGGCCTGTTTTGAAATGATCTTAGTTGTGTAGTTCTTAAAAAATGAAACAAATCAAGCAGGGATACTTACTTGTCAAGCAGAAATGTGGCTAACTCTGCATCGGTTTTTAATCCTTTCAGGACACGTAGCTCCCTCCACCTCGGAAAAGCCGCTCCGATATTTACCCTCGTTTTATTTCAGGCTCTATCTAATTCTTTCTTTCTGGCTTTTTTATCATCGTCATCTGTCTTTTTCCGTTTACCCGTCGTTATTTTATGAGCAGGTGCCACTCGAGGAATTGGCAGTTTGGATTGTTTGTCCGCCCTAAGCAAAGCTGCGGCACACCGGTAATCTTGAATTTGACGCCTGTACGCGCTGGCGCTGTGCATGAGAGGAGTGTGATCAGCGCGCACGCGAGCTTGATTGACACTGCTAAGACACTCCTCCTGGCTCTGATTGGTTGTTTCTTACCGGGAGCGGTGTATTTCTGCAAATGGCAATAGGACCACTTGGAGGAGCCAGAGGAGTTAGATTTTTTCACAGATTATCTGTCTCATATTTTACTGTCAGGACATAATGACAGGTTTAACAAATATGTAAAAAATACATTTTTACAAAAGTTACCTACTGCAGCTTTAACACTGTTGCTGCAAGTTGTTTTATATGTCTGCAGGATGAAGCAACCCCAAATAACATAATATTTAGCCCCTGGAATGCGAATTTTACCAGGGGAACCCCACCAAAAACGCTGATTTCACCGGGGGACCCGCCCTGAAACGCAGTTGGTCTAGTTTTGGGCCAGTTTTGAGTAGCAATTGGGCAGGTTTTGTTGTGAAAATCTGGCAACCCTGAATATGTGTGGAAAATAGAAGAAAATTAATCGAAGCGTTATAACTATTCTTCTAACTATTGCTAGCTGTGGATGATATGAATTTACAGAAACCAAACCAATGCAGTTTTTTTACCATGCTGTCACACCAGTCAAATCCATCAGATTAAACCAGTGACCTTTGATTTAGGTCAAAGTCCCTTTCAAGGAATGTTTGTTCACTCTGCGGCCATATTTGCAATGACTCTGGGCAGCTATTTTGGGCATCCAAGACCAAGTCCTATCCATTTGAATGAGGGAATCCTGAAATCTCAAAAACTGCTTACCAAACTCTCAATTAAAGGTGCCCAAGAACGTTCTTTCACAAGATGTAATATAAGTCTAAGGTGTCTCCTGAATGTGTCTGTGAAGTTTCAGCTCAAAATACCCCATAGATTTTTTTAAATGCCAATTTTGGGGCATCATTAACAATTTACACTCGGCGCCGCCCCCTTAAATCGCGTGCTCCCTGCCACACCAGCTGTCGACTATATTACAGCGCATTTACAAAGTTCACACAGCTAATATAACCCTCAAATGGATCTTTACAAGATGTTTGTCATGCATGCTGCATGCATGCTTCGAATTATGTGAGTAAAGTATTTATTTGGATGTTAAAGTTTTATTCTGAGTGAATTTGAGGCTGTCCTCTGTGGCTAACGGCTATTGCTACACTGTTGGAGAAATTTATAAAGAATGAAGTTGTGTTTATGCATTATACAGACTGTAAGTGTTTAAAAAATGAAAATAGCGACGGCTCTTGTCTCCGTGAATACAGTAAGATACGATGGTAACTTTAACCTCATTTAACAGTACATTAGCAACATGCTAACGAAACTTTTAGAAAGACAATTTACAAATATCAGTAAAAATATCATGCTATCATAGATTATGTCAGTTATTATTGCTCCATCTGCCATTTTTCGCTGTTGTTCTTGCTTACGTAGTCTGATGATTCGGCTGTGTGCAGCTGCAGCTCCTGGCTGCCCTTGTCTAATGCCTTTTATAAGGTTGGGAACATGGGCTGGCATATGCAAATATTGGGGCGTACACCCCGACTGTTACGTAACAGTCGGTGTTATGTTGAGATTCGCCTGTTCTTCGGAGGTCGTTTAAACAAATGAGATTTATATAAGAAGGAGGAAACAATGGAGTTTGAGAATCACTGTATGTCTTTTCCATGTACTGAACTCTTGTTATTTAACTATGCCAAGGTAAATTAAATTTTTGAATCAAGGGCACCTTTAAATAACAGATTTCAAATCAGCAACAAAATCTGACATAAACTACCCAATAAATGTTGTTTCTTATGCTCAAATAGCGTTAAAAAAGCACATATTTTCCAGCTAAACCAGCCAATGCACATGTGCAGTCCTAAGCGCAAGTCTCAGGTTTCTATAACTAGAGCCTCTAACAGTAGCTGCAGTGAAGCAATGACTTTACCAATCAGTGATTGGCTCTTTTACTTAGAAGGCGGGATTTATTCAGCCACATTGCGTGTTGCAGTTTCTCCCCTTCATACAGTGTTGCCACTTGGCACTTGCCAATAACACTGTTGCCACGGGTTGTTTTTCATGTCCGCGGGTTTAAGCGACCCCAAATAACATATTATTTAGCCCCTGGAATGTGAATTTTACCATGCAGGGGAACCCCACCAAAATGCTGATTTCACACCCTGGAACGGGATTTTTATCGGAGGACCCACGGGTTTTGTTTTGAAAATCTGGCAACCCTTCATTCACAAGTAATAGGAGTGAACTGTCTTTCTATGTCTCTAGTCTTTGTTTAGGTGAAATTATTTTCCATATATCCACTTAACTATGTTTTTATGATTCAGGCATGAAGTGGGCTACCTAAAACAAAGTCTTTTAAGATTTCTAAATGGCCATTGCCCTTTTTGGGCATCAAAACACTATAAAACTCTCATCCACTTGCTGACTCGATTTTGCCCGCTTTATTCTGGATCTAAATTATGTGCACCAGTTGAAAAATGCTGAATGCAATGTGAATTTGACATAAATCACTACTAAATTTTACCATGAGGGCTCTTACTGCCTGGAATTGGCTTAAAGAGATGAGAGTAGATGTGTGAAGATTGATTGAGGGGAGATGAGTCAGCCATGAACCACAAATATGAGAATCATCAGCACTTCAACTGTAGATTCAGCTGAAGGTAAACTGCATTGGCCTTCAAGGATGATGACGCTATAAAACGATGTGCTTTCACTTCTAGGCGAGTGAGCAATTCAACAGGAATCCTGAGAACTCAGTTTTGAATTAAAAGAAATTCTTGGCTAAAGACATGACAGATGCTTCCTCTCTCTTTCTTGCATGCTTTCTTTCATTTCCCCCTCCTCCCTATCACTCTCTCTCGCCCCCTCCAAGTTATATTTGTTCAGAGACCCGAGGTCACATGCAGAAGCTGTATGCTGGCAGGCATGTTTTCAACATGCTGTTCCTTGGCTCTGTTTGTATGATAGAGAACAGATCAGTTGTAGTAGCTGTGACAGATACAAAATAAATAGATTATGAGTATTTGTAATTGTACAGCAATACTGCTAAATATTGTACTCAATCACTACATTTTTTCATCTACAATTTTCAGTTCCACTCTTTGAATCTGAATCCTGTCTGTCCATTAGTGCTGGGATTTTTTTAGTCACTCTTTCTGTAGGCTACATTGGTAGCCAGTTGGTGGCAGCAAGTGACTGTCTTTATGAGCGAGTCATTGAATCATTCATTCAACTGATTCCTTCCAAAACACTGAATAGCTGTCTCATTTTGAAGACTATACACCGTCATCTGCACACGTCATTGAGGATGTCTCGTTTCAGAAAAGACCATTATGAAATTGTGAGGTGTGAATTACTTTACATTTCTGTCTTACTTTGAAAAGTAATGGTTACTTTTCTGAAATGAGACAACCTCAATGATGTATGCGTCCGACAAATGCGAACTCTGGAGGACGCATCCCTTCGAAATGAGACGTAACATGTCATGAATGATACAAGTGACAGTCTGTGACAGACAGTTGAGTCATTCACTCAAATGATTTGTTTAAATATATTATTTTACATAAATTGAACACATTATTAATCTATACACATATATTATTTTGTTACATTATATGCTACCATTCAAAAGTTTGAATCAGTTTTTGAAAGAAGTCTCTTACAGTGCTTGAAATGGGCCAGGTACACACCAGTATACAGTACCAGCACTTCTCTATTTTTCCTTTATAGCATACCGCCAGTTTTCCTTGCATACCAGAACTTCCAACATGTTGCATGTATGGAAGCCTGCTGCATCGTCCCTTCTTCAGGAACGCGTTTTGAACTGAGCATCAGGAGTACAGGTGCGGTGCCGAATTTGATTTTTGAACTCGATTGGTTGATTTTTGATTGACTTTATCACATCTCATAGCCAAGTCATGTCGCTGGAATCTTATCGCATTGTGTCTGGTTAGGACTCAACAAGCCTGCATTTATTAGGTCAAAAGTACAGTAAAACCAGTAATACTGTGAAATATTATTACAATTTTAAATGTAAAATGATTTCTATTTGAATATATTTTAAAATGTAAATTTATCCCTGATTGCAAAGTATATATTATTTTTTTTTGCATTTTTTTCAGGATTCTTGGATGAATAGAAAGTTTAAAAGAACAGCATTTATTTATTTATTTATTAGGAATTTATTAATTAGAAATTCTTTGTAAAATTATAAATGTCTTTACTGTCACTTTTGGTCAGTTTAAACTAAAGCATCATGTAAAACAATATTATGTATTGAATAATGTTAACAAAATACACTGTATGTGTATACATTACATTATATTAACGTGTATATATTAATAATGTATTGAAATGTAGGCTATATAAAATATGCAGTGCAAATAATGCTTTTCTTACTTAGATTTTTTGTCTTGTTTCTAGTCCAAATATCTTTAAAAAAAAAAATGTCTGAAATCAAGAAGCATTTCTAGATTATTAAAAATTATTGTCTTGTTTTCAGAAAAAAATTTAAAAATTAAAAAAAAAGTTTTTTCTTTAAAACAAGCAAAATAATCTGCCAATGGGGTAAGCACAACAATCTTATTTCAAACCGAAAACAAGATTATTTTGCTTGTTTTACGGAAAAACTTGAAAAGACAGTAATTCTTCTTGATTTAAGAATTTTTAGATATTTGGAACTAGAAACAAGACAAAACTCTAAGTAAGAAATGCATTTTTTGCAGTGTGTATATTCCAAAATAATATACTTTATTTTAAAATACAGAATTTATTACTCACTGACAACCCAGCAGGTCAGATAATACATTTTATCAGTGGCTGTGATTTTCACTGAAAGACTCATATCATAATTAATGTTTTTCTGTCTAATTCTGCAGCCTTACAGTTGCGATATATTGAGTCACAATCATGACCAATATCTCGCCAGCATGTTACGCGGGGCGTTAGGAATGACATCTCTGCAGTCTGTCGGTGGAATATCTAATTAACAACATAAAGGAGAAAAGAAAAAAGAGGCCATGACGACAAGGCTCTTACAGATAAAAACTCATTTTCATTAGGCGCAGAGTGACACGCAATCTGGGAACGGCCTTGTGTGAAAAGTTCACTGATAGTCGCTTCGTTTCATCCCTGTTTCAATCTCTGGAATTTCTCCATCAGTTTTCTGCCCATTTGCAGCTCATCAACGGTCCCTCACGAGACATTATTAAAGACGATTTGAGAATATCACACAGGTTATTATCTGGCTAGTAATTACGGAAGCCCGCTCCTCAAAGGCTCAAAAGATTCGCCACAACATTCTCCTGATTTCTCTTGATAAAAAATAATTTAGACCAAATAAAGTCTGTGCATTTTGTGTATACTTCCTTTTATTGAAATTACTTGTCTCTCTCCGTGGACCTGCTTGTCCATCAGTGAGCCTTTGCCTGCCTCTGTTTTGCCTTTGTATTCTTGATCTGTGTGTTTAGTTGTCATCTGGACACGTGTCAGATTCTGTTATTATATTTTGAAATGATATTTTCCATCCGCTATTTCCCCAGCGACTCAGCATGTGGTAACGGCTCAATGGCCCTGCAGGCAGCTGCCTCTGACTGGTCATTTTGTCTGTCACACTTCACTACCTCTGCAACCACTATCTGAACTCTAAAGGTCACTATAAGTTTATGTGTTATACATGTAGTCAGGCATTTGTAAGTGTCTTTTTTCTGACTGTCAGTCTAAAAGTGTGTGCATGAATCTAAAGGGACCAAAGGCACTCAGATCTTGTCATCCTCAGACAACTGAGCAGTTATGAATGTATTTTTGCTGGTCTCTTGCTGTTGCTGATAGGAGGCTTAAAGGGATAGTTCACCCAAAAATGAAAATTCTGTCATCATTTACTCTCCCTCAAGTTGTACCAAAACTGTATGAATTTCTTTCTTCTGCTGAACACAGAAGATATTTTGAAGAATGTTGGTAACCAAACAATTGATGGACCCTGCTGACTTCCATAGTATTTTTTTTCCATACTATGGAAGGCAGTGGGGCCCATCAACTGTTCAAAATATTATATTCTTCAAAATATATTCTTTTGTGTTCAGTAGAAGAAAGAAATGTTTGGAACAACATGAGGGTGAATGAATTTTCATTTTTGGGTGATGGACCAAAATGGCCAAAAAATATCTTGCCACACAGTGGTCAACATTTTTAAATTTGGGGGCCATTTAAAGGCTTTTCAGACTCCCAACAGGCCAATGTGTTGGAAACTATTGCCCATTCATGTGCTCCACAGTGAATCCATTGTCTGATTCTATTAAATTTCTTCTGCTGTTTCCTTTTTCTCCTCAAATATGTTTCCAAATGCCTTATACAACATCAGTGCAATCAAAAATGTAAATTCTATCATTTACCTTCATGTTGACTCAAATTAGTATGATTTTCAAACAAAATCAGATGTTCATTTGGATTTTGATGCTACTCTTTTACATTCAGTGAAAGTCAATCAGGGTAGCGTTTCCCAAAAGCATCGTAAGCCTAAGTTGATCGTAGCTCCATTTGTTTCAATGGAGCTACGATCAACTTAAGCTTACAATGCTTTTGGGAAACGCTGCCCAGAGCCTGCGAATCTAAAAAATGACAAATAGACAACATGAAAGTATGCTATATTCATATATGGTGTACTGTGATCAATTACAGGACAAACTTAATTTGGATCAGAATTATCTACATTTGGAAATCCATTGTTTTGCTATCCAGGACCAGGTAATCCATTTTTTGTACAGGTTTTTCAAAGCAAAATAGCATTAGATCACCCTGATCCAGATACACACTTTTTCATTTTACCAAATCTGGATTACCAGTGCTCCAAATGGGGTTTACATTTCACAATGTAGGCTAAAGGACAACAGAAGGGGAGTCAATGTGTAAAAAGAAAACAACATAAACAAACAAACATCCCCTTCCATTTTTAATTTTCTTTAAACAATCAGACCCCTACAGAGGTAGGGACATGGTGATAAAAGAAAAAAATAAATGGGAGAAAAATATATATTTGAATGCTTTTGCATTCTCTCGCAAAAGTTTTGTGTTCCATCAAGAAATTTGCGTTCATTTGCAAAGAACTAGAAAGTTTTGTGAATACAGTTTCTCAGGGGAAGGCAAAACTTTTGCAAGAGACCACAAAAGTATTAAAATTAATTTTTCTTCCCATTGCCGTGTCCCTTTAAGGGCTCTGTAACCCTCATGTGACTCAGAACAAAAACAAATTCAATAAAACATTCAATAAAGGATGCTGTTGTTAGAAACTACTTCCGACTGGCTCATCTCTGATGATTGTGCCAATGTAGTTGATAAAAAAACACATACATTTTTTGTTTAAATAATTTTTGTTTAATATTGACCGCTATACTGAAAGGCTTAATTGGTAGCCTCTACTTCTAATTTATTACTTTAACAGTTAAACTATACAAGAGCAAAATAAAAATATAAATGTGTGTATATATTACACGATTTTAATTTTGTATTTTTTTGACCAGTTTTAGAGTATGACATTTTTGTTTCTGAAATCTACCCTTCTGCTGGGACCTGGATAATCCTGATTTTTTTTTTTTTTTTTTTTTTTTTTGTATCCCAATCTTACCAAAGGATTGGATTTTGTGATCTAATCTGATATCAGAATCTTATTTTTTCTTTTGAACAACACATTTTCAAGATTTGATACAATCCAGTAGTTGAAATCTGATCATATTACTTTTGAACAACTGGGCTCTGCATGGTCACTATTCAGTTTTATTGTATGGAAAAGAGTCAGCTGGTTGGAAAAGAGTCAGCTGCTTTGGTATGAATGAGAGAGAAACTTGTAACAAAACCCATGTCAGTGAATTCATATAAATGACAATAAATGTATTGGTACAGCATTTCACATCCTGAAAGTGACAGTGAAAGAGGAGGGTTCAGATTTTCAGAAGTGGATAAGTATTAATAGACGTTTTTTTTTTTCTGCAATACTTTGTGCAAAGCGCCAGAGAGGTCAAGGATTTCCTCTTGGAGCGAGCTCTTCAAGTTTGCTTGTGTTCGCTCTGACATTTTCAAGTTTCAAGAACATCCTTAATATACCGAGTTTGACTTCTGATCCCTTGGGAGTCTTGGCCCCGTTATTCTGTCAGTGAGGATTTTTCAGGGAGTCTTTATATCTGCAGGGATGATGTTGTACTAATTCATGCTAGCAAAGTGTTAAAACATGCTAGCAACAGGCTAATTAATGCTATCAAAATGTTAAAACATGCTAATTCATGCTTGCAATGTGCTAAATCATGTTAGCAACATGCTAATCCATACTACCAACCTGCTAAATCATTCTAGCAACATGTTAATTCATGCTAGCAATGTGTTAAAACATGCTAGCAACATGCTAATTAATGCTATCAAAATGTTAAAACATGCTAATTCATGCTTGCAATGTGCTAAATCATGTTAGCAACATGCTAATCCATACCAACCTGCTGAATCATTCTAGCAACAAGTTAATTCATGCTAGCAATGTGTTAAAACATGTTAGCAACATGTTAATTCATGCTAGTAACATGTTAAGCATGTTAACAATCTGCTAATTCATGATTTTTTTAAATTATTCTGAGTAAAACCTTGAAACTTCAAGCTGTGCAAAGTTCAGAAAAGGCTTTGTCAAGCCAACATCAAAGTTTGTCATCAAACTTAAACTCATCTAGTTCAGCTTTACTCTAACCTGTATATAGCTGAGCTAAGGAAACACATCAGATGTAAATACTGTTATGCCGTATTTACGTACTGTATATTACCATTCAAAAGTTTAGGGGCAGAAAGATTTCTTAAAGAAATTAATAATTGATCAAAAGGCGACAGTGGAAAGGAACCCAAACTCCATCAGTTGACAGAAATGGAGAAATAAAAATCTTGGGAGAAAGTAGGCTCAGTCGGGGAGCCATTTCTCCATGGCTAGATGAATGAACATGGTGTGGTTATGATTACAGGCTGCATCACAAGTCAGATTGTGGATCAATATCATTCAGAATATTTCATCCAATTACTTCTGCTTGAAGATTGGGATGCATTATGCCAGTATTTGGTGGGAGGAGGAGTTAAAGATGGCCATAGGGTCTGTGCCGAGGACTTGTCTGGTTCCTGCGGTCTTTGCTGAGGGTCTGTGCCGATGGCTGTCTAGTCAATGAGGTCTTTACAGGCGGTCTGTCTCTAGGGCTCGTCTAGTTGTCATGTTCTCCGCTGACATTCAGGGCTGCTGTGGTCGTCTCTAGGTGCAGGTTCACCATCTGGTCTGGATCTGGACCAGATCCAGATAGACTAATATCAGCATATAGATGCCATTCCTAATTTGATGTAACAAGTACATTGGATGTCATGGGAAGTGTTCCCGGTTATGGTTGACCTAATTTATGCAGCCTAACAATCCTTTAAGGGGGTTTAAATTATTGAAATGTGATAGTGTATTTTGTGTATGCCAAGTTAAAGAAATGGGTGTTAAATCTAGATTTAAACTGACAGAGTGTATCTGCCTTCTGAACAAAGCCTTACTGACAGTAAAGGTTTTTACACTGTAACAAAATAAAATCTATTTCAAATAAATGCTTAATTTTAATTTGCATGTTAGACTGATTTCTGAAAATTCAGCAATTTGCCATCACAGGAGTAAATTGCATTTTAAAATATATTAAAATAGAAATGATTCCGAATTTTAATAATATTTCACAATAGTACAGTTTTTTACTGTATTTTTCAAACAAATGCAGCCTTGGTGAGCATAAGAGAGTTCTTTCAAGAACATTGAAAAAAATCTTACTCAACCTCACACTTTTGAACAGTAGTGTATTTTAAGACATTCACTATGCAGACTGCAGAGTACAAGCTGACTAGAGCTCTGAGTTATTGTTGAGAATATTTAATGTCACCCTGTTAGAGAGTAAATTTCAGTAGGCAAGTTTGGGAATGCAGCAATGAAAAACATGAGACATTGCAGATTGACATTGTGTGTTGTGGACTTCTGCCATGTGTGTACTGGTAAATCCAAGCATTCCTGCCTGGCGTACCAATATGAGCTGCTTTTTTTTTCCATTTATGGAGTCATATCAGAAAAATTTCCTAGTTGCACAAAAATTTTGTTGTCAAATATTGTTTATCTGATGGTGTAGATAGTCAAATGCCAGAACAGGGAGGGATAATCTGGCCAATCACAACATGATCAGTTTACTTTACGTAATTCAACAATTTTTTTCAGCCTGTCTCCTCCACCCAAACTACGGGAAAGCGGGGCACAAAGTAACACTTTTGGACTTTCTCAGTTTGTGTAAATTCACTTGGGGTTCAGAGTATTTATTTTGTCCCACATTAATTTCACACCTGTCCAGTACAATTATGTGGTTTTGATTCATTAATACAGTGTATACTTTTTTCTTGATTTACCCCGAAAGAATGGAAGTGAAATGTGACAACATGCCCCATAGGTGGGGTACATTGTAACATGTGAGGGGCACATTATAACATGACCATACAACAGCTTAAAATGTTATCTGATCTAATAAAAAATATATATATACAAGACAAACTAATATATTTTGTCAATAAAATACAATTATTAACTTTTAATTAAGAAATAAACTATTTTTTTGTGTTTGACAACAAACACGGCAAAACACAGCTATACAGCATAGTTCATAACATAATAATAATTAATAATTTCTGAACATTGACTCTCAGTCTTTATTCACCTTTTTCTCATGGTTTCTCAATAGATTTCATAAAAGTATAGAATAGAATAGCATAGTTCTAATAGGGGCACATTGTAACGCAGTGTTACGATGTGCCCCACCGCCGTAAATGGGACTTAAACCCGGCTTGTGTCTTCTGCTGGTTAGATCAGCATTAAAGAACTATCTCAACTGTTAAATAACAGATATAAGATTAAAATAATATCAGATTTGTCTCATTTTAAATAAACACAAAAAATAGAGATGAAAAATTAACTTTTGCAATGGTTAAATAAATGTCCGGTGATATCTTCCAAAGATTTTTTAATTTTGGCGCAATTTTTTTCTCGATATAGTGTTGATATGGCAACAAGTAAATACACTAAGTTTCGTCATGCTGGCATGTGTGGAAAGTTTTAAACTATGTGTGTTACAACTAACCCCACGTTACTTTGTGCCCCGCGCTCCCCTACCCCATTGTCTCTTATTACGGACAGAAATGTCACAACTTTTTACCTTTTTGCATCTTTTGTGTGCATGATATGGACATATGAAAGATCAGGTTTTGTCAAATTGTGCTAGCAGTGTGCTAAAACATGGTAGCAACATGCTAATTCATGTTAACAATGTGGTAAAACATGATAATTCATGTTAGCAAATGTGCTAAAACATGCTAGCAACTTGTTAAATCATGCTAGCAACCTGCTAAATCATTCGCAACATGTTAATTCATGCTAGCAATGTGTTAAAACATGTTGACAACATGTTAATTGATGCTAGTAACATGTTAATCATGCTAACAACCTGTTAATTCATGCTAGCAACATGCTAACATGTTAGTAACATTTTTTTTACTTTCTCTGAGTAAAACCTTCAAACTTCAAGCTGTTCAAAATTATTTAAACTTTCAGACCAGGCTTTGTCAAGCCAACATCAAAGTTTGTCATCAAACTTAAACTTTATCTAGTTCAGCTTTACTCTAACCTGTATATAGCTGAGCTAAGGAAACACATCAGATGTAAATACTGTTATGCTGTATTTATGTACTGTATATTACCATTCAAAAGTTTGGGGTCAGAGCATTTTTTAAAAGAAATTAATAATTGATCAAAAGGCGGCAGTGGAAAGGAACCCAAACTCCATCAGTTGACAGAAATGGAGAAATAAAAACCTTGGGAGAAACTAGGCTCAGTCGGGGAGCCATTTCTCCATGGCTAGATGAATGAACATGGTGTGGTTATGATTACAGGCTGCATCACAAGTCAGATTGTGGATCGATATCATTCAGAATATTTTATGCAGTTCCTTGCTTGAAGATTGGGATACATTAAAGTCACAGAAAAGTCACAACTTTTTACCTTTTCGCATCTTTTGTGTGTGCGATATGAACATGTGAAAGGTCTTGTTTTGTCTTCATTCTAAACTGAAAATGAGAAGCACATTTGAAACATGTGATCATCAGTTACAGTAGTAAAATATGTGATATACAATGTGGTCTAAATGCTGAAGTGAAAATGCTTCTATTTAGCATTTTTGTAATTTAATGAACCTTTTCATTATATATGATGATGAAAAAGTGTCTTAACGCTGCCTTCACTTGCTCCCTGAACTATCGTAAATACGAGTTTGCTAGGTAAAAAATTGCACATGAACACCCTCCCGTAATCACGACTTCAGAAGTGGGAATTATCAAATTTCCGATAGCACGTGTTGTGAAGGCAGCATAATATACACTACCATTCAAAGGTTTAGGGACATTATGTTTTTATAAAGAATCGAATATTATATATATATATATATATATATGCAGTATATATATATATATATATATATATATACAGTATATATATATATATATATATATTCCAAATAAATGCTGTTCTTTTGAACTTTCTATTCATCAAAGAATCCTGAAAAAATGATCACGTTTTCCACAAAGACATGCAGCACAACTTTTTTCAACATTGATAACAATAATAAATGTTTCTCGATCACCAAATCAGCATATTAAATTGATTTCTGAAGGATCAGAAAAAAATTCAGCTTTGCCATCACAGGATATTAAATTATTAAAACAAAAAATAATATATTTATAATTCAAATAACATATTACATATATTATATTAATAATATATTAAAATATGAAAACAGCTCATTTAAATTTTATAACACTTTCTATTTGTATATTTCTCCTTTTCCCTCTTTAATCAGCTCCACCCGATGCTCGTGTTCTCAGAATGGTTCACAAATGATCCAAAGAGCATCATGTGTTTCAGACAGTGGAAGCGAGCACACACTTTTGTACAAAGTAGCTCGATGTTTCAAATTGCTTAGACTAGTGACCTAAAAATAGAGTAGAATATTAAACATTTCTCATTCACTTTCCATCACAATGTTTCTTTGTATAAAATTGCTTAAAATCCTAAAATTGTGTTTATTTTGACATTTAAATTAGATTTGGAACCCCAGATTTTCAGCGTGGATTTCACTGTATATTTCTACAAAGCTCTAAAAACAGCAATTTTCTCAGAGTATAAGCTGCAGTCTTTATGTCAGGCAGACTTTGGCAGACATGTCAAACGAATGAAAATTGAGACATGTTCTCAAGTGCTAACAGCTATGTTTTCTGTCTATAATAGTGCTATGAGAAAGTCTTTTCCAATATATGGAGAAAGGGGAACAGTTCTTAGTGTTGGAGGTCCCAATGAGGCTTATTTCTCAGGAATGATTTGGTTTATATTGCCTCTTTCACCTCACCATTCTAGGCGACAGTACGTGTGCATTTGTGCAGTTATTTTTTAAATCCACCATGACCCTGACACACATACAGTAACTAAAGAATGGCACCCCTTCTACCTGCTGTTTTCCCCCGAATCACAGGCACTTACTCTCTCTGTCTCTTTTTCTTTCTTTCTCCCATCCATCGATCAGCATGCTGTCTCTGTCCCCAATTTCCCTCCATCTTTTCAGTTACTCATAGTCAATGCACATGCTTTGTCTCTCCTCTTTTCAGTTGAAGCAGCTCAATCCCCAAATCAATGTCCTCTCCATTCTTTCAAATGCAGGGAATTTGTTTTTCATGCATCTCTTTGAGCCATTTGATGGAGCCAGAAAGGGGTGTTGGATGTTGAGGGCAGAAAACGAAAACCGAGTGAGAGAGTCATCTTCTGTGGAGAGCGAAAAACATAATTGGAGTCCAATTCAAAAATAGAGCACTCAGAAAACTGCTGGTTTTATCACTCTTATTGCTGTTTTCTTGTCTGCGCTATTTGAGAGAGTGGTGTGACACACGTTTTAAACTCTGAATAGTGGCCTATCGTGCTACAAAGGAAGATATTGCATGGACATAAATGTAGATAAATCAGAAGTTATTTCGTACAGATCAGAAAGCATAAAGCCATTATGAACAAATGCAACAGTGCACACAAACAAGAGTTCTGAAAGCACGATATCACAGGAAATGGGAATGTTGTGTTGTGGTTCCTTCCGTATGCTGTGTTGAAAACCAACACCTTTGATGTTCCCGGTCAATGAGGCCTACAGGTCAGTCAGTTTCAAAAATAAATACAAAGCCTGTCCTAACTGAAAGAAAACAAGTTGGCAAAAAGATTGAATCCATCCAATATTTGGCGATAATATAGCATAACGAGAGATTTATAAGCTATTTTATTGTAGGCCGGTCATTTTTGTCCAGGAACACCACAAGTGTGACTTTGTGCCATTTTGTACAAAATAAAAGCATTTCAAAACAAACTTCCTGGTTAAACATTAAAGCACACTAGTGTGATAAACAGTGCATTTCTTTCATATTTTATTGAATATTGACAACATTTTCCACAAATACTGCTTTTTCACTCAAGAAGCGGAGGTGCATAAGCTCAGATCAATAAGGCCTATGATCAATCAGTTCCAAAAAGAAATACAAAACCTTTCTTAATTGAAAGAAAACAAGTTTGAATCCAGTATTTGGTGATAATATAGCATAACAAGATATTTATAAGCTAATTTTTTATTCCAGTCATTTATGACTGGGAACACCATGTCACCATTATGTTCAGTTTAGTTTTGTTCATAGACTTTTAGTTTGCATTTCTTCAGTTCCTGTGTTCCTTTGTTTAGGCAGGAACACACCAAGCTGATGCTGACGAACTAGTGGCGACGAAAGCAGACTGTGGGGTTGGCTCACGTCGGCAGCGTCTGGGTCCAAAGTTGGCCTGACACACCAAACCGATGCTCGACAGCTGACGGCCAAGTAGCACGTCCATTCTGCGCCTGCGCAAGATGAAATGCCTTTCCGTACCAGCAGGTGGCAGTAGCTGAACAGCCAATCAGAATGATCAGATGGCCTGATGAGCTCTGACACTGATTCAACATGTCGAATCGGCCGAAAAAAAGCCGATGAGGACCAACTTCAGCCAACGGTGCGGAACACACTGAGAAAACTTAGTCGGCCGATGAACAAAAACTGCCGATGGCCAAACTGTTGGCTTGGTGTGTTCCTGCCTTTTGATTTTCCCACCTCTCATCTGTTACCATGGACACTAACTATCATCACAGCTGTTCATCATTTAGTTCCTCCCCATTGTGTACTTAAGTTCCTCCTGTTCACTTAGTGTTTGTCTGGTCTTGTTTATGTTATGGTGTGTTTCTTTGCCTTTGTTGGATTACTTTGCATGTTTGGATTAAACTTCATATTGGATTTTTTTTTTTATCCGTCTGACTCTTCGTCTGTTTGTTTGCTATACACACACATGAAAATGTGACATCACAAGTATAAGAAGGGGAAAAAATCCCCAAAAGTACAAAAATTATCAATAAAATGTTGGTAAGTATTAGTTAAGTATGTGAGCTATGTGTGAGCGAAGTCATTAAGGCCACATTCAGCAGCAGAATACGGTTGTCAGTCCTGTATTTGAGTTCTTAAAAGAACACTCCACTTTTTTTGAAAATAGGCTCATTTTCCAACTTTCCTAGAGTTAAACAGTTGAGTTTTTCCGTTTTCGAATCCATTCAGCCAATCTCTGGGTCTGGCGGTACCACTTTTAGCATAGCTTAACATAGTTCATTGAATCTGATTAGACCGTAAGCATCTCGTTAAAAAATGACCAAAGAGTTTCGATATTTTTCGTATTTAAAACTTGACTCTTCTGTAGTTACATCGTGTACTAAGACCGACGGAAAATGAAAACTTGCTATTTTCTAGACCCGATGTGGCTAGGGACTATACATATATATGCGTAATATCATTGCGCCTGCTGCACCCATGGTATGGCAGCAAAGTTCCTTGCTTATTATGCCGGAATGAGAGTATAGTTCCTAGCCATATCAGCCTAGAAAATCGCAACTTTTCATTTTCCGTCGGTCTTAGTACACAATGTAACTACAGAAGAGTCAAGTTTTAAATAGGAAAAATATCAAAACTGTTTGGTCCTTTTTGAGAGAGATGCTATTGGTCTTATCAGATTCAATGAACTATGCTAAGCTATGCTAAAAATGGTACCGCAAGACCCGGAGATCGGCTGAATGGATTCGAAAACGGTAAAACTCAACTGTTTAACTCTAGGGGAGTTCCTGTAATACGGTTACGTTCACAGTATGGTTATTTACGGGAGTGACAACTGCATTCTATAACCGAACTCTCACCCGTAAATTGTCAGGACTCACAACCGCATTCTCGAAATATTTGCGCTGTGTGAACGAAACCGTACTGGACAACTAGTTGTCTGTCACGTCATTCAGTGCGAGAGAGCCGATCTGCTAAGGTGTTTTGTGTGTGGTTTCGCTTTCGATAACTTACAGCGACAGAGATATGAGCTTAAGGTGTTAGATCCAGTCACTGTTCTCCACCGGAGCGGCTTCCCTCAGTTTTGTTTTTCTTTTCCAAATTCAAATGCCGTGCCGTGCGCTAGACGTCGCAAAGGACGTGAAATGCGTGTGCAGCGGTTAAAGACTCCGGCTAGTGCGTGTTTACATGCTGCTGTTGTTTAATGAAGTTTTGATGGATGAACTCGCGGTTCAATTAGTCTCTTGTCATGTCAAAAGTGATAATACTTGTCAGTTCTATGGACCTCGCCATCTTTAATATTATGTTGGTCACTGTCATTATGTTAGCTGCATGTTCATACAGGCAGTGTTCCAGACGCTACTGTAAGCTGCTGTGTGAACGGGACATTTCAAGACTCACACCTGTAAGTAAATGTGGTTGTCAGTCCCAAAAACTGACAGTGTGAACATGGCCTAAGTTTTATTCCAATGCTATAACATTAAAGGGTTAGTTCACCAAAAAATGAAAATAATGTCATTTATTACTCACCCTAATGCCGTTCCACACCCTTCGTTAATCTTCGGAACGCAAATTAAGATATTTTTTGTTGAAATCCTATGGCTCAGTGAGGCCTGCATAACCAGCAATGACATTTCCTCTCTCAAGATCCATAAAGGTACTAAAAACATATTTAAATTAGTTCATGTGAGTACAGTGGTTCAATATTAATATTATAAAGTGACAAGAATATTTTTTGTGCACCAAAAAAAACAACAAAATAACGACTTATATTGTGATGGCCATTTTCAAAACAGAGCGTTATGAATCTTTTGTGTAAAATCAGCAGTTCGGAGCGCCAAAGTCACATGATTTCAGCAGTTTTGCGGTTTGACGTGATCCGAATCAAGATTCGACACAAAAGATTCATAACACTCCGAAGCTTAATGAAGCAGTGTTTTGAAATCAGCCATCAGTATATAAGTCATTATTTTGTTGTTTTTTGGCACACCAAAAAAATATTCTCTGAGCATTTTTGGGAAAAAGAAAATGACACAAACACAACATAAGTGTAGAGGTCTACGAGAGAGACCCTTCTGGAACAGAAATCTGATGGCAAAGGTCACTTTAACAGCCATTTCTGTTCCCCAGGCAGGAGCACAGATGCAACAAGAACCAAGTTCTTTCAGAAACCTCAGGAGTGCAATCGTGAACTAACATGCAGTGATGCATATGTGCATCACACACTTCATCTGTAACAGTTTTGTTGCTCACAATGGTGAACACTATAGGACACTACTTAAAACAATGTAATAAACTGCTTATACGTACCATGTATAATTTCTGCACCAAAGGCATCTGTAAAAATAACTGGATTTTTATACTTTTGGATAAAACCATGTTAGGGTGTTGCAGTGGTGTTCTGGGTGGTTACTAGAGCATTGATAGGGGTTTGCTAGGGTGTACTGAGTCATTGTTATGTGGTTGCTTTCTAGTCCACCCCCGAGTTTACATAATATTTCCTAGATATGGCTCTTAAAGGGATAGTTCACCCAAAAATGAAAATTCTGTCATCAATTACTGACCCTCATGTTGTTCCAAACCCATAAGACCTTCATTCATCTTCAAAACATAAATGAAGATATTTTTAATAAAATTTTTAATAAAATTTTAATAAATCCATTTACAGCTGCACAACTACCATGTTGATGCTTCAAAAAAGTTCATAAAGAGATCCTAAAACGAATCCATATGAATCAAGTGGTTTAGTCCAAATTTTCTGAAGAGACACGATCACTTTATATGACGAACAGATTGAATTTAGGCTTTTATTCACATATAAACATTGATCAGCGAACATAAACAGAAGCTCAACCAATGCATGAGAACAAACCTTTTGGGAAGAATGAACCTCATTGGTTCTCACACGTCAAGCAAACATGCTTGAGCTTCCGTTTACCACAACTGATGTGTGTGTTGATGAATGTTTACATGTAAATAAAAGCCTAAATTAAAATTGGTTCAGCATATAAAGTGATTGTGTCACTTCAGAAAATTTGGACTAAACCGTGCAATTCATATATGGATTAGTTTTATGATCTCTTTATGAACTTTTTGAAGCTTCAAAGTGGTAGCTGTCAATGGAGGGACAGAAATCACTCAGATTTCAGTACAAATATCTTAATTTGCGTTCCGAAGATGAATAAAAGTCTTACAGGTTTGGAACGACATGAGGGTGAGTAATTGATGACAGAATTTTAATTTTTAGGTGAACCATCCCTTTAAGGTAACAAACTGTAAAAAATTTATATCTGTACCATATATTTGATATATTTATACGCTCTTTCTCTTTCTTCCAGCCATGTCTTACTATTTTATTCATTGCCCCACTTTAACCCAGGCTGGTTGAGTCCATAAAAAGCAGGTGTTGTAGACACAGGACATCCTGCTCACGTGGAAGGGGTTGTCATCATATTCCTTCACACTCGAGTGCTCAGTGGAGCCAATTGCACACAGCAAAAGAGATGAGGAAAATTGCACATGACCCAGATAATCTGGGTAGACTCTCTGACAGGGCTTAATTTAATTACAGGGCAATTAAAGATCAGTATTAAGCAGCGAGAGGTTGGCCCCACCACAGAGTTGATGATCTCCCACAAGGCATCTACCTGCTGGCATGACAACCACTCACAGGCACGATGCATTACACGCTGCTAGGGGGAGAGTTAACTCGAGAAGTAGTTGATGTTTTGAGGTTACATGGCAGGCAATTTAGCATTTTTGTATAATGCCATTACATTTTCATTTTCAAATTGTTGAATACATGATATGTTATGTTTAAAGTCATAGAGGCAAACGAAAAATGAATGTTAGCTCCCTATACACATTAAGCAGGGAGGGTAGAGACGTGTCTCTAAATGTTCAAACGAAACCTGCACCACCAGATTGACCTCTCGATACACACATAAAAACAACCAGAGCGCATAAACGATGGTAATAACATCAGACTCTAGCACTGAGCCATCATTTTATCACACCAGCTCCTGGTACACACAAATAAAATGCAACAGAGCCCAGCAGATGTGTTTTCTGCCCCTCACAACTGTCAGCAGATGTTAACAACTTAATTTATGGCAACTTAGTAGTTTTCCATTTCTGAGACATTTCTGACACTTCCATCTGCTTGGCCCTCCAGGTTTTTATTATTATTTTCCTAACTAAACAGAGGCAGAGAAAAGCCCCGAATTAGGCTTACTGACAGTAGGTGTCATTGATCTACGATTACTTATAGTTGAATTGAGGTGGCCTGAGCTAGCCCCAACAGCCGTCAATCACTCCTCTCACCTCAGCATCTCCTGGGGGCCAGAAGGAGTATTTCCTCCAGAGCAGAGCTGAACCGTGAGATTAAGTGTGACAATTTCCCTGCCGCCACAGCGCAAGGGCTAATCCATTTCCCATCAGGAATCGCCGGGAGTGTGCAACATTTGTTTCAGAAGAACGCAAAACTACTGTACACCTGTGCTACCCACAGATGTGAGTCATATAGATCTTATAGATGAATTTATTTTGATTCACAACAGTGAGTCATACCTCATATCTCTCTCTCTTTTCTGTGTATATGTGTTTCAAAAGTGCTCCCTACTCAAAAACTGCCAGGCGCAGGTTTTAGTGTCTCAGGAGAAAGCATGACGCAAACAAATGTTTTGAAAGTCAAGCCAGGCGAACAGTATCACAACAACACATCTTTAGAAGTAAAAGTTAGTGGAGATTAAAAAGCATTTTGAGTCTTTGCCACAGTGCACTGCATGTCAACGATTCTTTATCACTTTGTGCAGATGTACAGTAAGATTATCAAGTAACTTGGATTATCACAATATAATCTATACAGTGCTCAGTGTAAATGAGTACACCCCCTTTGAAAAGTAACATTTTAAACAATATCTTAATGAACACAAAAACAATTTCCAAAATGTTGACAAGACTAAGTTTTATATAAAATCTGTTTAACTGAAAGTAAGGTTAATAATATAAACTATAATGTATATATTAAAAATGTAAACTTAGAGAACAAAATTTTCAGTTTTATTCAAATTAGGGTGATGCAAAAATGAGTACACCCCACAACAAAAACTACTACATCTAGTACTTTGTATGGCCTCCATGATTTTTAATGACAGCACCAAGTCTTCTAGGCATGGAATGAACAAGTTGGCGACATTTTGCATCTATCATTTTCCATTTTTCAAGAATGACCTCTTTTAGAGAATGAATGCTGGATGGAGAATGATGCTCAACTTGTCTCTTCAGAATTCCCCAAAGGTGTTCGACTGGGTTCAGATCAGGAGACATACTTAGCCACTGAATCACTTTCACCCTGTTGTTCTTCAGAAATCCAACAGTGAACTTAGATGTGTGTTTAGGATCATTGTCATGTTGGAAAAGTGCACGACGACCAAGGGCACAGAGTGATGGTAGCATCTTCTCTTTCAGTAGAGAGCAGTACATCTGTGAATTCATGATGCCATCAATGAAATGCAGCTCCCTGACACCAGCAGCACTCATGCAGCCCCACATAAAGACACTGCCAACACCATGTTTCACTGTAGGCACCATGCATTTTTGCATTTTTACCTTTGCGACACCATACAGTTTTGAAGTCATCAGTTCCAAAAACATTTATCTTGGTCTCATCACTCCAGAGTATAGACTCCCAGTTTTCATCTTTGTCAGGATGGGCCCTGGCAAAGTCAAGGAGGGCTTTTTTGTGCCTGGGCTTTAGGAGAGGCTTCTTTCATGGACGGAACCCATGCATGCCATTCTTCTGCAGTGTACGCCGTATTGTGTCATGGGAAATAGTCACCCCAGTTTGGCTTTCTACTTCTTTAGATAACTGCAGTGAACTTGCATGCTGATTTTCTTCAACCCTTCTCATCAGAAGATGCTCCTGTCGAGGTGTTAACTTCCATGGATGACCTGGACGTCTATGTGAGATGGTTGCAGTTCCATCTTTTTAAAATTTTTGTATCACTTTTGCTACAGTATTCTGACTGATAAGTAAAGCTTTGCTGATCTTCTTGTAGCCTTCACCTTTCTGGTGTAAAGAAATTATTTTCTTTCTCAGGTCTTGTGCCATTTCTCTTCCATGTGGTGCCATTGCTGACAGCATGAAATGGGAAGGGGTTTTAACACCCTTTTATAGTCAACTGTCTGCTGGACACCTGTGTAATGAATAATTAGACTCACCTGTGGTTAGGGTGTAGCCTGACTACTCGCTTCCTACTTCCGCTCATTTCTTTCGTTCTGTACTCAGTCTGATACAGCGTCAGAGCTTTGTGTTTGCCACCGGTTGGAAACAGCCGGGCCAATCAACGAACAGAGGGCGGGCTGAGAGCCGGACGTAGATGCTAAGCGCCGAGTTTTACATTGTAGGTTAGAGAAATCGAAAACCGAAACGACCGCGGAAATGGGAAACGAGACACGGGATGCAAACTTCGGGATGCATTAACTTCGCATAATCTGCAAAAGTCGTTTACAGCCATGTTCACTCCGGTATTTCGCTCACATCATCATGTGTTTACAACGGGTTTACAGTGGAAGTTCAATCATAGATTTGAGTTCGATGCATGATGTCTGTGCTTCGATGCGGCTGTACAGGCGGATAACATACGTCATAACTAAACGTATCTGATTGGCTTACGGGTAACCAATGATTTTAAACTTCAGACAAGCGTCCCCTAGCGAGAGAGAAAACACTTCTCTATTATGCCATTCCAGACTCTGTCTACGAAGCAAAGTTAAGTAGCAGAGTCTGGTATTACCAGGCTAGTTAGGGTGAGCACCTGGCTATTGAGCTGTTGCGGGACAGTAGTTTTGATTTTGCGGGACAATGCGGGACACGTGTGAGACAGATACATTTACAACTATTACGCTATGTAAATATTGATTTACATTTGTTGGCAAACTTGTTTCTGGCGCTAAAAAAAAAAAAAAAAAAATGAAATGTTGCGCTTCTGGCAACATTAAATCCTGGTAAGGAGACAATTCTAGATTCATGGCTGCACATGTAGGAGAACAACGCACATGTAATATCTGAGCAAGAGCGCGCGCGCGTCCAGTTTTGTGTGAGAAGGTAATCCGTCTGTGAGCGGAGAGATTCCTGCTCGCTCATTTGATGTGCTCGTGTTACAATAATGCGCTTTCGACATTTTTCATTATAACAACGCTATAGAACCCGCAGTAAATTAACTATTAACGTGAGAAGAAAGTCGTGTCTGAAAGACGCAATAAATTTTTTATTGGTTAAAACAAATGGAGAATATCTAATGTTTTTCCGTAGGTGCTCGACCATTTCCCTGGGTGGCGGTTTGAGCATCCACGGGATCGGCGCATGTTCGTTGGAAATATTTAACATCAGGATGGATGATTACATGTTTTAAATCATCAGTTTGGGCAGCTATGAGCAGCTTTGAGGTTCTTATCCAGTATGTGAGATGAAATTCCTACTGGTGAGCTGTGTTTACCGACTTTGATGAGGCCCGCACTTAGCTATTCCTTTGCGCTGTCCACTCAGTTGACATCGGCGGGAAAACCTCTCTCTATGATTAAAATCAATTGAGAACAAACATATATTTAAGTTGATAAGAGTGGTTGCTAAGACTGACGCTGCAACATACACACTTAAGTGGTGCATCATCGACATACCTATGTGGTCAGCTGTATGTTTTCAGGAATTTTACAACGGCTTCGAAATGCGGCTCAACCAATCAGAATCCGGAACTATCCATTTTATAATGACCAATCAATGTCAAGTATTCCAGAAAGCCACATAACAAATCACCATATAAAATTATCTATTTAAAAAATTTACTCGTCATATCAAATAAAATATTTTTTAAAAGTAATCGACTGACATACGTAATTATAAAAAATAAACATAATTGATCATGTTTGTAGTTTGAGTATTGAAAATTATATTTTATAATAGTAAGTATTATATCATTATGATTTATTTTTCTATAGGCTAATTCTCAATAGAATTGTAGCTAGCTACACCTTAATAGATTCGGTCAGAAGGAAAATGCTCAACAGGAGCTGCTAATGTGCTGTCATGAAGCCTTCCTGCAATCTTCCATCCTCTGATGGATGTTTTTCTCCGTCTGGCTCTGCTAAAGGGCTCTGGAGGTCATTCTCCTACTCAAGACGTGGTTATCACCACTCCACGGGCATGCAGCTGTCTTTGTGCCAGTGTTTCTGCCATGTTTAATTCATAGAGCCAGTCTGGCATGTGACTGCCTTTGAATAGTTACACACAACGCTAAACCCTGAAGCTCTCCAGCAAGCCTCCACAATACACCACTACTCTCACTCGACTTGTTTTGATATTTTCATCATCTCTCACAGGGGTGCCCTCATTCACTAAACCCTTTTTTTTCCCACAATGCTTCGCAAGATTCATTTTCTTTGCTGATTAAAAATTAATTGTGGCATATGAATATATTAGCCTAAGTATGAATATTATAATAAGTGCATTGTTTTTTATAATTTAATAATTAACAGTAGTAATGATTTAAGTGAGTGATTTTATTTACTCATCTTTCATTTATCACACAGACACACACACACACACACACACACAAAAATACTTCTCTTGAAAAGGAATTTGAATGATTTCCTTTCGTCAGGCGCAGCAAAATGTTCCAATTTAAAAATATAAAATGTGAAAAGCTATACGCAAGCGGAAATAGGGTTAGACTTGTTTCCATGGCTACTTGTTCATTACTTTTCACAAGGTCCCATGCACTATGCAGGTTCAACAGTTTAGTGTATGTGTATTTTTCACTTCTGATCTGTTGGTAGTGGCTGAAATTGTTTATTTTTTATCACTCAAATATCTTCAGAATAGAATGTCTCACAGGATCAATTCACTAGAAGTCTTCTTACACCTGCTGTCATTCACAAAACGCAATTCCCTCTTACAGTACGTCTGACATTCAAGTCACTCCATGTAGGAGAATGTAACATGGGGAATTTCTTAACCTGCACACAATCCGTGACTAAAGTAACCTTGTCTATCGCCATGACGATAAACACCCCCACAACCTGTCCGCCCCTTGCATTCGTCAACTTGTGGCTAAACCAGTGTGGAACAGAAGGTCGACAGAAATCACATCCAACTTACTTTGACAAAAACAAGCTAATGAATAAATCATGCAGCTTTCCACACAATAGCTCAGTGCTGTTTAGAAAATGACCGGTTTATAATTTTTTTTTTTTTTTTTTACATTATGAATATGACTTTTTTCATATTACTTTCAAATAACTACAAATTATTTTATCATTTGTGTGCAAATCACTTGGTTGGTTTGTTTGAAGCATTGATTTTCCTGCTTGTTTGTCTGTCAGCAGTTTAATATTTAATGACACTTCCTTGTTTTTTAGTTTACGAGAGTTGATCTCATATTTTAAATATTTATCTGCTACACGCAGTCTTCTAAGTTTTATTCCTTCTAGAAGGCCTATTCAAATTCATCCAGATTTTTTTCTCCTTCATTTTGCTCTAATAGTATTTCTGTGAAGCTGAAAGGCAGCATATTTTTAACCTTTAAAGCTTTTGCTATATTACATGGGCTCTCAGTACGTCTGCTGGAGATAGGTATATACTTCATTGTTATTTAATTGCTATATACTTAATAATTCCTTTCAATCCCTTACATTTTTTGTATCGCAAATGTACCAAGAACATGTCTGTAATCAGACAGTATGAGATCATACGACTGATGTGAGCATGTGAAGTGCTCTTTTTGTTTGTCTGTACTGGATTTGTGTGTGTACGCCTTCCCTAAAGCGCAGCACCCATATGTTTGAAGTGCCATCCTCTGTCTGTTGTCTAACAAAGCACATGTATCCCCCAAGCTTGTGTCCTCCACATTTAAAAACACAGGCTCTCAGCTCACCCTCATAGTCCTTTATTCTTCCTACACTTTATTTAAAATAACCATACAACTCATTGTCTTGCCATCAACATTGTTATTGTGATCCATGCAGCATAATCAGCATGGTAATCCAAAACAGATCATTCAAGTGTGGACATCAAAAGAGTGGACCTTGAGCTCAAGAACAGTTGAGCAGCTTTAACAATTGCTATTTCATTACTGTTACTGCCTTGTGAGAGACGAGCAAGTGCACTTGTGTTTGCCATGAAAGGAGAGGTCATGTTATTATTCTGATCTCTGTACAAGTGCACAAGACAAGTACACACGGTACAAGACGTTCACCACTTTGAAATTTGGTTTCTTTTTTCTAAAAATGGCCATGGGAGCAGCTGTGATTTGGCTGTGGCCTTATAGCGGAGCATCCAACTAAACAGACTAAGCTTTGAAACACTGTTGTTCAAAAGTTTGGGGTCAGTGAGAAAGAAGAGTAATACTTTTATTCAGCATGGATACATTAAAAGATAGTTCATCCAAAAATAAAGATTCTGTCAGCATTTTCTCACCCTCAAGTTGTTCCAAACCTGTATATATTTATTTGTTCTGCAGCACATAATGGAAGATATTTGCAAGAATGTTTGTAACCAAGCAGATCTCGTAGGTTTCTCACCTGAGGGTGAGTAAATGAAGACAAAATTTTCATTTTTGGGTGAACTATCCCTTTAAAGGTGTAGTGGAAGACCTTTTTTTTTTTTTTTTTTGCAGTGGAAGACCTGGGAAATGCTAACATTAGCCTGCTAGCATTGAAAGCATACGATCCCACCCTCCCTGCAAATCGCCGTCCAAAGCCACGCCTACTCAAAAAAACATAAACGTGCACCGCACACACACAGCTGCTCTCTGCAAAGCTTCATGAGACACAGCATTAAACTACCTCATGTCTCAAAGCACATAACATTACAATAAAAATGAACGTAAACAACTTACTTGTACCTGACTGCTGCAGATTAATTTCGGTGTTGATACTGTTGACATGGAAACGCATAATTCCGAGTCTGAAGACACGAACTGCTCCGGTTAGAACGCCACGGGTTGCCATCTCTTAATTACGGTATGGCACGAACGTAAGCTCGTTGTTTTGATTCGGTAGGAACTGTAAAAGGTGACTGCTGTTTGTTTGCAGTGCTCCATGACTGAGGTCTGTCTGTATAAACTCTGCATAGCATGAAACGCTCATTTTGGACCGAATATAATAATTGGATGAGCGTTTTATGGTCCTGTGCCTTCCACAGACGATATTTATTTATAAAAATACATTTAGGCACAATATGTAGGATTTTTGGATTAAAATATCCAAAAACCATAACAGTGTTGTATATTTTGTTGACTGGTGTATGTACATTATCCCAAATGTTTCCAAGAATGTTTAAATCCACAGAAATAAGCAAATTTTTACCAGGACATGGACGTGTCCGACGATCCGTGCGTTGTCTATCAATGACGTCATACCCGCATTACCCTCGATTTCCGATTTTATTTTGTAGAAACCATGGAAACACCAAAGACGCTTTAATATTTTACATGTTTTATTATTGTCTGGCTATCACCAGATCAAGCTCAATTTAAAATTGAACATTGGTCTGGGGAGTTTGCTATGTATTTTCTACTGCACAAGAGGCATGATCAACGAGCATTATTCACGCAATTGGATAGTCCTTCAACCAATCAGATCAACGATCCGGGTGACGTACTTTGCAGAGCGACGCGAAAACTCCAGACAGGTTTAGTTTGTATTGGTTTGTAGCATTGATCAGCGGTTTGCAGAAGCAGCAATGGCATCGAGCGATTTTTGCAGGTTGTGCAAAAAAACATGAAAGTGAGTATTTACACCCACTCGAGTGATTTGTTTGCTAAACTAAAGAAGTCATTCAGCATTGTCGAGAGGTTAAAAGGAATTGGATTGACGGTCGTGCTTGCCGTCACTGCTCTGTCGTCATCGTGTTATACCCGCCAATAGCGAGCAAGGTGGATAAAGCCAGTCTGTGATTGGTTCCCGCAAAAGTGTAACAGAAGCAGTAGAAATGAATGTACTGGTTTCCAGACTGAGTTGCCGGGCGAAATCAAATCGCCGGCAGATCAGGCTGGGTTTACCCAGTCTAGTTTTATTAGACAAGGGAACAACTGTTTGGTTATATTTATAGACAGAAAATGAATTATTGTTATATAGCTGAACATGTTTAGTCTTACTGTTTAAATCTAGTTTTAAATCTTGATTTTCTGCGAGTACCATGCTTAAACCATGCCTCAGGAAAAAATAAACACTATTTTGTTAAGTAGCTAACATAGCATAAACAGATACAGCTAATACAGCATTTTCTCCATCATACAATACGTTTGTATTTAATCTAATATGATAAAACAGTGCTGCGTTACCTCATACGCTTGACCGGAAGAAGCGGCGCTGGCGACTGTGGCATAATAAAAGCTGTGTCGAGCCATGTGTCGCACTCGTCTCTCATTAGCAATCGCTCCAGCAGCCGCGTTCAGCTCCCACAGCACTCGGCACCCGCTTTGCTTCATACTACAGTAATGTTAATAATCTCATCCATGAACAATCATCCCGCTTCTTTTCCACCAGCTGTGAGGTGAAGACGACATATCCCAAGATTCCACACTCAAACTCACTGTCATCAACCTCTAGCGGCGAAAAATCTACATACTGTGCCTTTAAAGCAGAACTAAGTAACTTTTTTTACCTTCATAAATTGTTTTCTAAATCCTTAATTGACTTGTTAATTGACTTGTAGTGGTGTGTTTGAGGCATGCACTAACCCCCTCTGGCACGTCTACGCCAAAAAACAGCACTTGCAAGTTGAGCTTCACCGACCCGACACAATCTCGCCTCATGTTCATGTTCACGCAAGAGTGACAAAATGCTTTGTGGTAATTCAAAAACATGTATATATTATGACTTTAGAAGACAATTTCGAAAATTACACACCTCCATCGAGATTTCTTGTACTGTATTTGCAAAACTACTGCGCTGGTGAGCATTGTAGTCGTTGTAGTCCAGAACTGCGCTTGGAGTATTTACGACAGTGTGATTCACTGAAGGAACCTGTAGAGGGAGCTTCGCAAATCTTACTGAGTTCCACTTTAACATAGTGATTGCTATTAGGATATGAGGAGACTTTCAACCATAGGACCTATAGCCTAACAAAAAATGTTTCTGTAGAGAATCACCTTTTGCACCTTTAAATTGATTGAAACATTAGATAGTAGATACATTTACATTGTTAAGAATATACTGTTCTTTTGAACTTTCTATTTATAAAAGAATTCTGAAAAACGTATCACAGGTTACACAAAAATATTAAGCAGCACAGCTGTTTTCAACATTGACAATAATAAGAAATGTTTCTTCAACGCTAAATCATATTAAAACGATTTCTGAAGGATCATGTGACACTGAAGACTGGAGTAATGATGCTAAAAATTCAGCTTTGCCATCACAGGAATAAATTACATTATAAAATATATTAAAATAGAAAACAATTGTTTTAAACTGTAATAATACTTCACAATATTATATATTATATGCGATTACAGAATATTTGCAGCCTTGGTGAGCAAAAATCTTTCTGACCCCAAACTTTTGAACGGTCGAGTGTAGTCTGTTATTTGGGAATCTGAATGTCATAAACAATTCCAAGGCCATTTTCCTCTTTGCAGTAAAGATTGTATTGTTTCTGCGGCTTTACATTCAACACGGAAAGGTCCTACTTAGAAAAGTGCAATCGAACGGCAACCTGTGAAATCCACATGTCCGATTTCAAGAGATGCGGGGGTTTGATATCACACAAGCACTGTGGCACCCAGGGAGATAATTATAATGATGCACAACTAATGATACACAGCTAACGATAAACATTCACTTTCTTTGCGAATGAAATGCATCAATTAGCCAAAGTTTCCACATAAGAAAATCTGTAAATACTGTAAAAGAGCTTTTTTCTTTGAGAATTGTATGCAAAATGTGAATACTGCTGTTAGCATTACTTACCCTCTGCAATCTGAGGGGGCGTCTTTATTAACAATGAACAATTCCTAAGCAAATGCTAGCACTGCAATTTGTTTCTTTGAATGTATGAATCATTTTGAGCCTTAGGGAATGGAACACCTTTATGGTCAGAAGTTAGATAAAGTACTTGTGTCCACATGCTAAAAAGGCAAGCTTTACCCCCTGACCAGGCCATAATTGTAACTGATCAATATTACTGATTAGACAAGATTGACCAGCACTTCTTTTATTAAATTAGTTTCGCCCTGCCTCGAGGACTAAACAACAGGAGAGGTAATCACCCTCCACATTCACTGTCGAACATCACACATCACGCCAAACTCCTCGGCTGGGTTAAATTATCAATGTCTAAAAGGTCGTAGACGTTTTCTCGCAGAAGAAGGAACATATGTTTAAACACAACAACACACCCACACGCCTCCACACACACCGGATATAGAGGAAACACAGGCACTGTGTGATCGGTGTAGTATCATGGCCAAGCAGCTCTGGCTTTCGGCACCCTGCGGAGGCTGGAAAAGACAAATTAAGCAGCGGCGTGTAGAGCCTGTTCACACTGACATACATGAAACACAGTGTTAACGGAGGGCAGGAATGCCTTCGGAGCTAATGAGAACAGTGGGAGAAATATTCACAACATAAAGCTCCTTAGAATCCTACAGACATCATCACTGCTGTAATTGGTATAAGAATCTCACATATATGGGGTCCAAAATGAAAAGGGGGGATTTTTTTCCAAGTTTAACCTGGACATAAAAGTTTTAGGATTTTGAAATATAAAAACAAACAATAAATGGTATTTTTCTGTACAATAAGGTCCCATTAGTTAACTAACAATTTGGAAATATTAAAACAGAGAAAAAATGGTAACGCTTTACAATAAGGTCCAATTAATGTAAGTGAATGCATTAACTTACAACGAACTATATATTTGTTATACACTGTAAAAATTAATTGTTGGTTTAACTTAAAAAAAAAAAGTTACCTGGTTGACTTAAAATTTTGAGTTCATTGAAATTAAAAATTTGAGTTAATACAATGAAGACGACTGTATGGAAGCCCGTTTCCGCCACTAAAAAAAAAAAAAAAACCCTCAACTAAAAAAAAAAAAAAAAAAAAAGATGAATTGCGACTTTTTATCTCAGAATTCTGACTTTTTAACTCGCAATTGCGAGTTATAAAGTCAGAATTCTGAGATATAAAGTCGCAATTGCGTGATAAAAAGTCAGAATTCTGAGATATAAAGTCGCAATTGCGAGTTATAAAGTCAGAATTCTGAGATAAAAACTCGCAATTACGTGATAAAAAGTCAGAATTCTGAGATATAAAGTCTCAATTGCGAGTTATAAAGTCAGAATTCTGAGATAAAAACTCGCAATTACGTGATAAAAAGTCAGAATTCTGAGATATAAAGTCGCAATTGCGAGTTATAAAGTCAGAATTCTGAGATATAAAGTCGCAATTGCGAGTTATAAAGTCAGAATTCTGAGATATAAAGTCGCAATTGCGTGATATAAAGTCAGAATTGCGAGATATAAAGTCGCAATTGCGAGTTATAAAGTCAGAATTCTGAGATATAAAGTCGCAATTGCGAGTTAAAAAGTCAGAATTCTGAGATAAAAAGTCGCAATTCATCTTTTTTTTTTTTTTAGTGGCTTTTTTTTTTTTTTTTTTTTGGGGTTTTTTTTTTTTTTTTAGTGGCCTTTTTTTTTTTTTTTTTTTTTTTAGTGGCGGAAACGGGCTTCCATACGACTGCTTTAATCAACAGAAACTTGAAATATTATGTTATCTGAACCACATTAATTGTCCAAGTTGACAAAAGAAAAAATGTTGTGATAACAAATCATGAAAATATTTTTACGGTGTAGTATTTATTCATATTTGTTAAAATTAGTTAATAAAAATACTACTATTCACTGTTAGTTAGCTTCTTCACTATATCATATTGGTATATTCAGTATAAGTTCATGAAATAATAATAACAGATACAACTTTTGATTGTAATATGTATTGGTAAATATTGAAGTGAACAATAAGTAAGATTGAAAAAAAGCTTTAGAAGTTTTTTTCATTGTTCATGTTGATGCAGTTAACTAATATTAACAATTTGAAACGTATTGTTAAGTGTTACTGCAAAAATTATATAAAAATGAACATTAAACAATTAAGAATATTTAAGGCACTCTGAAAAATGACAAGCATTTTCACTATAGGACAAAGACAACTTGTGACATAAAATGAATAAGAAATATTTAAGAATATTTAAATCAAAACTTTTTTTCTAAGTATATATATATATATATATATATATATATATATATATATATATATATTTTTTTTTTTTTTTTTTTTTTTTTCATTTGCTATGAATTAGTAAATTGGTAAAATTCTAAATAGAAGCAGTGGTCCTATACTTTTGAACTCTACTTATTAATATTAATTGAATACAGTATGTTTCTGAAAGGAAAATGTTAATTATAAAGTACTCAAACTGTAATGACAACATGATTTTTTTCTGAGCTCGAAGTTGAACAGTGGCTTTCAGATGTTTAAATCACTGGACATTTGGAAGGTAAAAAGAAAGTAAAGGTTATGTTTGCCATTTGTTAGATGAAGTCACGACAGTTCATCGTAGTAATTGAACCTTTTTAGACTGAGATCGAATTCTTTTATTGCGTGATGTCTCTGTGTGTGACACTTTTAGCTCAACAATTCTCAGAGCTACTGTGTCTCTTTCACTCCTTTATCCCTTTGCTAAGATTTGATCATTTCATCTGTGTCATGGTTAGCAGAGAGCTTATCCTCACAGTCTGATCTTCCACCAAATCCTGAGCTTTTCTACCGAAAGATACGAGCAATCTGACAGGGCAAAGACTTTAGTGAGAGCAAGAACATGTGATACTCCAGTCTGCAGATATGGTTTCTTTGAAAGAGCACCATCAAAACAAAATCATAGACTTCATTTTCTTGGGTTCTTTCCTTATGTTTATGACTGTTAGACAAAAAAAAAATATATATATATATATATAGGTTATCAGTCTTGCTGTGATGTAAAACTGTGAGTCATTTTTGAAAAGGGCAGCAATTATTCATACTTTAGAAAAGGGCTGCAAATGTCACTTTTATTTCTCATGAATATATAAATCTCTTTTAGTTCTGATCAGTCTAATGTCTTGTTATGATTCTTCGGAGAGTATCATAACAATGCGTATTAGATTTTATACAACAGTTAATGCTGTTCGGTTAGCATTGTTAATCGGTCTATGTAATAGTGGTGAACCGATTAATTCAAAAACACTGATTCAAGGACGACATATTGTGACTTTGTTTGGATCTACTTTTATTGGTTTGGTAGAAATTGACAACATAGTGCTAAAGGATTAGTTCACAAGGATTAGGACTCACCCCCATGTCATTCAAGATGTCTTTCTTTCTTCAGTCGAAAAGAAATTAAGGTTTTTGAGGAAAACATTCCAGGATTTTTCTCCATATAGTGGACTTTAAAGTCCTGGTAGTGGGTATACTTCGTTTTTTTACGCGCATACTAGTGTAAGTGCACAGTCGAAAGCACAGCCTTGTAAAGTATACTTCAATTGACTTGTATGCGTACACAGGCGTTCGACGCATGCACAGTTTTGAACAATCACTCGCCACGAGTTACAACCCATGTAAACATCTTTGTATGCTTTCATGCTAGAGTTGTATAAATGAAGGTACAAACCCGATTCCAAAAAAAGTTGGGACACTGTACAAATTGTGAATAAAAACAGAATGCAATAATGTGGAAGTTTCAAATTTCAATATTTTATTCAGAATACAACATAGATGACATATCAAATGTTTAAACTGAGAAAATGTATAATTTTAAGGGAAAAATAAGTTGATTTTAAATTTCACGGCATCAACACATTTAAAAAAAAGTTGGGACAAGGCCGTGTTTACCACTGTGTGGCATCCGCTCTTCTTTTTATAACAGTCTGCAAACGTCTGGGGACTGAGGAGACAAGTTGCTCAAGTTTAGGAATAGGAATGTTGTCCCATTCTTATCTAATACAGGCTTCTAGTTGCTCAACTGTCTTAGGTCTTCTTTGTTGTATCTTCCTCTTTATGATGCGCCAAATGTTTTCTATGGGTGAAAGATCTGGACTGCAGGCTGGCCATTTCAGTACCCGGATCCTTCTTCTACTCAGCCATGATGTTGTAATTGATGCAGTATGTGGTCTGGCATTGTCATGTTGGAAAATGCAAGGTCTTTCCTGAAAGAGACGACGTCTGGATGGGAGCATATGTTGTTCTAGAGTTTGGATATACCTTTCAGCATTGATGGTGCCTTTCCAGATGTGTAAGCCGCCCATGCCATACACACTCATGCAATCCCATACCATCAGAGAAGCAGGCTTCTGAACTGAGGGCTGATAACAACTTGGGTTGTCCTTGTCTGGTTTTCCAGTATGGTTTTCCGGCCTTGACCCTTACGCACAGAGATTGTTCCAGATTCTCTGAATCTTTGGATGATATTATGCACTGTAGATGATGATAACTTCAAACTCTTTGCAATTTTTCTCTGAGAAACTCCTTTCTGATATTGCTCCACTATTTTTCACCACAGCATTGAGGGAATTGGTGATCCTCTGCCCATCTTGACTTCTGAAAGACACTGACACTCTGAGAGGCTCTTTTTATACCCAATCATGTTGCCAATTGACCTAATAAGGTACAAATTGGTCCTCCAGCTGTTCCTTATATGTACATTTAACTTTTCCGGCCTCTTATTGCTACCTGTCCCAACTTTTTTGGAATGTGTAGCTCTCATGAAATCCAAAATGAGCCAATATTTGGCATTACATTTCAAAATGTCTCACTTTCAACATTTGATATGTTATCTATATTCTATTGTGAATAAAATATAAGTTTGAGATTTGTAAATTATTGCATTCCTTTTTTTATTCACAATTTGTACAGTGTCCCAATTTTTTTGGAATCGGGTTTGTACTTTCTAACCTCTTTGCACAATCTTTTGTCTTTGCAGGCTTCCCTCGTCGCTGTAGCTTGCATGTGTTCCGGTCTGTTCTGTTTATGCATGTTTTTCTTTGACTACCATGTGAATCGACGCCCCCAGGACATGGTTGCCACCTTGTGGATAAACTAATTACTGCAAAAAAAATTAAATGCGCATGTGCAACCTGCACGTACAAGTATGCGCAGTTACAAAAATCAGGCAGTGCATGACACGTACGCGCGTACTCTTCTGATGACAAAATTCGCATCACGTGTATGTGTAAAAAGTGAACTATACTTTGGGCTTAACAGGGTTCAATGGGTAGAAGGTCCAAATTGCAGCTTCAAAGGACTCTACAAGATCCCTACAAGATCCCAGCCGAGGAATAAGGGTCTTATCTAGCGAAACGATCAGTCATGTTCTTAAAAAAATATATATATATATATACATAAATATACTTTTTAACCACAAATGCTCATCTTGCACTAGCTCTGCGATGCACATCCACAACTTCATGCATTATATGTAGAGCCCTTTGAAACTTCAACCCACTGGTCCCCACTGAAGTCCACTATATGGAGAAAAATCCTGGAATGTTTCTCAAAAACCTTAATTACTTTTCCACTGAAGAAAGAAAGACCAACATCTTGGATGAGACACAGGTAAAATTTACGATGTTTATTGAGACAACTAGAGCGGAGTGCAGGTGAGTAAAAGCAGACGAAGTTTCCAGACAGATTATATATCAAGACAGTAATACTTGACTTGATCTTCACACCAGGTTTAATGAAGGCTGAGAGACGCCAGCAGACGAGGATTCCAGGCAGCGCAGATATCAAGACAGGAATACTTGACTTGATCTTCACACCAGATTCGATGAGAACTGAGAGACATGGAGCAGGAGCAACACAGAGACACTCACAGAGGACTGGAGAACACAGAGGATCTAGGAGACAGGTAAGTAGTCCAAAAGGTAAGCATTCAGGTTAGTATGCATTAACAAGACCAGACAATGACTGAGTGACTGTGAGTGTCTTTTATAGTGCTGCTGATTGGGCTGGTGATGAGTGTCAGGTGCGTGTGATCAGTACTCTGGTGAGAGAGTGTGACGTGATTGGCTGGGTACAGAGCCTGGCATGTCTGTGACAATGGGAGTGAGTAAATTATCAGGATATTTTAATTCTGGAGTTAACTAATCCTTTAACTTCTTGTTTATTGAACTATACTGTATAAAAGCAAGCACACTATCATTAGGCCACTATAAGACATTACTTTCACGTTCCTCGTTATATAATGATATTTCAGCACAGTGGGCAGCCCAAATTATCATATTTAATTATTTAAAAGACACGATTATTAAAAAACATGATTCATCTGTATTAGACTGGCAGTGAATATCAAGTTCTTAATTTGCAGTAAGTAAGTGATAAGTGTTTTGCAAGATGAGAAGGTTTTTCATGTAGGTAGGTGTCCTTTAAGATTGTGAAAATTGTTTTAATTAAAAATATTTATAGAATATGACTCTACTGTGCTGCTTTAAAAGTCAGTCCAAAAAAATTCTTTTTTGTAATTATTATATATTTTTTTAAATGACAGGCTTTTTTCCTCACCTCCTTAGTACAATTGAACAGACAAATGGTCCATTTCAAACTGACTGCCTTTCAGTATTGTCTTACTGAAAAAAACTTTCCACTTACCACTTTAAAGCTTTTCTTATCTTTTTAGTTTATCTTTTCTTTAAAATAACACATTTTTGTATTAAAATATAACAACATGTAGTAAGAATTAATGGTATAGACTGAACTCAGTCATATATATTTTCTGATGCGTAGTTCACAAAAACTGAACAGGCTATACTTTGATATGACTATTTTATCTTGAAAGCAATATAACACTCTCTAACAAGACTCAAAAACAAAAATGTAATATAATGGGCAGTGGGCAGTCAAGATCATAGCCTTCTCCTCTTCCAAGAGAAAGTGTTTGTCTTCAACGGTGGCTTTCAGTGATGAAAGGATTCGTTCACGGGCGTCTGACATCATCAGCTGGATCTGTGAACTAATGCCATCGGAGAGAGAGAGAAAAGAAGAGAGCTGAAATGAGAGGAAGATGGTGATAAGCAAATCTGATGAAGTGTTTCTGCTTCCCGTTCTGAGGAACTCATCTAATTTTATCTGTCCATCTTCTCCGTCAAGGCACAACACTTCGGCTCGCCTGCCCGCCACTCTCTCTTAGAGAGAAAATCTGTTTTCAGCTCTCTATGGAAATGACTTTTGACAGTTACTCATAAGTGGGTGATTCACGCACCGAATGAACAAAAGATGGCACAAAAAAAGAAAAAACGATTTAGATCTAACCCTCATAATGGATATGTGTTATTAACTTTTTAATATTGAGCATTTGGAAGGCCAAGGGCACATGGTGGAAACGCGAGGGCCGCTGATGAACACGACTCTGTCTGCAGCCTCATCTTGTTGAATGACACCTCAGTTTTGAAAAGATGGCTTATCAACACCAGGATTGGCACCACTGCACCTGGCCGGAAATCCATTCTCAGGGGCGTCTTATCTTCCCCGGCTACAATCCTCCAATCTAATCAGGCAAAAGTGAAGTGAAAAAGAATGTAACCTTAGCAACCAGCTGCCAAGCTACCTGCAATGCTTTCCATGTTGAGCCAAACATTATCATAAGGTTGTTATTTTTACCTTCTAGAAATGTTAGAATATGTGCCTCTTTTGCATATCGATTGGACAAAGAAGAGTGTGAAGCATTTCGAGAGCATGTGTGGCTATGCATGCTGACCTTTAAGAGGAAACTCACATCCCGCAAGGATAAACACCACGCTTAAAGTGCACCAATTGCTGTGCAATCCACTGACAGAGAATACAAGAAAACTTTACAAATGTTTTGTAATAAATAATAAAAAAATGTCTCTGTGGTTCTATATGGGTCAGTCATAATATTTTGTTCAAAAAGACATAAAAATTCATACAAAAATGCACCTATCGAATGATGAACGTGTTTTGAATATCCTTTTCAACTTCAATTTCAAAAACGTCTTGGTGACGTAAGCCTGAAATACTTAAAAACAAAAAATTTGGCTTTTCTTTGAAATGCCATTTATATCTGAAAATCTTGTAGATTGTAGTATAGTGTTATTTTGTGATAAATATAAAATTAACCATAAAATTAGACTCCTGAGTTTCAAGGTCATTACGCTTTTTTTCTTCAAAATATCACAGATTTTTACTATTTTATGAAAAGAAACATTTTGATATTTTCATCAAGTAATGAAGTTAAAAAATTTAGTAAATGTTTTTTTTTTTAGTTTTTTTCAGATATTTCTCAATATTAATTTCTCATTTTAATCATCAATATTTGTCATTGACCAATATGTAAATTATTACACCTATAAGCTGATTTTATTGGCTCATTTCCTTCATAGTGCAGTGCTGCTATTGACTGCTCAAGATCTCATGCAATGTGAAATTATCATTACTCGACTTTCTGCAGCCAGTAATTTTTTTCCCTTCAGGACATGTGGCAGCATCAACAGGAATAAATCAACAACTCATTAAAATTCTGCACTTGTAGCCAGCTTTAATTTTCACATATATGCCAAATGAAACCAGAAAGGAGTAGGATTTCATATGTACTGTATGTTTTTTAAATAAGCAGAAAACTGAACATGCTCACAGATCACTTGCACATTACTCTGATATTAACTCGCAGTCACAGTCTGAGCAAACACAGAAATCAAAAGCAAATAGAAGCTTCATATCACAATACTAACACAATATCAACCATGGGTTTCAAAATAGATTATTTATAAATAGAAGCTAGCCTAATAATAAGCTTTATAGGCTCACAAAATGTAAATAACTTCTTCGGCAACACCAAGCGAAGCATCAAGGTGCGTTCACGCCATGTCGTAATTACTGTAATATATTCTGACTTGTAAAAAGCATTCACATGATTGTAGAACTCGTAATTACAATTTTAGACTTGTCTGAGAGCTACGACTTGTACCACGCAACCAATGCAGATTTATGTTGGAGTTAGTAGTGCAAGAGAAACATGTAAGTCCGAATCCGAGGACATGAACCACATGAACAGCTCCAAGTACAGTGTCGCGTGTTGTCATCTCTTATTTACGGTAATTACGACATGGCGTGAACGCAGCATCAGTCTGCAGAGGAAATCCACTCCTGGCACAGAAACAAGACTGCAGCAATCAACAATTGCGAAACATTATGGGAAAGAGACAAGAGTAGCCAAAAAACTCAGAGGCTAAGCATTATACGTTTGTTCTTTCAAATGTCTATTTACACTGATGATATAAAGAAATGCAAACCCCATAACATACGCAGAATATGTAGTCTGCACGGCTCATATTCATGGTCCAAAAATGTCATATTCAAATGATATTGAAAACGGCGCTTCAGTGAGGAGCTGCATTCTTCTCCAGAGCAACAACAAAACACATAAGAGAGCAGTAGGACTTAATGGCGTACTAAAATAACAGCACATTTCAACTAAAATGACTTACAAAGTCATGACAGAGTCAGAAAATTATGAATTATAACAGATAATCACACCAATGTTGAGTATTAAATGTCTCCGCATAAATATGAGGCATAAAATAGCGCTTGCTAAACAACAAAGTGCTTTGAGAAAACACTTCAGCTCCACGGCTCTCCAACAGGAAGGATGTGTTCTGTTTATAGATGATTTATGGTTACAAATGTCTGCTTGCTTCAACAGAAAACATCGGCTCTGTTCTGTGTGAAAGGTGTTCCTTGCGCTCCACATAAAAAAATGAATAACTGCACCTGACAAATGGATGTCTGACTCTGCTCGTCTTCCACGAGGTTGTAAATGGGGTCTAAAAAGCTCAGACGTACCGCTGGGCACACAAATCCGTCTCTGTTTACTTGGGCTGGAACAAATGTTGAGGCATTACATCTCCACATACTATGGAATTCATCCAGCGATGGCAAATGTCTTGTGTTAGCTGTGGGAAAACACAAATGTGTCATCATGCTTTGGGCCTTATTGTTGGACGAAAGCATTTTAAATGGATCTTATGCCCCATAGCATCCTGATTTTTTTTATGGGAAAACTTAGTCTATTTGCTTTAAAAGCAGGATGGGGTTTGTTTGTTTCTAATTCTGCTGTGCTTGAAGACATAAAAGTGGGAAAAAAAGTTTTGTGTTGAGAGAAGACACATCCTAGAGCTAAGACTGCACAATTAATTAAATTCAAGTCGAAATTGCGATTATGGCCTTGTGCGATTATTAAAAGGCTGCGATTTAATTAAATGTGTAGTTTAGTTTCAAAGTGAAGGAGCCTCAATGTTTTGTGTGCATTTTTTTTTTACTCAGTTCACTTTTGGGTCAACTGAAAGAATTTGGTTCTTTTAAAGAGGACTCAAGTGTGAACACCGAAGTAGTGACATTTCATTTCTTCCGTATTGTGACATACATCCAAGTTAAACAGATTATCGAAAAAGAGAAAAATGTTGGTTGTTGATTGGATGAAGGCAGATCTGAATGCGATCTTGCAGTCAATTGTAAGAAAGGGGTGGGGTTTAAGCAGATTAAATGATTGGAGAAGTCTGGTGTTGTGCCGAATTTCGACCCCCTGCCAGATCATTACCCCCCTAGTATTGGTAGGTTAGGGCCAAGCAATAATAAAAAAATAAAACCATCTTGAGATTAAAGGTGCCCTCGATTAAAAAATTGAATTTACCTTGGCATAGTTAAATAACAAGAGTTCAGTACATGGAAAAGACATACAGTGAGTCTCAAACCCCATTGTTTCCTCCTTCTTATATAAATCTCATTTGTTTAAACGACCTCCGAAGAACAGGCGAATCTCAACATAACACCGACTGTTACGTAACAGTCGGGGTGTACGCCTCAATATTTGCATAATGCCAGCCCATGATGTTCCCAACATTATAAAAGGCATTACACAAGGGCAGCCAGTAAACGTCTGGAGCTGCACACAGCCGAATCATCAGACTAGGTAAGCAAGAACAACAGTGAAAATGGCAGATGGAGCAATAATAACTGACATAATCCATGATAGCATGATATTTTTAGTGATATTTGTAAATTGTCTTTCTAAATGTTTCGTTAGCATGTTGCTAATGTACTGTTAAATGAGGTTAAAGTTACCATCGTTTCTTACTACATTCACGGAGACAAGAGCCGTCGCTATTTTCATTTTTTAAACACTTGCAGTCTGTATAATGCATAAACACAACTTCATTCTTTATAAATCTCTCCAACAGTGTAGCAATAGCCGTTAGCCACGGGAGGACAGCCTCAAATTCACTCAGAATAAAACTTTAACATCCAAATAAATACTTTACTCACATAATTCAAAGCATGCATACAGCATGCATGACGAACATCTTGTAAAGATCCATTTGAGGGTTATATTAGCTGTGTGAACTTTGTAAATGCGCTGTAATATAGTCGACAGCTGGTGTGGCAGGGAGCACGCGATTTAAGGGGGCGGCGCCGAGTGTAAATCAGTGCATTGTTAATGATGCCCCAAAATAGGCAGTTAAAAAAATTAATTAAAAAAAATCTATGGGGTATTTTGAGCTGAAACTTCACAGACACATTCAGGAGACACCTTAGACTTATATTACATCTTGTGAAAGAACGTTCTTGGGCACCTTTAAAGTTGTTAAATTACAAGAAAAAACTCGTTAAATTTCGAGAAACAGGTCGAGATAAAATGCTGAGAATAAACTCATTAAATTACGAGAAAAAAACTCGTTAAATTTCGAGAAAAAAGTCGAGATAAAATGTTGAGAATAAAGTCATTAAATTACGAGAAAAAAGTCGTTAAGTTACGAGAACAAATTCGTTAAATTATGAGAAAAATGTCGTTAAATTTCGAGAAAAAGGTCGAGATAAAATGTTGAGAATGAAGTCATTAAATTATGAGAAAAAAGTCGTTAAATTACGAGAACAAATTCGTTATTCGTTTCTCGGAATTTAACGACTTTTTTCTCATAATTTAATGAGTTTATTCTCAACATTTTATCTCGACTTTTTTCTCATAATTTAACGACTTTTTTCTCAATTTAATGAGTTTATTCTCAACATTTTATCCTGACTTTTTTCTCGAAATTTAACGACTTTTTTCTCATAATTTAACGAATTTGTTCTCATAATCTAACGAGTTTTTTCTCGTAATTTAATGACTTTACTCTCAACATTTTATCTCAACTTTTTTCGCGAAATTTAACGAGTTTTTTCTCGTAATTTAACGAGTTTATTCTCAACATTTTATCTCAACTTTTTTCTTGAAATTTAACAATTTTTTTCTCGTAATTTAATGAGTTTATTCTCAACATTTTATTTCGACTTTTTTCTCGAAATTTAATGTGTTTTTTCTCGAAATTTAACAACTTTAATCTCGAGATGGTTTTATTTTTTTATTATTGCTTGGCCCTAATCCTCTTCCGTATTCATTGTATGAACTAAAACTGAATAAAACATTCTTCAAAATATCTTCTTTTGTGTTCCACAGAAGAAAGAACATGGTTTGGAACAACATGCGGGTGAGTAAATAATTTTCATTATTGAGTAAACTATCCCTTTAATCAAAATTCCCAATTTTAATTTGCATTTTACTGCTTTCTAGGAGCAACAGTTCAATTCTGGAATACACTACACAACTTTTGCCCATATTTTTTGCTCTGATTTGCAGTCTGGCAGAGTTAAAACTTGCTGAAAGTCATAGCCAGTCTGCAGAAAATTGGGCAGTTTGATATCCCAGATTTCACATAAAATCACTTAGTATATGATAGACTCAGGCTCTGATTTTTTTTAGCTTCAGATTATGATTCTATCCAGTCCATTGGAAGATAAAGCACATTTTGTTTTCATCTGTCACGTGTCTCCTAGCAATGAGTAGCAATGAGTGCATGAGTGAGTGCATGTTTCCACAAGTCTGGTAGTGTGTGATCCTCAGTTGTTTAGTGTTTGACGGTCAGGTTTTCCACTGTAACCATTTACAAAGACGGCAAGTGTATAATGCATAATGTTTAAAAATCTGTTCAGATTTTAAAAGTCGTGTAGCACATTCCAGCCTTTTATTTTTGATGAGTGCTGTTTCTATGTAATTCTATATCTACATTTCTAAGAAGCAGCAATATGAGATCAAAATAAGTTAAATGTTTTGTCAAAATAATCACAATATGATTTTTTTTATATATCAAGTAGCCCTAGCTGGAGCTTTAGCAGTAGGAGGCATGTGATGCTGGTGCTGACAGCCAAATGTTTTCACTTGTAAATTATGAGGAGTGAGTGGCTACAGTCTTGCCACCTCCACTGGAGAGAGAGAATGACGCCTGTTAGTACATACAATCAAGGTCCCAATTTGAAGATATAGTTTTATATATAGTATACTGATCTATACAATGCTGTGATTTAGCTCTGTGTCATTCTGTCTAGCTTCCCCCAGAGTGGATTTGAATTCACCGCAGGCTAGCTGTGTCTGCTCTGTGTTGCTCATGTCAGCGATAATATCCTGAGTAGTATTAGCGCTTTCCTCCATTATTTTCCCATTATCATTAATCTTGCTCATGTCCACGTTCTCTACTGTAGGCATCTCCTTGTCTACTGAGGTTTTCAATTCCTCTATGTTGCAGTTTTCAACTGCATTTTTGTTGATGCTTGGATCAATCTCATTTTTTACGCCATCGCTAATCAGCTTGTCCATATTTATCTTGTTCTCCACGCCTTTGTTTTGTTTCTGCTCAGGAGTGACTGAACCGATTTTCTTAGGTGTGTCTCTGGTGCCGTTGGTGTTGCTGCAAATTCGGGGGTCTCTTCCTAGGCTGTATCCGCTCTGGAGCATGGAGAGTGTCCGCTGGTGCAAGTCTTCCCTATGGCAGCGGTACAGCCCACGGAAGGCCGAGCGAAACTTCTGGGACATCAGGTTGTAAACGACGGGGTTGATTGCACTGTTGGCGTAAATGCAGGTCCTGCAGAAGAGCAGGAACCAGGCGTCCAGGTATGGCGTGCTCACAAAGGAGTTAATGAGAACCAGGGTCCTGTATGGCATCCACAGCAGGGCGAAGAGCACAACCACCACTGCCAGCATCTTAGTGACCTGCAGAGGCAAGAAATGATAAAAGTGGTTCTTTGAAGTTTCTATATATTATCGCATATACAGCAAATGTAATAAAGTTCAAATGTGAGCTCAAAGCTTATGAATTCAGAAGACTCCCTTTCCAGTATTTCTAACAATAATGGCAAACATGTTCCTCATGGTCACATATTGCACTATTTTTTAACAAGCTGTTTCTCATGCCATTGACAGGAAGATGTTAATAGTGTGAACAGATGTTCATGTGCTAATTTAACCTTACTCTTTTGAATAGTTTATTTTAATGATATGAATCTTGAATATTTTTTTTTGTAGCAAGTTACAGTGTTTGTATAACAAGATAAAAATCCTGACATTTGACTTTTTAAACTGCGACGGACAAAATGCAGAAAGAGAAGGATGAATAGCAATGTTTCAGCCATTTCTATTCTGTTCTGTTTACTTTTATTCAATTATTTTACACTACTGTTTTGAAAATAATAATAAATGTTTCTTGAGCACCAAATCAGCATATTAGAATGATTTCTGAAGGATCACCTGACACTGAATACTGACTAAAATTTCATTACATTTAAAATATATATTTCACATCATTACTGTTTTCCTTTATTTAATCAAATAAATGCTGATTTAGAAGCATAAGAGACTTTAAAATACAACGTATAACATAAAGATACTATTTATTTTAGCAACATTTTTTTTTGTTTAATAAATGTTAAGATTTTAAGACAGAAAAACAAGGTACAACAAATAGTTAAGCTTAAATTAGCTGATTTATAATCATATCTACTGGAAAAAAGAGGCCTACTGTAATCTATTAATAAATTTCAACTCTTTAACAGGGACCTATTATGCCCCTTTTTACAAGATGTAATGTAAGTCTCAGGTGTCCCCAGAATGTGTCTGTGAAGTTTCAGCTCAAAATATCACACAGATAATTTATTATACCATGTTGTAAATGCTTATTTTTGAGTGCTAGCAAAAACATGCTGTTTTCGTGCATGTGTCTTTAAATACAAATGAGCTGCTGCTCCCCACCCCCTATCCAGAATTGTGCTTCCTTCAATCACAGCTCCCGCATGCATGCATCGGATACTCTGTCAAATACTAACAAGACATCTGCTTGGTTTTGATTATCATCTCTATCATGATCACGCTCAGGGACACTGCAGTTCTTCTTCATCATGAAAGTTTATTATCTGCATGCATTTTGAAGCTATATCAGTTTAAACTTCAAATGTATGGTTTTCTGAGCGCACATATCTGAAGCACACGCACAGAAAGCTGGCTGTCAGACGGTGCATCTCGTGAGTATTAACTAACTTCTCTTTTATTGTGCTTAAACTGCAAAATACACACAATCAGTTATGTCTGTGAGTGTAAACAGCAGGGACAGAAATCGCATGCATATATTAGATCCGTGGTACATTCCCTTTAAAAATAAAACTACTCCAGGCTTAGATGTCAGGAGTAAATGAAGACTATGTTCATTTTTACATCCAACAACAAAACACCTCAATCGCTTTCTTGTCGCTACAGCTGAGACACAATGGCAGACTGTGTACAACTTGCTCAGGGCGGGGTCTATGCTAATATGGCAGTGTCTGTCAACAGTCATGGGCGGGGCCTGTACAAAGTGACATCACTTTGTACAGAATCTGCAAGTGGCTTGTTCTGAGAAATTATGAATTATAGGGATTTTAAAAAAGGAGTGGATGGATTTTTATCATTATAGGGTGGTTGTGTACACACACTGCCACACACATTTATGTTCAAACACCATGTAAAAGTGAATTTTGCATAATAGGTCCCCTTTAAAACTTATACGCCCTAAACTGTCATAAGTCATGTTCACAATTTCTACAACATATCAATGTTAACTAGCTAGATAATGTTACCATGGTAACCCAGGTGAAAAAAAGGACATTTCTATAATGTACTTAAAGTGCTCCATTTTCACAGTTTTTAATTTTGTACTTAATATACTAAAAATTCTTCTTTAGTACTTCTTAAGATAATCTTAAGAACATCTAAACTGTGCTATTTTGAGACACCATGAAATATGAACTAAAATGTGTTTTTAATATTCTATCTCTGTATTAAAAATGTATTAAAATTTATTTAGATATCACTTATAGTACATTTGAACCCATAGTGTACTATGGGTACTACCACTTGTAGTACACTATGGGTTCAAATGTACTATAAGTGATATCTAAATACATTTTTCATACATTTTTAATACAGAGATAGTATATTAGAAGCACATTTTAGTTCATATTTCATGGTGTCTCAAAATAGCACAGTTGAGTACACTTAGATGTTCTTAAGATTATTTTAAGTTGTACTAAAGAAATTTTTTTAGTATATTGAGTACAAAATTAGTGCGCAAACATTTTTTCACCTGGGAATGTTATAACAGAATTCACAGCAACAATGTTCAATAGATCAAAAGAAAACATATATTTGCGCTTTCAAGGTAGGAAAAGACATGTACATGATCGATGAAAATAACGCAATTTTCCATGTCTTCTTGTTAGTGTGTACAGTATATATTTAGAGGTATTTTTAACAGAAAATGTACAAACAGGCTTAGACAAAGTGCTTTGAGTTACATTAAAAAAATAATTCATCCTTATCTAGATCTCAAAAAGACACAATTACATATTACATTTTTGTTCATGGCATGAAAACTGTGGGATTGGTAGAGAGAATGAGAGAGAGAGAGACAACAAGATGGAGACGCACAGTCAAACATCAGTTAAACATCATCTTTGTGTCGGTGATGGTTAACAGGCAAACTGTTGAACCCCTGTGTGAAGGGATATAAGGAATATATCCACACCAAGTTTTGACTGTCAAAGAAGGAATATATTTTGAAGGAATATATCCACACCATGTTTTGACTGTCAAAGAAGGAATATATTTTGAAGGAATATATCCACACCATGTTTTGACTGTCAAAGAAAACAAAGAAGTCCTCCCTAATGTCTCCTCACTTAGTTCAAGCGACAAATAAATGCAAAAATTCCTCCCATTAACATTCACAGGGACTCCTCTGGGGTTTGAGCGCACTCATTGTCTCACGCTGGAGATAGACAACCGGTGACGGAGACCTTCAATAATAATGACAAAATTGTCTGCACAACAAAGCATCTAATTGAAGCTGTGTGGGGCTGGGAGGAGCTCCTTTAATTAACAAAGCAGGAGATAATGACTGCATGACTGGCAGTGACAATTTGAATATATATTTGGAATATCTGGTTATTGTGATTGCTTATCAATGGAAAACAAGGTCTTAACACAGCACAAACAAAGCCGGCTGCTACTCATGATTAGGTTAAATAAAGGGGAGCCTCTACTGTAGTGATGACTTTATCAGATTCCTAGGAGAGATAACTTCACTCAACCACTGCGGTGGCACAGGCATCTTGAATCGTATTGAACTTTATGAAATTTGCAGATGAAGTGATCAAAGCGCTGGAGGTGCGGCGTAACCGAGGTACAAAAGCGAAAGAAAGTGAGCCGCTCTTTTAACCTCAAAGAGCATAATCTCTAGGAGTATTAAGCATACTTGAGTGAACATCACAAATCATATTATGCAAATGTTCCGCTCAAGTGGGGCCCTCTTGAATCTTCAAGATTTTGATCTGAGACTCACAAGAGTCTCCACATAAGTGCACATTTGAGGTAAACACAGTTGCAGGTACATGTGCGCGTAGGTCACCGCATGGTCTGAATTTCATGACATTATCTGTAGTTGTGGTTAGAATGGTTGGCACCCTTGGTAAATATGAACAAAGAAGCCTGTAAAAAACAGATCTGCATTGTTAATTCTTTTGATCTTTTATTATAAAATTCACAAAAAAAATCTAACCTTTCATTGAAGTAAAAGAATTGAAAATGTGGGAAAATCTCTTTAGGAAATAAATGACTTTCTCCAAAAGACGTTGGCATCATTGGCACCCTTTTATTCAATACTTTTTTCAACCTCCTTTTGCCAAGATAATGGCTCTAAGTCTTCACCTATAATGACTAATGAGTTTGGAGAACACCTGAGAAGAGATCAGACACCTTTCCTTCATACAGAATCTCTCCAGATCCTTCAGATTCCCGGCTCCATGTGTTACATGTATAGTCGGTGTCTCCCTCTTTCATTGTGTTTTTGGTTTAGTCCGTGACCTAGTTTCTCCCCAGTCTGTCTAATCAGTAATGTCATTCACCTGTGCCGTGTTAATCACTCCTCACGTGTTCTAGTATCTCCCTCTGTCTTTCAGTTCTTTGTCCAATCTCGTCAATGTATACGTGTGTTATGGTGTTTGTTAAGAATTTCCTGAGATTCGTCATTAAAGATCCTGTTTCCTGTTATTCCTCATCTTTGTGAGCTTCATTATATACGTTACAGTGACAGAAGATCGGACCAAACCGAAGACGGTATGAACACACCTGCTGTTTTACTGCTATACCTGGAGCAGGAGCAGAAAAGCCTCGAGGCCCACACCGGTGTGTTTCTCTATCTGGCGGGCCTTACGGACTTTCCCGATTATTCCCTGTGCGCATTCTACCTGGCCAGCTTGAACGAAACGCACAAAGGCTCGCCTGCCCAGTGTGGGTCCTCGGGGATCTTTCGCCGAGTTCGTTGAGTGGGTGCTGGTGAGCAACATGTCATCGTTCACCGTCTGCTCCGCCGAAGGATGAACTCACCAGCCCTGCTCCGACTCCAGCTCCACCAGAGACCAGTCAACCACCACCAGTGAGTGAACTGAACGAAGATGTTTTATGAGCCCACTGCAGACCGAGGAGGCATGCCCGCCACGATGGATGAGCCAGGACCGAGGACAAGGTCAGATGGTAACATTGCCCCGGAGCCCATTCCATCGCAAGGTTCTGACCATATGCGTGAGCCGGTAACGTCATTCATCAACGAGGGAGTGCTCATGGAGCTTGAGGGCTGGGAGGAAAGCCCCACCCACAACTCCACCACGGTGGATAAGACTTGTTTTTATGGCAAATATTATGAGGATTTAAAGGACATTTTTGATGAGGACCTTATTGATTTTTGTGGAGAGGTTTTTCCTAGTCCCCAGGTGTCTCCAGCGTCTTCTTATTCTCCAGTGTCCCAAGTATCTCCAGAATTCCCTCCCAGCCTCCCTCTCCCACCACCTCAGTCAGCCAGTTCCTCAGCCCCATCACCGCTGATGTCTTTCAGCCCCTCAACATCTCCTACATGGCATGTAGAGCTTCCTAGTGTCTTAAGGTCATCATCTCCATCTTGCACAGAGAATCCCCTGTCTCTGCCTCCAGCCTCTGTGCCCCCTGCTCCGCCACAGCCTGGAGACATATCAGATCCACCTTGGCTCCTCCCTCCCTCGGCTCCACCGGAATCCATTGGTCATCCGGGCACCCTCGTCTTTCCGGCTCCACCTTGGTCAGCCGTCGACCTGCCTGCACCTTCGTCTCCATCTAGCTCTGCCTTCCCCCCCGCTCCGCCTCCGTCCTTAGTCCCACCGGCTCAGCCTCTGCCCTCTGGACTTCCGCCTCCACCTCGGATGCTCGTTGCCATGGCTCCTCCTCGGTCTCCTGGACCAACAGCTACGCATGGGCTCATTGGCTTCATCTGGGTCTCCATCTTCGGCTGCATCTCCGTTGGTCATCCCCAGAGTGTCGTCTTCCATCAAGTCGACTCCACCAAGGCTCCTCCCACCTTAGACTCCGCCCTGGGGCCTCGTCCTGGCTGGTCTCTGAACCACCTCCTGGCTTCTCCTGCTCCTGGCTCCTCTTTGGCTTCTCCCACCTTCCACACCACCATGGACATTTTCTTATTCCCTGGACTCTGTTTTATTTTCTTTTGTCTCATGCCCTCCTCCAGAACCCCCACCCTCCCTCCTCAGTCGGACTTGGAAGAAGCTTCATTTTGTGCTCAGTGAGCATTCTTGTGTATTTTATGTTTGTTTTGAAACATTGTCCTGATGGATGATCCAACCATGGCCCATTATAAGATTTCTAGCATAGGCAGTCAGGTTTTGACTTTTTATCTGTTATTTGATAGAATCCATGATGCCATGTATATAAAAAAGATGTCCAGGACCTCCAGCAGAAAAATAGGCCCACAACATTAAAGATCCAGCATGTATTTAACAGTGCGCATGGGGTACTTTTTATCCCTGTGTGCACCAAACCCATCTGGTGGGTTTGCTGCCAAAAAACTATTTTTTTAGTTTCATGTGACCATAGAAGCCAGTCTCAGTCTGATATGCTGGAGATTGTTTATGGATGAGCGAGAAGGATTATTCTTGAAACACTTACCGAACAACCTGCGGTGATGAAGGTGCAGTTTGATATTTTTTTAAAAGGATAGTTCACACAAAAATGAAAATTATCACATGATTTACTCACCCTCACGGCATCCTGGGTGTATAAGACTATCTTCTTTTCAGATGAACCCAATAGGAGATATATTTAAAAATATCCTTAGTCCTCCAAGGTTTATAATGGTTGTGAATGGGGAGCCACGTTTTAAAACAACAACAAAAAAATGCATCTTTCCATAATCAAAGTAATCCATATGGCTCCAGAGGGTTAATAAAAGGCCTTTTGAAGTGAAGGGATGTGTTTTTGTAAGAAAATTCAAATAACTAGCTTCCGGCGGATGACCGTACACATACTGCGCAAGTCAATTTTTCATTTTAGGGTGAACTATCCCTTTAAGGCTTTTCTGACCCAGAGACTTCAGATTCTGCAGCTGTGATCCTTGGAGAGTCTTTGGCCACTCAAACTCTCATCCTCACCGTGCAATAGGACAATTTATACACATCCTCTTCCAGGCAGATTTGTAACATCTTTAGTTGATTGGAAATTATAGAGATACAAGCCAGGTTTCTGACAATATTTTCATTAACTGTGTAGCTTTTATTTTATTTATTTATTTTTTGGCATTTGGTAATTATCCACAGAACATTTGACAACCTGTCATGGGAACACTAGTGCTTTTGTACGTTTGACTTATCTGTACTTCCTACTGTCATTTATAATAGCTATTGTTGTTTTTTTTTTGTTTTTTTTTTTTTTTTTTGATGTTCAATAAATAGTGCGTAATATGGATTGAGTTAAAGTTCCATTAAAACGTCATTAGATGAAGGCAAAACTTTACGAGTGAATGAGACTCATTCAAGTCAGTCGCAAGAGACTTTTAAAGGTGCCCAAGAACGTTCTTTCACAAGATGTAATATAAGTCTAAGGTGTCTCCTGAATGTGTCTGTGAAGTTTCAGCTCAAAATACCCCATAGATTTTTTTAAATTAATTTTTTTAACTGCCTATTTTGGGGCATCATTAACAATGCACTGATTTACACTCGGCGCCGGCCCCTTAAATCGCATGCTCCCTGCCACACCAGCTGTCGACTATATTACAGCGCATTTACAAAGTTCACACAGCTAATATAACCCTCAAATGGATCTTTACAAGATGTTCGTCATGCATGCTGCATGCATGCTTCGAATTATGTGAGTAAAGTATTTATTTTGATGTTTACGTTTGATTCTGTATGAGTTTGAGGCTATATGCTCTGTGGCTAACGGCTAATGCTACACTGTTGGAGAGATTTATAAAGAATGAAGTTGTGTTTATGCATTATACAGACTGCAAGTGTTTAAAAAATGAAAATAGCGACGGCTCTTGTCTCTGTGAATACAGTAAGAAACGATGGTAACTTTAACCTCATTTAACAGTACATTAGCAACATGCTAACGAAACTTTTAGAAAGACAATTTACAAATATCAGTAAAAATATCATGCTATCATGGATTATGTCAGTTATTATTGCTCCATCTGCCATTTTTCGCTGTTGTTCTTGCTTACCTAGTCTGATGATTCGGCTGTGTGCAGCTCCAGACATTAACTGGCTGCCCTTGTCTAATGCCTTTTATAATGCTGGGAACATCATGGGCTGGCATTATGCAAATATTGGGGCGTACACCCCGACTGTTACGTAACAGTCGGTGTTATGTTGAGATTCGCCTGTTCTTCGGAGGTCGTTTAAACAAATGAGATTTATATAAGAAGGAGGAAACGATGGGGTTTGAGACTCACTGTATGTCTTTGCCATGTACTGAACTCTTGTTATTTAACTATGCCAAGGTAAATTCAATTTTTGAATCAAGGGCACCTTTAAATTGAAAGGAACTTTTGCAAAGGAAGTTGTTTGCTGTATGCTATGGAAAATTCTCTTAGCTGTAAAAAGGACAAATAAGTTAAAAAGATTGCTTTTCTCAGCGGACATTCAAACAGACTTTTATAATGGATATAATATTATGGACATCAACCTAAAGAATGAATGTTATTTCAGACACAGGTAATGCTGCATACTGGACAAAATACAATGAGTTTCAATGGAGGGACTCAACTTGGTCCAACTGTCAACTTTTTTTTTTACTTTTTTTTTTTTTTTTTTTTAACAGGGGCAATGCACATTAATAAGCATAACTGTAAATATGCCAGAATTACCCCAAAAGGATATTTTTCATCTGTAGACCCTTGACAGAATGTTAAAAAGTCACCCTAAAACAAAGACAGAGTATCATTACCCATATACACATAAAAAAAAAAAAAAACACACACACACAAATGCACAGTAAAAAGCGCTACTACAATACAAAATATAAGTAAATTATCTAGACAAAATAAAAATATAAGGGAAGGAAGAGAAAGAGATTGAATGAGAGAGAGAGAGAGAGAGAGAGAGAGAGAGAGAGAGAGATGGCAACAGGAGAAGGCAACATAGCCAAGAGCAATTTGTACAATTTGTAAGTCTATTTTGTCAAGAATACAATACTAATGTTGACAATGCTGAGTTGTCAGTAACCATTAAATTACTGTCAGTAACTTGAGATTTGAAGGGCGGAAGTAGTGTTGCACAAAAGAGGGTTTTAAAGACACTCTGTTGTTATTTCTTATTTATTTACACACTCGTGCCGTCGAACTGTTGTATAAACGCAATATCACACTTGTAGCTGTGCGATATGGCTGTATATCAGCACGCTGTGATTACTTATGGCCGAATCACAACCGTGCTGATATACAGCCATATCACATGGCTACGAGTGTGATATTGCACACATACACATATATATATATATATATATATATATATATATATATATATATTAGTTTCATATTTAGTTTATATATATATATATATATATATATATATATATATATACACACATATATATAAACACAGGGACACGTACACGTAAGGTCATAGAATGCCCTGAATTTCACGATAATATCCGTTCTCCCCTGTTTGACACTCCAATGAAGTCTAAACTGAGCAGCAGATCATTAAAATCTCAGGACTACAATAAGTATATCTGTATATCTTTATTTTAAATTGTAATAATATTTCACAATATTACTGGTATTTTTAATTAAATAAATGTAGCCTTGGTGAGCAGACGAAACTTATAGTGAAACCATTAAAAAAAAACATTTTCATTACTTGAAATTAAATAAAAGTTAACTGAAGTAAAATAAAATCTAAAACACTTAAAAAAAAAAAAAAACTTATATTATTTTAGCCAGTGCAACATCTCATTTTCATTTAGTTTAACCTGATGTAATAAAAAACTAAAATAAACTGAATTAAAAAACGGAATAAAAACTGTAGAGGCATATTTAAAAAAAAAATTTAATTGTGTAAGTTCATCTTCATTCAGAGCCTTTAAACAATAAATACATCGAAGATCTTCTGAAATTCTTGGCCTTTGCATGTCTTTCATGGTCTCACTGCATGCATAGATCATATCTCTAATATCTATGATCTATCACAGAGCCCATCATTCCAGTGTCACAACATAGCTGTGGCTGATGCAGTGATGGTAATCTAGACCCAGACTGTACCCTGATGGCCCCTAATGCCTCTCTTCTGATGAGATAGATCCTAATGATCTGCTTTATGATGATATTCGGCCATTATGTACCCTTTCACACAATAAAAAAAAGAGCTCAGATGTTTGGTCTGCATCCATATATGACTTTCTTTGCACAAAGTAGGTGTGCAAATATATTATTGTGCTGTATACAGCATTTCAGACAACAAAAAAACATTTAGCATAAATTCCACTTTGATGCTATCAGTAAAATGTGTTGGCAATGGTTCCATACATAATAGTATCAACCAAACAGACCTTTTCTTACACTCAGTTCACATGTACAATTGGACCTTATTCACTGCACCTTAAAATATGCATTGTCATTTAAACAACAAGTCAATAAATAGACTGGTGTAAGTCTTGTAAAGAATATACATCACTGGTTCATGAAAAATGACTCAGTTGTGAACTCAATAACGGCTCCTAAAGATTCACTGAATCTGGTTCAAACCTCTGATTCGTGAGTGAATTCGAAGCTGTGAATTATTTTGAATGAATCATCACAAATAATTGGTACCTAGGAATCATTTGTTTGTGACACAAAGGCTCACGCTGTGTTTGTTGTTGGGTGCAGGAAACACTGCCGTGCACTTTATGTGATGATATTTTAAATTTAAAACAGCCACCAGTGGCAACTAGGTTTTAAATGATTGTCTCTTTTTTATTATCACGCCAAATTAGGCACTTAGCTTGTACGAATTAAAATGCAATCAAATAAAAAAATTGAAATCTCGACTTGATTATCTAAATTTTGCCAATTAAATTTGTTACTTTTAAACACTATTTTAAACTGCATCAGGAAAATATCAACACACTCTTCTTCTCACAAATTGACATTTAGTAGAGTGAAACATTCTTCTCAGAAAAAAGAACTGACCTTTCAAAAAACAAATATGAGATAATAATCATAAGGCACGGTACAGGAGAGGAGAACTGCCCCTCGTTTGCCCTGTATTGCAATCTCAGTGGATATCAAAATGCAGAATTGTCTAAAAACAAACTTATGCAGAAACACACATACACACACCTACCTGTTTCCGGGAAGAAAGCGCGCTCTTTGGCCGTCCCTGGCGACCTCCTTTTCCAGCGTCCGCCGGTTCTTTGCAGCTCCTCCTGAGAGTGGGGGCGGTTATGGTGCCCGAGTCTGGTGGGTGGGGCAGAGGATTCAGGTAAAGGATTCGGGCGATGAGACCGTAAAGAGCAATGGCCAGAAGCAGCGGGATAACGTAGAAGATGGCGAAGTCGATAAGGTAAATGGGCAGATAGAGGTCTCGAGAGACACGGTAGCCACACTGAACACGACCGTCAGGGTTCACCTGGATGTCCACCAGGAAAAGCCAGAGCATACAGTAGACACAGGTGAAAACCCACACCCCGGCAATGATGCGTTTGGCTCGGGAAACCGTACAGACGGTTTGTGCCCTCATTGGGTGACATATCGCGATGTATCTGTGGAACAAAGAGATATTAGTAATGAGTATTATTTAATTAAAAATATTTAACCCTCTGGTAAGCCTATTCCTCTTTTAGGGTTCACACTTGTGATCCTCTTTGGTCAAAAAAACAAACAAAACATAAGACCAGCAGCCATACCACACTGTAACCATATCACCAGCAGCCATATCACTCTGTAGCCCAAGACTGGTTGCCCACTGAAGCTAAGCAGGGCTGAGCCTGGTTAGTACCTGGATGGGAGGCCTCCTGGGAACACTAGGTTGCTGCTGGAAGAGGTGTTAGTGAGGCCAGCAGGGGGTGCTCACCCTGTGGTCTGTGTGGGTCCTAACGCCCCAGTATAGTGATGGGGACACTATACTGTCAAAAAGCACCATCCTTCGGATGAGATGTTAAACCGAGGTCCTGACTCTCTGTGGTCGTTAAAAATCCCAGGATGTCCTTCGAAAACAGTAGGGGTGTAACCCCGACATCTTGGACAAAATTTGCCCATTGGCCTCCATCCATCATGGCCTTCTAATCATCCCCATACACTGATTGGCTTCATCACTCTGTCTCCTCTCCACCAATAAGCTGTTTTGTGGTGGCCGTTCTGGCGCAATATGGCTGCCGTCGCATCATCCAGGTGGATGCTGCACATTGGTGGTGGCTGAGCAGATTCCCCCTTCCATATGTAAAGCGCTTTGAGTACCCAGAAAAGTGCTATATAAATAACGAATAATAATAATAATAGAAGACAATAAGTAATGTACTATATTTTGATTCAGTAATACTTATTCTTTAATATTTTGTATTTGATGGGGTTTAATGGTACTAGATAATATTGACCTCTAAATTATGCATTATTTACTGATAGAATTACATACTATTTTCAATTAACAGTGTTTAAGTTTAAAATGGAGCAAGGATATTTAAAATCCAATGTATAGATTAGAAGGTATGGAGGTAAGGTATCTGATGGAAAAAACAAAGAAAATAATTTGTAATACCATAGTCTAACCACTAGATGCCTGTATATATAAAGAGGTTGTGTATTCCTTAGTTGCTATGTGTATTTTCAGACATTTTTTTTTTTTTTTAGGTTTTACATTTGGATTTATATTTAGAGACATAATCAAAGACTACTTAATTGTGGCTGATTGTAGATTGTACCTAATAAAAAAGCTTTGTGTTTTTCCTCTGTAATTTCCCATTAATTTCCTATGGTGGTCAAAGATCACAAGTGTGACTTTTATATAAGATTTATTTAGCTTTTTTGTAATCTTTTGTAATCTAATCGTTTTCTAATTTTTTTGTGTTTATATAACAATTGCCGCAAAAGTCACCAAGTTTCATACAATTTTGATGAAGTAAAAAAAAAATTGTAAAAAAACATGACTGAAGACCACCAGAAGGTTAAATATTGATATTTAAAATGCTGAAATCCTTCATGGCAAAAAGACAAAAGAAATTAACTTGTCAGTTTGTTTGTATACCCAACGCATAAGTAATAAGCCACAAAGTCTATCAATATTCATTAGACTTCTTGGGGCATTTCATATTATCTTCATATTATTTCACTTATTTTGACTTAAAGGATTAGTTCACTTCAGAATCAAAATTTCCTGATAATTTACTCACCCCCATGTCATCCAAGATGTTTATGTCTTTCTTTCTTCAGTGGAAAAGAAATTAAGGTTTTTGAGGAAAACATTCCAGGATTTTTCTCCATATAGTGGACTTCACTGGGTACAAAGGGTTGAAGGTCCAAATTGACGTTTCATTGCAGCTTCAAAAAGCTCTACATGATCCCAGCTGAGGAATAAGGGTCTTATCTAGCGAAACATTTTCTAAAATATGTGTGTGTATATATATATATACAGTACAGTCCAAAAGTTTGGAACCACTAAGATTTTTAATGTTTTTAAAAGAAGTTTCGTCTGCTCACCAAGGCTACATTTATTTAATTAAAAATACAGTAAAAACAGTAATATTGTGAAATATTATTACAATTTAAAATAACTGTGTACTATTTAAATATATTTGACAAAGTAATTTATTCCTGTGATGCAAAGCTGAATTTTCAGCATCGTTACTCCAGTCTTCAGTGTCACATGATCCTTCAGAAATCATTCTAATATGCTGATCTGCTGCTCAAGAAACATTTATGATTATTTTCAATGTTGAAAACAGTTGTGTACTTTTTTTTTCAGGATTCCTTGATGAATAGAAAGTTCAAAAGAACAGCATTTATCTGAAATACAAAGCTTCTGTAGCATTATACACTACCGTTCAAAAGTTTGGGGTTAGTAAGAATTTTTATTTTTATTTTTTTTGAAAAGAAATTAAAGAAATGAATACTTTTATTCAGCAAGGATGCATTAAATCAATCAAAAGTGGCAGTAAAGACATTTATAATGTTACAAAAGATTAGATTTCAGATAAACACTGTTCTTTTGAACTTTCTATTCATCAAATAATCCTGAAAAAAAATATTGTACACAAATATTTTGTACAGTTGTACACATTAAATGTTTCTTGAGCAGCAGATCAGCATATTAGAATGATTTCTGAAGGATCATGTGACACTGAAGACTGGAGTAACGATGCTGAAAATTCAGCTTTGCCATCACAGGAATAAATTACTTTGTGAAATATATTCAAATAGAAAACAGTTATTTTAAATTGTAATAATATTTCACAATATTACTGTTTTTACTGTATTTTTAATTAAATAAATGTAGCCTTGGTGAGCAGACGAAACTTCTTTTAAAAACATTAAAAATCTTAGTGGTTCCAAACTTTTGGACTGTACTGTATATATACTTTTTAACGACAAATGCTTGTCTTGCACTGCTCTGCGGTGCGTCATGCATTACGTAATTACGTTGGAAAGGTCAAGTGTGACGTAGGCGGAAGTACCGCGGCAGGGTGAAAAACTCCATCTCATTTTCTCCTCCAACTTCAAAATCGTCCAACATTGTTGTTTTACCTTTTTTTATAAGGTCTTTTTTTTTTTACCTCTTTTTTTTTTTTACTTAGTCTTTGCACGTTCACTTTGCAGACACTGGATCGGTACTTCCGCCTACGTCACACGTGACTTTTCCAACGTTATTATGTAATGCGTGGTGCATCGCAGAGCTACTGCAAAACGAACATTTGTGGTTAAAAAATATATACTTTTTTTGTTTTTAGATAATGACCAATCGTTTCGCTAGTTAAGACTCTTATTCTTCAGCTGGAATCGTGTAGAGCCTTTTGAAGCTGCACTGAAACTGCAATTTGGACCTTCAACATGTTGGTCCCCATTGAAGTCCACTATATGGAGAAAAATCCTGGAATGTTTTCCTCAAACCTTAATTTCTTTTCGACTGAAGAAAGAAAGACAAACATCTTGGATGACATGGGCATGAGTAAATTATCAGGACATTTTAATTCTGAAGTGAACTAATCCTTTAATTACATTCAGTTTTATGTTACTTCCTAACAAGTCTTACCTCTCCACAGTAAAAGCTGTGATTGAACAGGAGGACGCGTTAATGCCAAGGTACTGGAAGTAGGTGATGCCCAGGCACCCAGCATGCCCATACACCCAGGTGGCCATCAGGCTCTCAGAGATGTTCGGCAGACCCGCAGCCACCAGAACCATCAGGTCCGCCACTGCCAGGCTCACCAGATAGCAGTTGGTGGGTGTACGCATGTGGCGTGTGGTAAGAACCACCAGCACGACCATGATGTTTCCCACTATTCCCACGCCACACACCAGCAGCACAAGGAACACAGATACGGTCTTATACTCCAGGGACTCGGACACAGCGTCCCCAGGTCCCACCAGGGAGATGTTAGTGGGAGTGTCCATTCTGGAGCTCACATTTTCTGGCATGATTAGTCCTCTTGATGTAAATACATATAAGATGTGAAGGAACAGGCAGAAATCAAATTGGTGGAGGATAAAGAAAGCAGAATAAAATCTGTTTAATGTTCAAAACATTAAAGAAGGCATAAAACTATCTATTCAGTTCCAGCTTTTATTGATGGTCTTTTCTCTTATTAAGTATCTATCTATCTAATTTTCTTGGCTTCAACCGCATAATGATGTTCCTCTGCTGACTGCAACCCATTATTTCTTCAGTGTTAATCTGTAACAGTATCCTTCCATTAAAAGTGGAATCCAGAGTCAATTTTTTTCTCACGTTAATGCAATCGTTCATCCAATTGATCAACCTGGAATAAAGTCAGCAGGGGAAAAAGCAAGTCTCAATCACTGTTAAAAGGATTTCATAGCCGTCCGTTAATTGCTAAATAACAGTCCATTTCATCTGGCACAAAATGATAAGCCTGAATGCATAAGTACTAGAGTTGGGAGCATCACATATTAAAATAACATGATGCAGACTAACATAGACTTCCTATTTGTTCTCTTTACAAATATTCCCATAACACTTGCTCTAGTAAGGATTTTAGGAGACTTCCTCTGAACATTATTGAGACAGGATGAGAAGCTTTTAATTATTCAAATGAGACATTTTAAGTGGTGCACGGCGATAAGTAGGGAAAATCACAGAAAGACTTAAAGCCACGCAGCTGCTGTGGCAAATGGCATGTTTAATAACCAAGAATCTTTAAATCAAATCCAACCTCTGTAATGTTTTTATTCTGCGCATTGAATGATCTTACAAATTGAATGATCTTCATTCAAATGACCTCAGTAGCTGTTTTTCAGTGTGTATAATGCATAAAAGACTGAAAATCTCTGCTGTATGTTCATCATAATGCAAGAACACAATGTTTACCAAAAATACTCTTTTGATAACATATTTGAACATTAATTCTAGTCTGAAAATAGTGTTTTGAAATTCATTAAAGCCACTAAATGGGGCCAAAACGTGCTACACAGAAGCTTGAAAAATCCAGACATCTGTTGCTCTTTTCAGCTGTCTCTTTGCCTTGTAAATAAGACTGCACTGCCTCTCGGGGCTTCCCTAATAAATTGAGGTGGACACGATGTGAAAAGTAATTTAACTCAATCCCGACTTCCCAACCCTGCTCGGACTTCACCTTACTCTATTTCATATTCCATTATTACTGCTCTGGCAATGCAAATATGGACAAGAGCTCTGCGGTTTCCAATCGTGTAAACTGAAGAGGGAAACAAATGTGTGTGTCCCTAGTATGCCGTCTTTGCATGAATTTAAAAAATTGCATTATTTTCATATGAGGGTCATGTTTCAAAAGAAATCTTAAGATTATTAAGTTAAATGCAATTAATAATTATATGTAAATAATAAAGTTTTTCAATAGAAGCACTATAATATCCTACTGTCACATAGGCTATATAAAGGAGAGCTCTTCCTTCTTCTTTTTTTCTTCTCTGAGCTTGATTCAGAGATTTCCATTAATGGTGAAAGTCAGCGTGCTGCTATGAAATGGGCTGTCATTCACATTTGTTTAGCTCTCCTAATTGACTGTATCACTACCAGAATCATAAATCAGTAGAATGCGCTCTAAGGAAAACAGCACGGCTGTGTCTTACAACCTAATGAGCTAGACAGCATTTTGGGGCGCCACAGGTTTTTCCAGACACGCTGTCTAGGTAGGGAGCTCACTATTTAGGTAGACAGCCTAGTGTTGTTGTAAAGAATCACCGTCTTTCTTATATTTGTGCCTGAACAGGAAAGCAGATGTTTCATTAATACTCTGGAAATAATTATAGTTCTCGACTGACCACCTAAAAACGAATAATTCAGAGTTTTGCACATTTTTAAAGTAGTAACATTAATTTTGCAAAACAGTTTGGAGGCTCGAAGAGTATGTGAACTTGAGAATTATTTTCAAAAATATGTATGCTCTGCTTGTAATGTTTATATCGCAATATATGAAAGATTCAGTTGTATATTTGATCTAATTTTATAAACATTAGTAATCATTAGCACCGAGGTGTTCTATCTGAAGCGTTGGCTATTACACAGACTTGAACGAAACAAAAATTCAGTATTGTAAAACATCTCATGAGCCATTTGTCTTAGAAAATGCTTACAATATAAGCTAAAAGCTCATATTATATAAATACACATTTGTCTTTAAAAATACTTTTAGGAACGGAGTTATGCAAAAGAAGAAAATCGATTAAATTTTCGTATTATGGAGACTGACATCGATAACTTCTCAAGATAGAGAATAAAGCGTCTCTTACCAGACATCATTCTTGTATGTGTGGAACCAAAACAGCTCTCATGCAGTGTCGGCTGTAAACCCCTGATGAAAAAACAAAATGCACTGATATGAAGTATTTGACATGACGAGCAAATAATCTGATCTTGTACAGAAGCGCTAGTAAATGCACTCTTTTAACTGTAAGTCTTCTGAACTGTAGATACCGTCATTACAATAGCGTCCCCTAGTGGAAGAGCTCGCTGGTAATTCGTGTCTCTTGAGTTATTTGAGGCACACTGAAGTAGGCAATAATTAAAGATGCACACAAAGTTCTACGCCTAAAGAAATGCATGGTACTTTTGAAAAATGTACACTCACATGATAACTTTGTTGTGACTTATTTTCTACTTTGTCCAAGGCCTATTATTATTATGAAATGGAAGTTGTGATAGTCTTTTTTTCCTATCCGCTTGATGTAAGGAATCCGGATTCAAGCCTTCACTCATTTCAAGTGAAAATACTATGTCAGCAGCCATTTATGAGCCTATTTAGTATTTATGTTACACATTTATGGTAAGCTTAAAGAGTTAGTTCACCCAAAAATGAAAATTCTGTCATGAATTACTCAACCTCATGTCGTTCCAAACCTGTAAGACTTTCGTTCATCTTCAGAACACAAATGAAGATATTTTTAATGAAATCTGAGCGATTTCTGTCCCTCCACTGACAGCTATGCAACTACTTTGACGCTTCAAAACGTTCATAAAGAGATCATAAAACTAATCGGTTTAGTCCAAATTTTCTGAAGAGACACTATTGCTTTAGAGGCTGAACAGATTTAAAGGGTTCACCCAAAAATGAAAATAATGTCATTTATTACTTACCCTCATGGCATTCCACACCCGTAAGACCTTCGTTCATCTTCGTAACACAAATTAAGATATTTTTGTTGAAATCCGATGGCTCAGTGAGGCCTCCATAGCCAGCAATGGCATTTCCTCTCTCAAGATCCATAAATGTACTAAAAACATATTTAAATCAGTTAATGTGAGTACAGTGGTTCAATATTAATATTATAAAGAACAAAAAAACAAAATAACGACTTATATAGTGATGGCAGATTTCAAAACACTGCTTCAGGAAGATTCGGAGCGTTATTAATGTCTGCTTTAATTAATCATTAGCTAATGATTTGCAAATGCATCATTATGTTATGACTTTACTTGTTGAGGCACATGACTGTTAACTAATTGTTAAGTAGTATGTCATTATGGTTTTGACATCTACACTAAGCCATGGAATTAACTACAACTGTGATTCCATTATACCAGATGAACTGCTGCATCCAGAACTTTGTTGTTCATGGCACAGGAATATGTCAGGTTAAGTTTGAGGTCTAGGATTCAAAGGCAGAACACTGAGAACATACGGCCAGGTACTGCTATTTCATAACACTGTGTCAAGACGGACAAAGAGAGTAGAACCCATTATAATCAGTGATAGTGATACTACATTGGATGCAGCATGATTTGTAATGGTCGGTCATGTCCAGTGTAAACAGCTGTTGCGGCATGACTCGATAATGGTCGCATCCAGTTTTGACACAGTGCATCATCAAACTGTAGTTCAGATTCTGGTGTGCTGATATTTGTGTGCAGCCCAACTTACCCATCCTTCAAACACATTCTCTGACATTGCACTCACTGCATGTGCAACTGTCAAAACCCATTACATATTACTTAACAATTAGTTAATAGTCATGTGCCTCAGAAAGCAAAGTCATAACATAATGATACATTTTCAAATCATTAGTTGATGATTAATTAAAGCAGACATCTGGAAGTTGAAGTACATGGCTTCAACCCATAGTGGTAATTAACACATTAACTTACACTATTAGTTAATAAAATATGTTATTAAGGAATTAATACATTATGACACATTTAATTAATAACAATTCATATATTACTTAATCTATTAATCATATAGAAACTTTATTAGTTGCTGATGCAGTAAAAATTAATTAATGGTTTAGTTCTTCATGAGTCATACATTAAAACATGATTATCTGTGCATTAGTTAACCATGAATTAATGCATATTAGTGCACCAGTATTGTAAAGTGTTACCGATAAATGTTAGGATCATGATTTTTCAGTAGTTTTACAGCACACCATGACTGTACATTACTACCATTTGTTGTTTGCTTTTGGCATCTGATAGAGCATTTGGACCCAGAAACAGTGACGTCAGACTTAAAGGTGATAGAGAGGATTTTTTCGTCGACTGAGAATCCAAAGACTGTTAGTGAGTTTTTGAAATGAGCGCATGCGTAAGAACAGCCCCCCTCCTTCACAGCTCACTTCAAAGGAACTCCTCGAGTTCACGAGTTTTGGAACACGAGTGTTTACCACCGGCATTCGCTGTGTCGTGTTTTTTGGATTCATTATGTCGGACTCACCGCAGGTAACTCATAATCTGCAGTTGTTATTCCTGTCTCTGACAAAAACATTGCATGCAGGCACCTGTGGAGTGTGGAAAGTTACTGGAGCAGCGCAGCCACGCTCGTCTCTCACAAGGAACGTCACGGCAGTGATTGACAAGCCAGAGGGCCAATCGTTTACGCGATGATCGCGTAAACGATTGGCTGATGTTTTTAAGGCCCTACCTTGTGCACAGATGATGTATATTAATATTATTACTTTCAGTGCACCTAATAAATAGTCTTTTATCAGTTAGTAAAGACAGTTTCAAGTAATATTGCAAAAATGTATAAAACAAAACATCCTCTTTAGCACCTTTAATGAGCTGATTCTCAAACAAGGAAAAATGTAGTTGTGCCTGTAAACACGTCATCAGAGAAGAGAAAAGATGATGCTGCATGTGAGAAGGAAAGTTATTTTGATTAAAGACTACAAGGGCATATCATTAAAAACAAACAAAACAATATGGATAAATCATTTGTAGCTAGTAAATACTGCAATATCTCATAAAAATAAGAATAGTAAATTTTGCTTTCATGGTGACTTTAAATATGAATTGTTTGTGAAAAAAATAATGATGTAAATTAATTAACAATTTACAGTAAATAATGCAATATTCCATAAAAAATAAGAATTGTCAATTTTGATTTCATGGTGATTTTAAACCTCATTTTCTGTTTTTATATAATTTATTTTATAACTTTTTATGTAACTTTTGTTCATGTGTGTGTGATATTATGCCTCAGTATATTTATTTATGTATTGTATACTTTATATGGTTCTTTTTTTATTGTTTCCTAGAAATAATTTCATAATATCTTCCTTTCTGTTACTTGTTTGCGAATAGTGTTATATTCAATGAAGGGGAAAAAAAGAAAAAAGAAAACACATTTTGTCGAGCTTTGATGACGTCTGTGTAATGGCCGCTCTCACTGTGTCGTGCAGGGTTTATGAATTTCTCCGTTAGAGAAAAATAAGAACCCCAGACAGATCGTTCACTGTTTGAACACAGTCACCCCAAGGAAAGAGACCGGGTGACTCCCTACACTGAGACCCTGTCTCTCGAGACTCTGTGGTTTGAAAGGTGACCGAATGTGTTTTAATACGCGATGTCCGTGTGTTGTGCAGGAGGGAACGCTTTATTGTTGCATGAGATTTTAGCCAGTGTGCATCGAAGAAACATCGTGCAACGCCGTAACTCGCGAATTTAGATTTAGAAAGTAACGTATGTGTTATTTAAACGTTTAGGCGGCGCGGTGGTTCGGAAAATGTCGGAAATGGTGTCGTTTTCTAGTGTGCGGGCAGGATTCGGGCCTGTTAGCCGCATCGCCATCAACGAGCTCTCCCGTTAAAGATAAAGCGGCTAGTAACACATGTGTCGGTCTCCCTCTCACGAATCCATTGCCTTAAATCTGAGAAGGTAAACAAGTTCCAGATGATTCAATGATTGGCCTTTGTGTGGTATGGAAAGTTGGTTTTTAAAGTTTGAATGCGGTTAAGCTATTTTACGTTAGCAGGCTAATATGGAGATGTTATTATGGAAGAACTAGTAAGGTAATTTATTCGTTTAATAAGAGCTATATTTATGCAGAACTACCCTTATAAAAAATTATCATGGTAACTATGTTTTTCACCTAAATAACACTGATATTAAAGTGATTGTTACTGTTGTGTTAGCCACTACTGTCATTCAAAAATATTCATACGTTAGTGACAAAAGTATTGTAAGCCAGTTTAGTATATAAGATATCTACCGCAGTAACGCTTTTTATTTTACAAATAATAGCTCGTTTTTAAAAAAAATACCTTTAAGTTTCTTGATATGTTGACAATAGAAATATTTATAATGGTTTCATTTAGTATAAAGTCAACCGTCAGATAGCCAAAACATTAACACTGACGTTATTTTAGTTTGTTTGTAGGTTGTTTTAGAAGCTTTTTTTAGTTAATTTAAGAGTTGTTTTCAATAAATATATTTATTTTTAAATATAATGGTGATATTTATTTAAAAGTAGATGCCAGATATGTATTTACTAAATTTGTAATAAGTGTTTTCAGTTGTGTCAGTAAGCAGAGCCCCTTTTGTGTTCTTGTCAAAACTGTTTCTGTGTGTTTTGTTTAGATTTTACCTGTATATACCCACAAATGTGTTATTATGGTATTATTTTAGCAAGTGTTGTAATTCTGCTGTGGAGGGTTTTTTAGGGTTGAAGGTAAATCATCTGTTAACATAGGAAGACTTGTTTTGAATGTGTCTGATATTGTTGAATTGACTCTTTGGCTTCCACTGAATTTCTGCTTCAGAGTTCTTGCTCATGGATACACCTGAGAGCCCCACCCAGTCCCCACAATCTCCTGAGGAGGAGGAGAAGGGTCTCTCCGACAACGAGCTGCTGGAGTCGCCTGAGTCCCCAGCAGAAGCAGACAAGGGAGTGTCAGACAGTGAGCTCTTGAATGATGATGAAAATGAAGCACAGGAGGGAGGAGGAGACTCAGATTTTGAGGATGGAGACAGGGTAGTAGCTGGCGGAGAAGATCCAGAGGAGGTTTCAGACCTGGAAGACTTCAAGATGGACAGGGAGGAGAGAGAAGACATCCACCAACAAGACCTTGGTTTGACTGTCCGAGGAAGCAGGCAGAATGCTAGCCAGGAAGAGGAGGAGGAGGAGGAGGAGGAGAGAAATCCTTGAGACGCCGAGATCACCGGATCCTGACTCACCGGGCCCAGAGCACGAGCGACCTTTTACCCCAGCGGAGGAGGAACGAGACGAGGAGGATGAGGCAAGCACTAAGCCTGGCCTTGGCTGTGCTGAGCTTGAGGAAGAGGAAGATGAGGAAGAAGAGAGGAGGAGGCGGCGGTTGAGGGCCGCTGCGGTGGTAGTGAGTGATTTGAAGGACGAATCTTCTGTGTCCAGAGATCTGGATGAGCATGAGCTGGATTATGATGAGGAGGTTCCAGAAGAGATGAGCGCTGCTGCTCCTGAGGAGGACGATGCAGAGAAGGGTCCCGCTGGAGAGGATGGAGAAGATGAGGAAGAGGAGGATGAAGAGGAGGAGAAGAGACGAAAGAGAAAGGAAAGAAAACCAATTCTGCCTCCAGATAGAGACACACCGCTGAGAAAATCTGATGACTCAAGGGAAGGAGGCAGGAGAGATTCATTCCGTGATAAAAAGAAAGAGGAAGATGATGGAGAGATTGATGAGGGAGAAATAGATGTAAGTATTTTGAAATCATTTGTTGATTAACATATGATTATAGGAGCTGTTCAGTTTACCACTGCAGAGTCAGTTATGACAGTTTTAATGTTTCTGATGATGAATCTTTTGTATTCTTTCTTAGTGACGTTTTTTAGTTTTTATGCAACATTTGTGAAAATTTGTTTTGCATAATGCACAGATTTTTTTTTGTCTGTTGTTTGACCAGGGCATAACAGTAGAGGGAGCCATTGAATGCAAGATTTTTTTTTTTTTCTAGAATCAAAAGAAATGACATGCTTCTGCTAAAGCAGATAATGCTTAAACTCTCAATATGAAGTGATCACATAATAGACTAATTATATAATATGTAATTAAAATATATTTACTCTACCATTCAAAAATTTGGGGCAGTCATTTTAAAAAAAGTCTCCAAGGCTCTGTTCATTTATTATACATTCAAAACATCAATACTGTGAACTATTATTTTAATTTAAAATAACTTTCTATTTTAATATATTTTAAAATGTAATTTATTCCTGTTATGGCAAAGCTGAATTAGCTTAACCATCTTCAGTGTCACATGATCCTTCAGAAATCACTCTAATATGTTGACTTGTCACTCAAGAAACATTTCTAATTATTGATCAATGTTGTAACAGTTGTGCTGCTTAATACATTTTTGAAAATCTTTTGTAACTTTTTAAACTCTTTACTGTCACTTTTGATCAATTTAATGCTTCCTTGCTGAAGTAATAATTTCTCATTAAAACATCTTAATGACCCCAAACTTTTGAATGGAAGAGTAAATCACTTGCCCTTGATTTGGATTAAAACAAAAACATCAATAACCTGTCATTAAAAATTGCTACTGTAAGAGGTGTTTTTTCCTGTTCATTTCAGGATGATGACCTTGAAGAAGGGGAGGTAAAGGACCCCATGGACAGAAAGATCAGACCCAGACCAATCTGCAGATTTTTCATGAAAGGTAGTACTTCATTCTTGTGATTTCCTGAATGGTAATAAATCTGCTGATACTGTGTTTCTAAATGTCATGCTTCAGCTGATATCAGAGCTAACTCTGATGTACTTTCTTGTTTTGTTTTTATGTAGCCTGAGGAAATAATAGAAATCCTGTTATCATCAAGTAAAGTTGTTCAAATTTCATATGCATGTCATTTGCTTTTATTTTGTTGTTCTGTGTATGCCCAAACTACAACAGTAGGGGGAGCAATTGAATACAGTATCTTTCCCATGAGTAAATTTATCTTCAGAGCAAATCCGGCAAAACAGCAGATGGTTTTGATGTTAATGCGTTAAATTATTTTAATTATTTAAAATGTATAAAACTATATAGATACACACATTCTTACTCACTGGCCACTTTATTAGCTACACCTTGCTAGTACTTGGCTGGACCCTCTTTTGCTTTCAGAACTACCTTAATTCTTTGTGGAATCGATTTTAAAAGTTGCCGGAAACATTCCTCAGACATTTGGCTCCAGATTTGTCTGCTGCACATGATACGAATCTCTGAACCATCGATACAAGGCAGGATGGATCCATGCTATCATGTTGTTTGTCAAATTCTGACCCTAGCATCTGAATGTTGCAGCAGAAATTGAGCCTCGTAAAACCAGGCAACATTTTTCCAATCTTCTATTGTTCAATTTTGTGGAGCCAGTGCAAATTGTAGCCTCTGTTTCCTGTTCTTAGCTGACAAGAGTGGCATTCGGTATGGGCTCCTGCTGTTGTAGCCCATTTGCTTCAAGGTTTGACGTGTTGTGCGTTCAGAGATGCTCTTCTGCAGACCTCAGTTGTAACGAGTGGTTATTTGAGTTACTGTTGCGCCTCTATCAGCTCAAACCATTCTGGCCATTCTCCTCTGACCTCTGGCATCAACAAGGTATTTTCGCCCACAGAACTGCCGCTCACTGGATATTCTCTGTTTTAGCCCATTCTCTGTAAACCCTAGAGGTGGCTTGTGTAATCCCAGTAGATCAACAGTTTCTAAAATATTAAGACCAGCCTGTCTGGCACCAACAACCATGCCAGTTTCAAAGTCACTTAAACCACCTTTCTTCCCTATTCTTCAGCAGATCGTCTTGACCATGTCTAAATGCATAAACGCATTGAGTTTCTGCCATGTGATTAGTTAATTAGATATTTGCATTCATTTTGTATTAGGGCTGTCCAATAGATTAAAAAAATATTTAATCAAGATTAATCACACCAATTTGTAGGATTAATCACATACTTGTCGTGAAATTAAGCATACATCATTTATCTTGTTCATTCTGTAATCATTTTTGCTATATCCAGCAAAGTAAACTATCAGATTGAAGAACGATTCTCACAAAAGTGTATTTTCTGCAAGCTGTCCAAGAAAGGACACCAAATAACCATATGATAGGAGTAAATATAATTCATACATTTATGCACATCAATGCATACACGAAAAAGTGTTTCAGTGTACAGTATGTGTACAGTGCAACAGCAAAAAGCTTGTTTACGTTTTAGACCTGTCAAGTTGCAATACTGAAGAGGACCACATGGAGAGAAAAAGACCCTAATCCAAACGCCTTAACCTGACTGCATTATATGCCTACTACAGTACACGGATCACTTCAGATTTACTAAAACAGTGTAAATGTACTGAAATGTGTCTGTGCATAAATACAATGTGCGATCAGTGTGTCGAGAGCGCACAGACACAGTTTGTTTGCACATCATTAAAATTGACTCACCCGTGCTTACTGTACAACTCCTGTACGTCACTGCAATTGTCTTTACCTTGATTACAATCCGCATCCATCAACTTTACTAGCGAGACTCTAGTTTACTTTTTTTCCAGCTGAGAAACCTAGTTTGCATAAAATCTGGCCATACAGTGGTGGGATGTTTGATGTTTCGTTGTCTGTATTTCATACAGCGTGATGCGTGAGGTCTCGCGCTATTCAGAAACAAATACAGAATATGAGAGAGCTCGTTTTTAAAACCTAAACAGACACTGGAATGAGTCACTGCAAGTCACTGTTCTCTCTGCCATCTCTGGTTTTCTTTACATTAGCGCTGTATTGGACTGATTGTTTGAATGCATTTGCTTACTGGATAATTGGACTGAAAACTTTCCTGGAGTTTAGTGGCTTAAAATGATCAGGTTGCAAACAGAGTAGCGAAATCTGGTTAAAAGGTTAGAAGTAATTTCAGCCTACCAGGGTTACAGGTGCTTGCGCCATTATAGAAGCTCGGTTTGATGAACTCCCGACTCCCAAGATCATCTAACTGTGCTGGGTAGTAACTGATTACATGTAATCTGGATTACATGATCAGATTCCAAAAATTGTTATTGTAATTAGATTATATAACATTTTAAAAGACTCTTAATCAGACTAGTTACTTTTTTATTGATTACATGATTACATGTTATTCTCACAATGGAAGTAAATTATTCATAAATCATTGATTCTCCCTACTACATTTTTATATTTAAATTTTTTTTTTAAAAGCCTACTGCTTACAGTATATATGTACAGAAGGTCTTTTCTAGGTTTGTGGAATTGCACACACAGAGATCAGACATTAGTTATCTGCCTGTCACTTAAAAAAAGTGACCAACAGCATTTCATCACTGGATTTACAGAAATAATTTCACTTTTAGGAAGTGTTCTCAACATTGCAACATATCTAGTAAGCACCTGACACATTAAATATGATTTGATCACTCAGTGAGTCATTTAACTAATTTTTTTTTTCGTCTTTCAAACACTTTAAAATGTACAAATTTACATTATATCATATTTACATGCAATGCTGGGATTCCCCAACTTTTTTGTCAGCTAAACCTCTATGACCTAATATATTAACATAAAGTAGTCCCTAAGATTTTAAGTTTAAGTTAGGTTAATAATAAAATTATCAATAATAATAACAATAATAAATAATAGAATTGAGTTCATGGTTCTCTGATGTAGGTTAATAGTTAAATGACATCCAGGTAAACAACATTTTACTTTTTTTAGTAAGTGTTTTATTTTGATTTTAAAATTATTTTAATTTTATTTTTTAAAGGGATAGTTCACCCAAAAATGAAAATTCTATCATCATTTACTCACCCTCAGGTTGATCCAAACCTGTATGAATTTCTTTGTTTTGTTGAACACAAAGGAAGATATTTTGAAGAATGTGAGGAACTGAACAGTTTTGGGGCACCATTGACTTCCATAGTATTTTTTTTTTTCCCTACTATGGAAGTCAATGGTGCCCCAAAGTGGCCTGGTTACAAACTTTCTTCAAAATATCTTCCTTTGTGTTCAACAGAACATAGAAATTCATACATGTGAATTTGACTTGAGGGTTAGTAAATGATGACAGAATTTTAATTTTTGGGTGAACTATCCCTTTAATGTTTTCATTAAACTCGCAAACCCCTGCATTTCCATCATGAACACCAGTCTGGGAAACCCTAACCCATTTTCTTACTCTTTGTAATTTTATATCCTAGTACAAGATTATCCTATTCAAATCGATGTAAAAAAAGTTAGTTCCAAAGTAATCAAAAAGTAGTCCGATTATATTATCTTAAATGTGTAATGTACTGGATTACGTACTATTTTTGTCATGTAATTTGGAATCGGTAATGACTACAATTTGTAAGTAGTCATACAGGTTTGAAACTATATGAGGGTGAGTAAATGTAAATAAAATTTTCAATCACGCAGCGAGTTGTTTCCCTGCTTCAGGTTTGTCACCAATCAACGAGTCCACTTTTTTTGTACAATTTAGTTTTTGCTCAATATATTTAAATATCATAATTTCTTCTTTCTGGTCTTTGACAGGTAATTGCACATGGGGCATGATCTGTAGGTTCATCCATCCAGGAGTCAATGATAAAGGCAATTATTCCCTCATCTCCAAGCCAGATCCCTTCTCTCCTAATGGAGCTCCTCCTGGGGGAGGAGGACCTCACCCCCTCATGCCTGCTAACCCCTGGGTATACATCCTTTTTAACTAATTTTCTACTATTTTGTTTCTTCCTGAATTAAATTTAAGTTTAAATTTCAACTCAACATTTGAATCTTCTTTTCTTTCAGGGAACCCCTGCCGTAGAAGAGCTGCCTCCCCCTCCACCTCCTCTAGATCCTCCGGTGGAGAGCGCCTGGGAAAGAGGCCTTAGACATGCCAAAGAGGTACAGTCTTCACCACCTTACTTTTTTTCCCCAACAATTTCTAGGTAATTACTAGTAATATTATACTGGCTTTGTTTTCGGGGCAGAACTCCTCCATTCAAATGAGTCTTTACTGTATTCTGCAGTGGTTTTGTGATCACAATGTGTCAGCTTTATAACTGAGATAGCATATAATATATGTATTTTGATACTCGGGCTGTGCTAAGTATGATACTTTCATCAAGTATGATGAACATGTTAAGTTTCCAGTTGGATCAAACTGTTCCAACTCATAAAACTCTGTTTTCCCTTTAGGTGTTGAAGAAAGCCACCATCCGTAAAGAGCAGGAACCAGATTTCGAGGAAAAACGATTTACCGTAACCATAGGTGAAGATGATCGAGACTTTGACAAAGAAAACGACTTCTTCAGGGAACGTGGTTATCGTATAACCAGAGAGATCCGAGATGCTGGGTAAGAAGCCATAACTTAGAGTGTGATCCATTTGTTATCTTTGGTCATTGATAGGTTTCTGCTGGTTCATTAAAGAGTTGGTTCACCCAAAAATTACAATTCTGTCATCATTTAATCACCTTGTGTCATTCTCGCATACCAAGTACGATTGAGCTTCTGTATATGTTCACTGATCAATTCCCTGAAAATTCTAGTTGATTTAAAAAAAAAAGCTCATGGACATGTACTGTATTTACCCATACTCTAATTTTGACCCCTTTTCTCTCTCTGCATTGCAGTGATATTGAGTTCAGAGATCCAGGTTATGGGTAAGTACTATAAATGTAATGCTTCCCTTCAATACAAAGTGTAACTGACTAATATGTATATATATAACTTGTACCCCCATACTATTCGTTAAAATCCCAATTTATCACTATTCCCAACTGTATATTTAACAACTGTTTCTGTTGTAGTGATCCATATGGTGACCCATACTATGATTATGAGATGGAAGCTTTTTGGCGAGGAGGCCAGTATGAGAATTTCCGAGTGCAGTACACAGAGACCCCACTGCCGTACTACCCTGTAAGTACATACTGATGTAGCGTTAATCCGTTGTCCTTGTTTATTGTTATTTCTTCCAAAGGGCTTTTAGCATAAAACTAAAATGCAAAGTTACAAAGTAAATATGTACTATAAATATGCACTAAAATATGTGTATTATACAAAAATGTGTTTGTATTACTGAACAACTGAGAATTTTTTTTCTTTTGTGCATCAGGACCGAGAGCGGGATCCACGCGAGCGCCACCGTGAGAGGGAACGAGAGCACGAAAGAGACCACCGTGAGAGGGAGCGCAGGCAGAGAGAGCGGGAAAGGGAGAGAGAGCGGGAAAGGGAGAAAGAGAGCCGGCGAAGGAAGGACGAATGGGAGAGGGATCGTCTGAAACGTGACGAAAAGGAGGGAAGGCCGAGAGAGCGGCCTCCCAGAGAGCCGCGGGAGAAAAAGGATGAGAAGGAGAAGCCACTCAAACCACGTTCGCCCACAAACATGCCACCCAGGTCAGTTTCAAACTTCCTACAGTCTTAGATGGAACAAAGTCTTATAAAGAAGAGGTCACAAACGGTCCAATGCATATAGTGCAAAACTGATAAAATCTGCCCATTCCAGTTTGATTGCCTGGATCCCGCTTTTGGGGATACAGGTTTTTAGTCGTTTTTGAAGTCTGTTGCAATGAGTGCACCTGAATTAGTAGTAATAGCTGTATTTTGTAAAAGTGTGAAACGTTTAAGTTCATGTGGTACTTCTTTTTGGATGGATGGAAATTCTGGCCACAAGTTCTACATGCATTTCTGCTTATTTCTTTGGTGTTTTCTATAGAATCATTCACAGAAACTGCTGCATTTTAAATTCAGGGAGCGTCCCCTTTTTGTATATTGATCTGTTATTGTGGTATCAAATTCAGATTTAATTGTGACAAACTGTGGTTATTGTTTTGCATGTTGGTCATACTGCCTCTTCTCTTTCTTAGTGAGAAGTTTCTTTTCAGATAAGCTACAATGTGTACTAGACTCCATGTTGATAGGGTTGTCAAAAGTACTGGTACTTTGATACCAAATTGATACTTAAACTTTAAAATCATAACTGTTCCAGCTTTTCTGCAATACCGGTAGTACCGAGTACCTGGCCAATCCGTACCTGCTGATAGCTGGCTGCTTTCAAATGCTCCCATGCGTAAGCATCAAAGGTTTTTATTTACACTATGTTTTTGCAGTGTTGAACTTTGTAGACAATTACAGAGATGTTTGTTGAGCATGTGACAATATAAAGACAATGTAAATAAGAGATTCATTGTATATAGACAAACGGGAGTTTTCACTGAGTCAGTGAGCTTCCGCTGCGGCTGAACTGAAGTGACATGAGCTTCATTAGCTATGTTTCCATCCACCTATTTTGGGATATTGCATTAAAAAATTGCTGGATGGAAACGCCAAGATGCTTATATAAAAATATGTGCTCAATTGAGGTGGATACTTTTTTTTTTTTTTTTTTTTTTTTTTTTTTTTTAATACGATAAGTTTAATTTACTGAAATTCCTTGATGCACATCAAGTCATGTGACTTTGCATGATGGGAGGACATAACTTGACTAACCAGCGGACCAATCCCATTGCACAGCATCTGAAATGTTGTTTTGGTCATTCTGAAATGCCTTAGCCAAAGTTTGTCTGTATAATTGTACAAAGTGGTTCGGTATAATTACCTTTCAAAAATACTAATTATAGTATTTATTTAAAAAGTGAAAGGTATGGATGGTATGCGCGGAGGTATGGAAATACATATGTTGACAGGAAGGTAGAACATCATGTTATTGCATTCAGACTGAACATTTTTTGGTCCTGGGACTTCCACAGAAGGTATATGTACATGTTTTAATATTTAGACACTTCTATTATTGATTGCTATCAGGATGTGAAGAGAGTTTCAACCAGTATAACAAAAAAGTGTTTATAAAACAAATTGACTATCCTACCTTTTAATGAACTTAAAATTGATTAAAAACACAGCTTTGGCCAGCTTTGGCCTGAATTCACTTTTATGTTAATTATTTTAACTCCTTGTGGAAAGCCCTGCAGGGTGACTTTTCTTAGATCACTTGCACTGTAAGTTGCAATTGTAAGTTGAACACGCATTCTAGGTCTTCTGGCATTCTGGTAATTCCTGACATTATCACAATAGTCTTTTCAAGTTGGGTTTATTTCCCCTCACTGTAATTTCTTTATCACTATATTCACTTAACCACAGATCAGATTGCATATTTGATTATGGTCACTCTATGGGAAATTTCCTGGCCACACCAGTGCTGCTCTTTGGCCCTCTACGTCATGTCAGCTCTCATTTTTCCTGGATAAAAAAAAAAAGAGAGATTCATATTTCATTAATTAAGTCAAGATCCCACACAACAAATTTCCGTCTCACTTGAGTAAATCACTTGGGTTCTCAGAATTCTGCAAAGGGAGCCTGTGAAATGCATGAATCTGTCCCATGATAGTTGCACAAGTCATTTACCGGGCAGGTTAGGGAGAAATTCACACCTAGTTTGTCTGACTTCAAAGAATGCTGTTGTCTCAAATTTCTAAACTTCATGTAACTGATGTAACTCTTCCCATTTCGTGTGAATTTAACAATTTGGTCAGCTTGAAAAATGAGCGATCATACTTTCTGCCCCATGTCTTTGATCTATAAACATGGAGTTTCAGTTCTACTGAGCTTATTTGATGTAGAGTGACAGTAAAGTGGCTGATGTTTCATTGTCAGTGTTGGCTATTGAATACAGTATTTTCATTTGTGTAGGAAATAAGGCTGCTTATGGACAACAAAACTGCCTATTGTTCATTAAACTGATATTATGCAGCGCCTCTCACAATTGTCTCCATGGTTGCAAGGCACGCTCCCCATGCAAACGGGTTCACAGGCGCTGCGTAATATCATTGCGCCTGCTGCACCCATGGTACGGCAGCAAAGTTCCTTGATTATTACGCCTAAATGAGAGTATAGTTCCTAGCCATATCGGCCTAGAAAATTGCAACTTTTAATTTTCCGTCGGTCTTAGTACACGACGTAACTACAGAAGAGTCAAGTTTTAAATAGGAAAAATATTGAAACTCTTTGGTCATTTTTGAGCGAAATGCTAACGGTCTTATCAGACGAAAAAGTAATAACACTACAATACAAATGTTTTTGTGAATTAAAAAGGGGGGGGTGGGGGCAATATTGATTCGGAGAGGAGGGGGCCTTGGTGTAAAAAAAGGTTGGTAACCACTGCTGTAAACTATACAGGGAACCCTGTCATTTGGTACATTACTATAATATTTGGGGTGGGAATCTTTAATAGGCATCGCACGATCCGATTCCAAAATGATTCTTGATATACTTTTCTTTCTTATTAATTAGTTTACCGACTTCAAATCTTAAAATGGTGGTGACGCAACTGGAGAAAGAGAGAACATGCGTTTGCCTTTTGATAAAACTAGTAGTGAATATAGCACTGAAATGTCATTACCACAAACGATCCTGTGTGCTTGTAATCATGCCGTGATTAAGATATTTTTTTTTTTGCGGATGGGTTGCGGGGGCTGGGGGAGGTGGGGAATCACGTTGCTGGCTCAACATCTCGATGGACAATGACATTGTCTATCGGCCCAGCCCTAGTGTGTGTGTGGAGGACTGTGTTTGTCCACCATGACCAAAGGCCATTTTTGACCCAGGAAAAAACCCCAGGGGAAGTGTACAGAAAACCTGTTTGAAAAATCATTATTTTTGCAGTTTATCTTCAGTGGCACCGATTAGCAGTTATTTCATGTGTGTAATTGTGCAACATTTGCTCTATATGATGCAAGTCTTTCAAGGTAGGATTTTTTCATTTAATATCCTCATGAAACTTGCCAATGCAGTGTGTAAATGAAGCCTCTGCAACTAGCAAATGTTGCATGAATTTGGAATTACTACATAGCTTGGTACTACCTGCAACACAGGTGAAAGTTTGATCTGTTACGTCTTAAAAGGAGCTGACGTAAAATGAATGACATAAACATTCATTATAGTAGCAAGCACGTGATCATGAAACAAGGGAATTTTTGGCTTGGCAAATGAATGAAGGAAGGAAATCATTAAACCTGGATGTTCACCGTGTGAACCATTTCCCAGGCGTGGTGAAGACAGGAGTGTGTTCTTAGATATTGCCTATGTTTGCTCGCAAAAAGCAACTCCCTGTGACGTTGAAAGGTGTGCATGATCACCATTTCAGGCTTTACCTGAATGAGTCAAGCCAAGGGGTTTTTTTTTTTTTTTTTTTTTTTTTTTGTGCGTGTGTGTGTCTTCATAATGTTGGGTCATCGGTACTCAATGTTTTGAGGTTTAAGGTACAGACTGATTTGTTTAAGGAAATTGACACTTAAAATGGCAATAATGGAAATGCAATGCCATTTCATAACTGATACTGTACCTCAATACTGCATTTGATTAACTGATGATGGTGACTATGATCAAAATATCACAGTATGAAAAACTTTAATGATATAGATCATGATATTTATTTTTTGTTAAATAAGAATAACAATAGGACAAATACAATAAAGCAAAAAGATACAAATATACAATACAAAACATTTTCAGGTTGGTGTCTAACAGAAGAAATATTATTGAAATTGAACAATCAAATATGTATTAAATATGCGTTTCAGTCAAATATGTTATTCAGTCAAAATTTCTCTTGTTATATATTGGGCTCAGGTATATTAGGCTTCTGTCACTTTAAGACCGAATGCATGGATACAATATGTTGACGCACTTCACTTTCTCCATTTTGTTTACATTAATTTAAAACGTATCAACTGTTTATATGAATACAAGCTAGGGCTGCACGATTATGACAAAAATCATAATTGTCGATTATTCCCTTGAAATTGTAATTGCGATTATTAATGACGATTATCACAATTTACATTGAATGATGTTTTGAATAGCTTTATATCATTGTTTGAAAGAATAATCATGTTTTGCTTGGTCTGTTCAAAGTCGCGCTGGATTTTCTCCTCAGCGTAAGGTTGAGGTGTCCATCTATCACTCTTTTCCATGTTTGTAGAGTTCGTTTGTGGAGTAAATATATATGCTGGTGTTGTCACGATACTGGAATTATTATTTTTATTTATTATTAGTCAAAAATTTATTTTGAAGAGATCACTTTATATGATAAAGCTTTTAAGCTTTTCTCATATAAACGTTGATCAGTTACCATTACAATTATCTCACAAATATTTGCTAACTCAATGTATTTGTTTTTACAATGGGGTAATTTTGTTGCAATATATTACACACAGCACAAGGAAGCTTGGTAATGGTAAATTGAATTTAAAAAAGACAAGTAAACAGTGATAAAATAGGAACAAATGAACAAATTATAGCACAAATACAATAGAATAAAGACAGAAATTAAATAGACTGCTTTCTATTTTCAGGTAGGTCTAACTGTAGTAATCAGGTAAGAAACTGAATTTAAAAAAGTAGGCTAATCAAATGTAAAATAACATTGGATAATCTTCATTATAGGGCTCGGCGATATATCGCATGCGATTCTCACGCGCATTTCGTCAGTAAAGCCGGTTCCCTGATTACCGTTAAATCGCTATCACCTGCTTTCAAATGGAGCACCATTTAACAGACAGAGCCGTAGTTCACTGATAAGCCACGCAATATCACGTTCATATCGCAGATGAATCGCCTTCGATAATGAACGCGATATTTGCGTGGCAATATATCGCCCAGCCCTACTTCATTATAAAAATTAAATACAGATTAATCAATTAAAGTTACAGAAATTAATCAGTCAAGAGCAGTAAGTGATTTTCTCTTTGTCTGTTGATTAACAAAACAACATAGAGAGCGGCACGTTTATTCGGCTACTGTCCCTTTAAGACCTGACGAACGCACGGACACATCCTTCCTGAACTGTTTTACATTAATACTCACCAAGATGGGCATTTTGATATTGCTTCTGAGTGTATTTGACCATTAATAAACCGCGAAAAGGTGGTTATTTTGGCACTTGCATGTCAAAGGCGGCTTCATTATGTGTCTGCAGTATCGGTGTATATCGGTGTATCGATATTGCAGAAAGGAGTATTGGTATCGTTTCAGATATTTCAGTATCGATACATATCGAAATATCAATATTTTTGACAACACTAGGCTGTGTACACGCTTTTTAAAAATGGCGGGTCCTGGTGTTTCCCATCAGCGTACACCTACGTCACTGGTAGCTTCTTTTATGCTGGGTTAACTTAGACCTTTTACATTCTGAAGTAGTCGTGATTCGCCTCTCACAACGTAACATGTTCAAAACACGCAGAATAATGTAAGTGGATATTTTTTTTCTTGTAATCACGCCTTTGAACGATTACGAAATCGTTAACGAAATCGCGATTAGAAATTCGATTAATTGTGCAGCCCAAATACAAGCCACAATATGCATTTTTGACACAATTATAAGTGTATTTGAGCATTCAAGTGCAATAGACTGGGGAAAAAAGAACTCTATTCTCTACTCTGCTTTCTGTGCATGTTTCTGTCTGTCTGTAAGTGCGAATACACATTGTTTTTTTCCTTCCAAAAATGGTTGCACTTAGAAACACTTTAACATCAATCATATTCTGCACTTTTTCTCATTCATGCATGTGTCTTTACCAATGTGCCAATAACTTTAAGTACTATGGTGGGCAATTATTAGGGCTGCATGATATATTATGGCTGGACGATTATGGCCTAAAATCAAAACCTCGATTAATTGAACATTTTACCATGATTACGATTAATGAACGATTATTTTGTTTCAGTTTTGTTTTTGTTTTTTTGCCCTCATAGTTCACTTAAAATGTTTGTACTGTAAATATGCTTGACTATTAAAGGTGGGATATTTTTTCCTATTGAAAAAGTGATTGACATAACGGCGCAGTTATTTATCTATGGTTCGTAATATTTCTTACAGATTTCTGCTCGTTGTAAATCATATAAAGATAAATTAGCACAGTAGCATTACGTAATGAGAGCGATTGCATGTGTGAATTAGTCAAAACCATCTCTCTGTTAAATGAGAAGCTGTGGGTTGTAAATAGATACTTCAAAAGTAGAAAAATATATGCTATAATAAGTTTTGAGTTTCTAAGCTACTTTACTGATAAATCACAGGACAACGCTGACAAATAGTTTCTGCGTTCCTCTCTATGCGCACAATCTTCACGTTTTGTGCAGCTACTGTCTGTATGAGTGCTCGCGCCACAATGCATCTTCGCAAGCACGGTAGCTCAATAGAATAATACACATTTGATCGCTTGAATGTCCAAACTGGCAAACCATAAAACACATACAACTCCAGTGAAGGAGCAAGGCTCACCGCTCGCGCGCCATCTCTGTATTGACTCGGCGTTCACCTGCGTATTGACTGGACTGGGCGGAGTCACGTTGCTACACATGTGGTAATATGTTTTTAAGGGGGAAGTATTAACAGGATTAAAAAACCGAAATAACCAAGATGGGAAAATTACGCTCTGAATTTCGGTTTCGATTACTTTTCGATTAATCGTCCAGCCCTATGATATATTGTTTCAGCGTCGCAATGTGTGCATCCACGATAGCCACATCACAGGATGTGTGATGTCAAGTAGTGATCAAGTAGGGACCTGTGAACCATACAGACCTGGCCCGCATGTGATTTGCAGATTAATTGAAAGTTGAAAGTGAAATAAAAGTGAAAGTTTATCGTTCGCATATGATTTAAGTCCTGTCAGTTTAAACATTCAAGTGAGTTTAAAGCATGTGCTTGAATGGACGCATACATGCAAATTTGTCAAAATGCCTGTATCCTCGTAAAGTCACTTAATGTTTTAAGTGAACATAAATAATTGAAAAAGAAAACGGATGCGTATCATTATCGTATCTGTACATTTGGTCTTAAAGTGACAACAGCCTAATATACCTGCTGCCTTCTGTGTCATTAATTTTATTCAAACAACAAGACAAAATCACTTTTGTAGCTTTAACAAAGATTAATTAGATTTATTTTTTACTGTGAAGACTTTGCAGTGTTATTTTACATTCAGGGTCCCCGCGGATCCTTAAAAAGTCTTAAAAAGTCTTAAATACAAATTTCAGTTTTTAAGGCCTAAAAAAGTCTTAAATTGTATGGAATGTCTTGAATTTTCGCAAGGGAGGTATTAAATTCCGTATGGGACCGAGCGAGTGAAATGTCTCCGTCCGGTTTCGTGTATTTTTTAGACGCAATTTTATAACTGACAAGCGTACCTTGGGGTCTTAAATATTTTTCATTGCATTACCGCAAAACTTTCTATAGTCTGACAGACCCAATGACTGACTGATGATTGGACGGAAGATTTTTTTTTTCTTTCGTGGTAGTTATTGCGTCATCAGAGAGAATTGAGGTAGCAGCCTTATTGGGTAAGCGCAAATGTAATGATTTATGGCTCGAGAAAGATGAATTCTCTTGGTGGTTAAGGCCGTTGCCGGTAAATGTCTACGAGGCAAACTGCGCCGTTTGTAGAAAATGTTTTAAACTGGGTACAATGGGCATTAAAGCGGTACGCACACGCCGAGCATCTGAATGGATCTTTTGCGGTAATGCGACGGAATATATCCAGAATTCCGTTTTTTAGGTCTAAAATCATGACGCATGTGAATCATGCAGATCAGTAAGATGTATGTTATGTTTTATGTTTTCTAATATGTCAACGACGGAATGGTCCAGCGCCTCGCGGCGCCATCTGCAGGGTCAGCAAAGATGTAGGAATATCTGATCAGAGCTGTACACGGATACACATTTTTAAATAAATCTGCTGTGGCAAAGCTACTGCAAGTGATTTTCGGTGCTGGAAATCCATATAGCCTATATTAAAAAAATAATACTTTAATTCGTCATACTTTAAAGTGATAAAGTGAGTGAAGAGTGAAGACATTAAAAATGTTACAGAATATTTGTATTTAATAAATGCTTTAATAAATAATATATTTGATAAATACATGTAGTAATTTCAAATAAATGCTGTTCATTGAACTTTCTATTTTCCAAAGAAAACAAATATCACAATTTCCACAAAAATATGAAGCAGCACAACTGTTTTTAACATTGATAATAATTAGAAATGTTTCTTGAGCATCAAATCAAATTGTAATGATTTCTGAAGGATCATGTGAAACTGAAGACTGGAGTGATGATGCTGAAAATGATCACAGGAATAAATTGCATTTTATAAAATATTTTTTTATATAAAATAAACTTTTTTTCATTTGTAAGAATATTTCACAATGTTGCTGTTTGTACTGTATTTTTGATCAAATAAATGCAGCCTTGGTGAGCAGAAGGGACTTTTTGATTTTAAAATTTTTGATTTTAAAATCAATAATTGTTTCCAAACTTTTCGCAGGTACTTTAATAATAACATTTTTATTAATACATTTAATACATTATATTATATTAATTATTATCATGATTATTAAATGCTGCTTTTTAATTTTACAGAACAATAATATGCATTATTACAATATATGACATATCTTTTAATGTGATAAATATATATTATTTAGAAAAAAAGGTGCCGGGGCATGGGTTGGGTGCAGGGTCAGACTTTCCTGCTTTTTTTATCTCTAGCTGATCACATGCCTGATATATTTGTGTGTGTGTGTCCATCGCAGGTTTGGTCTTAAATTTCATGTAAAGTGGTATTAAAAAGGTCTTAAGTCTTAAATTTAACTTGTTCATATCTGCAGATACCCTGTACATTTGATTATTCAATTTCTGTACCTGAATACTGTTAGACTTACTTAAAAAAACAAAAAGCACTGTTTAATTCCTTTATCTTTTTTGCCATTGTATTTATTTATACTTGTAATTTGTTTAGTATTTTCTATGCAGATGCACTCCATTACAAGTTCATTCTCTAATGATTATTTCCAAATTGAGCCAAGTCATTTGGTGAAATTGTTTCCATATCGTAATATATATCGCAGAAAAACAAAATGTAATTTTTTTTTCTAATATAATGTATCCATAGCAGTTATATTTACATATCATGTTGTATGCAATATAGTAGAATCTCTATCGATAGACATTTCATATCGTCATACCACCCAGCCCTAACAGATTCTGTATTAAATATGTAAATATTTGTGGATTTATTTAACAAGCGTTTTTAAAATCATTTAAAACAATTTTTATTACATGAAATGCAATGTAAACCAATATTTGCCAACAAACCCCCCAAATGAAGATAATTTAAAGACATTGTTTTTGCATTCAATAGACGTTAGCAGGGCTTAAAGTTTTCCGGCACCGTGCCGGATCTCTGGCGTGCGGCATTTGACTGCGGGAAAAAAATATAGTCCTACATTTGTCTTGACTTGCTATCGCTCTTCATTTCATTCATACAGTTTTCACTCATTCATTTATCATATTGTACAATATTTTAAACATTTAAGTAGACATCAAATAGTAGAAAGTGTGTATTATGTAGTGTTTTAGTTGATAGCAGCCTACTTTTGACAAAGCTGATTTCTGAGAGACGCAAGAGAAACGCGGCTATTTGATTTATGAACACTCTGCTCATTAAAGTTTTCACCCATTTGTGGTTCATATCGTCTATCATCTCACAAATTAAACATTTAAATACATATCAAATAGTAGAAAATGTTTGCAGTATTTTATTGATGTATTAGAATCATTTTGACAAAGCTGATTTCTGAGAAACACAAACAGCATGGCTATTTGATTTGCACTGTGCTCAGTTTACACTCATTTACTTCACACACATTAGCCTATTGCGTAATAATTTTAGAGATGTATGTAATTTTGTGCTATTCCCCCGGCTCACCTATTATTCATCAAACACGAGGAGTGTCTGACTACTTTCCCATACACTGGAGTGAGGCCATGGACGTCTCTCTCGAGCTGTCGCGATCTTTCTTGGTGCTCTGTGGAGTGACGGATCCTATTTGTGCCCTCAACCTGGCATCCTACAACCAAGCTGTTGTTATCTGCGCAGTCGACGCGAGAAGTTGAATCAAGGAACGAAAATCATTTTCAAATAATTTTTTTATATTTAGCTTACTAATCGATTAATTTGAACCTTTTAATAATATAATGTACCAACTGTTGCTCCCGTTTACAGCATTAGTTGATATTTTTTTTCTTTGAGGAAATTTGCCATTTACTTGACCTTATAGACCCCAAATAATCAAATCAAAATCAAATGTTCTCATAAGGGAGGATGCCCCCATTCCCCCACAATTTAGTTTGTACGCATCACCTTTTTAACCTCTTTTGAGTTTGCAGGTAGGCCTATGTTTGAAGGAAAATAATTTTTAAATAATGTTATTGTTTTTTTTGCTTTAACCCCTGTATTAGAAAAATGGCATTAGAAGTTTGTTTTTCCATGTCATTCAACACTGGCCTACAGTTTATAGCAATCCATTTTGCAATTAAAAAAAGTGTTAAATGCTTTTAAATTGACTTTTAAAGTCATAATCAAAATATATGTTGTTGTTTTTGTTTTTTCAAATGGAAATGTATTTTTATGGAATCAGGATTGTCCAAAGATGTGGAGAGGCCAGAAGAGGAATTGATCCTGGTTCTCTTTTCCATTGTGTTTCTGTCTGGTATATTCCTCTGTGTCGCCCCCTTCATTGTTATGTATAGATCTTTTGTTCTGCTTCTCCTTAATTTGTATCATTTGGCTGTATGTGATATTCCAGACTTCATCATAATGTCAGGGCATTTTGAAATACTAATTGAACTGTTGAATGGTGTGCCCTGAGTGTGATCGTTGACTTAACAAGTTACTCTGTGGTTTTCACCACTTTACACGTAGATGTACTCTACGCTGTCTTTCACTGTCACGTTTTCTTGTGTACTTAAACATGTTTCACCGGTGGAGAAAAAAAGAGAAATGCGAAAGGAACTGGAACTGCCAAGTCAAGAATAAAATAAATGGAGGTGAAAAATCAAAACAAAACCTTTTTTGTTGTCCTATTTATAGCACAGAATGGTTAAGTATGCAACAAAACGGGTTATATTGTTTGCCTGTTTTTGCTAGACAGCTCTTGCAATACTGGAATTGTGCTTCTTGTGCGTCATTTTTCATGTTGCTATTGTAGGTTTCATCATTGTACGTCACAATGGTGATAAATCGGTGATGAAATGTTATTTTCATTCAGATTTGTTCTTTGTAAACATGAGTAATGTCACAGAGTTTGTATGTAGAACTTGTCGATGCAGTTAGTTCACTGTCCAATTTTATACACGTGGATGGAACTTTTGTTGTTTACGTTTTTCATATTCCAAAATATCCTGTTCACCTTCTTAATGTATGTTCCCCACCTCATTAGGAACCATTTATCTGTGCCATAAATGAGGCAGAATGAATCAGTGTAAAATTAATAAGAATGTACTCTCATTATGTGCATGCACATAATGTCCAGATTAAGCCACAGGCTACTGCAAGTACCCAAAAACTGGTTTCTCTACTAGCATTCAAAATTTTGGTGTCACTAAGTTTTTAATCTAAAAATACTTTTGTTTTGTGAGGGTTGCATTAAATTGATCAAAGTGACAGACAGTAAAGACTTTAATATTTATATAAATAAAATCTATTTAAAATAAATGCTTTTCTTTGAACTTTGAGGTTTCAGAACTTTCTATTCATTAAAGAATTCTGAAAAAATACATTTTGGTTTTTATAAAAATATTAAGCAGCACAACTGTTTACAAATTTAATAATAAAAGTTTTTTTTTTTTTTTTTTTTTCAAATCAACATATTAGAATGATATCTGGAGTATCATGTGAGAGTGCAGTAATGACTGCTGAAACTTCCCCTTTAAAGTGACTATTTTAAATTGTAATATATTTCACAATATTTCTGTTTTTACTGTTTTTCAATGTTAAATTGGTAGTGTATATTGTAGTTGGAATAGTAGGTTATTTATTCACATAAGTTTTTTTTTTTGTAGCTTCAGTAGTAATCAACACCGCATATTCAAAGCTTCGGAGGGAGGGGCTGAACATATTCTTCTCTAATAAAGGCAGAGTAACGAGTAGAAATGTGGTATGGCCCCTTTTTAGAACTGGGCACTCCCAGTTGAACTGTCTGCATTGTATGTGCAACCCGAGCACCGCGTGCATGCAGGTTATTTTTGTTTTTCTTTTGCTCATTTAAAGTTATTTTAAGTAATGATGTGGACGGCATAATATTTGCGACGGACAGTTACATGAGTTTCATAGGGAATAAACCACAACTTGTGAAATGTCAATCGCCTCCGTGAAGTCTGTCTGGTATTAATTAACTCAGGCTAAGTGAGCTATCCCTATTTGCTCCATACACAACGCGTTACAGCAGGAATCTCTGTGTGTCTTTTTGTTTGCATTTTGATTGTCGAGAACTATTCATCCAGTCGACTTCACACACAGTGGGTGTGTTGCTGCGGACCCAAGGGAGTGCAGTGTCGCATTTGGTGCAATATGGACACGCGACACGTTCAGAATGAATAAACTTTTAATAAACTGCAGAACGGCGAAATAAACTAGCTAAAAGTGGCGTGCCTTACACGGGCAGGGCTTATATGCTCCGAGAACGGACACTGCGCTAGTGATATAAAACACACAGGTCAGTTAACAGCAATACTTTTAATAAGGTAGCCTAACATTTTTCTGACAAACAAATCACTCCCAAATCAGAAATTAGCAGCACAGCAATTACTGACACAGTAACGGGTAACTTAGGCTATTTAAATGAACTAAAAATAAATGAATGAACTGTAATAAATAAAGACCACGTCGTCCCGGTAAAATCTCATGTTTGAGTTTTAATAAGCTATATTTCGCAGTAGATTCATTTAGATTGATAATGACGGGTAAAAATGCTAATACATTTTGTTTCTATTATTCTATTTTCCACAATGTCAAAGAAACGCAGCTTAACCCAAAATACAAGCTCATGCAGTTGTGCGCTTCAGACAGAGAATACTCCAGTTGCAGGGAACACATTAGTAGGCTAAGAAGAAGCAAATGTATTCAAATATAACAAGGTTGGGTTCCTTCAACTGTCCATCCTATTAAAAACGGCTAGACTATATGAGATAATTGTAAAAAAGATTATTGTATATCAAAATTGAAAATCGAATACCAACCCACCAAACGAATATTCAAATAATCGAATATTCTGGTTCTGCCCTAGTTACAGCCTGTTTTTAATTAAGGCTTTCTTCCTGTGAGTCTTATTTTAGTACAGCACACCTTTATAACTTGCTCAAAGAGGCGTGACTGTGAAAGTTTCATCATCTGCTGAAGATTGTTTTGCCTTGTTTTTAGAGCAAATTGGTTCCTGTGATAAGGAAAACAATGCAGTGACTTCATTTAACAAATTCTCAACTGTTTACTGCAGGGATCAATTTCATGAGGGTCTAATTTTGTCTTCACGCATGAGGCAATACATCAAAATATTTTTCCAGAATAGCACAAGTGCGTGGGGTGGGGAAGTATATGTTTTAGGTGCAGTTGATCTGCCTGATCAGAGGAATGCAATACCAAAAACTTTTTTTTTTTTTCTCATTTTTTTCTCATGATTAAATATTTTAACTGATTGACAAGCCTACAAAAATAAAAAAATGTAAATAAATGCTGTTCTTTGAACTTTGAAGTTTCAGAACTTTCTATTCATCAAAGAATTCAGAAAAAATACATATCTTGGTTTTCATAAAAAATATTAATCAGCACAACGGTTTACAACTTTAATAATGAAAGGTGTTTTTTTTTTTTTTTTTTTTTTTTTTTTTGAGCACCAAATCATCATTAGAATGTTATCTGGATGATCATGTGAGACTGCAGTAATGACTACTGAAAATTCCCCTTTAAAGTGACTATTTTAAATTGTAATAATATTTCACAGTATTTCCATTTTTACTGTATTTTCAATAAATTAAATTGTAGTGTAGTGTATATTGTAGTTGGAATTGCCGAGCTGCATTGTTACAGCCTGTTTTTCCTTAAGGCGTTCTTCCTGTGAGTCTGATTTTAGTACAGCACACCTTTATAACTTTAATCTCCTGAAGATTGTTCATATTCCAAAATATCCTTTTCACCTTCTTAATGTATGTTCCCCGCCTTATTAGGAACCATTTTTCTGTGCCAATAATGATGCAGAATTAATCAGAATGTATTCTACCTCCTTTTTGTCTATGCACGCACATAATATCCATAATAAACCACAAGCTACTAGCATTCAAAAGTTTGGTGTCACTAAGTTAATTTTTTGTTGAGAGAAATTAATATTTCTGAGAGGGTTGACATTTTTAAATTGATCAAAGGGACAGTAAAGACTTTACACTACAAAATCTTACCAACCCGACTTTTGATTGGTAGTGTATATTGTAGTTGGAATTGTAGGTTATTTTATTTACATAAGCCATGTGTGATCTGCTGAGCTGCATTGTTACAGCCTGTTTTTCCTTAAGGTGTTCTTCCTGTGAGTCTGATTTTAGTACAGCACACCTTTATAACTTTCTCAAAGAGGCGTGACTGAAAGTTTCATCATCTGCAGAAGATTGTGTTACACCTTGTTTTTAGAGCAAGTTGGTTCCTGTGATAAGGAAAACAATGCAATGACTTCAGTCCTAAACATTTAACACATTGTACACTGTTCTCTGCAGGGATCAATTTCATGGGGGTTTTATTTTGTCTGCAAGCAATACATCAAAATATTTTTTCCAGAATAGCTCAAGTGTGTGGGGGGGAGAAAAAGTAGTATATTTTTAGGTGCCTGATCAGATGAATGCAATACCAAAAAACTTTCTTCTTCTTCTTTTTTTTTATACAAAGGAAGTGAATGTACATCTGTGGAAAAACATCTTGGATTAATCATGATTTAAATATTTTAACTGATTGACAAGCCTACAAAAATAACGTATTTTTCTGCAATGATGTGCAAAACTACCTTAGCTGCTTTTTGAGCTTTATGCATGCATTTTGCCAGGCCTATGACATCAAGAACAATACTATCACAAGAACAAGGTTAGAAGTCAGGTATCACCCTGTTGACAGCATGCTGGTTTTGATGAGATAAACACACCTGGGGCCATTTGACATATGCCCTCATGGAGAGGTGACGAAATATTGTGGAAATCCTTATACATGTGCTCACGTTTGGAAACATTCCAGATAATATTTTGGAGATGTCATTGTTCTCCTCATAATGCATTGACAAAATGTATTGTTTGTGCTTGTGTAGTAGTAATAAATTAATAATAGTTTAAAATGAGAGAAACTAAACTATTGTTCAAAACTTTGGAATCGTTAAGATGCTTCTTTTTTTTTTCGTGTGCAGTCATTTAACACATTGCTATATAAACCTTGTCATTTGAATTATAAATGCATGTTTTTCCTTATTGTCAGTTGGAAGTCTTCATGAATAGCATTCACTGTCCATTTTACTTCAGACTTATTACAAAGTGAAAAAGGATATTCAAAAAATTATGACTTTGAACTATTAAATTAATATATATATTTGTATATATTAATATATTATTTTGTTACTTAATTGGACTTTTTGAATTGGGGAATTGCCATGTTACTGCACTGCAATGAAATATTTCTTCACGGAACGATGTTCTTCCTTTTTTCCGTACAAACAGGAAATTAAAGGTGAGCTCGGATTCCACATCTAAAAATAGCTCAGGATGTCTGTTCTATTTTTAGGTACACTGCAATACTTGGTCTACTTCAGGTTTGTTTAATTTGACGTCACCCAGAAGAACATTCCAGGTCCTAGGCTGAATCTTGTTAGTCATTTTAAGACATACTTTTGAGTGCACATGATGTGGAATGCCCTTAGTTTAACTAATGCTGTAATGTAATGATCTATAATTAACCAGAGAATTAATGAGCAACTTTTTCAAAAATTCCCATTCTTAAACTTTTGCCCGAACTGCTCTCGTGAAAATAAAACAGGAATATTCAGAGAAATGAAACTTGTATATGGGATTACTGGAGGGCCAGCTGGTCAGGCGATATGACCGCTAAGGTCTACTTGCTGCATTTTATGGACTGAAACTCAGTGAACTTTTCTGACTGAGTCTGATTTAGCACAGCTCAAAATTGAACATCCACATGGGATTATTGGAGAGCCAACAATAACCAAAAATATAAAGGCATAATTTAGAAATATTGTTAATGGTTCTCATTTCTTTCAGCCGAGGCACAGGGGAAATCTTGGGCTCTTCTGCAGGAAGTAAAGACACTTGAGATTGTAAACTAGATATCAAGTTAGCAGAAAAAAAATGTTTACTTGGTGTGTTGAGCAGGAAATGTGTAGGAAATATGAGGTAGTATCTCTATTTCATTGATGTCATCTCCATTTTCTGGTATGGCGTTTGAATGGTAGCCAAGCAAAACTCAGGCATGTTACACCTTGCTTCAGTATTATCCATAGAAATGAATGGTGCTCTTATTGGTCAATAATAGCTTTATATAGTTTGATTGGTGATCGCTATAAAGGCCGATCAGATGACGCAAAACTTGCAAACTTAGCGCAGCTAAAATTGCTTCACTACATTAACTGGAGTTCTGTCGATTTGTCCTACTTTGTCAGATTTTGCTACCTCCCATTAAAACAATAGGTAGCACAATTTGACAATTCAACAGAGAAAAATGCTACCGTATGCTTTTGTTCCTCCCTGAAAGCTAAAACTTAATGTCCAAATCAGCTAGATCAGTGAGTGATTGTCATAAAATGGTCAACTAGGGCTGGGTAAAAAAATATTGATTTCTCAACTTTGGGAGTAGAAACATGATTGTCATTCTAAACTTTGTATTATATAAAAAAATAAAAAAAAAACATAATTGAGTGTAATTTAAGTGTTTGTATACAAGTTAATTTTAACCTTTAATACTATAGTAATGTAGTACCAACTACAGATTTTTTTTTTTTTCCCCCCTAGAAAATTTGCCATGTACTGTATCTGATATACTTCATCCAAAATAATCTATATCGAATCGGAATCAAATCGCAAGCATGTGAATGGAAATCGAATCATGAAAATTGTGTCAGTGCCCAGCCCTACAGTCTACTGTTGCTAAACGTACAGGATGTTATTAAAACTGCATTAAGTGCACACTTTGGAAACATGGACAAGCAAAGTGAACTTTGGGCTTTGGGTTTGTAAATACACACAGAAATATGTCAAAATGCCTGGTTTGAGTATTCGCTTAAACACAGTGGGTTATGTCTTAACTGAACATAAACATTTGGGAAATAAATTGCATCTGTAAGAGTATATTGGATCCGTGCATTAGGTCTTAAAGTGACAGCAGCCCAATAAATCATTCAGCTCTTTTTGTAGATTTAGTAGGATTCATCTATATTTAATTGATAGTGTGAAGACATCAATGATGCTACATTATAGAGCTGATACATTTTTGAATAGCAGCTGACTAAATTAGGTTTTTAAGTCCAATTTGTGGGAATGAAGGGGAAAGTCTTGCATGTACTTTTGATTACAAAGACTTATATAAACCAATACAAATGAAGAGACATTTGACACTTCTGAGAAGTGTGTTGGCAGCTCTAGCTTCCTGATGATCACTTGGGTGGCTTCCAAAGTCAGTGAAGAGAATATAGTCTGCTGCATTCTTGTAAAATTACTTTGATAAACTGTCATTTGATAAACTTTCACGACGGTTTAGAGTCGTTTTACAATATATAATTCAATGTGAAAATGTCTTATCACTGTTGCAACTCCACCTCGCTGTGAAGTCACTGCGAATTTGCATATGCCATCTGATTATATCATTACTTAATATTGTTTCCATAATGGTATTATTTGATGATAACAATTGGCATTCATATTTTTGGGGGGTTTTATAATGTTTTTCAGGAAATGAACAGATACTTACTTAAGGAAGAGTTTCAGTGAGTTGATGACAAATCTGTGCCTACTTTATCATGTCAATGACAGCTTCATTCTTTGACAGAGAATGTGGAAATTCAGCCTTGTTTTCATTAAGATAATTGCAAGTGTTTGTTAAAACTCATTGAGATGTATGTCAAGATAAAGAAACTATAGGAGTATTCTATCTAAATTCACTTTTTCTGCTATTTTTTTCAGGGGGCCATTGGAGCCACCAACTAAGAAGGAGATGGTCCCTCTGCCCAAGAGGCCAGATGAATGGAAGGACCCCTGGCGTAGGTCTAAATCCCCTAGGAGAAGACCAGGTCTCATGGGCTCCCCTCCGCGTGGCCGTAGGCGACACAGGCCCTCTGGATCTTCAGTTTCTCTCTCTAATTCATCTAGGTAAGATAATGAGCTGCTAACTAAAGGGATAGTTTGCCAAAAAAAAAAAAATTATTTACATTTACCCTCATGTCATTCCAAACCTTCTGGCTTTCTTTCTTTTGGAACATAGAAGATGATATTTAGAGAGATATTTGGGAGATATTTGGACCCCAAAGACTCTTTGGGGTCCAAAGTTGTTTTAGACCCCACTGACTTTTATTTTATGGATTATTTGTGTTCCACAAAACAAAATAAGTCATACAGATTTGGAAAAACGAGAGTGAGTAAATAAATGAATTTTCACCTACCCCTTTAAGCTATGGGGAGGTGCTTTTATTCATCCATTTCTCCAATTTTCCAGGTCTTCATCCCGGTCCTCCTCATTCACGGGTTCTGGTTCTTCCCGTTCCCGATCTCGTTCACGGTCGTCTTCAATGAGTTCCTACTCGAGTCACTCCTCTCAGCATAGCTCTTTCAGCGGAAGCCGCTCTAGGCAAGATATAATTTTCCATGCTAATTTAGTATAATGACTTTCAGAACATTCAGTATACCACATTTATAAATGGCTGGTTTTGACTGTGAATATTTGCTTTTATTAATCACTTTATTTTCCATTGTCTAGATCGCGGTCCTTCTCTTCCTCACCCTCACCAACCCCCTCTGCACAAAGAAACACTAATAAAAACAAACCTGAGCAGCCTCCTGTTGCAGTGAAAGGGTAAATGCACACACTCATGCTCTCAAAACCCATTTGGTATATACACTCATTCAAAAGTTTAGGGTTAGTAAGATTTTTTTCTTTATGTAAGAAATGAATACTTTGAGTCAGCATGGATGCATTAATTTGATCAAATGTGACCGTAAAGACTGTGTTACAAAAGATTTATATTTTACATACGTGCTGTACTTTTGAACTTTCTATTCATCAAAGAATCCTGAGAAAATGTATCATGGTTCCCAGAAAAATATAAAACAGCACAACTGTTTCTTGAGCACCAAATCAGCATATTAGAATGATTTCTGAAAATCAGCTTTGCATCACAGAAATAAATTACATTTTAAATTATATTAAAATAGAAAACAGTTATTTTAAATTGTAATAATATGTCACAATATTACAATATGATTTGTTAAAAAAAAAAACTTAAATAAATTGAGCCTTGGTGAGTGTAAGAGACATCTTTCAGAAACTTAAAAAAATAAAAAAAAAAAAATCCCCAAACTTTTGAACAGCAGTGTATTTCTAGTCTATATCAACACAGCCAGTTAAATCGATAACACTGAGGCTTAGCGTTTTGGCTGTTTCTAGCTATAATTGTCAGAACTAGTCCTCTTGTTCACTCATTGCATGCACGTGAAAATACATATTTTCATTCAGCCACCCGTTGAAGCCTGGTGCACTGCCCCCTCCTCGCAGGGAGAAAGGACCTCCCAAAATGATGCCCAGCCCCTCATTGCCTGAACAGCCGGGGAAACCACCTAAGCCAATCACAGAGGCGGGAAAGCCCCCCAACCCCCGTCCAGCTGGAAGACCACCTGGACCCAGAGAACCGAGAGAACCCCCCAACGTGAGAGAAGGGCGTAAGAAAGAACGTCAACAGCACAACCCACCTCGCAGGTACAGCACACATTTCTACAGCTCTTTGCAAAGTTGCAAGGAACGTTCACCCAAAAATGAAAATTCTGTAATTATTGTTCCAAACTTTTACTCAATTCCTTCTTTTGTTAAACACAAAAGGTGACACACATGAGGTGATGAGGACTGGGATTGTCAAGTTCCAAAATAACAAAAAAAGCACCATAAAATTAAGTGGTTATTTTGACCAAGTGTTTTTGATGCCCGTTTAAAATAATTTACATATTATTATTTATTATTATTATTATTATTATTTTCATTTTGGAACTTTCTGCAAGACCCTAATCACGTTTATTAATAATTTATTTGTTTGGTTTTTATTTTATTTCAATTTACATGACGGTTAGTAATAATATATAGTGGAATTTTTTCTTTAAGGTTCTTTAAAGATTGCATCATCATAAGAGCTGGAGATTTTGTTTCTATCCTGATAGTGTGCTTGTGGTTTTGTTTTGTTTTTTGACATTTGTCTTTTGAGTGTATTTGCATATGAACCGTTACCCAATGACCAGTGTTCTAGCCTGAACACGGCATGTCTTGTTTCTTTTGTGTGTGTGTGAGCGAGCGAGACGCGAGTATCTAGAAAGGGCGCTTTTCAGTATAGGGAAGCAGCATGTGACAGTTTTGTGATCTGTAGCAGTGAGAGTGAAGTTTCACTGTGGATGTGGAATACCCTGTGTGGGTGTTCAGGAAAATCTCCTGTCCCGCTTGTTCTAATGCCTCGGCACAAAGAAGCTTTTGTGGACATGTCATAATCATCAAAACTGTCATTATGTCATTGGCATTTGGCCAGATGCAGTTGGCATTTTGGACACAATTGATACATATATCGTGCTTGCCCATGCAAAACTTGTAGGTTCTTACTCTGCATTTGGGTATTGTGAGTGGTTGTTTAATCGTTTAATCGACCATGTGTACAATATATTTTTTTCTTATTTTGCTTATTCTCCACCACACTAAAATAGTGAAAAAATTATTGCTCACAAAAGAAATAGCACACCTCTTCCTAAACAATCTGCACTATTATGAAGTATCATACATGTCTGTTAGGGAAATGTTATGTTGTGAAATTACTTGCTACCTCACTGAATTATTGTGTACATTTACAGGTTGCACATCAGTGAAAACAACAATAGCACTCATTATGTTTATTATTAAAGGGTTAGTTCACCCAAAAATGAAATTTCTGTCATTAAGTACTCACCCTTATGGTGTTCCAAACCCATAAGACCTTCTTCAGAACACAAATTAAGATATTTTTGATGAAATCTGAGGTTGTTTTTTTCTATCTCCCATAGAAAGCAACGAAATAACTAGGGCTGTCAAACGATTAATCACGATTAATCGCATACAAAATAAAAGTTTGAGTTTGCCTAATATATGTGGGTGTACTGTATGTAATTATTATGTATATATAAATACAAACACATCCATGTATATATTTGAGAAATATTTACAAGTATATGTATTTATTTATATTTTTATATAATTTATATTATATATAAATAAATTTTTTGTACATAAATAACATATTTCTCTTAAATATATACATTAATTTGTGTGTATTTATATATACATATTATTTACACACATTACTCGCACATATTATGCAAACTCAAACTTTTATTTTGTATGCGATTAATCGCGATTAATCGTTTGACACCCCTAGAAATAACCACATTCAGGGTCCAGAACGGTAGTAAAAGAAATGGTCAACATGACTACAGGTTCAACCTTAATGCTATGAATCGACGAGAATACGTTTTGTGCGCAAAAACAAAACGCAAATAACAACTTTATTTAACAATTTGAACTGTTGTCATTCGCAGTTGATGCAGTGAACTCAGTATTGGCCAAGGCTGTTCATGTGAGCAGCGCGACACATGCGTGTGATGCTGATTCAGGAGCCGTCCAATACTGAGTTATAGGACATGAGGACATAGAACTCGGAAGCCTGCACTGCGTTCACTATGTCAACTGTGTATGACAGCTCAAATCGTAAAATAAAGTCGTTACTTTTGGGGTTTTTTTGCCCACAAGAAGTATTATCGCTTCATAACATTAAGGTTGAACCACTGTAGTCACATTGACTATATTTTTTTTTTATGATGTCTTTACTACATCTCTTGGCCTGTGAATGTGAATATTTCATTGCCTTATATGGGAAATAAAAAAACTTCTCTGATTTAATCAAAAATATCTTAATTTGTGTTCCAAAAATGAACTAAGGTCTTGCGGGTTTGGAACGACGAGGGTGAGTAATTAATAACAGAATTTTTTACGCATCTACGTCATCAGTTTCTGAGCTTTTCTCAGCATTGTTCATAAGAATGAATTCTTAATCCAATTGCTGCTCTGTATTATGCATGAGATCGCATTACGTTGGAGAAATCAAATGTCACAAATTATCGCTTCAGCGCTGTTCAATCTCCTGCCTGTTCAGATTTGCGTTCGGACAAACATGTCATAAGTTTGTGTTTCCTCAATACAGTAACAGAAGAGGTGTTTGCATTTTCCTCACGATGCAGTCAGAGCTGGAGTTTAACTACAACACATGGAAAATATGACTGTAACTATTTAAAGGGGACCTATTATGCAAAATTCACTTTTATAAGGTGTTTGAACACAGATGTGTTTCCACAGTGTGTGTAAATAATCAGCCTATAATGGTGTAAATCCACCCACTGCTTTTTAAATAATCCCCATAAATCATAAACACCCTCTCCAAATGGTAATTTGAATTTATTGTTAGGATAGCCCCTTGAGATGTAACATCTACCCTTTTAGCTTAGCTCCTCCCCTATGTGAGCTGTACACAGTCCACCATGTTTATCTACTCGCCAGAGCATTTAACAGCAGCATTCAAGTAAGAAATGTGTTGTTGTTAAAGCAACTAAAGTTGTTTTTCTTTTGGTTTATTTTAACAGCATATACAGCAGTAGGTACTCTATATTATGCTGCTTTCAATTTATTACACAGATTTCATACTCTAGTTCTCCCAACATGAATAAGCACATATTTCATCATGTCTTCAGATGATATACATGTGCAAATAAAGACACTGATACAGCGGTAGGTCTGATCATGAACACGATGACACTATGAATTATTCTGATAGACAGAAGACAATGATGTAGCCTGAAAATTCAAAGCTGGACAAAAAGTTACTATGCCTTTATTCTTTATTTAAACTGATGGGTGTCAGTTGTAGTGCTCGTAAATGTGATAAATATTATATCTTTTAAATGTTCTATCTCATTTTTATATAGATCAATAGCTCTGAAAAGTTATAATGCTATATTTCTAAGAATAATTTATTAAAATGTATTTGATTTGTTCATGATAGTTGTTAGCAGTCCCTAATGATAAGATTTTTGTGAGTTTGTTGTCATAGGGATACATTTTAAAATACATCAAGTTGCCCCCAACTCTTTTTGATTTAATGTGAGCTGAAATGGTGTTTTATTTTAAGGAAGTCTGTAGTGTCTGTTACCACTTTGTTGCCATACCCATTTTAATTATGAGAACTGGCTTCCATTTTTAAAAAAATTGTACTATCCATAGTTATTGTCAAAGAGGAACATTCTCGGGTGTCACGCAGCAGAACGTCAAATGTGACACGGATGCTTTGTGTGTTCTTCCCTTTGCTTTGGATTTTTCACCTGCAGATCTGTAATGACTACGGAAATGCTCTGTGGTCTGAATGAACCTTAACCTTTACTGTCACCACCCTTTTTGAGAATAGATCGGAACTTGAATGGTTGTAATTCATGAATCCTTTGGAATACAGACCGAGGCTTTTTAAAAACAAGACACTCAGCAGTTTCTTGCAGAAGTGAAAGTCAAAAAAATGAAAGTGTAAAAAGTTTGTTTACTGTAAAGCAGAGCTAAAAATTTATTTTATACAAAATGTGTATTTTACAAAATAATTTGGATTTCAAAGTCATATCTAACCAAGTTGTTCTCACACAAATTGAACCTGCTAAAAGGTTTTAAAGTACTGTTTCCATGGTAAAGTAATATCCAAATTCAATTTGTTTTTTTGAGTGTTTAAGCTTTTGAATTATATATAATTTAAGTTGATTACTAAAATATGTCAAAAAAATAAAAAAAAGCATGACAAATGTCCCTCTGCCGGGACACTGACCAGTAACAGACATATAATATAAGTCATGTACAGTATATAAGAGCTCTTAAATCATTTTGAAGCTTCATTATCAGATAGTTTGTAGTTTCAGTAACTTTTCTGACAGATTCAGAAATTAATCATCATTCATTAAACTGAACCAGATCTGTAACCTGTGATAACCTGTTCATTCCAACATTTCATTGTGTCTCCGTCTCTCGCTTCCTGTCTGTTTCACCCGCAGGCGAACAGTGAGCGGCAGTATAAGTGGCAGCAGTTATTCTGGCTCCAGCTCAAAATCCCGTTCCTCCTCCGCCTCACTCTCCCGGTCCCGTTCCGGATCCCACAAGTCTAGGTATGTGGTGCACAGAGACAGTTGAGTCCCCCCCCCCCCCCCCCACCCGAAAAAAAAAAATCTCTTCATTGAAAAGGGCAAATGTAAATATTATGGTATCACAGAATTCCTGTGCTGTTTCGCAGGTCTCTGTCGGTCAGTAGCGTGTCATCTGTCTCCTCCGCCTCCTCCAGCAGTAGCTCGGTCAGGAGCGCTGACTCGGATGACATGTACGCTGACCTGGCCAGCCCTGTGTCCTCTGCCAGCTCCCGATCACCCACTCCAGGCCATGCTCGCAAGGAAAGGGGCCCTCCACGGGACAGGGGCCCCAACAAAGAGAGAGGTACTGTGGCTCAGTGACTATCGTACGACTCCAACAGGCCATAAATATAATTTTATTGTAAATTAAAACCCTTTTTTCATTAGTTGAATTAAAGCTTAAATAAAACATTAGATTAAAAATTAAAAAATGTTGCCTTGACAACTAACTGAATTAAAATCGGTTTTAAGTTGAAGTACTGGCAACACTTTACAATGAGGTTTTATTTGTTAACATTAGTTAGCTACATTAGTTAGCATGCGCAATGAACAATATTTCTACAGCATTTCAGTTAATGCACTGTGAATTAACATGAACAATGAACAACTCTTTTTAACTAATATTAACAAAGGTTAATAAATGCTGTTAAAATGGTTATTTCGTGTTAACTAATGAATTAACTAATGAAAACTTATTGTAAAGTGTTACTGAAGTACTAAAACGACTAAAACTGAAATAAAAATGAAGTAGAAATATTAAAAACTAATAGAAATGAGACAAGCACATTAAAACAAACGTACAATGAAAACTGAAAATATAAAAATAATTATTTAAAATAGTAATAACTGCTATAATAGTATATAAATAATACTAAATTAACACTGGTGTTTTGTGTGGTGTCCTTTCAAGGAAAACCACCAAAGAAAGACGAGCCTTTCAAAGATGAGCGAAAACGAGTGGACCCCTCTGGTCTCCCCCCTAAAACCAGCTCCAGCATGCCTAGATCTGGGAACAGAGGTCACCCCATGCACCCGCCGCCTATGGGTCCTCCAGGAGGATACGGCTCTCACAAGGACATTAAACTTACCCTGCTCAACAAGGTAAATGTGGAAGGCACTTTCACGGTCAGGCAGCTATGTAGAAGTGCATGATGGATGAACGACTTCTTTATTCCTCTTTGGCCAGCAGCAAACTGACAGGGGCAATAGGAAAAGGTACTTTCCTGCCGATAAAGAGCGACCCCCTTCGCCTCTCAGCAAGAGGATAGCAATGTCACCTGACAGAGGTAAACAACACAACACAACACAGCACCTTTACTGTCCACTAGAAAACCCCTCCAGAAATCTGATATCAGAGCAGATACAGTTGTTCTTAAGCTCTTTGTTCAAAGAATGTCCAGAAATCTCATTGCAATCTGCTCTCTCGGTTCCTCAAGCATCACACTCTGATCTCTTCATAGGTCGAGACAGGAGAATGCCCGGGCGACCCCCGCTGTCTCCCAGAATGGATCGGCCCAAAGGCCAGGGTCCTCGGCCCATGCCACCACAAGGAGAAAGGTAACCACTGCCACTTTTTTTTTTTTCAGTCACATTCTTCTGAATATCCCTTCAGATATGTGGTGATTTCCATCAATAAAGTTCTTGTCAAGTATTTGCATATATATATACATATGATTTGTTTGATAAATACGATTGCCTTTTGATATGGTCTGTTTGTATAGATAACATGCATAAGTCTCATATTTCTTCCGTTGAGCAGTGACTTTGAGTTATTATTTTAGTTTTTATAAAAATAAAAAAAAATCCCCATGTTTGGTCAGGTTTAGTTCCCTTTTTATGTGCATGTGGATCAAGGTATTTTATAAACAAAAGCTTTATCATTGAGTGACTAAGACTAAAGATTTAAAAATATCCCATATTCATGATTCTTAGTCAATTCTCTTTTTATTTCCCCTCTCTAGGAAGCGTCCTCTATCTCCTCCACCCAAGTCTTCTGGGAAAGGCCCTGCTGCAGTGTCTGCAGGTAAACCTCCTGCGCCCGGAGCTGGATCCGGTTCCGGCTCCGCTTCTAGTTCTGGCTCGGGCAAGCCGAGCAGCACCCTTTCTCGCCGCGAGGAGCTGCTAAAACAGCTAAAGGCTGTCGAGGACGCCATAGCCCGCAAAAGGGCAAAAATCCCTGGGAAGTAATCGACCTGGCGTCATCCAGCTTCTGGGACATCCAGTTTTGCCCAGTGTTTGCCAGAAACGGGGAAATGCTTGCCGTTCTGAACTCCAAGGATGTCTCACATAAATGTCCTCTGGAAAAGAGACCGCAGTTACATTTCTGCTTGTTTTGCCCTCAGAGAGAGGTTGTCTAGATTTTATATCAATGTGATAAAGTTGAGAAGTGGCGCTGTTCACTTGTTTTCGCAGGATGGAATCTTTACTGTAGTGTCTCAAAGATTAAAAAAACTGTACATTCAGTGCACATTTTTGCTCTTCATCCTGCCACAATCCCTTCTCTCATATATTCTAGTTGCTTTTTCCTCACTCCTGTTATTTGATGGGGCGAGTTACGGTGGACAGTGTTTGGACCATCCTGGACGCATCTGCGCATTCAACGTCGGTCCTGCTCAAAGAATCTAGAACTGCCTTTTCCACCTTAACCAATGAATCTGTCTATCCGCCGCCATGTGTTTAGCCATTACTGTTTTTCACCATGTACAACTACAAAGCCAGATGACACAATACCTGTTGCTTAAAGTGTATGATTCTAGAGAACCAATGACAGTGATGTGAAGTATTGTTTTTTAAGATTCTGCATTGTTCCCCCCTCCCCTAGCTTTTCAAGTGAAAACCTGCATTTTATTTGTCCCTCATTTTTAGTTGAAAGTGTGAGAGGCTGCGATGGGGACACCTGAAAATAAGGAATAATTCCGTCTTGCTTTTTGTGACAGAAAAAAGCTTCTAAATAAACTATTTTGATAAAGAGAATAAACCTGAAATGATTCCTCTTTTATGGATCTAATGGAAGACTTTCCCCGTCTGTGCACACTGATTGCCCTGCTTTGTTTCTGCAGAGCATGTACACATCTCCATCATCGGTTTGTGTGGTTTTTTATTTGATTACTTGGCTCTGTTTGTTGTTCCACTGTCCTCCTTCTGAGCTTGAGTATCAACACCTAAAGCAAATTAGTGAGATCATTTATTGACAGGGTTGGAACATTATTCATCTTCCTGTTTGTACATTTTTACATCACAAGTTGTAAGAGTTAAATAATCTTTAATACTCCTGTGATGCACCCACATTCTTTCATTAGTCATTTCAAATGATTACAGCTTTGTGCAATTACGGTGGTGCATTTAGTGTCATTGCAGCTGAATACAATATAAAATGCTGTTGGGAGCTTGAAAATTGCCCAAATCTACCTTCAGACATCAAACCTATTATAAATGCTTCTTATATCCTCAAAAAAAATAAAAAAAATGGCAAGCTGAATGACTTGATGAAAAACTTTACAAAATCAATCATGTGGTTGGTGGACAACATTATCTACACTCCAGGCCAATCTAAACCAATACGTTTTTTTAATGGGTGAAGATCCTCCTTTATGACCCTCTTGCTTGAGTCCTTTTATTGCTGAAGCATATTTTGATGGATTGTGATATAGGATATGTGATATAGATTTTTAATTGTGAAACCAGATTTAGAATTTTTATCAAAGATAAGCTTTCTTATAAAAGTTTCTTACCTTTTTATTTTTATTAAATAAATATATATTACGTTTTTATTTTTTACTTTTTATATCTTTCACTTTTTTCTTGCCATGAATGTAGGTGTGGCGTTAAATTAAAAACAAAACGTCATTGTATAAATCGGAAGCAGTAAAAAGTTTACGATAAAAACATTTAAAAATAATTGGTTAATAAATATTCGAATATTTAATACATATTAGACAGTGTAAATGTGCAATCTGAGTCCTACAGGTATTTCAAACTAATTTTCTAAATGTTGATGTCAAATTAAAGGTCACAGTGTGATTGAATGGTCAGTTTCACATTCTCCTTAGAATGTATATAATTTATGCATGAAGCTTAGGGGACTCCTGGGGAGATGTTTTTCTGAGCGGCTGATAATGATGATGTTGGGAAATTCACTTGGTCTTGTCCCGTGATGGCAACCCCACAGAGTCAAAACTGCTATCAATGCTCATTTTAGTTAATGAATGACCTGTTATTGAGGGCTCTTTTGTCATGTCCAAAACATCCAGGGGGCTCCCACAATTTATCTCCACATTCACTGTTCCAAGGATTTGAAAAGGTCACAAAATGCTCAGAAAAAGGGAAATTTTCTCCATCTGAATATTTGGTGATACCTCTCCATGTTGAAGTTAGATTTCATTAAAAATGCAGGGTAAGTTTGGAAAATGTTTTATGTGACATGTCTTGGGCTTGTCTTGCAACACTTCTTTTTAATAATATTAATGGGTCTAATAATTACAGGGTGTTTTAATAAAAGTTATAAGACTTACATCTACCTTTTCCCATCAAAGAACATAGAATGAACAACTATTAATGCCTGAAGTACTGCGTTTAATGAGGGAAATCGTTTTCTTATCACTTCAGGATCTGGAAAAAATACTGGTGATATGAGAGCAGAAACACTCCCACTTTCTCTCATATTATTCATATTTAAAAGTTCAAAAAGCGAAGGCTTTTGAGTTCATAACTGAAATCATTTTACAGCATAATTGCTAATGAATAGGCTTTAAAAAGTGAAGGTCTGAAGGATTTTTCTTTTTCTTTTTTTTCAAGATGCTTGTGTACATGCGCTTCATATGAAAGAGGAAGCACGGAAGTAAATATTTATTACTATTTCCTCATAGACTCGGATTTTCCCTGGTGATGGACAACAGGTGAGTAGTATTTAAAAGCGTAAGCACGGCAGGAAAGCTAAGTACAGTCCTGAGGCCAACCTGAGCATTGAACTCATTGAGCATCACTCTGAGTTTTGATAAAGTCTAAACAAATTATGTTGGTAAGTAGAAAAATTTTTTAAGTAGATCTATATTTTACAAAGTAATACATTTCATATTGAATATATTATTTTTCTTCATTAATAAATTGACGTTGCACCTGCTTATTTTATTTATTTATTCTTTACCTTGCAGTTTCCACTGTTTTTTGGAATATTTTTCTTCTTGCTGTCGGAGCACATCGTGGAAGGAAAGCATGTGGGATGTTTCAAAGATTCTGAACATGCCTTCGGCAAGACACACAAAAAGCTACTTCAGGCTTTTCTTACACCCGCCAGACACCCGCATCCACGGCCTGCCCGTCATTCGGCGGACTCCTGTGATGATTTCGTTCGGTCTTCGTCAGACCTCAGTAAACGCTCACTGTCCCCCTGGCGGACGAAGGTAAATATAGCTCTCCTATTTGATATTACCAGAGAAATCAGAACCCTGTTCAGCAGTGAAGCATTGCTAATGACATAATCGAACCAGACTCCCATAATGTCATTATTTCTTTCATGTTTGACTATTTTGACGTAAAAAAGAGAATATATATGCATACTTTAATATTTCATGCTTATAAATAGTTTGACACATTAGCAGTGTCGTTTTTATTCAATGATGTCATTTGCAATGCCTCATGCGCTGCATAGTTGCCTCAGTTGAATAGTTTTTTTCACTCATTCTCAAAACCTTTTAACAAAGTTTGTAATTTTGCTATTAATTAACCCCGAAGCTATGTGGTTCTGTTCATGGCTTATTTATTTGTTTGTTTAATCCCTATAACGAAAGTTAGGAGTTGTTATGAGGCCTATTTTGTAGTGTTCAAAGAACAACATAAAATCATGAAGTAAAACAGCTGTATTTATGTAATATCTATTGAATTTAACCAAATTTTGTGACCTGCTACAAAACTCATGCCATTGTGTCTGTTGTATTTTCAGAACTGTGCAAAAGCCAGATATGTACCCCTCATCATATGAGGAAGCAGAGTGTTTGTGTGATGGATGCATCATTAACGGGGTTGAAAATATGACCTACAACTCTGTGCCTGTGTCGAGATCCCATTTATTCCTGAAGAAGGTCCCTTGCCCGTCTGACTCCAGCAAATACGCTTTAGAGTATGAATTTGTGTCAGTAACTGTGGCCTGTACCTGTGCCGTCCCTGACCAGACGACAATATAGACCAAACCCGTAGAGACGTGTCTCATGTACCATGTCGTGTTTGTTTTAAAATACAATTTTTGATAAGGTACTTAAATTGTTTGATATGCTTATATGAATAAGCTAAAAGGTTGCATGTGTCACATGTTTTTGTTTTTAATTTATTATAAACCAACATAGTCTTTCTTGAAAGGAAGATATATTTGTATTATTTAAAACACTACATTATTTAGGCATTATTTATTTACATATTCATAACTTATTTAATATTTATTTAACTTTTATGTAACTTATGGAAATATGCGAACTTTTGATTTTGTGCTAAGCTGTCCTTTAATAACTCTGTCAATGACAGGAAGAGTTATATTACCTTTGTTTCAGTGATAACAATAAAATGTATTGGAATGTTTTGTTTTCTTGAACCTTGTAATTTGTTAAAATGGTATTATGTTGAATAAAATCTATGCTGATCTTCACTCATTCGTTGTTTCTTCATATTTCACCCCAAATATATTAAAAGAAAACAGTTTTGTTACTATAGTAGATAGATTAAAGTATATATAAATTATTGTACCATTTGTTTTAGTGCCTTTACTCAGAGGTAAATAGACAGATGTTTACTTTACAGTACAAACCATTCACCATTAAGATTATGAAAATGTAAAATGTAGATTATTGTCATAATAAATGATTTTCATTGCAATATTTTGCCTTTCTTTTTTGGGTTTCGTGCGAGTCTAGTCTAGCTTTTATTTTGTGGTACTAAGTGTGACTTTTATTTTGAAAATCTTTCTCATCAGTTTCAACAACAGTTACGTTAAAGCTTTGCGACAAAGTTCTGTAGACACATTGCAGTGTGGCGAAAAATGACCACAGCATTAATAAAGTCTCTTAGTATATTAACGAAACCTATTCGAGGTAAGGAAATATATATACTCAGGGTCATAAAGGGATGTTTTATTACATTAGTATTAATAATCATCATTTACACACCCTTATGTTCTTCTAAAACTGCATGACTTTCTTTGTTTATTTCGTGAAACACAAAATATTTTTGGTACTAACAGCCTTGACTTACACTTTTAGTGTATCCATACAATAGTTTCCATACAATAAAAAGTGAATATTGACTGTCATTCTGTCAAACATCACAGGATAAAAAGTCATGCAGTTTTGAGTATTGTTTATTATTTGCAAATTTGTTAAAGAGTGATGGACGCACACTCTTTTTCCAGAGGCTCAGTTGAGCGATGGGCAAAGCCCACAAACAGCACTTGTGTCGGCTCTCCAGAGGAACCTGTCAGAGCTTCGGGAGCGCATGTCTGGAGACGAAGAGATGGAGGAAGCCCGACATCTTCTGGAGGAGGTCAGGAGAGACATCACATGGTTTTGCAGTGATACTAACGACCTAACCTGGAGCTTTGTCCAGGAATGTCTTCTCTTACTTCTCTGCCTGGCGCGTCACTTCAACCGCCTCCTAGAAGCCTTTAACCAGATTCCTGCTGCACCAAATCCTGCGACCCCCGAAGCAGCTCCACCACTTCCCCCAGATGTTCTGAGTGTGGCCCAACAGAAGACACTGGGCACTGTGCTGCAGTTTGTGGTCACACTGGGTCTCTGCCCATATTTAGCTCCTGGTGTAGGGGTGGCACTGGGGCTGAGGTCAGTCTTTGGGGCAGCAGTGGAGGGGGCAGTCCGACACGATGTGGCCCCTGTAGGGGAACGCCGTCTACTTATCACCACTAATGTGCTCCTGGAGGTGTCTGCACTGTCATCACTAGCAACTCCTGTGTTTACACGCCACCTGGGGGACATCATGGCAGCTCTGTGTCAGTTAGCTTATCGACCCCAGAGGCCTGAAGGAGATGGTACAAAGGGCAAGGTAAAAATACACTAATATCAAAGCAATATTTAAAGGGTTATTTCAACCAAAAATGAAAATTCTGTCATTAATTACTCACCCTCATGTCGTTCCAAACCCGTAAGACCTTTGTTCATCTTCAGGACACAAATTTTTTTGATGAAATCCGATGGCTCAGTGAGGCCTCCATTGCCAGCAAGATAATTAACACTTGCAATGCCCAGAAAGGCACTAAAGACATATATAAATCAGTTCATGTGACTACAGTGGTTCAACCTTAATATTATGACGTGACAAGAATATTTTTTGTGCACCAAAAAGAACAAAATAACAACTTTATTCAACAATATCTAGTAATGGGCGATTTCAAAACACTGCTTCATGAAGCTTTGAAGCTTTACGAATCTTTTGTTTGGAATCAGTGGTTCGGAGCACGTATGAAACTGCCAAAGTCATGTGAACCGTTGAAATTTCGAAACAAATATGACGTAACGAAGCCTCATTTACTGAAATCATGTGACTTTGGCAGTTTGATACGTGCTCCGAACCACTGAATCGAAACAAAAGATTCATAAAGCATTGAAGCTTCATGAAGCAGTGTTTTTGAAATCGCCCATCAGTGGTTCGGAGCGTGTATCAAACTAACAGCTTTGAACCATTGCACATGCACCTTTGGAACAGTCCTTAGGACAGTAGACAGGTGCTAGTAGACAATTAAGGTCACAGTTTTAATAACTAATAATATATATAATTAATTTAATTAATCAATCATTATTTATATATATATATATATATATATATATATATATATATATATATATATATATAAATATTCTCATCTACCACAGGGACTGACGGTAGAAGAGCGCAAGACCTGCAAAGAAGCACTCCACAGTCTTCTTGGGAAAGTGTATCAGCCAATCGTCATCAAAGAGCTGCTTGTTCTGCAGGGGGGTCCGAAACAGGTGTGTGTTGCCCACTATCTTTCTGAATACCTCTCTGATGTGTTAGTATTTGTGTGACTCCTCAGAGACATGTCCTGTGTATTTTATGTGCTCTGTCACGCTGCTGTAGGCATCTTCAGGTTCCAGAGGCGGATGTGCTGGAGGGGGAGGTAAGGCTCTAGCCCAAGCTCCCCCATGGCTGAGGCGCCTGTGTGGACAGTTACTGTCTGACAGGTTAATCCAACCACAAGGAGTCCAGGCAGTGGTGAGGGCCATCTTAGAGGGCACCGGAGGTAAGGCTGAATTTAGCAAAGAGTAAAGGAGCTGGTTACATAAATCACTAAGACTAGTCTTACAAGTTAGTCATCAAATTGTTTTCTTTAAGACTGTTCATAAATTTTTTTTAAGTCAGTTACATAAAACGTAGATTGTCCTAATTTGATACTAAATAGTAAGATTGAATGCCCCTTGACTAACTGCTAGTGGGTCATACTAGATCTTAAAGGGATAGTTCACCCAAAAATTAAAGTTCTGTTATTTATTCCCCCTCAAGCTGTTCCAAACCTGTATACATTTCTTTGTTCTGCTGTACACAAAGAAAGATATTTGGAAGAATTTTTGTAATCAAGCACATTTCGCCCCCATGGACTACCATTGTAGGAAAAAAAAGTATTCTCGTCACTTCATAACGTTTAAGGTTGAACCACTGTAGTCACATTGACTATTCCAACTTTTAACTTAGTACCTTTCTGGACCTCAAAATGTACAATGACGTTGTTGCCTATTTGTGCTTCAGAAACCCTCGGATTTCATCAAAAATATCTTTCATTTTTTAGTTATATTTAGGCTTTTTGTGCCTTTATTTGGAGAGGACAGTAGAGAGCAGACAGGAAAGCATTGGGCAGAGAGAGGGGGGCAGGATTGGCAAAAGACCTCGAGACCCATGAACGGATTTGCGCCATATGTCGGCGCACCAACCACTAGGCTTTCGGCACCAACATCAAAAATATCTTAATTTGTGTTCTGAAGATGAACAAAGGTTATAAAGGTGCAATATGTAAGTAAAATATCCAAAAACCACTAGGCCAGTGTTATATATTTTGTTCACTTGAGTACTTACAATATCACAAATGTTTGCAACTATTTGTAAATCGTGAGAAAATTGCAATTTTAACCAAGGCTCCGGGACGTGTGAGGAGTCGTCTGTCAATTGCGTCATACTCACGATACCCTTGGTTTCCTGTTTTATTTTGTAGAAACCATGGAAACACCAAAGACGCTTTAATATAGTACGTGTTTTAATAGGCAAGGGAACAACTGATTTGTACCATGCTTTTACCATGCCTCAGAGAAAAACACTTTTTTGTGAAGTAGCTAACATAGCATAATCAGATGCAGCTTTATTTTTAGTAACAGTAATACAGCATTTTCTGAATCATACAATACGTTTTAAAATGAATTGCATGCCATTTATCAACACAAGCCATCCAGCATTTAATATGATATTCTAAAATCGATCTAGCTTTCTGCAGTGTGTAACAAGTGTCTCACAGCAGCCGCCGAGCGAACGCACAGAGTAACGTTATCACATCATTTTCAACACGCTCAAATGTATCTAATATGATAAACAGAGCTGCGTTACCTCATACTCATGACCGGAAAAGCGGAAGTGGCGCTGGCGACTGTGTCATAATAAAAGTTCCACTGCTCGTGAATCGTGTGTTGCTCAATCGCTCCAGCGGCCTCGTTCAGCTCCCACAACTCTCAATCCTGCTCTGCTTCATACTACAGTAACGTTAATAATCGCATCCATGAACATGATTTCTTCCCGAGTCCTATCTCGATTATTTTCCACAGGCTGTGAGGTGAAGACCACATGTCCCAAGATTCTGCGCTTAAACTTGGCGTCATCAAGCTACCCCTTTGTTTTAAATAGGCCTCTAGCGACCTCTAGCGGACAGAAAATCTTACATACTGCACCTTTAAGGGTTTGAGACGACATGAGTGTGAGTACTCAATGACAGAAATTTCATTTTTGGGTGAACTAACCCTTTAATATTATACAAATGAGCATTATACCAAAATATATTCATTTTGTTACTAACCTCAAAACCTATTTTAAAATTCTTTCAGTAATGCAACCCTAAACTAGTATATTTACTAGTAAACAGGTTAAAAGAATACATTTTTAAAACATTTCAAATTTATGCAATTCTTTTGTCATTTCTCACTGATACTTTATGCACCATTTTTTTAGTATGTGGATACAAATACATGTATAAATACATTGCAACCTGTGTTCATGCTTTTGTTTTGTTTTGTTTTGTTGTCCACAAACTTATAAATTAAATGCAACATCCTGGAACTGTGTGCTATTGCCTGGAACATTACAATTAATTAACCCCAAAAAGCTGCAGACTGTGAAGGAGACAAACATGTTACGTCTCGGTTAAAACGGCTAGATGAAAACTGATAAATATTGGACTGATGGATATGTCAATGAGTGGGAAGTTTTGCATTTTCTATAAACAGCACATTGTCAGTGGGTTTGGCCAAGTTATATAATCTTCATTTTTTGAATGGTGGTGGGAAAAATGTGTATTTTCATCCAGTACATAACAATTCCAATAGGTTTATCATTCCATGGGAAGTCATTCTCATTTTTTTATTTTTTTTTATGATGGCTATGAATGTTTAGCATGTGCTTTCAGTTATGTTTACCTGTGTTTCACATTTCTGACCAGCAGGTGGCGACTCTGACTGGAGGAAATGTGATGCTGTGGCAAAGATTCTTGCTGCCTGTCCTCAGCAGTCCCTTTCTGCTGAGAGCTATTACAGTCAAGTGTGTCCACAGGTGAAGTAATGTTGTTTCATTACAGTCAAAATAGTGAGATTATCGCTGTAATTGTTATTTAGAGTTTTATTTGGTTTGCAAAAGATAACGGTTGTCATATAAAAACAAAAGTAAGAGTTCATTGCCATCTGTTTCCTAAAAACCTATACAGAATGTTTAAAATTTACTGTAATCATAGAATGTAATATCACTGGATTTAGGTTCTGGAGCTTCTGCATTTCAAAGACAAGCTGACTGCACAGCAGTTCCAGAGAGTGGCCACCAGGGCGGCGCTCATCATGGTGCAAGATCGGCCTGAGTTTGCACGGCAGTTCCTGCTCTTTCCTCTTCTCTCCCCACTTCGCCGCTGTGCACAGGGAACTGGTTAGTATTTGTTAGGTGACCGCAGTTTAGCATTTTTATAGTGGCTGATTTAATTTAGGTTGTGTGATAAAGCTGCATCAAGTTGCATGCTAATGTTTGTCCCAAGATGCAAAGGATATATTCTTTTGAGCATTACAAAATTAACTGATAAGCTTTTGTAGGAGATGATCTATCCCAGGATGCAGTGGAGGAGTGGGAGCTGACCCGCTGTATTGAGGATGTATATAAAGTAAGCCAAGCATTCTTTATTGTTTAATGCTCCATATCATCAATTATATGAAACTACTATATAATCATTTACATAAGAATGCTATTTTATTCTATTTAGATTTGTGTGGTGGGTAATAATCCATCAGAAGTGCTGCTGAAAGCTCTAGCAGATGTCATCTCAGCACTGTTCAATCTCTTTTGCTTCACCAAACAGAATGTCTCTCATTTACGGTCAGTCTGCATTTCCAATATGGAGCATTTGTAATAGATGTTTGGAAAAGACTAAAAGTGGTTGTTTCCAACAGTACATCCTGTCAGGAGATCCTGATATGGTGCCTGTCTCACTCAGAGCGCTCAGTAGCTCTTTTGCTGCTGAAACGCTTGTGTGGACTGCTGGGAGAAGTGAGTGGAGTCAGACACGGCTTTCAGTTCTCACCTGGCAGTGAAGGAGGGGCCAGACTTACTGTGAGGGAGCTTATCAGGTATTAATAAATGAGAACCATACAATAATTATACAGTGTTTTGTGGAAAGTAGTGATATATTAGGCAGTATGATTTACCAGCCAGTATTTTGCCAATTTGAGCTTATAGGTTCATGGTCTAATTGGCAAAATAGCAGAATTTTAAAATAAACCGAGAACCTTAAAATGGACAATGCATGTTTTTAAGTGTTTAGTGATGAATTTAAAAGTTGATATTGTGTAAAATATAGATTTTTATTGATTAATTTTGTGTGCATCTTATTTGCTTTTATGAAATTAAGCATTACTTATATTTACATTATTTGTATTTATATTTATAATGACATTTATAATGCTACAAAAGATATCTATTTTAAATATATTTCTATTCATCAGTGAATCCTGAAAAAAAATTCACAGTTTCCACAAAAAAAAAAAAAATAATTAAGCCGCACAACTGTTCAAAAATTTATTTTGTTTTGCATATGTTGTTTTGTGGTTTTCGTAGCTCCAAAAAAAAAAAAAATAAATTTACTAATAAATATTGTTAACATTAGTTAATGCACTGTGAAATAACATGAACAAACAATGAACAAATGTATTTTCTTTAACTAACATTAACAAAGATTAGTAAATACAGTAACAAGTGTATTGTTCATGGTTAGTTCATGTTAGTTAATACATTAACTAATGTTTAACTAATAAACCTTATTGTAAAGTGTTACCGACTTTTGAATGGTATAGTTATGTTGCAAAGCATACAGAATAATTAACTGCCTTTTTTTTCTGTGTTTTAACAGTGATGAAGATGATGCTCTGTATGAGAAGGTCTCAGGTGAGCAGTGGAGAGTCCAGTGTCTGGTGGAGTTATTAGGAGAGATGAAGGACAGTGACCTGCCTGGAGAGTATTTCCTACTGCTGCTGCAGGTGCTGACCTCTGCCAGTTCTGTTTGAGCCTGACCGTTTCTAATGTAGCTCAACAATGTCTAAACTACAGCACATAAGATAAACGAATGCCCATAAGTTGTTTTTAAGACTCTAAAGCAAGGATTGAAGACCCAAGAATGCTTCAGAATGTAGAGTAAAGGATTAAAAAGAACAATCTTAAAGGGTTAGTTCACACAAAAATGAAATTTCTGTCAAGTGCTGACCCTTGTGTCATTCCAAACCTGTAAGACCTTCTTTCATTTTCGGAACACAAATGAAGATATTTTTGATGAAATCCAAGGGTTTTTTTTTATCCCCCATAGAACGCAATGTAATTACCATCATTCAAGGTCCAGAAAGGTATTAAAGACATTGTTAAAAAAGACATCATCCATGTGACTACAGTGGTTCAACCTTAATTTTATGAAGCAAGGAGAATACCTTTTGTGAACAGTGTCGGCCAATACTGAGCCAGCATTTGGACATAAACACAGAAATGTTGCACTGCGTCAACTGCGTAGGAGAAAGACAGAGTATAGAAGTCGTAATTTTTGGGGGGGTTTTGCGCACAAAAAGTATTCTTGTCACTTCATAAAATTAAGGTTAAACAACTGTAGTCACGTTGACTATTTTAATGATGTCTTTCCTACTTTTCTGGATCTTGAATGATGGTAATTACATTGCATTCTATGGGGGATAAAAAAAAAACATTGGATTTCATCAAAAATATCTTCATTTGTGTTCCGAAAATGAAAGAAGGTCTTACGGGTTTGAAACAACATGAGGGTGTGTACTTAATGACAGAAATTTAATTTTTGGGTGAACTAACCATTTAAAGATTTGGAAATTTCTTTCCCAGAATTCCCTAGTAAATTGACTTTCGAATACTGTGAAAGTGGCATGAAATTGAAAGTAGATGCTGAGATCACCAGATTTTCTTTTATTTTTCATTGTGTGTCTGTTTTGTGTTGTTTCCAGGATTTAACAGCTGTGGCTGCTGAGCAGGACGAGGTTGAGCAGGAAGTGGACACCTCATCTATGACCCTGCTGGAGTTAGAGCAGCACCTGCTGGGGTGTGCAGGTGGACACGGACAGAGACTTGCTCTGCTGCAGGCACTGGCCATCATGTGTGAGGGTCTTCCACACACTCTGTTGCTCTCCAAGCCCACTCAGGTGTGATATAGAAGAAGTCATTCACTTGACATTACTTAAACATATTAAGTGGTTCTCTCTTTTCCTGAGTGAATTGTTACATTTGAGTTTTAATTTTAAACTATTTTAAACTTTCTTATCATTTTTTCTTTTCTGCTTTCATTCAACTGAGGTTTTAATAAGAGAAACATGGGCCATCTAAAAATAGAGCACATCATCCCCTGGCCAGATCTGTTCCATTTAACTCGCAACAAAGAATACCTTTACTCTGACTGTTATTTAGGGCACATGTATGAGCCTCTTATGGCTGATTTAGCACAGTTGTGTTATATCAGCAGTTGTACTACTTTATGTCGTGATAAGGTAAGAAGGTGTGATCTCTCAAGCCATTTACATAAGAGCAATACATCTCTCTCTCTCTCCTCTCTGTGTGCAGGTGGTTGGGTTCATAGCGTCCATGCTGCAGAGAGCATGTGTTAGTCTGGAGCGTGGCACTGACAGCCCAGTGGAGAGTCAGACTCTCAGTATGGGAATGGGGCTTGTGGCCACTCTACTCTCTGGAGCTGCTGAGGTAGTGTATTATTATACATTTTGCTGCTGTCCTTTGCTCACTCTAAGAGGAATTGCTCACTGTAAGAATTCTCCTAGTGAAAAGCTGTTTGCCGTGTTTATGAGTAGTTACAATATATTTAATACATAATAATACACAGTATTATTTAAAAGAACTGCATAGAAGTTGTCCCCACTTACAACACACAAAATATGCACTAATATACATTTATTGTTGGTGTGATATTAATTAAAACAATGCAAAAAGGGCAAAATAATAAAATAAGTAAATTGAGTTTTAATATATATTTTTTGTGTGTAATATATTCATTTTGGGAAGTTCTTAGCAATATTGATATGCAATTAATTGTTATTGATTAATTAGCATATTATGTAATTAGTATGATTAAAAGTTTTAATCAATTGACAGCCATCATTTATAGACAAAGTCTGACCTAAAATCTTGATGTTAGGAAAAAATGTTCATGGACATATTATTTATGTACCTATGTATACCTTCTTTTAGCTCACTGCAGATGATTATTCATCGATGGCTGCACTGCTGCCCCACCTGGAACAGATTTCCCAGCAGCACCAAGAGCCAGTCATCCAGGAGCTGGCGTCCGATCTGAGGGCCACTATTGCCACACATGGGGCATATTGCCCTACAACTGTCCCCAGAACAGCCACCCAGCACAGTACTGCCCACAGTCCTGCTCAACCTGCAGGCCACAGTTCAAACTCCCTCCCAGCCAGAGCCCAGGTCCCCTCACAATCAGTCACACATCCCAAACGTACAACAGATCCTAGTGTAACACCCAAAGTTAAAGACTTTCAGACAGCTGGAAGAATACCCAATCCTGGGATTTCTGAGGCCTCATCCAGTAAAGCTTTCTCTGAGTGCCTGCTGGAAGCCTGTGACCCAGATGTGCCCACACGAGCCGTAGCACTGCGTTCACTGACCCGCTCTGTTAGAGATGGAGACAAGGAGGCATTGCAGAACAAGGAGAAACTACTAACAGTGAGTGTATTGATGTGTATCTATCTATATATGCAAGTTAAAACAGATAAAACTGGCCTGGCATGAATTTTAAAATTTTTATTATGTATGATATGAAAGTGGTCACATTTATGATTGCTCTGTGGAAATTTGCAGGTGGAATTTAGTAATTTTACTAGAAATCTGCATAATCGGGAGATTTTGCTTGTGTTCATGTTGGTCATGCAAATTTTGCTGTTTTGACTAACAGAAAGCTGCTTGGTTTTTAATGAAGTTTGTGATTTATGCATCACGACACTATTGACAATGGATGATCTTTATAATGTGAACACATCTTCCCATAGATATATAATATTTCCAGGGAACACATAAATATGCACTTTTAATAATTAGAAAAGCATCTGCCAAATGCATTGTAAATATAAATACAGTAAATATTATAATTATAAAATATTTTTATTATTGTTAAAGGCAAAATATTTTAACAATTTTTTGTATAATTAATTATTATTTTTATATCATATTTTTGTATCACACTAATTTCTGCGTATTATTTCCAGTTAAATTATTACTGTTTATTCTTAATGGCTGATTTAGGATATGTTTACATGACAACGATGTACTAAAAATTTTCACGAACACACAACAACGTTGTCAAAACAATCCCTGTCGCATTTACAGTTCTAGAATTGCGCTTTGATGCAGGCGATCATTATATTATCTGATAAACACTTATTCTCCCAGTATTCATTATTCTCTCTGATGCTAAAAGTCTAGTGTCACGTACACGTCTCTCCTGGGAACTGCGTAGACTCTTCTTCCCTGGGTGACATTGTTTATATGGGCCAGTGACTTTCAGTGTTCCTCTTTCTCCTGTGTGCTAGTGTTGAAGGGTGGGTGAGGGTCTAGACCATGTTTTATAAATGAGGAGGGATGTTTGGTGTGTAAAACCTCTTGCTTGAGGGCGTCTGAAGACTCTTGTGGGATCTAGTTATGATGAGTGGCTTTCTTCTATGTCTCATCTAATATTCTCTGTAATAAGAGCCTCTTCTGTGTCCGACGCTTCATAAATACAACTAATTCACACATAAACACAGACACAGAGCATCACGCTAACAGTGACATAACACCCAGTAATCCATTAGCATATATGAATCTCAAAAAAGTGACTTTTTTTTTTCCTTTTGATTCACTCAGTATGTTTTAAATATTTATTTGTGTCAGTGTCTGTCAGAGTTCTTAATACACATAAACGTCTTATCTGTTGTATTAATTTTTGCTTACTCTTTCATTCTCTCTCAAAGTCATACCACTTCACCTCATGTGAACTCATTTAAATCTTTTAAAACCGCAGGCCATAGACATGTTTTAATTTGCATTACTGTAAACTCGCTGAGAACTGAAAAACTGTCAGCGATAATTAGACTAAGGAATTAATTAACTCTGCCCTAATTCTTTGCTCAGCTTTCAGTGAATTATTTCAATGTGTTACAGCTCTTTCTGGAAAACCTGGAACATGAAGACTCCTTTGTGTATCTGTCTGCCATTCAAGGTAATTCCTTCATTAGTTTGAAAAAAGAAAACAGCCTAAACTCCTTAGAAATACAACAAAATATGACAATCACACCTGCTTTTGATTCATTTCTTTTTTTTTTTTAAAGACTATTGAAGGATTTAAGAAATGAATATCAAATTTTGATTTATTTGTAGTTGTAATGATACATAATAGAACTATTTGTTTTTGACCAGTTGAATGACTTTGTTTTGTTGTAAATACAAAGCACAGACATTGCATTGACCTGATTTACTTTGCCAGCAGAACTCACTGTCAGCTTTACCTCAAGGCATTACAATATGTGTTCAGCCCCCATGTTACTCATTCTTAAAGAATACAGACGTTTGATTAAACCTTTCATTTGTTAAATGACCAGGCTTTGCTGTAATGAATAGACAAACCATCTGATTCCTGTGCTCATTAAAGTAGTCAATATTAAAGGGATAGTTCACCCAAAAATGAAAAGTTGATGTTTATCTGCTTACCCCCAGTGCATCCAAGATGTAGGTGACTTTGTTTCTTCAGTAGAACACAGATGATGATTTTTAACTCCAACCGTTGCCGTCTGTCAGTCAAATAATGCTAGTGGATGGGAACTTCTACTATAAGAGTAAATAAAACTTGCATAGACAAGTCCATATTAAACCCATTGATGTCCTAAACGATCGGTTTGTGCGAGAAACCGAACACACCACTATGTCCAACTGCGTTCAGCATTCGCTTAGTGAGGTCTGATTGCGCTCTGACAACGGCAGTAATGTCTCGCGCATATACTTCAATGAGTGCTAGACATCACTTCCGCTGTCAGAGCGAGATCAGACCTCACTAAGCGAATGCTGAACGCAGTTGGACATAGTGGTGTATTAGAGTTAAAAAATGATATAAATAATGTTCGGTTTCTCGCACAAACCGATCGTTTAGTGTCTTGGGACATCAATGTGTCGTCACGAGCAGGCAGGGTTTAATTTGGACTTGTCTATGCAAGTTTTATTTACTGTTATTGTAGAAGTTCCCATCCACTAGCATTATTTGACTGACAGACGGCAACGGTTGTAGTTAAAAATCATCATTTGTGTTCTACTGAAGGAACAAAGTCACCTATATCTTGGATGCCCTGGGGGTAAGCAGATAAACATCAAATTTTCATTTTTGGGTGAACTATCCCTTTAAACAGCACAACTGTTTTCAACATTGATAATAATAATAAATGTTTCTTGAACACCAAATCAGCAAATTAGAATGATTTCTGAAGGATCATGTGACACTAAAGACTGGATTTATCATGCTGAAAATTAATCTTTGCCATCACAGGAATAAATTACATTTTAAAATATATTAAAATAGAAAAAAAAATTTTTTAAATTGTTAAAATATTTCACAATATTACTGTTTTTAATATATTTTTGATCAGATAAATGCAGCCTTTCAAAAAACATTTAAAAAAAAAAAAATCTTCCCAACCCCAAACTTTTGAACGTTGGGGTATATTATGGAAGCTGGTTTCTGCCATTAAATGAAAACAATAAAAAAGGTACTTAAAGGGTTAGTTCACCCAAAAATGAAAATTCTGTCATTACTCACCCTCATGCTGTTCCACACCCGTAAGACCTTCGTTAATCTTCAGAACACAAATTAAGATATTTTAGTTGAAATTCGATGGCTCCGTGAGGCCTCCATAGGGAGTAATGGACACTTCCTCTCTCAACATCCATAAAGGTACTAAAAACATATTTAAATCGGTTCATGTGAGTACAGTGGTTTAATATTAACTAACCCTTTAAGACTTTTTCTCACAATTCTGACTTTTTGTCTTGCAATTGTGAGTTTTTGCAGAATTCGCAATTGTGTGATATAAAGTCAGAATTGCGTTATATAAACTCGCAATTGCCTGATATAAAGTCAGAATTGCATGTTATAAAGTCAGAATTGCGTTATATAAACTCGCAATTGCGTGATATAAAGTCAGAATTGCATGTTATAAAGTCAGAATTGTGAGATTTAAACTTGCAATTGCAAGTAATAAAGTCAGAATTACATGATATAAAGCCTGAATTGCATGTTATAAAGTCAGAATACAAATTGTGATTTATATCTGGCAACTCTGACTTTATAATGCACAACTGCGAGTTTATATCTCACAATTCTGAGAAAAAAAGTCTGAATTGCGATGAAAAAAAGTCAGAATTGGGAGATATAAAGTCTCAATTGCGTGTTATAATGTCGAACTGATATTTTTTCTCAGAATTGTGAGTTTATATCTCACAGTTCTGACTTCATAACTTGCAATTCTGACTTTATAACTCACAATTGTGAGTTTATATCTTGCAATTCTGAGAAAAAAGTCAGAATTGTGAGAATTAAACTCACAATTGCAAGAAAAAAAGATAAAAAGTCGGAATTAACTTTTTTAATTTTTTTATTTCATGGCGGAAACAAGCTTCCATAGGATATTGATCGTCAGTTGTGGAGGATTTTCTTTTGTATATGTGTGTCTGGTTATTTTAAGAACAGCTTTGGGATCTACAAGGACGCTGTTTCTGGGCCAATAAACAGATTTGGGGTGATCTATTTTAGGTTGATTAGCTAAACCAGCTCTATTTGCAACCAATGTTATCTCACCTTTTGTCCATAAATGGTCAAAACCATCTCAACCATCCCTTTTTTGCCCTATTGAGGAATAGCTAAGTTAAGATTTTAATGCTCTGGCAGCCTGCTGTGCTTTTTATTCATCCTGTCTTAAAGAGGGTCTGTCAGAGTTTTAGTCTTTATTCAAAGCTGCTGTTTCTTTTTTTTTTTGTTTCAGGGTTGGCTGTGTTGGCTGACTCTTTTCCTGAGCAGATTCTGCAGAGACTGCTGGGAGAGTATCAGACCGGGGCAACTGTCTGTCCCCCCAAAAGAGAGCGCTCCCTAGAGACACGCCTCAAAGTGGGCGAGGTTTTAATGAGAGCCTGCAGGGCCATGGGTGAGCACAGTCACTTGTCTGTAGTCTTTTTCATATTTCTTTCTGTATTTCTTTCCTTCCTTTAAAATACTTTCTTTTAATAAACATGCTCCATTTCAGGACCTGTTTGTCAGATCTGTGCAGTGTCGTATCCCCAGCACAAGTGTGCGGTTATTCATTGTGTCTCGAGATCATTCAGTCTGAGTCTGAAGGCATGTCCTCTTGGCCCGGCTCCTTAACGCTAACAGACCGAGCTCTGAAAAAGCCCAACAGCTGCTACAGTCCGCTGAAACCGCACAATGAGTCTCACAGCTCTCTGTCACATTCATAGCGCCTTCACACACAGCAGGGGGCATCACACACTTCACCCGCACACTTGAGCTCAATTTACATTTTCAATCCTTGAGTATTATCTAATGAGACACTTATTTCAATCCTTAAATCCTTGATTTTGTAATAAATAACTAAACGTCTAACCACAACATGCTGTAATCCGATGCGTAATTAAATAAATCCTATTCCTGCATAAGTGTGCCACTGGTTTCCAATTAATAAGGTGCTTGGACAGATGGCCACAGTTAACAAGAACCATGGCATCAAAGAAGTGTTACACTTTTTCTTGCCCCTTTCTTTTTTCCTCCCATCAGACACCCATTTTTTTCTCGTAGATCTAGTCAACAATAGCCGTTAAAGCTCTTTTGATCCTTCTGAAGGATTGGTCAGCTGAACAAGTGGACATTGATGTCTGAATAGGTCCCGGCACATTGATTCTTGAAGGTTTTATACAGTTTGAATAATATTTCAAACAGGGCCTGAAAAAAAAAAAATCAGCTGTGGGCAGCAAGTCCCTCCAGACCCACCTGGCAGCCATTTTAATTGCTTTTGTCTAGTTTTATCCTTATTTATTTCCTATAAAGAATGTAAATTCCTCTTACACTAATACCTAGTCCTCATGAGCCAAAAAATCCCAGTTTAGTGACTTTGCTCATGCTTTAGGTACGTGCTTTGGACTTTCTCAGACTTTCACACTGAGATGGAGAGATTGGAAGAGGAGTGGCGACTTGAGCTTTGTGTGTGTGTGTGTGTGTGTGTGTGTGTGTGTGTGTGTGTGTGTGTGTGTGTGTGTGTTTTCATAAGAAAATGATATTAAATAAACTTGGATTGTTTTTGTGAATCCAAGTTTATTTTTATTATTTTAAGTCTGTATATCTATTTATACACTACAGGTCAAAAGTTTGGAATATTGAGAGAAGTCTCTTATTCTCACCAAAGGTTATATTTATTTGATCAAAAATACAGTAAAATATTAATATTGTGAAATAATATTACAATTTAAAAGAACTGTTTTTCTATTTTAATATGTTTTATAATGTAGTTTATTCCTGTGATGGCAAAGCTGAATTTACAAGTTACCATTACTTCAGTCTTCAGTGTCACATGATCCTTCAGAAATCATTCTAATATGCTGATTTTGGTGTATTATTACCAATATTGAAAACATTTGTGCTGCTTAGTATTTTTGTGGAGTCAGTAATACACTACCATTCAAAAGTTTGGGGTGAATTAAGAAAAAAGAAAGTACTACTTTTATTCAGCAAGGATGTATTAAATTGAACAAAAGTGACAGTAAAGTCATTAATAATAAATCTCAAATAAATGCTGTTCTTCTGAATTTTCTATTCTTCAGAGAATCCTAAAAAACTTATATCCACAAAAATATTACGCAGCAAATACTATTTTCAACATTGATAATATAAGAACCATTACTAGTAATTGAGTACCAATAGTAATTTAGCACCAAATCAGCATATTAGAATGATTCTGAAGGATCATGTGACACTGACACAAAATTCAAAACAAAACAAAATTGCCATCACAAGAATAAATTACACTTTAAAATATATTAAAATAGGAAACAGTTATTTTGAATTGTAATGTTTCACAATATTACTGTTTTTTTTTCTGTATTTTTAATCAAATAAATGGAGCCTTGGAAAGCATAAGATACTTGCTTGAAAAATGTAAAAAAAAAAAAAAAAAAAAAAAAAACGTAATAATTCCAAACTTTTGAACGATATTGTATGTGTCTTAAAAAAAACATCTAAATATCTGTACAAATAAAAACAAATCTTGGACATTCTGTCTTTTAGGTGACCTTGCTCCACACTATGGTCGCCCTCTGATTGGTGTGTTCCTGAGCGGTACACGAGATGAGGACAGTAGTGTGCGTGCCAGCAGCCTCTCTAATTTGGGTGAACTCTGCCAACGTCTCAACTTTTCCCTCGGACCACTGGCACAAGAGGTAGTACTACTCTAGTATTCAAAACCTTCAAGTCAAGAAAACCAGACAAGCTGATGAAAAGCCGAATCTGTGCGTCGTTTAGTCTGTAATTAGTTCTTTTTAAGTAGATCCCCGAGGCTGATGTCATCGTTCTCTTTACTCGGCACAGCTGTGTATGTGTGTACACAATGCACATCTCTCTACACAAGATCACTACTAGTAGTGCTGAGATCAGGGTTTCTGCTAGTGCAGATGGGTGATAGATGAATGAACCTGAACTGCATCAATTTCATTGATTTGCTCATTAAAATCAGCCAATGTCTTGACCACAAATCTTTATGTAGCAGTTGATTGTGTATGTTAAAATTTATTTAAATGCTAGTAAAATAGATCTGTAAATGAAAATGTTCCATTTTAGAATGTTAGCAGATGCTGGTAACACCATAAGATTTGCATACTGAATTGCTTTTGTTTTTTTTTCTTGATTCAATTTGTGTATTGAATGCATATTGTGATTAGCCTATTTTGTAGTACCAAAGACTATAGAATAACACAAGACGTGTCACTCGTATTGTTTTGAATGGGAGAAAGTGAAACGCGCAATATGGCGGAATAAGTCCCGCCTTCTAAATAAGAGCCAATCGCCGACTGGTAAAGTCATCGCGTCATTGCAGCCGTTAGTAGCACCGGTTTCTATATAAATAGAGACGCGCATTTAGGTCTGCGCATGCGCTTTAGCTTGATCCAGCCTGAAAAATACAGTTTTTTTTTTTTTTTTTTTTTTTGTCTTGATTCGAGCGTTTGGAAAAAAATTATATGACAGTTGTCAGATTTCATTGGTGATTACAAATATGAAATTTAATCGAAAGCTTGGCAAACAGCTTTGGAGAATTTGATGTTTCCCCATTCAAAGTGATAGGAGCTGCATGATGCCCAGGATGCCCAAGAGGCGTTTCAAAGATGGCCGCCGAGTGAAATGACTTTGGTAGTACTTACTTAACAATTTATAGCTACCTGTGAAAGTGGCATAGAATACGTTGGTTTTGCGTTATGTTGATTCTCGAGGGTATGCACGTCACGTCACCGTCAACCATTATGACTACGGCTACGCCCACTGAGTGGCAAAACACTTAGTGGCAGCATTGGTTTTCAGCGTGAATGCCACGAAAAACACACAAAACACTTCAAAAATGGGAAAGAGCTTTGCGATTGACTGTACAAATAGCTTTGATGCAAAATCTGAGGTATAGTTTTACAGACTGCCAAAAGCTACAGAAAAAAGAAGCAAATGGATCGCTACAATTCACAGAAACGGCTAGAAACGTGGATTTGCAGTTATCATTTTGTGTCGAAATCATACTTTATATATTGTATTGTTATATATTATGTTGACAACTCATCAATTAAATATTTACCATCTTATATTCTGCATAATTCGGTGTTTTTAAATAAACACTGACAAAAACTATACAAGTTTTAGGGCTGGGCAATATGACGATATATATAACATTGATATAAGTGATTATTCGGATTTAGACCTACCTATATTGTAGTTATATAAAGCATTCACAGGCAGATTTGCTTTATGTATTTCCCCGGCGTCGAAATCAGGCACATATAAATGTCAGGAAACGCGATTCCTGGCTGCATGCCAGTATCCATGGATTAGGTTTCTTTGGCATGTTATAAGGAACACTTTCGAGCCCAACCTTTAAGTGTAATCGTTTGTTTTACTCGCATTTTCGCAGTTTCCCCTATTAAATCCAGTCATTCAGCAGGCTCTTTTGCCACTCAGTCCAGCTGAGGGAGCGTGTTCTGGCAGGGAAGTGACGTCAATGCATACCCTCTATAGAAAACAAGAAGTGTCCTAAGGGTTGGGGAAAGTATTGCTTTTTGTTCAGTTGAGCACTCCCCATATTAATTCTTAAAATCCTGAGATCAGTCTTTTACTCTAAGCCTAATTTCAGTGACTAATGCAAGTGTATTTGTACAGCCCAATTTACAATACAAATGACTTTTGTGAGCTGGTTATTTTATTGATTAGTTCTTTTTTTCCATATGTAAGTGAAATGGACATTCATAACTAAAATATACCCAGATGAATCATAATTAAATCAAATCGATTTTAGAGCCTGTGCCTCAGAATCACATCAATCATCAAGTCATGTCAACAGAATTTTATGCAGAATCAAAGCCTAAAACCTTATGAGACTTTAGCATTATACTTTTGCTGCCTTGCAAGCATTGATGTTTCCTTCAGGAAATACAAATCTAGTATTCTTTGATACTTGTGCCAATATGTGAAATGTGTGACGCCTTGCAGTTGGAAAGCAGTTTGTTTATTTTTCAGCGCTTGTGCATACGGTCGTTGAGAATATCTACTGTAAGTGGCTGAACTGCGGCAGTGGTCTAGAGATCTTCATGAATAAGCATCTCTGTCAGTGTGACTAACTGGGCTGCTTATTCATGAAAGAGCCTTCTGCAACAGGCTGTTCTAGACCATCTTGACCATCAGCCTACTGCAAACCCTTGTGCATGTGTTTAGACATCAATCGACCCACTACATTGACATAAAGATCAACTAGTGCAGCATTGCAGATCTCTGCAGCCTGCGTGCGTCCTTTGTATTTGACCTCTGTTTGTATGGTCCCTGCAGCTGAGCACGTGTCTCACCGCCCTGATAAAGACGGACAGAGAAGCAGAGGTTCGAAGGGCTGCGGTCCATGTCATTGCCCTCGTTCTTAGGGGCCTCAGTGATAAAACAACTCAGGTGAGTATTTTTAAATGTGTGTTCAATTAAACATGATACTTGTGATTATGCAGTAGCTGGTATTAGGCCCTGTTTACACCTGGTATCTGATCACAAGTAGATGATGGTGTTTTATTCTGTCTCTTTTGTCCATTTTCAACCACTTCTGACCTGATGTCTTCGAGGGGAGGGTGGGTAAGTGTGTGGGATTTTTCAAATATTGCAATTTTCATATGAACGTGATAGGAGACGATGGAAAAATATACAGAGAGCAGCAGCTTTCGTTTCTGATCTGATAGCCGCAAGACCACACTGAACACTGTGAATCAGGAATGGTGAGAGAACATTGTGCTTGGTACATTTTTCATCTTCAAACCAAACTTGGGTCTTTAGCCGACAAAGTTTAAATCCCATCTGGCTAGTGCACTTCCCATAATGTTTACGCATTAAGTCAGTAGGCGAAGAGTAGGTGGTCTTTTGTGGCTGTTCGAACACATTCGACCACATGAGCATTTATACTACGAAAGCAATCCGGTCATTTTTCGATGCGACTACCTCTGGAAATGGTCGAAAGTGGACAAGCTCAAAGCATTTTAGACACTGTTTACACATGTATTTAGCATCATCCACTTGTGATCCGATCGACCTAAACACATCTTATGTGAACAGGCCCTTAAATTAATATGAAAAGCTTTTTTAAAGGACTTAAATGTTTTTTTTTTAATTAGTCAGTATTTTAATTTAATCTTTAAAGGTGCCCTAGATTCAAAATTTGAATTTACCTTGGCATAGTTGAATAACAAGAGTTCAGTACATGGAAAAGACATACATTGAGTTTCAAACTCCATTGCTTTCTCTTTCTTATGTAAATCTCATTTGTTTAAAAGACTTCCGGAAAACACGTGGATCTCAACATAACACCGACTGTTACGTAACAGTCGGGGTGTACGCCCCAATATTTGCATATGCCAGCCCATGTTCCCAACATTATGAAAGGCATTAGACAAGGGCAGCCAGTAACGTCTGGATCTGCACAGGTGAATCAACAGGCTAGGTAAGCAAGAACAACAGCGAAAATGGCAGATGGAGCAATAATAACTGACATGATCCATGATAGCATGATATTTTTAGTGATATTTGTAAATTGTCTATCTAAATGTTTCGTTAGCATGTTGCTAATGTACTGTTAAATGTGGTTAAAGTTACCATCGTTTCTTACTGAATTAACGGAGACAAGAGCCGTCGCTATTTTCATTTTTAAACACTTGCAGTCTGTATAATTCATAAACACAACTTCATTCTTTATAAATCTCTCCAACAGTGTAGCATTAGCCGTTAGCCACGGAGCACAGCCTTAAACTCATAAAGAATCAAATATAAACATCAAAATAAATACTTTACTCACATAATTCGAAGCATGCATACAGCATGCATGACGAACATCTTGTAAAGATCCATTTGAGGGTTATATTAGCTGTGTGAACTTTGTAAATGTGCTGTAATATAATCGAGAGCTCGTGTGGCAGGGAGCACGCGAATTAAAGGGGCGGCGCGCTGAAAAAATCAGTGCATAGTTAATGATGCCCCAAAATAGGCAGTTAAACAAATTTATTTAAAAAAATCTATGGGGTATTTTGAGCTGAAACTTCACAGACACATTCAGGGGACACCTTATATCAACTTATATTACATCTTGTGAAAAAGCATTCTTGGGCACCTTTAAATTAAATTATTTTATATTTCTATTTTATTAAATTTTAAAATGTAATATTTTCCTGTAATGGCAAAGCTGAATTTTCAGCATCATTACTCCAGAGTCACATGATTCATCAGAAATCATTCTAATATGCTGATTTGGTGCTCAAGTGACACTTCTTTTTATTATCCCTGTTGAAAACGGCTCTTCCGCTTAATATTTTTGTGTAAACCGTGATGCATATTTTCAGGATTCTTTGATGAATAGAAAGTTCAAAAGAACAGCATTTATTTGAAATAGAAATCTTTTGTAATATTATAAATGTCTTTACGGTTACTTTCATTGGTCAGTTGATCAGTTTTTAAAAAACAAAACAAAATTGTGATATTCAACAGCATGCCACAGATGCTATCCATTTACAGCATGTTTTTAACACAAAATCATCACTGAGTTTATTCATTTGAAAAGGCATCCACTTTAAGTTTTTTTTTTTTTTGGGTAAATTCTGAAAACAGAAGGACATTCTCTGAGGTTATGTCTGTGTTTTGTGTGTGAGTATAATGAAGTAGGTTGTTAGGTCTTCCGATCTGGTGTCTTCAGATCAACGCACATGTTTAGTGGGAGGAATTCTTCCAGCATCTGGACTGATGAGCAGCAGCTGTAATTTTCTGCTCTCTTATTTAGAGGTCATCTGCAGTGTAAGATAACCAATGCTCTGTCTAATCATCACTCTCAGCAGACACTCTTGTTCCCACGGCTCTCATCACTTTCCCAGCAATTCCTTTAATTTCCGATATAGCTCCTACAGGTCATTTGGTGCTTGATGGATAAAATTAATAGATCTAAATCATACGATAACCTTTTTTCATATTTTCAGAAGAAAAGTTAGTCCTTGCTCATGCAAAAATTGTCCCTGCAGTGTTATAGTGTTGTAAGGTGTTGCCAAGAAAAGTACTATGGTACTTTTTTACCTGGTAAAAAAAAAAAAAAAAAAAAGTCCATCAAGTCAAATTAATAATCATTGATGTCCATAACGTGTGCAGGCTGAGTTAATAAAGTTTAATGTCTAGGGTTAGGTGTTTTTTGAGAAACTCTATGTAGTTTTATGCATCACAAGTTTAGAGTTATAGCTGTAATTACATTAACCAATCAGAGGTGTGTAACAGCTTGGATAGATGTAAGAACATTGAGTCTCTGATCCACCAGACTATTGGCATCCAAATTCATATTCAACAGATGTTTACCCTGTTGTGAGGTCATATGAACCACACCACTGACCACATTTGTACATTTTATTGATTAAATTTTTTTTTTTTTTATGTTGTCAGCAAACTGGCAGCCGTTTGACATTCCAGCCTCACAGACTTCAGATCTGTTCCCCTATATTGCAGTGTGATGATAATATTCCAGTTAAATATAATAGGGAATGAATCACAAGACTGTCTCACATTCCATGAAAACGAGATACTTGATCACTGTTACCGCTTATTTCCTTCATCAAAAGTATTTCTTCAATGTAATAATCTTTAAACCTTGATAATGTCTTCATCTTATTTGCCAGATTTGCCAGTGTGATTATAGTTAGTATAATTTTCTATAGAAAATAAAAAATAAATGAGCCTAAATAAATATAATCAAATAACAAATATTTTTAAATAATTAAAACAATAATAAAATTTAAATTTAAAAATTACTTTTCTTCAAAATATTTTATTTACATTAGTTTAATATTTGCACAATATTTTTTTTGTAATAAGATGATATATTTAATTTTGCAGAGAGGTTGACAAAATGTCAGGATGCTAAATCTTCTGCTTTGTCCTTTTACTACTTCACTTTGCAACACTTGGAATTTTTTGGAGTTTGTCCTCATACAACACATCTTAAATTCCCTCCATAAACGCACATGAACTGATCCCATGACCTCAGAGCAGACTGAACTGGCCACTGCTGCTGCAATTGACCTTTTATACTTTTGACCCTCTGATTTACAGCACCAGTGTCCACCCTAGTCAGTACCCTGATCTTTGAAATATTTGCACATGCACTTTATAGGACAGGTTTTACTAGACTCCGCTTCAGACAGTGCTGTTTCTGGCCTGCGCTTTGGCATTGGCCCGGGTGCGAAGTCATGTCTGTCACCGCCGTCTGTTGAGTTTCCCAGGATGGAGCTTGACAGAGGTCCTTCTGTTATGAAGAACGGTTGTTACTCTGTACAGCTGTTGCAGTGAGTAATGAGATGGCTCGTTCAGGTAAACCATAAGTCTCAGTGCCTGGTGTCCTCTTAGTGTGAGCCTAAAACAGCTGACTGCTTACAAAAGCACTCTCCTGCTGTAAGGGAGAAGGTCAAGAGACCGTCTGCCTCAAGAGACATATACTGTACTCATTATTTTCTCCTCCTTGTTTGTCCTTTTTCTCGCTTTAAGTTGTACAGTGAAACATCTGCTCACTAAGTGCTTTCTGTCTCCCCTTCTGCTTTTTCAGGTTCTTGGGGATGTTTTGTTGGAGCTGTATCGGGCTTTGAAGTGGGTGGTGCGGTCGGACCCAGATGACGTGGCTGTACTCCATGCTCAGCTCGCTCTGGAGGAGCTGGATGATGTTATGAGGAGGTTCATCTTCCCTCAGCAAAAACTTGAGAAAAAGATTGTGGTACTTCCTTGAAAAGCGCTCCAGGAGTTACATAACATTTTTGTAGACAGAGGATTACCATCTGTAATTTATAAAAAAAAAAATTCTGACCCATATTTTCATTCTCAAACCAACAAAAACCTGTCTTTCCATTGATAAACTAGCATTGTACCTTTTGTTATCTGGTACACTGAGGTTAGAGGGCACCAGAAGCACAATATATATTTGTGTAAAGAGCCCTGCAATAGCTGGTTTCCACTCTGTTCTGCACTGGTGATAAAATGCCTGTTTGCTTTTTATCGAATGTTTGTGGTACATATAAAGACGGCTAGGTCATGACATCATTGTAAGATACGACAGGGCAATTAGTCATTCTCTTAAAATTCCTCCCACTGCACAATACTAAAACTTCCCATTCATGTTAACCGTCTCTATGGCATCCTGACCTCTCGGGTCTGCCCTGAAGCAGAGCTGGTTAAATACCATATAAATACAAATGTTAGCATTCATGCTAACTCATAAAATGGTAGTGTCTCTAAAATAAAATAAAGAGAGCTTATTTTTCCAAAGCTGGTCTAATGTGTTTATATTATGCTGTTGTTAACAGTTTCTTTTTCCCTTTGCTAGGACTGTTTTAAAGACAATGTAAGTGTAAGCACATGTCTGAACATCTGGGTTAGTTTGCAGTGCCACAAGTTGCTGTCTGCCTCATGTGCTGTAAGGTAATGGAGGTGAACCAAATAATAATCTGGTAAAAACAATTCACATTGTATAACACACAAGCATTTGTGTGGGTTTAGTATTTATATAGATATATAGAAGATATTTTGAGAAATGTCTTGTTTTTTGTACAAATGGAAGTCAGTGGTTACCAAAACTGTTTGGTTACCAACATTCTTCAAAATATCTTCACTGACAAAGAAATTCGGCACAGATTTGGAAGGGGTGGGGTGAGAAAATGTTTTGGGTAAACTGCCCTTTTAAGTATTTCTGAGTAAAGCAGAAAAAATGTAGGACAGGAATTGGGGGCATTTAATACCAGATTGGAGCCAGACTGAATGAGACTTTGCTAAAATAATATTTAAATTGTGCCCAAATGTACTTAAACTGTGTAAATGTAATTACACTTTGATTAAAGATTACAAAGACAGACAGGTTTTACTTTGGAATAACATGCACAAATGAAACATTCTCAATAAGATCAGTAGAAAAATAAGTGAATATGACCAATTTAGATTTCATATTGACCACATTTTCATCTCAACAATGCATTTTCTGTGTTCAGAAACTTTGAGAAAAGAGAAACCAGGATAAATATAATTTCTATAACTCTTGAATAACAAACAAGAAGACAAAAAATCTGAAATAGTTTGTTAAACTTTGTGCTGTTTTTTTTTTTTTTTTTTTTTTACTGTTTAGCACCAACAACTTTTTAACATTTTAGTGTGGATTATGGTGATTCACACTTAAACATCAGTTTATGTCGGCACCGATAGCCTAGTGGTTAGTGCGCCGACATGTGATGCAAATGTCTCGAGGTCCGATGCCGATCCTGCCCCCCTCTATCTGCCCAATGCTCTCTACTGTCCTCTCAGAATAAAGGCACAAAAAGCCCATAAATACTTTTTAAAAAAATCTGTTTATTACGTTTTTATTGATCACAAATGTGAAAAAGACAAACGTTTCAGCTCTCAAACTTCAGTGTGAATTCCATTATTTTGTGATACTGTCAAAGACTTTGCAAAGAGATTATTACTGATGGATGGAGCAGTTACTCTGTATATTAGTATCAGTATTACACCTGACAGAAAACGTCCAGCCATGTGCAAAACAGCGATGCTTATTTTAACTGAAATTTTTAATGCTTGTGTAGTAGCCTTAAAGGGAAACTTCACCCAAAAATAAATGTTGTCATTTACTCACCCTCAAGTTGTTCCAAACCTATATTAATTTCTTTCTTCTGCTGAACACAAACGAAGATATTTTGAAGAATATGATTAAACAGTTAATGAATCCTATGGCTTTCCATAGTATTGAAAAAAAAAATACTATGGAAGTCAATGGTGTCCATCAACTGTTTGGTACGGAAGAGGATTAGGGCCAAGCAATAATAAAAAAATAAAATCCATCTCGAGATTAAAGTTGTTAAATTTCAAGAAAAAAGTCGAGATAAAATGTTGAGAATAAACTCGTTAAAATTACGAGAAAAAACTCATTAAATTTCGAGAAAAAAGTCGAGATAAAATGTTGAGAATAAAGTCATTAAATTACGAGAAAAAGTCATTAAATTACGAGAAAAAAAGTTCGTTAAATTATGAGAACAAATTCGTAATTTAACGACTTTTTTCTCATAACTTAATGACTTTATTCTCAACATTTTATCTCGACTTTTTTCTCATAATTTAACGACTTTTTTCTCAATTTAATGAGTTTATTCTCAACATTTTATCTCGACTTTTTTCTCGAAATTTAACGACATTTTTCTTATAATTTAACAAATTTTTCTCGTAATTTAACAACTTTTTTCTCGTAATTTAATGACTTTATTCTCAACATTTTATCTCGACTTTTTTCTCGAAATTTAACGACTTTTTTCTCGTAATTTAATGACTTTATTCACAACATTTTATCTCGACTTTTTTCTCAAAATTTAATGAGTTTATTCTCAACATCTTATCTCGACTTTTCTCGAAATTTAACAACTTTTTTGTCGTAATTTAATGACTTTATTCACAACATTTTATTTCAACTTTTTTCTCGAAATTTAACGACTTTTTTCTCGTAATTTAATGACTTTATTCTCAACATTTTATCTCGACTTTTTTCTCGAAATTTAACGACTTTTTTCTCGTAATTTAATGACTTTATTCACAACATTTTATCTCGACTTTTTTCTCAAAATTTAATGAGTTTATTCTCAACATCTTATCTCGACTTTTTCTCGAAATTTAACGACTTTTTTCTCGTAATTTAATGACTTTATTCACAACATTTTATCTCAACTTTTTTCTCGAAATTTAACGACTTTTTTCTCGAAATTTAACAACTTTAATCTCGAGATGGTTTTATTTTTTTATTATTGCTTGGCCCTAATCCTCTTCCGTAAGTTTGGTTTCAGACATTCTTCCAAATATCTTCTTTTGTGTCCAGCGGAAGAAAGAAATTCATACAGGTTTGGAACAACTTGAGGGTGAGTAAATGACAACATTTATTTTTGGGTGAACTATCCCTTTAAAGGCACACAATGTTTAAGTCTAAGAGTCAGAGAGAGAATAGATTTTGACATCCATGTTTTGAAAAGTCAGCTATTGTTCATTGCACCTGTATTTAAACCCATATTCAGGAAGTGTAATACAACTAATACAACTGCCATGTAGTGGCCAGCTGCCCGGTTGGAAGTCATAAACTTTGTGTCAGTGTTTCTGCAGAGGAACCTCACAAGGCTCTTGAGGTGTCTCTGATAATTGCTTCTCTGGTTAAGATCCAAGGACGTTCCCACAGTAAGGGGTAAATCAGTGACACCACTGCACAGCACTGAAGCCAGGCCGATGGAGCTATCTAGTGGAGAGTCACACTTTCGCCTTCCTTCCCCGCAAACCCTATAATGACCTTCCCACGTCTGCTACTCAGCCATGAAAGAGCCATTACGCTAATTACTCTTCCTGCCATGCAGCAGAGTTGGAAAGAGAAAGGGCGTAAGCGTGTTTTACCTGGCTGGTGAATTTCGGAAGGGTCGTTCCGAAAACAGTTCAAGTTTTCATTGGGTGCTGCGGGAAGATGAAACTGAGATCGGAATGTTTGGAGATGCCGTGGATATTGATTAAGTCCGAGCCTGCTGCAGTCGATCTTTCTCTTCCTTCTCTCGCAGATCTCTTCATCAGCCGGTGTTGGACCTGCAGGCTGCCAGCAGGAGGGGTGCAGGGAGGGGTGATAGATAAATAAATAACCCAATAAAGGATGCATTGAGAGGGTGTGTGTGTAGCCAAGAGGAGAGGGTGCCTGCTCAAACAGTCCAGAGTCTTGTTGAAGGCTGGCTGCACTGCAGAGCAGGGGGAAAAGCTCAGAGAAGGGACCTTGAAGGATTTCGGCTGCACTGCAGAACGATGCCACTGCAGTACAGGACTGACACAGAGGCATGAGGTCCACCGGCGGACCCCCGTCCTCCTCCTCGCGCCAGGTGAGAACTTAATTCAGAGCTGATATCGGAGGTCTTCATGCCTCGGGACTCTCTGATAGGAGAGGGAGGGAAGAGACACAAAAAGAAGGGGAGGGAAGCAGAGGAGGAGGAGGGTGATGGTGCTGTATTTTTGGATAAGGGATCTCCTGAATTAAGTGTGGCTGGAATAAAGATGTAGTGTGAGCTGGAGGCTGAACAAGGACGGTGCTGTGCTCCACTGTGGTGGAGAGGAGCGGAGCAGACGCCTGGCAGACACACACTCGCACACACTGACTCCACCAGAGAAGAGAGAGAGAGAGAGAGAGACCACCGTCACAGCTGCGGGGCTGGGAAGGTAAGAGACATTTATTTCAACTTGAGTTTTGTCTTTTGTCAGTGTTTATTGTGGGAAGTGGATGAAATATGAAAGCATGCTGCATAAGAACTCTGTCATATGTTCATTGTGTGGTTATTTGTGTGTGTGATACAAAATTGAGAGAGAGAGAGTCAAAGCATGGAATTTTAGGTTGGGTAGGTGTTTTTTGCACAAATAGGCTACTGTAAGCTTGTGTTTGTGCAAGGCTTTAAACTCCTGCATTTAGCAACTTAAAAAAAAATATATTTGTAGAAATTGAGGGAATCTGTGAATTGATAAGACTTTTAAGATTCTCATATGTGTGTTTTTAGTTATTACAATATTAGTCCTAGTGGACTAAGATTGGCCTCGGTTTCTTGGCACCCTTGCTAGTGCCCTGAGGCTGAGTAACTAAGTGGGCAGCAGGACGGAATAAAACGGGAAGGTTTCAGAATGGCTCGATTAAGGAAAATGACGTCTGTTTAGCTTTCCATTTCATCATACATTGACAACACAAGGGTCGAGTGAAAGTTTCAAAAGTGTTTGTACAGTTTGCTAGAGACCAAAATAGTATTCAACCCAACACAGGACTCTAGCCTGCAGCAAGTACTGTGTGTGTGTTTTCTTCTTTTCCCTTTATTTCTACAAATCTAATGCGTTTTATTAAGTTTCTTTAACAGGATTAAGATTCAGGTTATTATTTTGAATATAATCCTAGTGCCTTTACTATTGTTAAATCAGTTCTATATAAATGAATGTGAGCATTTAATTATTAAAAAACATAAGAAATACCTGGTTTTGGGCCATTTGAATTTACAAATTCACAATTTTAATTTACAAATTCACAAATTCTTGGAATTAATGTAATCTTTGTGTTGGTTGATATTCATTTAATGTGACAAAACTTAACAAATATCAATAATATTTTAAATGAAATATTTTACTGTTTTACCTTATAAATATTACCTGTAATGATATTTTAAAATTAAATAAAATATTTTATTAGTTTTGTTAATATTTTGCAGTATTTTCCAAGAATATCAGCATTTTTATTTTATTTTATTTTATTTTATTTTATTTTCCATAAAGTTACTCTACCTAGACATTTTTGATTTTAAATTCAGAAACTGACAAGATGTATTTAAGTTATTTACATTTTTGTATAAATTTAATTTTTAATGTATTTTTGAAACACTTGAGATCCAGACCAAAAAAAATAAATTATCACATCATTGGCCCATTAACAATGTAAAAAAACAGTGCATAAACCAGGACTTTTAGTTGAAGAGCTGTGACCAATCACATCTATGGAGAGTGCGGTTTATAAGTTTAAAAGTGATTTATATCTGGGAGTCTCAATTGATCATTACTTCAGTTGATCATTATATTTATAATGCATATTAGTATAGTGTACTAGTGTACATTCTTAATTCACCCAAACTCATCATGCTCTGCCTTCCAGCCATTCATCTCACTTCCTCTCACCTGCTGCCCTCCCTCTTCAGTCCTGGTGATTCCCAGCCCCCCTTCATTCCTCTCCCACATCCTCCCTTTGTCAGTGTCCTGCCTTGCATCCAAAGTCCTCATTCTATCTGGTCCACACCTGAGAATACACTGGGCAAGAGGCTTTAGCTGGACACCCCCCTACCAACCCGCAACGCACCTGTGACTTCATACAGCATTTTTGGATCCTGTCTACTTCTGTTTCATCTGAGACCACCTGCTTCTGTCTAGGCTGAGAATGCATGATTACCCATGATCATCCCTACCATCAATCACAAGAGAATCAGACCTGAGAACAATGTCCTCTGTTAATCACTGGGAAACTTATGGAATAGAATTATTAAAAGCAAACTAAGGATCTGAGATTATTGAGCTCTCATGGATTGATCTCCACCCGGGCTGTGAATATCTCATCATGACAACAGTGAGTAACTATTGAACTCTGACCTCTTTTATTTGTGGAAAGTTGAAATAGTACTCATCTTCAGTCATTAGGTTAGATACTGACATATACTCGGACATACACAGCATGCAGATATTAACATTCTGATGTTTTATTGTCCTAAATAGTTAATTTAAAGGTTAAATGTCTTATAGATCTCCTTGTGTGACACCTCAATAAATGCATTTGCCACTATTCAGGAATATGCATCTTGAGTTGACTTAACAATCCTACCAAGTGATCAAAGGCTGCAGTGTGAACACCTTTCATCACACATATGGTAGTGGGTTTGTTTGTGATGGTTGGTGTCTTGTTGAGTATGACATGGGGCCCTTCTTCATGTCCGTCCCTTTGAGCTAACAAGCCCCCGGAGGAAGATTCCCTCTAATTAGGGTCAAACATAACACTCAGTATCTGCCTGCTGTCTCTATCTCACCCTCAGGGTCTATGTTGTCTTTGTTCACATCACAAGGTGTGTAGGATAACGCAAGAAAGGGAAACATCCATTATAGTGTACAAGCAATATGTAGGATTTATGGCAGTTCTAACTTCAGATACATTGCTTGTTGCATGTAACGTGAAACCCAAATTGCTAATATGAAAGGTACAGTTATGTAATTCTTGGAATTATAAGATGTAAAACAGTTGAGTACTGGTCTGGCACAACTGTAAGTAACTGTGGGAACAGTCAGTTACTGTGATAGAAAAATAAACAACCACTTCAGTGGAAGTCAGCGTTATTTCTGCCTCTCTTCTCCGTTGCGGTGGCTGTTATGATATAAGGCCACTGAGTGAAGCGGTTCTTTCTTCCACGAGAGGGGGAGCAGGAGGCAATTGAATGAATGAAAGGGGGGGATTGTTCACTAGTCTGGGTGCCACTGATTACCTGCCAAACTCGGCCTAGCCTTTAATTAAAGTCATTAACCTGAGAGAATGAGGAAAAAAGTGAGAAAGACAAAGAGAGAGTGACTGAGAGAGAGTTTCACATGAGGTTTATAGTGTTCTAATATTGTCACAGTGTCAGTTGTTGCCATGTGTTTGTAATGAATTCAAAATTTTGAATCATTCTTGGTTTGACCCCTTCTCTTAATGGGGGAATCTCACAAAGCATGTCAAAATAAAAAAATAATACAATTAAATGATACCTTTATATCAAGAAAATGAAGCCCAAGATAGGATTTTTTTTTTTTTTTTTGCATTAATCTTTTTTTTTTTCTTCTTTTCCCCCAGTTCTTATTACTCTAATGTGAAACAATTCCCATTCTCATTACCATAATGTAAACATATTAGGCAATATTATATTATTTAAAAAGTAGGCACTGTATACATCATGGTAGTATTTGTAGTAATTCTGCCTATACAAAATTATTGTTATTAAATAGAATATAATAAGAATAATAAATGGGGATAATTACATTGGGGATTACAAACAAACTCAAAAGTAAAATATGTGGATAAAATACATTAATGAGAATTTGGAAGTAAATGTGTAATTGCCAAAAATCTTTATCGTCCTAAAAATCAATCATTTTATTTAGTCAAAATATAATTTCTTTTCTTTTTTATTTCTATTCATTTCTGTTATGTTATTTTATGTTAATTTCTTTCTCTTTTTTTCTTTTGATTTTTAGGTGAATTATGACCAGTTGATGAGACACTTTAATTTGAGTTCAAATAAAATTCTTATTACTAAAGTACATTAGATCTCTGTCTTTCACTATCTACTAGGATATTTGCTATTTTTGGATTTGTGCTTTTTCAAAACTGTTCCACTATACACTCTAAAAAAGTGTTAAAAACAACCCAAGTTGTGTTGAAAATGGACAAACCCAGCGATTGGGTTGTTTTAGACCAGCGGTTTGGTTAAATGTTTGCCCAACCTGCTGGGTAGTTTTATTTATTTAATTTTTAAACTATTGTTTGCTTGCTGCTTGCAAAACTATTGTATTGTTTGCTTAAAATGAACCCAAAGTATGTTGGAAATTAACATTTATTAATATGTAGAATAAATGAACATTTATCAATAGATTTAATGATTAATAAATAAACAATAAACATTTATTAAATTGCTTATTAATAAATGTTCACCTTTTGATTATTATTGTTGCCTCTAGTAATTGTGTCTGATTTTTAATTTCCAACCTATTTTGGGTTCATTTTAAGCCAGCTATATAGTCATTTTTAATCAATAGTTGGGTTAAATAAAACTGCCCAGATACTCAACAACATTTGGGTTAAAATAACCCAATCGCTGGGTTTGTCCATTTTCAACCCAACTTGGGTTTTTTTTAACCCAGCATTTTTTAGAGTGTAGAGAAGTAGTTACTGGTGGGAGGGGAGAAAAGAGAAAATGGTCAAATAAGGAGGGAGAAGAAGAAAAGGTAAAGATGTTTCACTCTACCCTTAGTTATGATATCTCTTCTTCTCCCTCTTCAGATGCCCTCTCGATTTGGCACTGCGGTGCGGATCTTCATCACCACCCTATTCGCAGCAGTGGTGCTTTTTGCTATCCTACTGGCCTATGTGACCGGTTACCAGTTCATTCACACTGAGCAGCACCACCTGTCCTTTGGCCTGTACGGTGCCTTTCTGTCCCTCCACCTCCTCCTGCAGAGCCTCTTCGCCTTTCTGGAGCACCGACAAATGCGTGGCCCCTCCAGACCTCAGCACCTGCGGCGAACTGTTGCCCTCTGCATCGCAGCCTATCAGGAAGATCCAGACTACCTTCGCAAGTGTCTACGGAGCATTCGCCACATTTCTTTTCCCGGGCTTAAAGTGGTGCTGGTGGTGGATGGGAATCGGCAGGAAGATTCCTACATGATGGACATCTTCCAGGAGGTGATGGGGGGAGTGGAGCAGACAGGCTGTGTGGTGTGGAAGGGAATTACCATTGCGACGGGGATGGAGGAGGAGGGAAAGGCTTGTTGCATGCCGAGGAAGCTGCACGCGTGGCCAGGGTGGTGCGGAGCTGCCGTTACTCCTGCATCATGCAGGAGTGGGGCGGAAAGAGAGAGGTGATGTATACAGCCTTCAAAGCACTGGGAGATACTGTGGATTACATACAAGTAAGTCTAGACACCATTAACAACCTAAAAATTCAATAAAACAGAAAAAGTAATGCTTGAATAAATGTTTACACAATAACAAGACAAGTACCCCTACAAGACTTGTTTACTTTTTGCTCTTGGATGGGCCAAATAGCTTTGACTTTAAAAAACATTAGATTTCGTAATTATTGAGCCTACAATTTACTGTCACTCTTCAAAGTCTGCCATCACCTCAGAGTTCAATCAATGTCACTGTAATATGAATCCAGGCAGCATTGAGGTCAAAGGTTATTACTTACCTTCAGCTGTAGTCCTGAGCACACCTGTGCGCTGTCATCAACTTTTCATTGTTTCAGCATAGGATTGATATCTTCAGAAAGATGACCTTGAAACATCTGTGAGCCAGTGTCTATGATGCAACTAGTTCCTTTGCAACAGTCCTTGCATTGTTCACAGTCATTGTCAACATAAGCCCCAAATAACTGAAAAGGAGTAAATAGTTACAGAAGTGTTCTAAATCATAGTGTATACATCTCTTGGTTTTGCAGGTATGTGATTCAGACACTGTACTTGATCCAGCATGCACCATTGAGATGCTGAAGGTTCTAGAGGAGGATCCGGAAGTGGGTGGGGTGGGAGGAGATGTTCAGGTGAGAAATTTGCCTATTTTAGTATTGGCTATCCAAAGAGTTTTAAAAATCCAAAATAAAAAACAAGTTTTCCAGTTGGTTTCTTCTTCATAGATTACCCACATCCATTGTCTCTTTCAGATTCTGAACAAGTACGACTCCTGGATCTCCTTCCTGAGCAGTGTCCGGTATTGGATGGCGTTCAACATAGAGCGGGCTTGCCAGTCTTACTTTGGGTGTGTGCAGTGCATCAGTGGACCTCTGGGAATGTACCGCAACTCTCTCCTCCAACAGTTCCTGGAGCCCTGGTACCACCAGACCTTCCTAGGAAGCAAGTGCAGCTTCGGTGATGATCGGCACCTCACCAACCGCGTCCTCAGCTTCGGCTACAAAACCAAGTTCACGGCACGCTCGCAATGCCAAACCGAGACCCCCACGCAATACCTGCGCTGGCTCAACCAGCAGACCCGCTGGAGCAAGTCTTACTTTCGAGAGTGGCTCTACAATGCGCTTTGGTTCCACAAGCACAGCCTCTGGATGACTTATGAATCTGTGGTCACTGGGTTCTTCCCCTTCTTTCTGGTGGCTACAGTCATCCATCTGTTCTACCGAGGTCGGTTGTGGAACATCCTGCTCTTCTTGCTGACGGTCCAGCTGGTGGGCATGGTGAAGGCCACCTATGCCTGCTTCCTGCGGGGAAGCCTTGTCATGATCTTCATGTCACTGTACTCTCTACTCTACATGTCAAGCTTGCTGCCTGCCAAGATCTTTGCCCTGTTGACTATTAACAAAGCAGGTTGGGGCACATCAGGTAGGAAAAAGATAGTGGTAAACCTTATTGGAGCTGTGCCCGTGACCGTGTGGGCGGCCATACTGCTCGGTGGTGTGGTTTACACGATTTACTGCGAGGTGCAAGAGCCCTTCACTGAGACTGAGAAGGCTCTTCTTATTGCGGGCACCATCCTCTATGCCTGTTACTGGCTCATACTTTTGGTGCTCTATTTGGCCATAGTGGCCAAGCGCTGTAACAAAAGAGAGGAACAGTACCACCTATCCTATGCCGAAGCCTAGCATCCAGTCTCTCCAAAAGATCTCTACATGCTGTCAGGGCTCATATGAAATGGCCTTGTCTTTACCTGGTGCTGCAATCCTGGTTATAATTATGGATCATGTGTAAGTCCAAGACTGTCAGTTGTTAGTTATTTTATAACTATGTTAGCTACATGGTTAGCTATGGCTACATGAGAGCTTTTGGACACAATCAAGGGTTTTTGAGTTAAAATCAGGAATGGTGCTTTTCGTGATTATAAAGCACACATTAAGGAGGCGCCAGCCAAGGTGGGCACAAAAAGTAGAGCCAAAGGTTAGTGTAAGAGTTAATGTAGTTAAGCTGACATGGTCATATTCAGTTAAAGTGTTATATTGGTGCTTGAACATTTAATTATACAAAGTGTATACTGTCAAGGTTAGAGAGGTGTGTGCCAACACTTAAAGAAACCTGCATAAGACACTAACCTGGTCTTACTCGCCAAACCCTGTCAGTATTTAAATGTCTTTAATCTGACAATCCAGCATAATTCTATATTTCACCATTCGAAATAGTGGTGCTTCTGATACGTTTGTGATGTAACATGATAGAACATTGAAGAAAAAGCAAACAGCATTTAAGTGAGAGTTTTATGATATTCCACAAAGATTTACTATACTGTAGGCTTCATGTTTACAGTTCAAGATTTTAAGTAACATCCGGTTCCAGTGAATAAATAGTGTCAGGCAACCAAAGAGGATTTTCTCTAGCATCTAGAATGTTGTGTTGCAGCATGTTTGGGTAGAAAAATGAGCCAAGTATTCTTCTTTTTACCTACTTGGCAAACTTGGTTCCCCCAATCCTGAAAATATTGACTTACTGTAAGAACGTTCTGTGAATTTCAAAGCATAAAAAGAGGGTTATATGAAAATGAATATCCAGTTATGCTGCCTGAACCTTTTTTTTTTAATGGTCATTAAAAAAGAAGAAGATAATTTATGAAAAGTACATAGGGGTGAATTCAGGTTGATTGGGACACTTTTTCTAAGTCATCTCAAAGGCAAAAAGTGTCCCAATCAGCCTGAATTCATCGGAATCTGGTCACCCTGACAAGACCCTTTCTTTTAACTTACAAACGTATGATTCCTAATAATTTAAATAAAATGATCGGTTAGCAAGAGAAATAAATATGAATCACATGAACTGAAGTAACTTTTTTTTTTTGTGGTATGCAAATTTAGGTGGTTTTAAAGATTACCTTGTATGGAGCACCACCCTCAGCCCTCCTAATGCAACAATTAGTGGATTTACTTTGGTAGCAGTTCTCCATGAATACAAACGCTAACTTTTTCTGCTCCCTACCCCCCAAAACACACATTAAACTCTGGCAGAGGTATAAACACTGAGGCTAGTGTTAGAGAAGAGCTTTAAGTTTATGAAACATTTGCGCACTTGACTTTTACTTGTACGTTACATGTGCTATAACTGTGTCTTAACAGTGAACTGCTGTGGACTCCTTTAAGGCTGCAACATTACGTTGATAACTTTGAAACCTGAATTATCATTTGTTTACAGTCAACCTTGCAATCTCATTGTTCACATTTGTGTGTTTTAAGATTTTATGCAATTCATTTGTAGACTGGGTGCCAAAATTTTGATCTTTGATATGCTCCTCAGGAATAGAAATCCCTGATTGCGGGGCTTAAAAATTAATAATAATTATACAAATTGGGTTTGAGCAATATACAAGAGGTTGAAACAGCCACATTTACAGTGAAAAAAAAGCTGTGCTTTTTGCTGTGCTGTCTGCCAAACACAGTATCAGTACATTCATTTTTAGATGGTAAAGCTTATTTAACCCATGAAAACAACTAGGTTTATATCAGTCATTATATTGTAAAGTAATATATATTTTTGTAAAGTAAAATTCAAAGATATTTTAGACATGCAAAAATACTGACACATATCAGTGTCTGCATTTCCTAGGAAACTTTATTTTATGGAAGACGTTAAATTATTTTCATAACACTGTACAGATTAGGGAATTATAAATTACAGTATTCATAATCCATAATGGGAGAGGTTACATGTTTTTAACAAAAATGCAGTTGTTTTACAGATTGCCACTGGCAGCTTATGTCTACTACTCAAGTGTTGATGAAACGGCAGCATTTAGTCTGGGTGTCACAGCTAACCTGTACTTCTACATGTGGACAATACCTAGAAATAGATATCATGGTCTTTTAACCTCACATGAATTTTACACATTTGTTTTATGTAATTATGTACATTCTGCTGTATGTAAGAAGGGATTCTTTTAAAGTTTGACATTTCCCTTATAATTGTTTTTGCAAACAATTGTAACTGATGTTTTGATACAATAAACTTCAATTCAAAAGAGCATTTTTTGAGCAGTATTTTTTTTCTAATTTCAAATTCGCCTATTACATACAATTTCATACTTACAATATTCATATTTGTATACTATTACTGTCAAAAACACACAATAATACAACAATGTATGTAAACAATAAAAGCACTAAGATACTAATCCACATACTGTTACAAATCTAGAATCCTGTGCTGATCAATCAGTCTCTGATATCAGGACATAAATTATACTTTTTTCGGCACATTAGTGATGATAGGTTTGGGTCGGGTTTTAAAGATGAGCTTCTTTTTGATGAGGGCGGAGACAGTGTAAGATGTTGGTTTCTCTTGGTTGGTTTCCATGGTTTCCTCTGCATCCTGAGGAAGTCCAGAGTGTTTCATCAGAACAGCAAAGGGCTTTTCCAGTTTGACCTGTTTTCCATAGAGGATGTGATGTCCAACAATAAGGACTGGTACTCCCTTGAAGAGAGGACAAATCAAGAATTTACCGTAGGTAAATAGGTATATAAGTGGTTTTATAATTTTGCCTCTTTCCATATTAAATCCATATTTAGTATTTTAAGTAGTACAGAATTTTCTTTTGATTTTGGGCTGAAATTTGCCCAATTATTAGAGAAAGACAAACCTCTTTAGTGTAGTGCAGGTCCCCCATCAGATTTCCTGCTAGTCCAGTATTCTGTCTGGACACCATCTCTCCCTGCAGCTCCACCAGCAGCCATTCAGCTGGACCTTCACCAGCATTACTGCAGAACACATCGAAAAGCATTTTCAACGAGAACTTTTAGATCATGATCTGTAAAAACTTAGCTTTCACACCAACCTCGAGATGACTATTTGAACCATTCTTTATCTGACCCCTCTGTCAGGATTCACAAATCACTATTCTTCCTGTTCTGTAGACTTTCTCATCTGAAACATTGTCAAAACAGATCAAATATTACACCAACAAATGACTGTCTACATGAATGTACAGATATATACTACATGCGTAAGTACACTCACTTGTCAGGTCCTTAGTTTCCCGCCAGTTGGAAGTACATTTCATTTCAAAATAAAAGCCCTATTCTAGTGTAAACCATTAGAGGGCAACCGAGGATCGTCTGCATTGCTCAAGCTTCTCTTCTTGGCACTGCTTAGGTCTGACTTTCTTCACTTGTATTAATTAATGCTTTTCTCCCTGCCAAAACGAACTCACATTTAATTGTACCAAGTATAGAAAAACGAAAAACAACAAATTAAATTAAAAAAATAATAATAATAGTAAAATAAAAACCAAAAGCCAGAGACAATCAAATCAAAGATTTTTTTTTTTTTTTTCATAGATTGTTATAGTGGTTTATTGCAGACTGACAATATTTTTAAAAAATTATCATTAAAATTATTACTCTGGAAACTTTGGAAAACATTACCTACATAAAATGAAATGTCAATTGCACCCAGTAATAGATTATATATATTCCTTATATTCCTTATTTTCTTTAAAGATTAACAAAAACAGTTTTTTTTGTTTTGTTTTGTTTTTTGTAAGATGTAAGACTCGAGAGGTATAATTTGATTAGTATGCATATGGAAGTATACATTTTGTAACCATTTTTCCTTATAATTAAAATTCAATAAAAATGTCTGACTTAGGTAAACAAGAGAAAAGATAAAGTGGCATTAAAGGGATAGTTCACCCAAAAACGAAAATTCTGTCATCATTTACTCACCCTCAAGTTGTTCAAAATCTGTATGATTTTCTTTGTTCTGTTGAACACAAAAGAAGATATGTTGAAGAATGTGTTAAACTGAACAGTTTTGGGGCACCATTGACTTCCATAGTAGTTTTTTTTTCCTACTATGGAAGTCAATGGTGCCCCAAAGTGGCCTGGTTACAAACTTTCTTCAAAATATCTTCCTTTGTGTTCAACAGAACAAAGAAAATTATACAGATTTGGAACAACTTGAGGGTGAGTAAATGATGATAGAATTTTCATTTTTGGGTGAACTATCCCTTTAAGGATTCATGAGGGAAAAAACGCCATATTTAACCGATATTTTCAGGAGGAACACAGTGGTAATTATTATTATTATTATTATTATTTATGTTGTTGTTGTTGTTGTTGTTAGTGGTGGTGTTGTTTGTGTTAATATTATAAATAATAAAGTCGCGTTTGTTAAACATGTCAGAGCGCATGCGCGGCGTTGGCCATGCGGAAAATGACTCGTCAGTGTTGTTGTGGATCGCTGACAGGCACGTGAGCGGTGCTACGTCGTCTATTTAGCAGTCGACATGGCGGCCACAACTCCTCCCAAGGTACTGAGCATGCTGCTTTTTAAGTCAATACACGGTCAAAACGACAAATAGCTCCATTTTACCAATGTTTTTCCGTGGGTTGTGGTGTAGATATTCAGTTTGACTAGCTTTTTGAACTGTCGGTGCTGGGAAATAGACGATACACTGGTCTGGTGAACTGCTGTGTTTAGCAACAGTTAGCCTGGCTGCTAGCAGCCCAACACACTGACATACAGCTGGTCAAACTGCAGAAAACACGGACGTCGCAAATAGTTTCCGCTGCCAATAGCACCACGACTGAAATATCGATCGTATTTGGGGCGTCTGGACACTAAAGCAAACAATCAAGAGTTGTGTCTGTGCTTTAACTAATGTTGAGTCATGAGCTGGCTGGCAGGTTTAGGAAGATCATAATATAGATCATAAACATGTTTTGAGATAGATGACTGACTGTTTATCCACCGATTCAGTCCATAAGGAAACTAGCTTTTAAAATAAATGTACAAACTATTTATTCGCACAACAAAATCTCATTTTCCCGTGTCTGTTACACATGCATGATGAACAAGTACTTTGGCCACCATTATGTTTTAATGGTTGAGCGGCAATAAATACACTTACAGCTTCCTACCACTAACACACAAATTCAGTATGAGAATATGGGAGAGATGGGCATTGCACACATTTTTTTTTTCTTTTTTCAATGATCAATGTAATTTATTATAGGAGAGTCTGCAAGAACATTGTTTGTGTCAGTATGACAGGAGCTGTCACTTCAGTAGGGTTAAGCCTCAGGCTGCAGACTAACTTGTCTTTAATGGCACAGGGAGAGGAGTACCAAAACAGGATCTTGAAATGTTTGCTTTTAATGACCTATTTAGAGAGAATAAAGTGTTTGGATTAGAGTAATGAAACTGTAATGTTTTGTTAATAGCGTTTCTTTGTGTTTGTAGGTGGTGTTTGAACACGAGGGAGTCTTCATTCACTCATCTCCAGATGAATCTGAGGATCAGGATTTAATATCAGGGTTCCTCAGGATTGTTGATAAGGTATGGTGGTTGTCAGTCAAAATGTTATTTATATTATTGTTATATTTTTTATAAATGTGTGTTTTTCAGGATTGTTATAAAGTTTACCTGAACTGGGTTAACGTGACACACATAAGATGTATAACCACATTCTTGTGTCATAGTTGGGACAGTTCAAATAGCTTGTGGTAATTCTTTTTTTTTTGTTATTTTTGAAAGAAGATACTTATGCTTACCAAGGCTGCATTTATTTAAAAATAACAGCATTTATTTAAAAATGGAAATCTTTTATAACATTAATACATATCTTTACAGTCACTTTTGATCAGTTTAGATAGATCATTTAAAGGGTTAGTTCACCCAGAAATGAAAATTCTGTCATTAATTACTTACCCTGATGTCGTTCCACACCCGTAAGACTTTTGTTCATCTTCGGAATACAAATTAAGATATTTTTGATGAAATCTGAGAGTTTTTTTCATCTCCCATAGAAAACAATGTAATTAACATCAATCAAGTTCCAGAAAATGAGTAAAAACATAGTTAAAATAGTCAGCGTGACTACAGTGGTTCAACCTTAATGTTAGGAAGTGACGAGAATACTTTTTGTGAACAAAAACAAAACAAAAATAACGACTTTTTTCAACGATATCTTCTCTTCCCTGTCATTCTGCAATGCTGTTTACGTCCAGTGCTTCCGGGAACGCCGGCTCATTACTGGCCCGCTCCTGCATCAGCATCACACGCATGCGTCGTGCTGCTCACGCTCTGACCAATACTGAGTCGGAGTTAACAGCTTAGCAGTAAGACAGGGGAGAGAAGATATTTTTGAACAAAGTTGTTATTTCTGTTTTGTTTTTGCTCACAAAAAGTATTCTCGTCACTTCATAACATTAAGGTTGAACCACTGTAGTCACGTTGACTATTTTAACTATGTTTTTACTCATTTTCTGGACCTCTCGGTCTTCATCAAAAATATCTTAATTTGTGTTCTGAAGTTGAGCAAAGGTCTTACTGGTTTGGAACGACATGCGGGTGAGTAATTAATGGCAGAAATTTAATTTTTGGGTGAACTAACCCTTTAATGAATCCTTACAGAATAAAAGTATTATTTTTCTTTCAAACAAAATCATACTTACTCCTATTTTTCAATGGTTTTATATATATTTGAGAATATATATATATTTTAGAACTACCTGCTTTTGAAATGTCTGTTAAAATCACAGCTATCTAACAATCTCCAAATTTCAATTTTTTTCTTCTTTAACTATAGGATGGTGAAACCCTTGTGGAATATAAACCCCTGGAGGATGCAGATCCCTCAAACATACTGTGTGCCTGCAAGGTTTGTTACCTGTTTTATCTGTGAGAGTTTGCAAATAATTGTTAAAATCCTTCCATCAGTTCTTCTGTGCTCTGCACTAGTATTTTATGACTTTGGATAGTTTTCCGAATTAGGATGGATAACCTGATTGTATGATTGTATGGTTGTGTAAAGGACTCCAGCTCAGTGGTGGAATGGACTCAGAGCTCAGAAGACAACCCTCGTCGTCCTGTCGATCATCAGCTGAGCTATGAAACCGAGTGGGACATGATCAATGCTGTCTCATTCCGGAGAAAAGCCCACACACATGGAGATGGTAATACAATTAAGTCAAATGTGGCTGAAATCCTTTTTTAAGAAAAAGCATCTTTTGTATCAAATTGCTTTCACTGTGCAGTTTACCCACAGAAGATGTCAGCAAGCTAACTTGTGCATCAGCCAGTGAATTTTGGTCCTTTTTTTCCAAAACCAGAAGATGGAAATCTGTAACAGTAACCAAGCGTATTATTTATTGTCATATCGTCACAGGTGGATCAAACCACGCAAATGACCGGAACAAGTGGGCCTTCTCTTTTAATGTGTGTGACCTCAGGTCTATCACAGTCAAATGTGAGGGCTGGTCATACGTCATTTTCCGCTTGAAGGATGGCACAGCACTGCCAGCTATTCATTTCCACCAGGGAGGGAGCACAGCATTCCTGGATAGCCTAAGGAAATCAGTTCAGATCAACGAGTAAGTGGAGTATCAGGGGTTGATTTTATCTAAATGGGTCAAGCCAAATATTGTGCAATATCTTATTGTAATATCATTATGTTTATGCAAGATCTAAAAGATTTTGCAATGTTTTTTTAATTACGGCATTAGACCAGTAGAGTGTAGTCATGAGTTACAGATTTTTTTTTATAAATGGTTTTGAATTCATTATATAAGCAGTGCTGCACTCTTAGGCCCTGTTTACACCTGGTATTAAGATGCGTTTTGGTCGATCGAATCACAAGTAGACGAGAGAGGAACATTCCTGTTTACACCTGGTGTTTTAATCTGTCTCTTTTGTCTACTTTCGACCACTTATGTCCTGATTTCTTCGAGGGGAGGGTCTATGGATGGGTAAATCTGTGGATCCTTCGATCTAATGGACAAAATAAGCTCATGCAATTTACATATGAACGTGTCCGGAAATTATGGAAAAACATACTGAGAGCAGCAGCTTTCTATTCTGCTCTGATAGCCACAAGACCATGACGAATGCTGTGAGTGCGTGTTAGAGATCAGGAATGGTGGGAGAACATTGTGCTTGTACATTTTTTTTTTTTGTCTTCAAACCAAACTCAGATCTTCCGCTGCCAAAGTTTAAATCACATCTGGCAGTGTGCTTCCTGTAAAGCCCGGAACACACCAAGCAGTTTTTGCATGTCGGCCGACTAAGTTTTCTCGACGACTGAAGTTGGTCCTCATCATTTTTTTTCTGGCCGATTCGACATGTTGAATCAGCGTCGGAGCTCGTCAGTCAGTCAGGCCATCTGATCATTCTGGGGTGAGTTTCCCGAAAGCATCGTTGGTGAACCATGGTCGTAAGTCCCATTGAACTCTATTGGTAACGACGGAACTTGCGACCATAGTTCACTTTGGGAAACGCACCCCTGATTGGCTGTTCAACTACTGCCACCTGCTTGTACAGAAAGGCATGTTGGGTGTTGTGCATCGGTTTGGTGTGTCGGGGCAACTTTGGACCCTGACGCTGCCGACGTGAGCCAACCCTGCAGTCTGTTTTTGTCGCCACTAGTTCGTTGAAGTCGGCTTGGTGTGTTCCGGGCTTAACGTTTACGCATTAGTCAGTAGGCGGAGAGTAGTCTTTTGTGGCTGTTCGAACACATTCGACCACATGAGTGTTTCCACTACGAAAGCAATTCGGTCAAAAGCGTTTTCGACTACCTCTGGAAGTAGTCAAAAGTGGACAAGCTCAAAACGTTTTAGACCCCGTTTACACCTGTATTTTGCGTTGTACACTTTTGATCCAATCATCCAAAATGCATCTTAATACCAGGTGTTAACAGGGCCTAAATCATTTTTCTGCATGTATTTTCTTGTGGGGGAAGATCCATGGAATGATTTTAATTATGGTAAAATCCATTAAACAGGTAGCACTACACATTATAGCTGGAAATGTGATCAAATATATTTTAATAAATGTTCTATTATTATAAATATAATATTTGATTGATTAAAAAATATCTTAGAGTTGTTTTTAATACTTAATGGTAAATTTCTTCTGGTGAAGCTAGACATACTATGACATACTATATGCTATGTACTCAACTGTCTAGTGTATGAATTTTATAAGGTTCAACATTATTCATATGTGATTCAACATTAGAGTCAGATATTTGATGATGCAGCAATAAACTAGCTAGTTTAATGCATGCGTTTTTGAACTTTGCTAATTTAAAACATGATCTAAACACTAATCTATTGTAATGACTAAAGTTCAAATAAGAGAGCACTTGACAAATATCGGTTTTGGAATCAGACAATATTTGTTTGTTGAAACTGGTATCGACCACAAAAAAAAAACACAAAAAAAAAATCCCATCGGTGCATCCCTAATTTATACAAAAAAAGGCTTAGAATAATGCACAAGTATGCAAATTGGGCTGCAGCTTATGTTTTCCTTTGTTTTTGAAAGCATTAATTAGCATATTGGCTTTTACATAACTATGTGTAGCGTCAGATGTCTTTCTCTGAATGAATATGGCTTAATATTCTCATTCTTCTTATTCTTATCTTAAAAGTGAACTCTCACCTTTTAATTCACTAAATACCACAGGCATTTCACAATCAGTATTATTCATCCACAGACTTCCTCCTTTAAAACAGAACACATCAAAATGTAACCCAATCTGCATGCAAACGAGAACCTTTGAGGAAGTCAGGCATGTGTTCTGTGGCATAGGCCGTGAGCGTGATTCATGTAAGGTCGAACAGCAGCTGTTCTTTTAGAGTTAAGGCTTTATGAAAGGGACAGGAAGACACTCCTCTCCCCTGCGTTAAATATCACACCAGATTAAATCCACCCGTAAGCATGCTGAATTCAGCGCTGCCGTGGAAAAGATAGCTGTTATTAAAGTTCTTATCTTAGACTCCATAATGAAACATAGGCCTGGCTTTGTTGGCTCGGCTTCTCCCGTCATTCAAAGCACAGAGCGATATGGCCAGTGATGTCATATGTTTACAAGTCGAATACTTGTTCTGTGTACTCTTAAAATTATTGATGGTATTACTTTATTAAGACTATACTATTGTTGTGTCTGTCTTTCAAAGGAGTCCCAATGATGAAAGTATCTTGATTGTCAGCACTTACAGCAAAGCCTTCTCACAGTCCTTTGAGAATCTTCTGGATGATACAAATTATGGCTTTGTTCAGGTATGTGGTTTATACTGTGAATCGTACTAGTAGCCTTTGATATAAAAATATTCATGTATTTGATAGATGTGATAGATAATGTATATTTTCACAATCGCACCCTTCAAACAGAAATTCAAGAAAGATCCTTATACAACAACGCTGGGTGGCTTCTCCAAAGTCACTAACTACCTCTTTGACGCATTTCGGGCGCCTGAATTAGAGTGTCAGCAGCGGCCTGCTGAGGAGGTGGCTGATCTGTTGGGAGAACTCATTCCCGGACTAGAGATTAACCAGCAGGAAGAGCCTGGATTTGAAGTCATCACCAGAGTGAGTGCAGATCTAATTCCAACTTTGACTTAGTTGAGTCTATACACAGACAGCTAACATGAAGTATCCTGTGCAAAAGTATTGTTATGGAAAATTGATTTGAGGTGTTTGTGTGTGTGTGTTCCAGCCTGATCTGGGACCGAGGCCCGAGGTGCAAAGGAAGGGGCCGGTAACAATGGAAGAATGGGAAAAGTACCAGGACTCTGAGGGAAGAATGACCAATGTACCTCACATAAAGGATGCCATATTTAAAGGGGTAAGATGTTGCTTTGAATATAGGGGCTTTTGCATTAGGTAGTTCTAGGAACTTAGTTCTTGGAAATAGCCATCAGGGTGGTTCCCTGAGAACTAATAGTTCCCCTGTTGCTGTTTTCCTGGTTGCATTTGCACCACCAGTAGGAACTATGAAGTGATGTAAACTGCGCTTATTGATGTGACTTTTATTTTGACGGCGCTGAGAAAACCAGAGCTCTCTCCTTTTAACAGCCTGTCTAATATGTTATTAGATAGAACTGTTATAAAAAAGAAAGAAGACAGTATATGAAAAAGTATTAGCGTTTGCCGTGTGGTTGATGTCCAATGTCACTAGCTGAGCAGAAATACATAATCGTGTTTCGCTTGGTCCAATTGTTTTCCAAATTGGTAGAGTTAGTTTGTTGAGTAAATATATAGGCTATAACCAGAGATAAAAACTCGAGTCGCACTTAAGTCGCAAAATAAACGACTTGCGACTTGACTTGGACTCGTGAACTACTAACTCAAGACTTGACTTGGACTTGAAGACAGAGACTTGTGAAAAATACAAGTCTTTTGGCATAACATTCCCGATTACGTTTACTATTTGCTACCCCACATGATGGCACGAAACACCACATTTTACTATCCATTCATTCCCGAATATGTGCTGCATATTCAGAGAATATCACAAATCATCTCTAAACACACCAAGCCATCAAGCGCGTGACGCATCTGAAGGCACGCAAATCCATCACCTATTAGAAAACTTGTTAATTTAGCAACAAATAATAACAATATAGCCAAGCCTTACCTTGCGATTTTTACCCAAGTATTTGATAATGCATATAATATCCAGATTTACAATGTTAAATTGTATTTGGATTGGACGAACACTTACATACGCATTTTATGACCCTGTCCGTCAGATTCATTTCCACAGATCGGTTTGTTAAGTCGCAGTGCATTATTATATCACCTTATCACAAATGAGACACACAGATGGAAATGTTGTTCATTTGTTGACTTCGCTTGGACCTCTAAAGACTTGAGACTTGACTTGGACTTGGACCTCAAAGACTTGAGACTTGACCGCAGGGACTTGTGAATATGTCTGGCTATAACATGTGTTTGTACACTGCTTTTAAAAAAAAATGGCTGGTGCAGGTTTTTCGCATGCATTCAGCCAATCAACGTACAGTTACGTCACTGGTAGTTCCTATAGTGCTAGTTTAGACCCTACTCTGAAGTAGGAGCTAATTTAGTTCCTCCAAAAGGAGTTCCTGGAACTAAAATTGTTCCTAGTTCCTGCGGTGAGGTTGCGAAAGCCCCTTATCTTACTGTAGCTTATTTATGTACCTAATTTCTGATCCACAGGATATCCTATGTCTGTCACCTGTTTCTTCAGTAGTCTTTTTTTTTTTTGCTTGTGGTTTTATCGCCTTCTCTTTACTCTTGTGTGGTTTTATCATCTCTTTACTCTTGTTAACCTTTGTGTGGTAGATTGCAGACATTTAGGTCATGAGTTACCGAAGTTTTACCCATTTGTTTTTGTGCTGCATCATAAAGGAAGTCAATTAGACTTCTGTTTTAGAAAGTTTGGGGTCTGTTAGATTTTTAAAATATTTTTTAAAAAAAGTCTCTTATGCTCACCAAGGCTGCATTTATTTGATGAAAATTACAGTAAAAAAGAAATATTATTTTGTGAAATATTGTTACAATTTAAAATAAATTTCAATTTCAATATATTTTTAAAAAGTTTTTTTTTTTCCCCCTGTAATGGCAAAGCTAAATTTACTCCAGTTTTCAGTCACATGATCCTTCAGAAATCATTCTAAACTGCTGATTTGGTGCTCAAGAAACATTTCTTCTTATTATCAATGTCGAATCGTATCATGGTTTTCACAAAAATATTAAGTAGCACATTTTTCCAGGATTCTTTGATAAATAGAAAGTTCAAAAGAGCAAAACAGCATTTATGTAAAAAATGTCTTCAGTCTTTACTTTCACGTTTGATTAATTTAATGCAGCCTTGCTAAATAAAAGTATTCATTTCTTTTCAAAAAATCGTTATTGTTTATATTTTACATCAAAAACAATGTAAGGATTGATAAGCTTGATAATAACATCCATCATAAACATATTCCACACGGCTCCGGCGGGTTAATAAAAGTCTTCCATATTTAAAATTCCATATTTAACAAGTTATGAAGTAAAATATTTAGCTTCCACCAGACCGCCTTCCATATTCAAGTTACGAAGAAAATGTCACGTCAGTTACACTTTTTCCATAAGTTGAATAGGGAAGGCGTAGGATGTAACATAAGCTTTTTGAACTGCAGGAGTTTTACACTTTCTTTGTACATTGAATACGGAAGACGGCCTGGCAGAAGCTAGATATTTTACTTCATAAATTGTTAAATATGGATTTTTCTTAGACAAACGCATCACTTCACTTCAGAGTAAAGCTTGGGCTTAATTTTTGTTTGAAAGTGAACTAATCCTTTAAACACAAACTTTTATGTTCGATTTCACCAACTTGATTTGGAAATGAATTGAGTCTGAGACAAGCTGTTGCAGTGTCTCATTTTTCCTGCCACCTCTTGTCCAAATCCTTTCACTTAGACAAGACCTGTTTAGGTTTGTTTATAGAACTGTTTATAAATGTTTTCGAAGTTTTGTTTTATCTGCTGTTTTGATCTCAACAGGGTCTTTGTTACGCAGTGAGGAAAGAGGCTTGGAAGTTTTTGCTTGGCTATTTTCCATGGAACAGCACTCATGAAGAAAGGAAGCTCCTGCAAAAGAGTAAAACGTACGCATGTTTCCCTCAGAGAATCAACAGCATTTGATTAAAGCTCTCTTTCGTTAGATTAAGCATACATAAGATCATGTGTTCTCTCAACAGTGATGAATACTTCAGAATGAAGCTCCAGTGGAAGTCAGTAAGTGAGGAGCAGGAAAGGAGAAACTCAAGGTTACGAGATTACAGGAGCCTGATTGGTGTGTCTTTAATTACATTGCAAGTTTTATTCTTTAGTTGTTTTTAAAGGTGCCATCGAACGTTTTTTTACAAGATGTAATATAAGTCTAAGGTGTCCCCTGAATGTGTCTGTGAAGTTTCAGCTCAAAATACCCCATAGATTTTTTTTAATTAATTTTTTTAACTGCCTATTTTGGGGCATCATTAAATATGAGCCGGTTTATGCTGTGCGGCCCCTTTAAATGCTCACGCTCCCCGCCCACGGAGCTCGCGCTTGCCTTAAACAGTGCCTAAACAAAGTTTACACAGCTAATATAACCCTCAAATGGATCTTTAAGTCAAGTCAAGTCAAATTTATTTATATAGCGCTTTTTCCAATTGGTAATTGTTTCAAAGCAGCTTTACATATTAGAAGCACAGAAAAAAGAGAAGTGGTTAAAAATAAACTGTACAAGCAAGCGTGGTAATATGTAACATATACAAGATGGTGCTACATTAAGCCAATGTCGGCTGACTCCCAGGGGTGGAAAAAACCCCCTAGGAGAAAAACCCAGCATGCTAACACTGGGAAAAAAGTCCTAGGAGGGAAAAAAACCCCTTGGAAGATATATATAATATATGTAAATGGATATGGAGATCAAAATCTGAATTATAAATTTTTATTATAGAGATTAAAAATAGATATATGTAAGCGGATACAGAGATTAAAAATCAGAATTATAGATGCAGCCAGAACTGGATCTGTAGGCCCATTGTCTCCTGGGCTACGTTGTAGTCAGGTCCAGACACAGGTTCTCCATCTGATCTGGATACGGCCTGGATCCAGCACCCGGCAAACCTCAGGATAAGCAGAGAGACTGATATTAGCGTAGATGCCATTCTTATTCTGATGTACAGGTATATCTAGTGTTATAGGAAATGTTCTCGGTTTTTACAAAGTGTTCGTTATGCATGTGTCGGATTATGTGAGTATTGTATACTGTTATATTGTTTACATTTGTTTCTGAATGAATCTGAGGCTGTGCTCCGTGGCTAACAGCTAATGCTACACTGTTGGAGAGATTTATAAAGAATGAAGTTGTGTTTATGAATTATACAGACTGCAAGTGTTTAAAAATGAAAATAGTGACGGCTCTTGTCTCCGTGAATACAGTAAGAAACTAATGGTAACTTTAACCACATTTAACAGTACATTAGCAACATGCTAATGAAACATTTAGAAAGACAATTTACAAATATCACTAAAAATATCATGTTATCATGGATCATGTCAGTTATTATTGCTCCATCTGCCATTTTTCGCTATTGTTCTTGCTTGCTTACCTAGTCTGTTGATTCAGCTGTGCAGATCCAGACGTTAATACTGGCTGCCCTTGTGTAATGCCTTTCATAATGTTGGGAACATGGGCTGGCATATGCAAATATTGGGGCGTACACCCCGACTGTTACGTAACAGTCCGTGTTATGTTGAGATTCGCCTGTTTTTCTGGAGGTCTTTTAAACAAATGAGATTTATATAAGAAGGAGGAAACAATGGAGTTTGAGACTCACTGTATGTCTTTTCCATGTACTGAACTCTTGTTATTTAACTATGCCGAAGATAAATTCAATTTTTCAATTCGAGGGCACCTTTAAAATATATTCCTATATACCATTTCTCTACTTGGGTGAAGCTCAGTTTGTGGTTGTTTAATCTTTTTAGAAAAAGATGTGAACCGAACTGACCGCAATAACAAGTTTTACGAAGGCCTGGACAACCCTGGCTTGATTTTACTACATGACATCCTGATGACGTACTGCATGTACGACTTCGACTTGGGCAAGTGATTATATGTATTTGAATCATTGTTCAGTGCAAGTTCTCTTAATAAAAATATCAACTACTGTTATGTATATACTCCCATGCTGATTCCTTGTTTTTTTTTACAAATCGGCTAAATCCTTTGGTTTATGTCAATGTGATTTAATTTCACACTCAATTATTTAGATTATGTATAATCTTAAGTGCTTTGCAATGGAGCATTGCTTATATTTACCCAGTTTCCTGTTCCTGTGCAGGGTACGTGCAGGGCATGAGTGACCTGCTCTCTCCCATCCTCTTTGTGATGGAGAATGAAGTGGATGCCTTCTGGTGCTTCGTTTCCTTCATGGATGAAATGGTAATGCTTTGTGTTCATTACAGCACATCTCTCTTTAGCACTCTTGGGTTTGCTGTGTATGAGAAGATTTGGCTGCATCAATAAAACATGATTCTGTCCTCACGCTATTGCTTTTGTGGGCAAGCGATTTAAATGCACTAAATTAGTCAACCAAAAATTGTTTACTTGTAGTTGTCTCTGCAAATTAAGCCAATATAGGCAAACTTTTTAAAAGGGGACCTATTATGTCCTTTTTTTAAATATTGATTATGTTTTTAGGAGACTGCTAGAATAGGTTTTTATGCTTGAATGTTCAAAAAAATACATTATTTTTCCTCATACTGTTGCAAACCTCTCTTACCAGTCTGTCAGTAATGCTTTGTGTGTTTCCCGTACAACAATGTAACTCATTGATTAACTACCACAGTACGATGCATCCTTGGAGAAACTAACCAACTAGTCACCATTTCCCGAAACTGTAGTAACATGGTCGCACATCCATCATTTGAACCACATTGGTTCAACAATATAGGACTATTAGTAATGAAGTCACATGCAGGTGGAGGAGTAATAATTCCTCTTACGTCATACTTCGGGGTTCCCTTGGTCATTTTACTCTCATGCGCACTCTTCAAAACGGAGCTGATTATTGACCTGCTAAAATACATAGATTAAAATGTATATACAGTGCTTAACAAATTTATTAGACCACCAGCCAATATAAGGTTTGTCCCTAAACTAGCAGTATTGGTGATTACCAAATTAATTTTTATGTTGGTTATTAAGTGTGAATAAAGACTTTAGTTGTTTCAGTTTGTGTTCTGCCTAGTAAATGACAATAACATTTTTTTGTTTTAAACAAGTTTTTGACAGATTCCTAAAATACTTGTTTTCTCTTTATTATGGCAGGTGGTCTGATAAATTGGTTAAAGGTGCCCTAGAACTTCTTTTTAAAAGATGTAATATAAGTCTAAGGTGTCCCCTGAATGTGTCTGTGAAGTTTCAGCTCAAAATACCCCATAGATTTTTTTTAATTCATTTTTTTAACTGCCTATTTTGGGGCATCATTAACTATGCACCGATATATAGGTTGCGGCCCCTTTAAATCTCCCGCTCCCCCTCCCCCGGAGCTCGCGCTTGCCTTGAACAGCCATAAACACAGTTTACACAGCTAATATAACCCTTAAAATGGATCTTTACAAGATGTTCTTCATGCATGCTGCATGCATACATCGGATTATGTAAGCATAGTATTTAATTTGGATGTATTACATTTGATTCTGAATGAGTTTGAGGCTATGCTGCGTGGCTAAAGCTAACATTACACACTGTTGGAGAGATTTATAAAGAATGAAGTTGTGTTTATGCAATTATACAGACTGCAAGTGTTTAAAAATGAAAATAGCGACGGCTCTCTTGTCTCCGTGAATACAGTAATAAACGATGGTAACTTTAACCACATTTAACAGTACATTAGCAACATGCTAACAAAACATTTAGAAAGACATTTCACAAATATCACTAAAAATATCATGTAATCATGGATCATGTCAGTTATTATTGCTCCATCTGCCATTTTTCGCTGTTGTTCTTGCTTGCTCACCTAGTCTGATGATTCAGCTGTGTGCATCCAGATGTTCTGCCCTTGTCTAATGGCTTGATCATGGGCTGGCATATGCAAATATTGGGGGCGTACACCCCGACTGTTACGTAACAGTCGGTGTTATGTTGAGATTCGCCTGTTCTTCTGAGGTCTTTTAAACAAATGAGATTTATATAAGAAGGAGGAAACAATGGAGTTTGAAACTCAGTGTATGTCATTTCCATGTACTAAACTCTTGTTATTCAACTATGCCAATATAAATTCAATATTAAATTCTAGGGCACCTTTAAGCACTGTATGTTTAAATAGAATGAAAGATAGAATGCACTGAATGTTTACTTCCTTATTGTGCACAAGAGCATGATCTGTTTAAGTCCACGTCATTTAGCAAGAAGCTATGCTTCTAACCACAACTCGAGAGCTGTGGTTCCAACCTTGTGAGGTTGCAAAGCTATTTAAGGGTGTTTGTTAGAACCACGGTTTCGAGAAAAGCCAAATCGCTAATCTGTGCTGGTAATGACGGAATTTGCTAATGATACTTTCGGGAAATGCACACCTGTTTAGTTTTTTTTTTGTGTGTGTGTGTGTGTGTGTGTGTGCCTTGGGCGGAAATTATTTAATTGAGAGATATTGTGATGTGTTCATTCCTGGAAGAAAAGTCAAGACTACAATCGAGGCATTTCAGGGAGTTCAGAAACAGTTCTCTAACTCTCTTTGGACTTTGCGCTTTGTAACTTTGCAGTCCTTTTTTATGCTTAAACAGCAACACTACACACTAAAGAAAATTGAAAATGTAAAAAAGCATAATAGGATCCCTTTAAGTTATTTTTAAAATCACTCATGTTTGTTGCAGCATGAAAATTTTGAAGAGCAGATGCAAGGGATGAAGACCCAACTAATTCAGCTCAGCACTTTGCTTCGGCTGCTAGATCTGGCCTTCTGGAACTATTTAGGTAAGATACCCAGAGGAAGGCTTCTTAGAAATAGTCTTTTTCACACTTTTGTGACCATCAGTAGGCGTTGTGTTGACTTCTGTGTTTGTGTTTTTCACAGAGGCACAGGATTCTGGGTACTTATATTTCTGTTTTCGCTGGTTATTGATCCGATTCAAGAGAGAGCTACATTTTCAGGACGTCCTTCGCCTTTGGGAGGTGTGTAATAACTGTCCAATTTAATTTTTTTCTTGGCCATCAGTCCATTTCTTTGTTTCTCAGTACACTGCAGCTACTATCTGTTAGAATTTTGATTATACTTATGTGTTATGTTGGCATTTTATTTAATATTTTCTTCAATTGATATTTTCCCATTCAGGTTATGTGGACCAGACTGCCTTGCCAAAACTTTCACCTTCTGGTGTGCTGTGCCATTTTAGACTCAGAGAAACAAAAAATTATGGACAGAAAATATGGATTCAATGAAATCCTGAAGGTTAGCCTTAACTATATCTCGTACCATTTTAAAGTTTAGGGTCAGTAAGATTTATTTCTTTGAAAATTAATTACTAATTAATACTTAAATTAATACTTTTATTCAGCAAGGATGCATTAAATTGATCAAAAGTGACAATAAAGACATTTATAATGTTACAAAAAACATGCTGTAAATGCTTTTAAACTTTCGATTCATCAAAAAAATCTTGAGAAAATATATCATGGTTTCCTCTAAAATTTTAAGCAGAACAACGGGTTTCAACATTGATAATAATAAGAAATGTTTCTTGAGCACCTTTTAAGTTTTGAATAGTAGTATATGTATCTGCATCTTGCAATGTACATAAATTAGATTGTGAGAAAAATGGTTCACCTATTGCTATATTTTCTTTACAGCATATAAATGAACTCTCCATGAAACTGGACATCGAAGAAATCCTTAGCAAATCCGAATCTATCTGTATGCAGATAAAGAATTGTAAGGTATGTCCTATGCATGATTGCAGATAGTGGAGTATTTGTTGTAAAATAAAAAATAATCTCAATAATATGATTATTTTGTCTCAGTAATACGAGTTTTAAATCTCTTCTGATTCCCTCTCAGGACTTGCCCCATTCAGTGAGTGAGATTCTGGGTCTCAACACAGTCACCGAACCCTCTGCAGCATTAGAAACCAGTGAATATGGAATACTCGAGTCACCTCAAACCTCACCAAGATCCTCACACAGACAAGATCACGTCGTCTCCAACGGCCACAGCCATCTAAAAGAAGCAACACACAACGGCTGCAAAGTAGCCTTCATTTCGTAGTGTACAGCACTACATGATGTATAGTACAGATTTTATAGCCCCTGTAAGCAAGATGAACAGTGTTGGGTGTCATGTAGATATTTGCTACCAAATGCCACATTGTAAAAAAAAAAAAAAAAAAAAATCCCAGAGAAAATATATGAATGTAAAACTAGGATCCAAAAGGATCCTAAAGCATTATTTTTGTAATATCTTGTACCATAATGTCTTTCATTGAAATAATCATTCCTTCTCACTGTATAGAGAGAGTTTTCATATTGTTTCAGAGGTGGGGTATCCATTGTTGAATATTATATATATTTTTTGTTCTTATCAGTTTGCCCTTTTCCTAAATAATTCAGATTCAAATTAAAATCTGTCTTCCTTCCATTAGTCTTTGAGTTATATTTAAGCTGTTTAAGTCTTCTTTTTAAGTAACACTTAACCCAAAATGTATCATATATGTTCATTACACTTGTCTTTGTCCAATGAAGAGAGCCATTTTGGGTTATGTAACATTACATTAGTTAATGTGTTACATAACTCGAGATTTACTTAGGTAAGAGTACTTTGTAATTAGTTAATCACCTAAGAGAAAATTTGCAAACACACACAAAAACAAAACAATTTAACTGTCTTAGTGGTAGTAAAGAAGAAAATTTGCTTGGCTACACAAGTCAATAGTTTCAACTGGTAAATTTGGTTTGAGATTATTCAAAGTCAGTAGCCTTGGTTCAGTCTGTCCGCTATGACATTTGCAGATGAGATGGAGAGAGTGTGAAAATACTGATTGAGGATGAAATGTCTTATATCCACTCATAACCCCAGCCCACAACAAAGACGCACAGAATCAACTTCCATCTCTTTCATTTCCTGTTCCACAGGAAATTGCCTCAGAGGAAGCTGATAGCTCACTGCTCATCCCAGTAATGTTATCTCTCTTCTAGCTCCCTTTCATTAAAAACAGCAGCATTTTGTGCACTGACAAACATGTGCTTATTCACCAAAACCCATAAACAATATGCATCTGTCCTCAAAGGAGGTCAAAAGGCAGTTTCTGATGTTTACATAAATAATGCTGACATTTAGGTGCATATGAATGCTCTAACCTCATTAAAGCTCTTATTTTCCTTGCTTTCTATATTGAACATGTTTCTAAATCCTGCCTCTGAAGGGTACACTGCACAAAGGTAATCATATCTTACAAAAATGATGGGTGATGTCCTCCCCCTCTTCACCTTCCAGCTGTAAAATGAAGCCGCGTTTATTGAAATCTTGAAATCTGAATGACTTTGCTCTAGATTCGTTTCTCCTAGAGGGTGAGATGAGCTTATCCACTTCAATCAGGTCTTGGACGAGTCAACATTTCCTAATGGAAGAGCCATCCCCTCAAAAGCCAATATGAGTGATAGCCTACCCCGTATGAGAGTGGCCCTTCTCAACGTCATTCGTCACAGTATATAATCCCAGCTCTCATACTGACGGGGGAGGAGTGTCAGGTGCTGTGGCACATGCAAAGAGCTCCCTGTGATCTCCAAGAGACGGCTTAAAGAAAATTCGTCTGAGACAACGGTACCTTCGCTATATGAAATGCAGGGAAAGAAGACATCTCAAGAGACAGTAACTATGTCCTCTGAACTACAAACTAATGCGAAGGGGCCACAGACAGCCCCTAAATCACCTGTTGGGCTACTTAGGAAGAGGGGTCAAGAAGCAATTCCGAAGATGCAACCTGCTATGATGATGTTCTCCAGCAAATACTGGGCTCGGCGAGGACTATCTTTGGATTCTGCAATGTATGACCAACAACATCCTTGCAACCTCAATGGTAAGCACTGAACAGTTTAATAGACCCCTTTTTGGGCGCCACATTCCATATAGTCAAGTGAATAAATATTCAATAATTTTTTTTTTTTTTTTAAATATTAAATGACTGTAGTCTTACTAGTTACTTGCATAAATCATTGATCTACACTGGAAAACTTAATTAGTGCCTGTTGGTGATTCTGGATGCAGATGCAAATCCAAGTAAATGTTTTATTACAAAATTCATAAATATACTAACTGAGAGCTTTGGCAGCTGGAAATGATGCAATACAATTTTTGACTAAAAAATAGAAGTCGGTTAAAGACGGATAAGGTCAAATTGTAAATTGTTAATTACCACTCGTGTGCTTAACACTTGTAATTTAAACTACTTAAATTACTTTTAAAAAATAAGCTTTTATCTTAACCCATTTCTGCTTCTTAAGAGTTTTGTATTCACTAAACAACACCTCCAAGCAGCTCCGCAGGACATCCTTTAATCGGATAGATGAAAGACCTGACAAAGAGGAACAGAAATCCACCCATGACCTTGAGAAATTAGCAGTGATTTTCTCACTGAAGAATGAAGTGGGCTGTCTGGTGAAAGCGCTAAGACTCTTTCAGGTTAGTGAACATCTCATCCTTTGGTGGGGCAGATTAATTGGGGATACTTTAATAAGGGGATCTAATGCATAGTAGCCTACTTGTTTGATAATGTTTTCATTAAGACAGTGAAAATGAAACCAAAGTGATGTTCTGTTTGCTGTTTGTTTCAAGGAGAAACATGTGAATTTGGCCCACATTGAGTCTCGCAGATCCAAGAGAGTCACCAATGAGGTGGAGATATATGCAGAGTGCAACTGCACAAAAAAAGAGTTCAATGAGCTGGTGCAGCATCTGAAAGACCATGTCAACATTGTCTCATATAACACACCTCAACAAGTGTGGTCTGCAGAGACCGGTAAGTTCTCTGTGGAAGAATCGCCAGTGTATTTGGGATTTTGATTGTGATATTGTTACTGATTCATCTGGCTGTTTATTCTAGACTGTTTGGACTGTGTGTGCGTTTTGGGAGGATTGCCAGATGGGGAAGGAATACCATGGTTTCCCCAAAAGATCTCAGAGCTGGACCAATGTTCTCATAGAGTGCTAATGTATGGCTCAGAACTGGATGCTGATCATCCAGTAAGTAAATCTGCTAAATGTTAAGTAGCCCAATGGTACCTGGTCCCAATGACAAGAAATTTACTCATGATTTTGTAGAATTTTACAATAAGGTTCTATAGTTAATGCCTAAGCTAACAAAAATATTGATCAACAATATTTTTATGGCATTAATTAATGATGGTTAATGTGAATTTCTAGATAGACTAATACTTTAACATTTAAATTTATTATGGTTAATGAATAGTAGTATATTTTTGGAAAATTGCTGTGTTTATTATAAATTATTCATCTGTGTACATAATTTTTTTTTATCCATGTGCCGTCGTGATCTTTAATCAAACAATAGCTCTTCTTTGATGACACGTTTTTTGGCGGGAGGGCGGGACAACCTGCCACTCCCATGAAATCACAGTGACAATGATCCAATCAAAGTCCGATGGACAAAATCAAGTCCTGCCCTAAAGTTTTTTGTTTGAGAAGCAGATTCTATGGCAGTGTCTATAATTTTTTAATCTCACAATTCTGAGAAAAGAAGTCAGAATTGAGAAATAAGTTCACAATTGTAAAAAAAATAGAATTGTAAAAATTCAGAATTGTAAGATAAAAAAGTCAGAATTGCGAGTTTATATGACATTATAGCTCGCAATTACGAGTTTATAGGCTATCTTGCAATTGTGAGGAAAAAAAGTCGCAATTATCTTTTAATTTTTTTATATTCTGTGGGAGAAACAAGCTTCCACAAGGATATACATCACACAATAGGGAAGAAAAGACTATCGCAACTTCCGTTTCATGCCAACTTTAACTAATGTTACCAAATTGAACCATATAATAAAGTGTTTCTCTGTTCTCTGTTGCAGGGTTTCAAAGACAAAGTGTATAGGCAGAGGAGGAAGTACTTTGTGGAGGTTGCAATGAACTATAAATTGTTAGTATAGATTATAATAGTTTACATTCTTGTGTATTTGCTTTTTTATTGGGTTCTTGCAGCTATATTGTTAGCGCATGGCACTAACAACACTAAAAATGAATGAAAAATACAATTACATAAATGGAAATGACATGCAGTTAGAGTGCATGACTTTTTAAATTTTTTTTTTCCATTTCTCGCTTAAACTGAATCAGAATATCTTTTGTGTAACAGTGGGCAGCCCATCCCACGAATAGAGTACACACAGGAAGAAGTGAAGACATGGGGAGTCGTTTTCAGAGAACTTACAAAACTCTATCCAACTCATGCCTGCCGCGAGTACTTGAAAAACCTCCCTCTTCTCACAAAGCATTGTGGGTACAGAGAGGACAACATCCCACAGCTGGAAGATGTGTCTCTGTTCTTACGAGGTAAAAGAAGAAAGTGTGAAAATCACATCCACGCAACTGCTTTCTATTAATCGTACTCAATCTATGACAAAGAAATTCAACACTCTTTAATGTGGAGGTCTGGGTTGTGACCTTTGCAGAGAGGTCTGGGTTTACCGTACGACCTGTGGCTGGATATCTGTCACCGCGAGACTTCCTGGCCGGTCTGGCTTATCGAGTGTTTAATTGCACTCAGTATATACGTCACAGCACAGACCCTCTCTACACGCCAGAACCGTGAGTAAAGTTTTCTGTAGAAAACTTCATTTTTCTCATCACTTCTAACATGTAAACTGTTTTCATGTCCTCAGAGACACCTGTCATGAACTGCTGGGTCATGTGCCACTCCTGGCCGATCCCAAGTTTGCTCAGTTTTCTCAGGAGATTGGCCTTGCATCTCTAGGCGCTTCAGATGAGGATGTGCAGAAGCTGGCAACTGTAAGTGTCACAGCAGCTTATTGAATTCTTAAATGTCATCTCGAACTTGACTGGCAGGTTTTTTTACTAGATACAGAAATAAAAAGGTCACTGAATTTTTTTTTAAGTTTGATCCATGGTGTTGAGTCACATGCATTTGCATTGAAATCAGATCAGTGGCTCTGTACGGCGAACTTTATTGAGACACAATCAGATCTGGGTATAAAATTTTTGCTAGTCTCAATATGAGCAAGTCCATCTCATAAGGGCTTTCAAACCTTTGAAATATCAATAACAACATGTTTATTGTTTTTCCAGTGCTATTTCTTCACAATTGAGTTTGGGCTGTGCAAACAGGATGGTCAGTTAAGGGCATATGGAGCAGGTCTACTGTCTTCTATTGGAGAGTTAAGGGTATGAAGGTCTTTGTTAAAGGATTAGTTCACTTTCAAATTAAAATTTACTGAGAATTCACTCACCCCCATGTCATCCAAGATGTTCATGTCTTTCTTTCTTCAGTCGAAAAGAAATGAAGGTTTTTGATGAAAACATTCCAGGATTTTCTCCATATAGTGGACTTCAATGGAGCCCAAACGGTTGAAGGTCAAAATTACAGTTTCATTGCAGCTTCAAAGCATTCTACACGATCCCAGACAAGAAATAAGGGTCTTATCTAGAGAAACCATCGCTCATTTTCTTAAAAAGAAATTACAATTTTATACATTTTAACCATAAATGCTCACCTTGAACTTGTTTTCATTACTGCCCTCCACAGGTCAAATTTTGAACTAAATTGTCATATACAATATGCTAGTGCAAGTAAAAATTAGTTCAAACTTTAACCTGTGGAGGGCAGTAATACACTTACAAGCATCTAAATTGCTGGAATTATAATAGAGAAGAAGAGAGCTAGTTCAAGATGAGCATTTATGGTTAAAATGTATACATTTTTAATTTTTTTTAGAGAATGAGCGATGGTTTCTCTAGATAAGACCCTTATTTCTCATCTGGGAATGCTTTGAAGCTGCAATGAAACTGTAATTTTGACCTTCAACTATTTGGAGGCCATTGAAGGAGAAAAAATCTATATGGAGAAAAATCCTGGAATGTTTTCATAAACTTTAATTTCTTTTCAACTGAAGAAAGAAGGACATGGACATCTTGGATGACATGGTGGTGAGTAAATTATCAGGAAATTTTAATTTGAAAGTGAACTAATCCTTTAACCACACATAAACACCTCAAGCATTCAGATGTTAAGTTAATAGTTAACTGAATGTGTAATCCTCTATTATGCAGCATGCGCTTTCTGACAAAGCAAAGGTGAAGATGTTCGATCCCAAAACCACATGCAACCAGGAGTGCCTCATTACAACATTTCAAGATGTTTATTTTGTCTCTGAGAGTTTTGAAGAGGCAAAAGAGAAAATGAGGTAGATATATATCCACTCAGTCATGAAAAAATGACATTGAAGCCAAAAATCCAAAACTCTAATAACATAACAGACACATTTGGTCTGTAAATGTTTAAATAAACGTATGTCATACATACATGTCAATGTAATATGTTTTTCCTTCTAAACAGGGAATTTGCTAAAACAATAAAGAGGCCTTTTTCGGTCTACTACAACCCGTACACCCAGAGCATCGATTTATTGAAGGACACAAGGACCATCGAGAACGTGGTTCAAGATCTACGCAGCGACCTGACCACTGTCTGTGATGCCCTGGGAAAAATGAACACATACCTCGGGATCTAGAAAAACACCAGTTCTTCATTGTAGAATACAAATACAACAGTTTTACATGATTGAATTCAAATTACATTAATACTGTAACATTTGCAGTGATGTTGATTATCTAGGCTAAACATCCATTAGTCTTGCCTTGTCATAAGGATGTATGTCACATAAATTAAGGTGTGAAATAGTGCAACCATAGTCATCATATGGCAATCAAAACCAATCAATCAATGTATTAAGACACTAAAGGAACAAAAAAAAGGAAAAGAACAGATTTAGCATTTATCTAGTCTTTGCCTCTTTGTGCCTAATTTCATGCTTAAGACAGAAACAGAACAGATTTATGTGTTCATTTCAACTTCATATTGCTGTATACAGCAAGTGAATAAAGTTAATATGTACATATAATGAAAAGAAAGAAAAAAAAAAATCTAAATAACTAAGCACTGTTCTGATTCCAATGCCATACTGTATTTGTAAAGCGTAAGTTTGTGGTGCTTGCTTTATTTGTTGCTGACAAAGCCAACTCCTCAATCAATAAAGCATTATATTTTAGCATTAGATTTTGGTTTGTTTTTGCAGCAATGTGTTAAAAACACATTTCATTCACTAACACAATTTTATTTGACAATACAAGCAAGTATTCAATACTGTGAATGTACACTTCAATATCACCAAAAAAAAATCATCTTGTATCAAATCAGATCACTAATAACCATCCATTTCACAGTAAATCTTGTCAATGGACCTCCTCATCATCGTCGTCAAAGGCTTTCTCCTATAGTGAATCAGATGTGACATATTTAGTGTATTGCACATTATTGTAATTATTTTATTTAGTAAGCTGCGTTCATTTCTAGTAAACTGGTACTTTTCAGCAGTATTTATCAAGCTTTGTGGAAGTTGTGATTAAATGTGATTGGTGTATAAACGCTCACCCATCCACCGTGCTGTTTAACCCAGGGAGCAAAGTACTTTTGCAGGTACTGAGCTCCGAATCCCATGACCCTGTTCATGGGGTGAAGGTCCAAGGTTTGGAGCCTGCTGGTGACTTCAAAGGTCAGGGCGATCTGCTCATGTTTGCTCCTGCTCTGAAGATATTCTGGTACCACACTTTTGATGAAGGCTGTGGTCAGTTTGTCAAAGAAGTCGTAGGACAAAGTACGCTGCAGGTATCCTACAAGCTCATGGTTCTTCTGAATCTGAGAAGGCAGAGACGACATTTAAGAGCAGGACAAGATTTTAGGACTACAAACTGATAATGATGATTACCTTCTCATTTAATTCATCCCCTGATTTCTTCAGTAATTCAACAAGCTTCTCTATATCATCTGTGTTAACTTTTATAAAAAATAAAGGACAGAGCACAATTACAATCTTGAGAATCAATAGTGTTATACAAGATTATATTTTAATGACTTATATTTAGGTGTTAGTATCTGGTGAATGTGTAGGCAATATCAGTACACTTTACCAGAATCTGCCTCTATTCCATCATCAACAAGAAGTCCGCTGTCTACAATCCGGGTCAGTTTTTCGGCCACATCACCAAATATCTCAGCTGTTTTTAAACAGACAATGTCATTAAGATGTCAATAAATGTTATAATTATCTCAGAAAGAGAGTCAAAGTTCTCAAGTACAGTATCTGACCTGATTGTGCGTAGAACACACAGGCACTTGTTTTGGTGCTTGACTTTCTCCTCTTCAGGCAGTATGTTTGAAGCAGTCGATATTCATCGCTACATGTTATTGAAGGTGAATCACCTTCCATCATGTAAAACAACCACTGTTCAGGTAAAAGACATTTTAATTGTGCTCGTCACATCTTATACGTAAAACACTTAAATCAAAATAAATAATGTGAACTTAACATTTAATGTCTAAAAAGACTTTAACCGCACTGTTTCAGCTCGTGAACTGTTTCAAAGCTATAAATGAAACTTTAAACGACGTCAAGTAATCATATCTAATTTCTCTAACATCAAATCTCAAAGCAAAATGGACATAACTTTAATATAATTCTACATATAATCTGTCGAATGAATGTCAAAGCAATGTGGTCTTAATCATATCTTAACAGAAAATACAAAACAAAACTTACCGGGAAACTTCAGTCCTGCGTTGTGTTGGAGGAGTCGTACGAAGAACGTCAGATATGACGCAACTAACGCGGAAGTTTGCTGCTTTCATTTTTATGCAGTTGTCTCCACCCCATTCCAACATTCATTCTGTTCATTTATTAGGAATCACTTCATTCACAGCTTTCAACTGTGCTTTAAAAATATTTTGTTCGATTTTAATTACACGTCTGAATATTATTTAATTCTATTAGATACATTTATCATAAATGTAAATAAGGGAGAAATAAGTTTGTTTTAATTTTAAAGGTAGAAGTTCGACAATACCTAAAACAATTTTAAGTTTGAAAAATAAGAAAGCAGTAAAATGTGTTAATATTTGTCAACATGTTCATGTTTTTAATTGAACCTTTGTGCTTTATGCCCCCTATTACCCCTGGCGGTAGACTGGGGTAAAAGAGGTGACTGCAAAATTATTTTAGAGCATGTAATATATATATATATATATATATATATATATATATATATATATATATCACATATATAACTTATTATACCCATTAAGCCTATATTATCTGAAAACCATAGAAAGAATACATTTATTTATTAAAATCTTTATATTTTGTTTACCTCCATTCATTAAAAATGTTATATCATTATTTGTCATAAATACACAGTCATAAATCGTTACAATTCAAGTCTAATTTATTTGTTGAAACCTGGAAGTCATAGAGAGAAAAATCACTTTTTTATTTTCAGTAAACAACAATATAATCCAATATTTATAATAAAATAATTAATTTTCTCTTTATTCATTAAAACGCATTATATCAGCATCACCATGGAAGTCATAGTCATTACAAGTTTTATTAAAATTGGTAAAAAAAATGAAAGCCAAAGAAAGAAAACATCGATATTGTTTATTTTCTTTAGACAATATACAATATCACTCAGTATTACACAACGCCTATTATTGAATACTACTACACATTTGCTGGTGGTGGTAATGCCGTAAATGAGTCCTAATACCTCCTAACACTGCGGTATGCAAGGAAGGAGACCAGAGGTCTTTTTTTTTGAATGGATGTCAATGGAGGAGAGGCTTAAAAAGTGACAGCAGCCTATTCCTGTCATTAATGTTAATCAAACAACAAAAGACAAAGAGAAAATCACTCACTGCTCTTGACTGAATAACTTTCGTAGCTTTAACAAAGATTAATCTATATTTAATTATTCAGTGAAGACTATGCAGTGTTACTTTACATTTGATTATTCAATTTCTGTACCTGAATACTACTAGACCTACCTGAAAATCTTAAAGCACTGTTTATTCAATTTTTTTCTACTGTATTGATTTGTACTATTGCTTTTATTATTTTATGTTCTTACGTAGCCTACTGTTCACTTGTCTTTAATAATGTTTGAACTTTATAGTTAGTAGCTGTTGTTTTGTTGTGGTATCGAAATTGGGTTTAAATTTCATAGGTATCTAAAAACATTTTCTAACAATTAAAAAAAAAATATTATCATCAATTTATTTATTGATTATGGGGGGGGGGATCTTGCATAACCCACAGCAAATATGCAGTTGCGCCCCTGATATACTATTTAGCATATTATGTATAATATTTATAGTTTTTAATATTTATAAATGTATTACACTGTAAAACATTTCAGCTGGTTAAACTTAGAAATGAAAGTTCACCTGCTGCCTTAAAAATGTGAGTTAATTCAACTTGAAAATAATCTTTGTTTCAACTCACGAATAGTCAAGACAATGTATTACTTTAAGTGTAATTTTTAACTTAAAATAAAGTTAAAAATTACACTTAAAGTAATACATTGTCTTGACTATTTGTGAGTTGAAACAAAGATTATCTTCAAGTTGAGTTAACTTATGTTTAGTTGAGTTAACTCAACTAAAGTTAACTCGCATCTTTCATTTCTAAGTTTAACCAGCTGAAAATACTATATTTTTATAGGTTAAAATAAAACAGCATTTACTAACACACTTACTACTAACACAAAGGATAAAGTAGCCTAGACTAATTGATTGCAAAAAGGTTTCTTTGAGGTTTATATGAAAAAAATACAGTAAAAACTTATATTGTCACCAAATAACAATTTTCTGAATATTATTGACTAATAATTATTTATGTTTATACTTCTTTTTATATCAGTAAAAACTAAAAGCCACAAGCAATATTTAAAGATTAAAGAAAGTTTAAGTTTTTTACGTCATCATGTCATATATCAGATGAAGAAGCCATAATGGAAACTTCACTTGGGATGCTGTAGCTCTTGCATAGTTGTTTTTTCAGTATTCTTCTTGCAGCAGTGCAGTTGTTTTGCACGGGACATGTAAAACACAGGCCCGATACAGGCCCCAAGACTGGGAAAGGTATGGAACAGATTCAAAATCATACATTGTGAGTCACTAGCTTCATCTCCAACCTTAAGCGTGAGAATGTAAGGGGCTATAGCCAGGAGAGGTGCGTAGATTACAGCTGTCGGGATTAGAATCAATAAAGCGTTCTTTAGTGCTCTGTTTTTTATGGGTGACCCACCTCTTCCACCTGTTTGCCCTTCACCTGGACCTTTTTTGCGGAGGACACGCACAATGCCAATTAGACATGCCAGCATTATCAGTAAGAAACCATCAAGGGTGATTGATATGTACAGAGTTAATTTAGGCAGCCTTTCTTGGTAGGTAATCACTGCAATGCCTAAAGTTAAGATCCAGATTAGACCCGACCAGACAACACGATACTCCCATCTACTCCCTAGTTTCATGTAGAGGACTGCATGTGTTGCGGCCAAGTAGCGCTCCACACACATACTGGTCAAGAGAAGAGGACAGCCGATCACATTGAGGATAGAGATGGCCTCAGAAACTGGGAGAAGCGTTCCAGTGCGTCTACTCAGAGAAATGTACACATCAAGAGGAAGACTGACACAATAGAGTATGTTCAGCACGGCAAGATTGAGCCCCAAAACTTCAGAAGGTGACAAAGCTTTCTCGCCCCTCACCAGCAGCCATAGTAAAGCCACATTAGTTGGGAGGCCCAGCACGAGAGTTAAAGAATTCCAGTGGCAAGCGAACATAGGAATAGTCTTTTTCATTGCACTTATCCACAATGATAAGAAAAAACATGTGAATATTGTTTGCATGACTGCTGATATTACTGTAGATTGTATGGGTTTCATTTGATGTGCTGTTTGCCATGTTGATGGAGCACTGTAAACAAAGAAAATTGTATTTAGTACAAAATCAAGGCAAATATACTGCAAAATTCTCATCTAAAAACAGTAATATTGTGAAACATTGTTACAATTTAAATTTTTCTATTTATTTTGATCAATTTAATGCATCCTTGCTGAATAAAACAATCTTTCATAAAAAAAATTCTTACTGACCCCAAACTTTTGAATGTCTATAGACAACAAACAAATTATATATATATAAATATATACATAAATGTCTAAACAAGATAAAATAAAGTTGTGAAAATGTTACTGAAAACTTTGAGACTGACCTTTTCTGGCTATGAGATGAATTTTATTGTTCGCTGTCCTTTTTCTTCTCTCTTCTTGACAGATCTTAAATATATCAGTTCTTGTTCTGTTTTGTCGATGTAAATTAAGTAAAAGTATTTGAATTTCTCTGCTGGTTCATTGAACGCATGGTGTCCACCACCCAATGAAAATGAGATTTTTTTTTTCTCCACATCCGTTCTGGTTTCGAAAAAAGACATATAGCAAATTTTACCCAAATCGATAAGGGCATCTGGACTCAATGAATAGCACAAGGAAAACAGATCAACCCAACAATTTATTACAAATGAATCAGTGCATTTAAAGTGCAAATTTTACAGTTACAGATTTTAAGTTAACAAACGGATCATTCTAACAAAGAGTACATACCGCTGTTTTACAACACATTATGAATATAATATAATGAAAATGGGTGGTAGTTGGCCACCTCAAGCAAATTCCTATGTGCAAAACAAAAAGATTTTGGTCTTATTTTCTTACAATATAATCAAAACGGCTATTTACAGTTTGGTTAAATTAGGTATCTTTAGTGCTATCAGTTAAAGATCTGACAAAAATAACCAGGTTCAGGTATATTTACAGTATAGCAAATATTAAAAGATATCATCAACATTAAAAATATCAAAGTGCTTCGACCAGTTAAATCTGTCCGCCACAGCTGTGCAGTGTTGTTTTGTATTGTCTTGGCCACATTCGGTGCTGCTGATGAGAAATTTGACTAATGGTTGGTCTGTGGGTGAGTGACAGAAGGAGCGTGTGGGGTCTTGTTTTTGGGAGGTGTAGAAATCTGTACGTAAACTGGGGTGGTTGAAGAGGTGGAGGGGTTTGGCTCAGTTTGAACCCTCTGGAATACAAGGGCTGGGTAGATTTGACTGTTGGCATGATATGTAGGGTATGTGGTATGGGGGCTTCTCAGCAGACTCTCTTGACTTCTGTGTAGAAAGAATGAGAATTTAGAAACTGAATCACTTCTTATATGTCCTGTGGCTTTACACTTCCTCCCACATATTACATAATAGTATGTGGTATGTTTGTAGCGAGTGGGCTAGTGTTGTGGGTTCCAATACAAGTCAGAGGCATATTATGCCATAAATACAGGCAAAAGGGAAGTTCACTTTGAGTCTCTGTGGGAAGAAAATCAGTTAAATAAACATATGTTATACAACAGCTAAATATATTTTACAATGACTTTCCTTACCTCTCATACCCTCTGTTCTCATAGGCTCTGATGACCTCAGAATAAACAGGACTACCAGGAGGCAGCGGTCGGTCAAGACGCTGGGACAGGCTGAAAAGTTTAGGTGGGGGGAATGCCTCCCAATCTAGCTGCTCTCTCTCCAACCAGGATGGGCTCCTCCGAGACCTAGAGCTCCGTGTTTCTCTTCTCCTGAAGGTGAACGACAGTACCATCACATTATTATGATTGTTTACATTTTTATAGTGCACTTTAAAACACAGTATATTTACTAAGCCTATGTATTAATCAAGGAAATGTAACAAGTCAGGTATTTGGAGACTTTGTTTAACACATAAACCACACATAAAAATGTATGAATTTAATTGCATTAGATTCAGAACCTCCAAGTGGAATCTGTGGTGGGAAAAATTATGGTAGACCTTTTCTCAGAACAAACCATTTGTTTTTAATTCACTTAACCAAGTATTCAAGGTCATTTTAATGGATGAATTAGTTTCTTAATGTTTGACAACCAGAAAGTGTCCAGATATTTAGTCTTAAAGGGTTAGTTCACCCAAAAATGAAAAATTCTGTCATTTATTACTCACCCTCATGTCGTTCCACACCCGTAACACCTTAGTTCATCTTCGCAACACAAATTAAGATATTTTTGATGAAATCCATGATGTTATGAAGCGATAAGAATACTTTTTGTCCGCAAAAAAAGAGATGAAAAATACGAAATGAAAAAACAAAAATAATGACTTTATTCAACAATTTCTTTTCTTCCCTGTCAGTCTCGCTATTGACATAGTAAACACAGTGCAGCACTTCCTGGTTCTACGTCAGAATGACGATTCATTATTGGCCGGCTTCTGCATCAGCATCACACGCTTGCGTCGTGCTGCTCACATGAACAGCACTGGCCAATACTGAGCCGGCGTTCTGACGTAGAACCAGGAAGTGCTGCACTGTGTTTACTATGTCAATAGCGAGATTGCCAGGGAAAAAGAAGAAATTGTTGAATAAAGTTATTTTCTTTTTGTGCACAAAAAGTATTTTTGTCATTTCATAACATTAGTCACCCTAGTCACGTTGACTATTTTAACAATGTCTTTACAACTTTTCTGGGACTTGAAAATGGTAATTACAGTCTATCGGATGTCAGATACCTCTCGGATTTCATCAAAAATATCTTCATTTGTGTTCTGAAGATGAACGAAGGACTTACAGGTTTGGAACAACATGAGGGTGAGTAATTAATGACAGAATTTTCATTTTTGCGTGAACTAACCCTTTAATTTAAAAGCTAACAAACACATTTTTGTAAAATACATATTTAAGATGTTTTTCTTTATTTAAAATAAATGCCACTTGATTTGATAATCTGCTATGTAATGCAATTAGATTTATACATTCATCGTGCAGCTAAAGTGTACATATACTTTATGGGGCAAATTTATATTTGTTTATTTTATTTTATTGAAAGACACCACACTTTTTTAATGATTTTGATGAATTTTAATAATCAAAAAATGTAATCTTTAAGGTTATTTTAATTATTAAAGTGACTAACCTGCTTCTGCCTGTCCTTTGCTTTTCCTTCTTTTTGCTCATGCGCTCTTGACAGCAGCAGACGATGAAGCACACAGTCATGACGAGGATGACCACCCCGCTCACCACAGACACCAGTAAAGCAATGCGAAGTCCCTGGTCATTTGGCCGAGGGATACCTGGGGAAAAAATAGGATTGGTTTGACCAGACTGATGGCCAGTTATATTAAAACTGAGAGAAAAACTGTAAATATCCTTGAGATATTTTATACCTAAACACAATCTTACAGATTTTAAATTCAGATATTTGCTTAAACAAATTTGGCTATGAAAATAATAACTAGGCTTTTTTATTATAAGGATAAATGTCTTTCCAAAAAAAAGTAATTAAATGGCTACCCTACTCTCACAGACTGGCAGGTAGCTGCTCCATCGAGGGATGCCTGCATGCAGGATGCATGTGATTTTCTCATGGCCAACCAGCTGGTAGCCCTCCTTACACCAGAACACAAGCATAGAGCCCACAGACACCCCTGTGCCATGCTCCACGTAGTATGATCCCCTTCGTGGTGGAAGCACCGAAATACATGCAAGCCCTGTAGGAACACATGAACAGACAGACGTGTAGATAAGATCAGAGCAAAGACTTTGAATATTTTGTGATGTGTTAAAGGGATAGTTCACCCAAAAATGAAACTTCTGTCATCATTTCCTTACTCTCATGTTGTTCCAAACCTGTTTGAGTTTCTTTCTTCTGTTGAACACAAAAGATATTTTAAAGAATATTGGTAGCCAGACAGTTGACAGTAGCCATTGACTTTCATAGTAGGAGAAAAAATACTATGGAAGTCAATGGCTATCATCATCTTTGATTACTGACATTTTTAAAATATCTTCTTTTGTGTTCAACAGAAGAAAGAAACTTACAGGTTTGGAACAACATTACAGAATTTTAATTTCTGGGTGAACTATCCCTATAAACTGTGTAAACTGAATCATGATACATGCCTGAAACCCTTTCATCATCATTAAACCTTCTATGGAGAATGATTGTATCATTTAAGTTGTTTTGCATATGTTATAGATTTTTTTCTGCCTCATGCATCTTGCTGCAGACATGTGTTTCCTTTGCAGTGAGACATCTCACACATATCCTGTGGTGAACCACAGTGAATTTTCATCAATGTGTAAATGTCTGTCTTCTATTTGCATGGTGTTCAGTGAGTATATGTTGCTTTGTATCAGTGCCAGCATATCAGTGACTGTCTTCCCTATCCAGCTTCTTGTCCCATCCCAGCTCACTATCAAGTACTCCTCCTCCCTCCAGTTCCCCCCTGTTTCTGGAGTAGCAACTGATTAAATAAAGATAAGGCCCTTTATCAAATATTGATTAGTTCCACACAGTTTTCCTATTATCAAAAACCTTTGAAAGTGCACTTAGGCTATCCGTTGACAAGTCAGACTTTTTTATGGGAGAGGAGAAATTGTGTGTATATGAAGTGCTAAAATCTGCCTATCTATCTATCTATCTATCTATCTATCTATCTAGTCTGTCTGTCTGTAATTGTTCTCACCTGTATTGCTGGGTGGATTAGTAGAGTCGTTCTGATGTTTTGGAGTGGTTGATTGTGCTGCATTACTTGCATCAGAGGTAGTATTAGCATAATAGAGCTCACTGAGGCTGAGTGTGAAAAAAACAAAAAGATATATAATATTAAAAATGTATATATCATGTATATAAATTTGCTTTAATTAGCCAAATGGGAACCCATAACACATTATATAATTACCTGATAGTTAATTCTCAGAGTTTAAAAGTTTAATGTTTTCATCAGTATAACATATCTGCAGTTTTTCTCACCTGTTTCATTACTGCTGAATAGATCCGTAGATTGAGTCTGATGTTCTGGATTGATTGATTGCTCGTCAGTGGTTGGATCAGAGGTTGTCATGAGCAGATTGGGTCTCACTGAGGCTGCATGAATGTGGGGTGACCACACAATCAATCCACACACAATCCCACACACCATGTAATGTAGTGGAGCAATTTATACTTGTCACATCTATCTATCTAGAAATTTTACGTTTCCAGAACATTCTCAGAACGTCCCCACTGGTAAGGACGTTGCCTAGTAACATTCCCAGAACATTCAGAGACGGTCATGATGTGGAGTTCTTTGGGGACATTATTTGGCGGACCTTCACAGAACATTCCAGATGTTCTCTGAACGTTTAGGGAACCATATTTTATTTGGAAATGTTATCAGAACGTCCCTGCTGCCCTTGAATTGAAAATTAGAGCTAAACTGACTAACAAAAGTGGCTGTTCAAACAAAAACTAATCTTACAAAAAAAAAATAAGCTCTTTACAGGTAATTCCTGGATTAATATTATGAAACCTTTTCTTTAAAATGCAAACATCTTGCAGTAAGTCATTAGCTGACAAGAGCACATGCATGAGCTAATGTAACTACTGTATCACTGCATCAGCAACTACACAGTTACTGTCTTTAAATGAAACAACATGAAGCAGAACATCAGTGTTTCTGGATCATCATTGACTGAAGCGCAGGATCTACTCTCCAGCACAATGGTAACCTCACAAAACTCAGATAACAGAAACAGAACATGAGACACTAACAGATCTCTCTAGAGCTCTGCATCTTCACTTATTACAAACCACTCTGACTTTATTTCTTTCATTCAAATCTTCTTAATGAGGTGTTGTTTTATCAAAATTGATAAATGTCACCGTTACGGAGGTAAGCGCTTGCTTTAGATGGGCTCCTGATCCTTGACATTTTAACTTTACTTTTTTTCTCCAATTGTTGTAACTGTGAATTTCTAAAACACGTTTGTTAAAAAAATTTGGTTGCTCATTATTGATGATTTCATCATCGTACAGTGGCTTTGCTCACTGAATATCATGTTTTTTTTTATTACTATCTATCTTGACAATACATAAAATCCTGTCCTGCTCTGATATTTCGAAAGTTTTTATCATTGTGCAGAAATTATTCAGACAGTGTCATGCTGATTCACACAGACATCAAGATTCTGCATATGAACCTCGACAATGGTGACAAAATTTTCAGATAGATCAGTTCTGAGAATCACAAAACAAGCTACTAAAGTCACAAAAAAGATTTTTGTTTATTGTCACCATTGTTGAGGTTCAAACACTGTGTGAGTCTAAAAGACTCAAAACTCTATCAGTATACCGAATTTAAAAAAATTAGCCATTAATTAACACAAAGCTAACAGTTAATACACTCAAAGTTCAGTCTCTGGAGAAGATCAGTGAATCAGGACACTCCATGATGATTGAATCATCATCACTAAATATCCAAATTCACCTAATCAGAATTTCTCTCGCAATTTCTGCTATAATAAGCATTTTTTGAAAGAAAAAATCTAATTCTAAAATGTCAAGAATCAAGAGCCCATCTAAAGCAAATGCTCACCACCATAACGATGACTTCAAACTTTATTATTTTCTATAAAATAACCTGTCACCTAGTAACGTTCCCAGAACTAACTAACTATCTATCTATCTATGCTACAGTTTGTCTGTCTATCTATATATCTATCTCACACAGTCTGTCTGTCTGTCAAATGTTCTTACCTGTGTAGTTGCTGGGTTGATCCGTAGGTTGAGTCTGATGTTCTGGATTGATTGATTGCTCATCAGTGGTTGGATAAGAGGTGGTCATGAGCATATTGGGTCTCATTGAGGCTGCGTGAATATGAGGAAACCACACAATCAGTCCACACACAACCCACAAGTTTTTGTAGCCACACACCATGTAATGTAGTAGGACAATTTATATTTGTCACATAATGTCTCTCTGTCTATGTATCCCACACTGTCTGTCTGTCAAATGTTCTTACCTGTGTTGTGGCTGGGTGGATCTGTAGGTTCAGTCTGATATTCTGGATTGATTGATTGCTCGTCAGTGGTTGGATCAGAGGTTGTCATGAACAGAATGTGGCTCACAGAGGCTGCGTGAGTGTGGGGTAACCACACCGTCAGTCCACACACAACCCACAACAAATGCCACACTGATGTCATGATCAAAGGCCCCCAGGGGCCACAGCCTAAAAATCAAAACAGCAGATTATGTCCTCAGGTGATCACAATACTCCGCGTAGCAAGCTATACATCACTGATTATAATCCATTCATAGTGCCACGTGAAGGAATATCACAAATAGCTTCTTTTCCTAGAGGTGTCTGTGAATATCCAAGCTCATCCAAGCTTAGTTCATCCAAGCTTATGCCCATAGCTCCTAAAAATGGCAGCTCCTTCTCTGTTTCTCCTGCTGTATTAAGCGTAGGCTTCCTTGTGTGTGTACACAGCATCTGCTCTGCCTGTCCGCTCACCGCCGCTGTTATCCTACAGCATACAGTGAGGCAGTCAAGGCTCTTACATAACATGAAGTGCACGTGTGGATGTAATTTTGTGCACTCTTAAATCCCCGATCTCATCTCTCCAGTAACTCGTGCACGCTCTCTCACTCCATCTCTCTCTCTGGGGACAGTCGAGGGTGAATCAGGGCATGTGGCTATGTGCATGTGAGCCTCTGTCCCATATCTGCAGAGAGAGTGAAAAGAGAGCCACAATCTGCAGGCACACGGCACATTATATATTTATATACCCAAATCAACATGTTGACTTATAATGCGTCACAATTTCTTGTGCACCCGAAAGCTCAATAAACGTGTGTGAATAAACAGAGCGTGTTACAGCAGATGGTGTTTATAGATGGCACGTGGACCCAACACCAGCATGGCTGAATGAATACTGTTCACTTAGATGAGCACAGTGGGATTCAATCTCAGTGCAGAGAGCCTGTTAGACTGCGTGGGAAGTGTCAGAAGGATGCTATTGGGAGGTTTCCTCACTGCGTAACACTGAAACCGTGGCAACAGTGTCACGATTTATATATATATATATCAGTATTTATGGATATGATAAGATGCATTCAATGCTAGCAGTACCCTTTTCTTTTCTTTTTTTCCATCTATGGTCTGTCTTCCTGTAGAATGCTTTATGAATGTTTGATAAATCACAGAGCACCCAGAGGATGGATGTGTTCCCAGAGACACAATCAAATAACAGCTTCCCTTGTGTTCAACTGCATTCAGTGAGTTTGTTGCATATTTTAAATTTTTTTAAGTACTGGAACACTAATTCTTTACTTGATGCAGTATGCTGCGTTGCTCACATGTCCTGATGGAACACTAGTTAATCTACAACTGGCCATGGATGTCAAATAATTACTAAGCATCTGCCATAGTAATCCTTTAAGCTTTAAGATGCTTCCATGCATTAAAATGTTTGGTGAAATATGAATAAAATCTTGTAAAGATGATTCTCTGGCTTTTAAGAGGTACTTTTATGTTTTTCTGATATCCAGGCACTATGAGAAAAATTAACTAAAAGAATCACATATCAAGGATTAATTAATTTTAACAATCGCAATTGCTCAACACTTAAAGGGAAAGTTCACCCAAAAATGAAAATAGTGTCATAATTTACAAATTTCTTTGTTCTGCTGTACACAAAGGAAGATATTTGAAAGAGCAGAATCACTAAAGATAAAGAGAACAGAAAAACAGAAACACAAGAACTACAACTGACTTCAGCCACAGCCTTAAAAGAAATCAAATGAAGATAAAAAAAAAAGACATTAGATCTCAGCAGAGGAGGATTAAACAACTCCACAAACAGCATTACAGCTTCACATATTACTAACCAGATTGACTTTATTTCTGTCATTCATCTACAGAAGTTTAACGCTCATGATTGTTTCATTTGAAGTCACCACAATGGTGATTGGCGTTTCCATTAGTTGGACTCTTAACTCTTATAGCACATTTGTCTTTGCCGGCTGTTGTGACAGTGTGTTTATCAACCACATTTGCAGTAGCAAAAAAAAAAAGGTGAATTGAGATCAGATGAAAATTGTTAACTATTGGTGACTTAATATGTCAAATGATGACATTTGAATGCAATAATTGTGTTCTGCCATTAACTAATTAAAAATACAATCCCTGTTTCAGTGCTCTGCAATTGGGCTCTAAATGAGTTTGGTGATGTAGGTCAAATAATAATGTGAAAACATAACCAAAACCACCTGATCATCTTTTGTCTTTGATTGTCTGGCTGTTACAGTAGCAACTCAGTTACAGCAGCCAAACAAAATCGAATATTTAAAAAAGTCAAGGGTCAAGAGCCCAACAAATGCAAACCCTGATCTACATGATGGTGACTTAAAAGCATTCTTTTCCCCTTTTGTGATTCTGCATGTTAACATCAGGTGTCTTCAATAATGGTCAGTTAATCACTTAATTATCTCATTAACTTTAACACTGCTTCATTGTTAATTTAACACTCTTATTTTAACACTTTAAATTCTTGAGAATGGTCTCACATATACTCAGAGGAGGGTTAATTTAACACTGGAGTTTTTGCTGTGCATGAACTCAGCCAGCTGATTTCACTAATTAGTTCTACCTCCTGGCTGAAAAACTGTGCTAATTAGCAAATCCAGGTGACTGGAACAAAATACTGAGGAGGACTTTTACATTCTGAACCTGGACTTTACATCTCTGGTTTTGTTCCTTTATGCAATTACAATGACGGCCTGTTTTATTCCTTGACAACATTTCAATAAAGATCAGTTTTGTTTTATTACAAGATTTTAATGTTGGTCAGTTTACAGTGTCAGTCGGTTTCATTTTGTTACAAGACTTCAAAGACGGTCATTTTTGTTTTTGTTACGAGAGTTCACTGATGGTTGGTTTTATTTTATTACGAGATCTCAATGATGGCAGGTTTTGTCCCTGTGTTCCTTTACGAGATTTCAAAGATGGTCGGTTTTGTTTCTTTAAGAAATTTTAATGATGGTTGATTTTGGTCCTTTAGATCTCAATGACAGTCAGTTTTGCTCCTTTACGAGATCTCAATGGTTGACTGTTTTGTTTTGTTATGAGATTTCAATAATGGTTGGTTCTGTTCAATTGCGAGATCTCAATGATAGTCAGTTTTATTCTATTAGATTTTAATGAAGATTTCAGTTGTTTTTGTTTTTTATGAGATTTCAAAGACAGTCTGTTTTGTTTCATTATGAGATTTCAATGATGGTTGGTTTTGTTCCTTTACAAGATCTCAATGACTGTCAGATTTCAGTGAGGGCTGATTTATTCCATTTAGACATATTAATAATGTCCGGTTTCGTTTCATTACGAGATTTCAGTGACTGTCAGTTTTGTTATTTTACGAGATTTCAAAGGTGGGCCTTTTTGTTCTATTACGATATTTCAATGACAATTGTTTTTGTTCCAATATGAAATCTCGACAATTTTTTTTATCCATTACAAGATTCCAAAGACAAAAGTCAATTTTGTTTTGTTACAAGGGTTCAATGATGGACAGGTGATTTTCTTTACGAGATCTTAATGACAGTAGGTTTTGTTGCTTTACAAGATTTTAGTGACAGTTGGTTTTCTTCTGTGACGAGATTTCAAAGACAGTCTTGTTTCGTTTCGAGTTTTATTCCGTTATGAGATTTCAGTGACAGTCGAGTTTGAACCTATTCAAATGGTTGGTTTTGTTTTGTGACAAGATTTCAATGATGGTCAGTTTTCAATGTAATTTTTGTTACATTACAAGATTTCAATGACTGTCTGTTTTGTTTCGCTGTTCTTTTTACAAGATTTTAAAGACAGTCGGTTTTGTTTCGTTATGAGATTTCAATGATTTCAACAGCAGTCAGTTTCAATCTTTTATAAGATCCCAATGATTGTTAGTTTTGTTTCATTACAAGATTTTTTGGTCCATTACAAGATTCCAAAGACAAAAGTCAGTTTTGTTTTGTTCTGAGAGTTCAGTGATGGACAGTTTATTTTCTTTATGAGATCTCAATGACGGTAGGTTTTGTTAATTTATTCCTTTACGAAATTTCAAAGATGGACGGTTTTGTTTCATTGCAAAATTTCAATGATGGTTGGTTTTGTTCCTTTACTAGGTCTCAATGACAGTCAGTTTTGTTCCTTTATGAGATCTCAATGGTTGACAGTTTTGTTATGAGATTTCAATCACAGTTGGTTCTTTTCTGCTTTGAGGTTATAATGACAATCAGATTTGTTTTTTGAGATTTTAATGATGGTTGAGTTTTGTTCAATCTCGCAAAGGAACAAAACCATCAACCATTTCTATGATGGTCAGTTTTGTTCCTTTATAAGATTTCAATGATGGTCGGTTTTGTTCGGTTACAGGATCTTGGTCAGTTTTGTTTGGTTACGAGATCTCAATGACAGTCACTTTGGTTTCGTTACGAGATTTCAATGATGGTCAGTTTTGTTCAATTAAGAGATCTCAATGATGGTCAGTTTTATTCCGTTATGAGATTTCAATGACAGTCAAGTTCAGAACAATTCAAACTATTGGTTTTGTTTAATGATGAGATTTCAATTACGGTTTTCAGTGTCAGTTTTGTTCCATTACGAGATTTCAAAGACAGTCGTTTTTTTTTTTTTTTTTTAAATGAGATTTCAATGATGGTTGGTTTTGTTCCTTTAGGAAATCTCAATAGCAGTGGAGTTTTGTTTCCTTTACGAGTTCTCAATGACTGTCAGTTTTTTTAATTACAAGATTTCAGTGACGGTGGGTTTTGTTCATTTGCGAGTTCTCAATGACAGTTGGTTTTGTTCCTTTACAAGATCTTAATGACGGTCAGTTTTGTTCAGTTATGAGATTTCAGTGAATGTCAGTTTTCAATGACTGTCCAGATTTCAAAGACAATTTTGTTTCTTTACCAAATTTCAGTCAATTCAGCTTTGCATCACAGAAATAAATAATACTTTAAAATATATTAAAATAGATATCCACTATTTTAAATTGTAACAATATTTCACAATATTACTGTTTTTCTGTATTTTTGATCAAATAAATGCAGGCTTGATGAGCATATGAGACTTCTTTCAAAAACATTTAAAATAGTTATGAAAAAAATAGATTGCTTCAATTTAAGTTATAAGAACTAAATAATGTACTATATCATTTGTGATGCGAAACCAACTACCTGCATGGTATGTAGGGATTATTTTTGCCCTAGGGTTACACCCCTTATTTTCTGGGGTTTATTTTAACCCTTTATTCAGTACAGTTTATGGCTACTGTACTGGGGCATTGGGCAATATGTGATACATGGACTATTTTACACCAGGGTGACACCCTTTATACAGTACAGCTTATTGCGACTATACTGGGGCGTTAGGTCCCACTCAAACCACAGTTTGATCAGACCCACTGGCTTCTCGAACACCTCTTCCTGCAGCTACCCAGTCTACCATCCAGATATAGACTGGGCTCAACCCTGCTTAGCTTCAGTGGGTGTGCAAGTGATAGCTTTAGGTTGACTGCTGCAAGGCTTCTCAAGCATTTTCCAACTAAAGACCCTCTTATGTAGAAGTATAAATCTCAACAATGGTGACATGCTTCATGCCACAATGCATTCTACCACATTTTCCCTTGCTATTTTTGCACAATTTCAGCACCAAGAGAAAAACTAACACTATGTTTACATGACAACGATGAACGGAAACTAAAAAGTTTTTTCTTTGTACAGATGACATTGTTATCAAAAATCCCATTCTCACGGGTCTGCGCAAATGACTAAAACTGCTGTATCACACGTGCCAAACAAGTAGTTGACAATGTTACTTTGGCTGCGTTCCACCCCACTTTTAGACACCCTTCCTTAACCGCTTCTTCTCGGGGAACTCCCCGAGCGCTTCTTTTTGATATTTTTTTCTTTTGATTTGAATCTCAACAATGGTGACAATCAAAACTGTCATGCCGCAATGCATGCAGGGAACAATGGTACAAAACTCCCAGCATGCATCACAGCATGAATAAATTATGCAGCTGAATTGTCCTATTATTTTCTTTAACTCTAACTCTTATTTTTTCTGTGGTTTTTGTTCTGCCTTTTAATAGCTTTTTGTGATGTCCAAAGTAGATCTGATTGTCTGAATATTTTGTTGTCACCATTGTTGAGATACATACGCTGACTGCTCATAATGTGTTTGTCGTTGTAGCTGGTAATTTTTTGCTCATGGCTTTATCTTCAATTTTCAAATTGATTTCTGAACTACAAGTGTTGTCTCATCCTGCATTAAATCCAGGATTGTGTTTTAAATGTATTAAAGGCAAAACACAATTAAGCGAAACCATTTCATCATTTTTCTACTGCAAATGTGATAAACACACTGTCACTGCAGTCAACAAAAATGAGACGAACATTAGCGTTACACTTCTGTTAATTCTCAATAAGAACGTCTGTAGATGAATGACTGAATGAAATAAAGTCAGTCTGGTTAGTAATATGTGAAGCTGCAATGCTGTTTGTGGATATGTTTAATCTGGAGATTAAACATGGGCAGCCTGCCCAAGTGCCATCATGTGGCCAAGATCCTCATACCACATGTGGCAGATGTGGGCCGGCACAAAGTTGCTATCTGGCTAACTAAATCACTTAACTAAATAGCACTATTAACTAATAGTTTGTTTGCTATAACTGATGATGGTTCTGATGATGTGTGAAATTCAAGTGGAGGGCAGGAAGTGAAAATTAGAATTAGAGATTAAGAAAAGTCCATACTGTGCTGGTTTAGAAAGGTATAAACGGAAAATCAAAACATATCTTGGACATGATCCTTATGTTATGCAGAGTGATTTTTCTACTGAATTGAAAGACTTGCCTGTCATCGAGGCGGTATAGAGAATGTGAAGCTGCCGTCATGCTGTGTTGAGTTCTAGTCTGGTTTGTTTATATTGCGCTGCTTTCTGCTAGTGAGTTTAGGGCAGTTTTTTGATTTTCTGTCGTTATTTTATAAAAATGTCACCATTGTAGGTCATTTATGCTGAATCGAGAATTGTAATAGGAAATCACATTATTGTTCAGGGAAAAAAAACTGGAAGGTGTAATACAATTTTCGCCTTTTCTATGTGTAAAAACACTAAGGCCGTGTGTCCACCTAAGCGTTTTTTCCAGCTGCTAGCGTACTTTTTCAATTGTTTTCAATGGGAACGCCGCGTTTTTTTAAACGCCAGGAGCGTAACGAGGCGCTGAGCGTCTTTTTCACGCTCAAGAGCTGAGAGCTCTGCGTTTTTTACTGGTCGCCTCGAGTTAAAGAATGTTCAACTTTGAGTAAAACGCTGCGCTCGTCACTGTCACTTTTTAGCCAGCCATCCAATCAGAATGGAGGAGGGGCGGGAGAAATACAACACCGACCAACTGTCACAACATTCTTGCTGTACAGCGACATCAACAAACAGAGAAAGAAACAAAATGGATGAGAAATTAATATTGCTGGTCTCCGAACATACACAGCAAGTAATTCTACTTTGTGTCAACATTTTAAGTCTGAAACAAATTACCTGCAAAATCAGTTCTAAGTAACAGTGCCGCGGATATTCCGTATCATAGCAACAAAGCGTCTCAACGGAAAAAAACGCTGCGCTGCAGAAGCGCTCTCAAGCGCTCACAGATAGCCGTTTTAAGCAGAGCGCCTAGCGTTTTCAGCTGGCTAAAAACGCTTTGGTGGACACACGGCCTAAGCGAAGCAGGTTGATAAGGTGATGAGGAGAAGTCGTATAGCAAATCTATCCCCGCTAGAAATTTTACGTCCCCACTGGTGTTAAGGACATTGCCTAGTAACGCTCCCTCTATGTTCAGAGACGGTCACGATGTGATTTGCGACCATGGTTCACCAACGATGCTTTCGGGAAACTCACCCCAGAGCCGTTGAAAAACGGCATATTTAACGGCTCTGGGGTGCGTTTCCCGAAAGCATCGTTGGTGAACCATGGTCGTAAGTCCCATTGAACTCTATTGGTAACGACGGAACTTGCGACCATAGTTCGCTTTGGGAAACGCACCCCTGGTCTCATTATCTCTGGGCGGTCCTGTGGGCGGTCCCTATTTCACGTGCTATGCCATCACACAGCAGACAGATGGCGCTGTCCCCATTTATTCATCAATTTAACACTTTTACACACCGTTACACATGCATAGCTATCACGCTGAATAAGACAAGTAAAGAAAACGCGGTAGGCTACTTATTAAAAGAATCACGCTTTATATGAACACAGAAAATCGCTGTTAACAGGTTAATATAACATTTCCTATTCCATGACTAGTAAAATAATCGCAGTAAATAATAAAATAATATTGGTGGGTAAAAAGGTTGGTGGTGTTGCCACCCTTCGCACTGACTGTAGCTAGGCAAATCCTGCGGATTTGGCTGTCTAAGGAGCCGAAAAACTCCCATTCTGTCGAGCTTACTTTTCTTTTTTCGGGTGTGGACAGTTTCACTCTCCCGTTCGGACGACATTCATAGCTGCGCGCGCTGCGTCTTCTTCTTCTTTGACAGGCGTCAGCGTTAAGATGCAATACTGCCACCTGAGAGATCAGACAGGTACTGGCGCTGGAGTATTTACATGTCATGAATTTAAAGGTGCCCTAGAACCAGCTCTTAAAAGATGTAATATAAGTCTAAAGTGTCCCCTGAATGTGTCTGTGAAGTTTCAGCTCAAAATACCCCATAGATTTTTTTAAATTAAGTTTTTTAACTGCCTATTTTGGGGCATCATTAAAGGCTCTGGTATACTTCAAACAAACTTCTTTTTCGTTCTTCGTTTAGGGGTAAAACAAAGTTCGAAATGCGTGACCAGCGATATACTGTAAACGAACATCTGACGCCGCCCACACTGCTGAGAGCGACGGTTATATGAATATGTAAATATGTGCCACGCACATTCTTCTCAGTAACAAAATAAACACAACAAAAATGAGAAAACAGTAAGCATTTATTATAGAAAGCATAAGAAAAGCGTCTGATCATAACATCATGGGAATGTTAGCACGAGCTCTGCAAATTAGTACTCCAGTCATGTCACGTCTTCATATAGCAATCAAGCAGCTTTACAGTATCAAACATGAAAAACAGTGTTAGTGCCTCATTTTTTTACAAGCACAACTTCATTTTGTACTATAAAGCAGCTATCCAGTGTGTTCATGTTTTCACCCGTGGAGATCTTACCTCAACGAAATCTACAGATCAAATGAGCCAGAGACACGTTCCACGCGAGTGAAGGCGGAGCCTCAGCGCACATCTCCTGTTACTTTATCGTCACTGACCAATGGTAGTACAAAGGTGTTTTGGTGCTGGAACGAACTTTTCCTGAAAGTTCACTTTGGCAAGCTGTTTCGAACTTCCAAAAAGAACACAAAACGAACTTCGTTTTGGCCTGATTTTGTTTGAAATTACGTCACATCAGTTTCGTTCTTTGATTTCGTTTGAAGTATACCGGGGCCTTAACTATGCACCGATTCAGTGCATGGCCCCTTTAAATCGCGCGCTCCCTGCCTCCCCGAGCTCTCGACGATAATACAGTGCATTTACAAAGTTCACACAGCTAATATAACCCTCAAATGGATCTTTACAAGATGTTCGTCATGCATACTGCATGCATGCGTCGGATCATGTGAGTATAGTATTTATTTGGATGTTTACATTTGATTCTGAATGAGTTTGATGGTGCTCCGTGGCTAAAGCTAACATTACACACTGTTGGAGAGATTTATAAAGAATGAAGTTGTGTTTGTGCATTATACAGACTGCAAGTGTTTAAAAATGAAAATAGTGATGGCTCTTGTCTCCGTGAATACAGTAAGAAACGATGGTAACTTTAACCTCATTTAACAGTACATTAGCAACATGCTAAAAAGACATTTATAAAGACAATTCACAAATATCACTAAAAATATCATGATATCATGGATCATGTCAGTTATTATTGCTCCATTTGCCATTTTTCGCTGTTGTTCTTGCTTGCTTACCTAGTCTGATGATTCAGCTGTGCACATCCAGACGTTAATACTGAACCCTTGTGTAATGCCTTGAACATGGACTGGCATATGCAAATATTGGGGGCGTACATATTAATGATCCCGACTGTTACAGTAGGTGTTATGTTGAGATTCGCCTGTTTTCCGGAGGTCTTTTAAACAAATGAGATTTACATAAGAAGGAGGAAACAATGGAGTTTGAAACCCAATGTATGTCTTTTCCATGTACTGAACTCTTGTTATTCAACTATGCCAAGGTAAATTCAATTTTTGATTCTAGGGCACCTTTAAATATTGTGGTTATCGCCAATACCGGTATATTGTCACTCCCTAAATTAACACAATATCAATATTTCATGCTTTGAATATCACGGTTATTGTCAATACCGGTATAATGCGACACCCCTAATTGGAAACACAGTTAAAGCAGACAGAGAAAATCTAATGTTAAAATGTCAAGAATCAAGAGTCCATCTAAAGCAAATGCTCACCTCCATAACGATGACTTTAAACTTTATTATTTTATATAAAACACCCACGTAGAAGGCGACGTTCTCGTGACCTTCGGAATTTTCGTCACCTTTAGAGAACTTTTAGGGAATGTTGCGCAAGGTCCTGAGAACATCGCTTTATAATATTAATATTGAACCACTGTAATCACATGAACAGATTTAAATATGTTTTTAGTACATTAATGGATCTTGAGAGAGGAAATGTCATTGCTGGCTATGGAAGGCCTCACTGAGCCATCGGATTTCAACAAAAATATCTTAATTTGTGTTCTGAAGATTAACGAAGGTCTTATGGGTGTGGAACGGCATGAGGGTGAGTAATAAATGACAGAATTTTCATTTTTGGGTAAACATGATTTGGAGTTGACATGATTAGCGTATTAAAACGGCTTAAATGAAGACAAAACGTACATAATGTATCCTTTTTTTTTTTTTTTTTTAAATGTAGATTATAGTTTAAAAAAGGAAATGAATGTAATATTGTATTCTTGTTTGTGTCGCGTTTAAACCACGGGCAAAAGACTCCATTTCCCAGCAACGCGTGGGAGAGGAGGAAATGCATTTGAACTTTCACTTTAGCGACACACACCCATCACTAACATACAGCGGCAAAAGTCAGAGAATTATTGGTCTAAATGCGGTGAAGAGTTTAATAGAGTTAAGCGAACAAACAGCTAACATTTTGGGCGCTATTTGAACGTAAGTTTTGCATTTAAATGCAGATAAATTTGTATGTTCATGTTTGCCGTGCGCTTAAAATTTTGTAGAAAAATGAAATGCAAAACAAAAAATTCTGACTTCCGCTTCTAAATAGTAGCACAGTTTTCATGAATGCACATACGTCCAAAATCAGAATTTTTGCTCTGCTGTAAATAGTTTTTCGTATTATGACGTAATTGTTGTGAGAATCATTTTGTTTATATGAGATGCAATAATGGTCATATGCAATTCCAGTGCACTCGAGGACGCTTGTGTACATGGCCAGTGAATCCTGGCTGGAGTCTTCCCTGCGCCGTTCATCTAAACTCGGGCAGGAGGTGTTGGAAAAGGCAAAAAGACGGTCTGTTAGCTTCTCAAGTGCAAGACCAAGACCTTCACCCATGTTCAGTCACCATGAGAGGAACTCAGAAGTGAGTAGACTCAATTCCCATTAGCTTAGGTCACTTAATAAATAACGTCCATGACACGAATTCTTTTTGTCCTGTGTTACAGAGAGACGTTTCCCATTCAAACTTGGACCATGCTTTTGCTACAATAGTGGAGTACATGTCTGAAACTACAAGACAGTGCCAGGTGGAAAAATGCTTTATTCGTTCATTTACTTTAACTATGTTGAGATGTGAATTAGAAGAAACAGCTTGTGTTTATTTAACAGAAGTTTTATAAGACTGTGCACCTGGCTCAGCCCAGTGAGCGAGAACACATCTGTCGCTACCATTCACAGAAGATGTTGAGGACTGCAGACCAGAAACAGAATGCTACTGCAGCAATCAAACCAGACATTGTAAGTATTGACCTTTTTTTTTGTCATATTGTGTATGAATTTGAACTGTGAAGGCAGAGTACAACAGTTGATTTTGAAGCAGATAATAGGGATCATATTTTAAACCAAGCCACAATTACTAAATCAAAGTGGTTCATCTACATATTTTATTGAAGGGTTCATCAGAACCAGAGGATTTTCTTATTGAAGTGTCTCCAGGGACTTATTCCATCACAGCAGCAATGCAGGACACAAGACCAGAGACGAAAACTGTCCACATCGACGCAGGAGAAAGCATAAGCCTTACATTCAACCTCTGAACTTGAACCTGTATATTATATGAGTGAAATTCAATGCCTTAATTGAGGACTTGCACTGAAATATTAAATGCACTGACTTTTCTTGATTTATTTTTGTGTGTTCATAAGTGTTATTGTTTAATACTCAGGAATATTTATTTTGGCTATTCATTTTTATAGTAATCATGACTTTATAATGAGGCATAAAAGCCATAATGAGATTTTACAGCAAGACAAATATGTACATGTAATTTCACTTTATTTATACCTCTTACATTTTAAATAAAGTTTTGCATGATTTTACATAGTATTTTGTATTCACTTTGTACACCAGCAATAAGATATTTGAATTACAAACAAACATCATCCCTGAAAATATCAGCTAAAGCTGACTAGCAATTCTCATAACACTTTGAACTTTGGCTGTGGAACTAGTATCGCTTTATTTGGCCTTGTGCTGATTGCTACAGATAGTGGTGATGGTGATGACTTTGATTCAGTTGATCCAAATATGTCCCTCATATTGACTCCTCGTTTTGGTGATTCACGAACCAGTTTAAATAAAGAGCTGTGATTGGTCATCATAGAGTTATCTGTAGAGCTCCCAGAATTCCCAGTGTCTCTTGGCCAAGAATGGGTTACATTTGGAGACCTGACTGCACTTCCTGAAATACCAAGAACACTCAGTCAGTACAAATTAAATCTTTTTTGAAAGACCATGTGGTTCGAAATGGCATTAGTTTGTCTGCACACGTTTCTGCCATATATATACTACTACCATTAAAATGGGGTCGGTAAAAATTATTAAAATGCTTTTGAAAGAAGTATCTTATGCTCACCAAGTCTGGATTTATTTGCTCAAAAATACAGTTAAAAACTGTAATATTGTGAACTATTATTACAATTTAAAATAACATGTATTCCTGTGATGGCAAAGCTGAATTTTCAGCATCATTACTCCAGTCGTTAGTGTCACATGATCCTTCAGAAATCATTCTAATATGCTGATTGAGTGCTCAAGAAACATTTCTTATCATTATCAATGTTGAAAACAGTTGTGTTGCTTAAGTGCAAACCATGATATAATTTTTTTTTCAGGACTGAATAGAAAGTTCAGAAATTTTTAAAAATTATTTGAAATAGAAATCTTTTGTAAGATTATAAATGTCTTTACTGTAACTGTTGATAAATTTAACAAAACAACAAAAACAAAACATTATTGACCCCAAACTTTTGAATGGTAGAGTATATGCTCAAATATAATATGTCAGATCATGATCAGTATTTTTATTGTATTTGTCCATTTGACAGCTACAGTTAAACCAAAATGTATTCAGACACCTTGGCTCAGTGAGGCCTCCATAGCCACCTTGTATTCATTAATACAGTTTATTCACTATAGTTGGTAATAAAATATGACAAGATCTAAGAGTTAAACTGTGTTAGAAAAAATTAATCTTAATTATGTCAGATAACACTTAAGCAAAACATGGTCAGTTCAAAGTGTCTGAATAATTTTGGTTCCAAATTTTTATCAATTTTACTGGTAGTCCACTGTATGAAGAATTTTTGGGTATAATATGTCACAGTTTATTTTGCTATCATCACTTACATAAATGAAGTATAGTGTCCTGCACCCACTAGTAAAAATATATAAAAAATGTCTAAATAATTTTTGGTTTGACTGTATATCGTAGATAATTAAAGGTACCCTAGAATTAAAAATTGAATTTATATTGGCATAGTTAAATAACAAGAGTTCAGTACATGGAAATGACATACAGTGAGTCTCAAACTCCATTGTTTCCTCCTTCTTATATAAATCTCATTTGTTTAAAAGACCTCCGAAGAACAGGCGAATCTCAACATAACACCGACTGGTACATAACAGTCGGGATCATTAATATGTACGCCCCCAATATTTGCATATGCCAGCCCATGATCGAGGCATTACACAAGGGCAGCCAGTATTATTGTCTGGATGTGCAGAGCTGAATCATCAGACTAGGTAAGCAAGCAAGAACAACAGCGAAAAATGGCAGATGGAGCAATAATAACTGACATGATCCATGATATCATGATATTTTAGTGATATTTGTAAATTGTCTTTCTAAATGTTTCATTAGCATGTTGCCAATGTACTGTTAAATGTGGTTAAAGTTACCATTGTTTCTTACTGTGTTCATGGAGACAAGAGCCGTTGCTATTTTCATTTTTAAACACTTTCAGTCTGTATAATTCATAAACACAACTTCATTCTTTATAAATCTCTCCAACAGTGTGTAATGTTAGCATTAGCCATGGAGCAAAACCTCAAACTCATTCAGAATCAAATGTAAACATCCAAATAAATACAATACCTGGTTGCTTGTGCTGTGGTTCTGCAGAACCGCTTTTCCAGTATCTCCAGGCTGGTTTGGACTCAGGTTGAGTGTATGGCTTTCTCAGGCAGGAAATCTCTGTGTTTACTGAGCGACTCACCAGTTCTGACTTTCTGTGTTTTTCAGCTGCAGTATCCTCCTCATTGTCATCCGTGTCAGAGGTTGATGATGAGGAAGATGAAGGCACTTGTGTCTGTTGAGAGCTCTGTAATTCTTTCAGCTTGGAGATCAACTTTCCTTTCCAGCTCATCTCTTCTCTGGTTGTTCAGTAGTGGAGGTGACATGAACATTGGCCAGCATCTCTTGACTGAACAGTGGAGCAGGGGAATGGAGGACAGACTGTGGTGGTTGCAATGATGACATGGCAACTCAAAACAGTTCATGGTGCCGCAGCAGTGGGAAACCCTGTAGCTACATGGCCTGGATGAATAATGCTGGAGGTCTTTGATAATTTGCTCATGATGAGAGGCTGGAATCCGTACTGCAAGGTCTTTGGGGACATGAATTGTCATCCCGTTCCAGAAGAGAACCTGGAGTCCCAAAAGACCTTCATCACCTTTAATGAGACAATAGATCTGAGCAAATAAACCTGGGTTTATTCAGTTATACGGATCACTCTTATGTTTTAGTATTGATTTAAAAATTGTAACTAAAACTTACTTTTTAGTGGATATCTTAGCTCCATTCCGGAGACGACTCTTCCAGGCCCATATCTTCTCAGATCTGGCTCCCATGGTGCTAGAACCGTGTCCCCTGGTACTATACTGTGCCCATGTGCAATGGCTAGATTAACTATATCGGGCTGACAGGTTGGCTGAACTGTATTTAATGTTTCCTTAAATGTATTTCCTTTAGGTCCAAACTTATCAAACTCCACCATATAAAGATTTCCTCTGCCCTAAAGACCAAAAGAAATGATTAAATATTTAACATACTGATCATAAATATAGATTTGAACTAAATTTTCAATTGAATTTGAATTGAAGAGTTGACTATATTTAAATGATTAGTTCACTTTCAAATGAAAATTACCCCAAGCTTTACTCACCCTCAAGCCATTCTAGGTGTATATGACTTCTTTCTGATGAACACAGTTGGAGAAATATTAATAAATATCCTGACGCATCCAAGCTTTATAATGGCAGATGGCAGGATCAACAAGTATGAGCTGAAGAAAGTGTCTCCATCCACATCTATTCAAATTACGAAAAAAACGGAACTGGCGTCGCGTCATTTTATGCCTTTTCTGTAAGTTGAATAGGGAAGGCGTAGGACGTAGTGTAAGCTTTCTGAACTGCGAGAGTTTTACACTTTCTTCGTAACTTGAATACGGAAGGCGGTCTGGCGGAAGCTAGATATTTTACTTCATAACTTGTTAAATATGGATTTTTTTTTTTTTACACAAACGCATCACTTTGCTTCAGAAGGTCTATATTAACCTCCCGGAGCCATGTGGAGTACACCCTTATGATGGATGGATGTGGATGGAGGCACTTTCTTCAGCTCATACTCGTTGATCCTGCCATCTGCCATTATAAAGCTTGGATGCGTCAGGATATTTATTAAAAGGTTAGTTCACCCAAAAATGAAAATTCTGTCATTTATTACTCACCCTCATTCCGTTCCACATCTGTAAGACCTTTGTTCATCTTCAGAACACAAATTAAGATATTTTAGTTGAAATCCGATGGCTCCGTGAGGCCTGAATAGCCAGCAATGACACTTCCTCTCTCAAGATCCATAAAGGTACTAAAAACATATTTAAATTGGTTCATGTGAGTACAGTGGTTCAATATTAATATTATAAAGCGACGAGAATATTTTTGGAGTGGCAAAAAAACAAAATAACGACTTGTTTAGTGATGGCCGATTTCAAAACACTGCTTCAGGAAGCATCGGAGCTCAAATGAATCAGTGTATCGAATCTGCTGTTCAGAGCGCCAAAGTCACGTGATTTCAGCCATTGGCAGTTTGACACGGGATCTGAATCATGATTCAATACACTGATTCATTATGCTCCGATGCTTCCTGAAGCAGTGTTTTGAAATCGGCCATCACTGAATAAGTAGTTATTTTGTTTTTTTGGCACTCCAAAAATATTCTTGTCACTTTATAATATTAATATTCAACCACTGTACTCACATGAACTCATTTAGGTGTGTTTTTAGTACATTAATGGATCTTGAGAGAGGAAATGTCATTGCTCCCTATGGAGGCCTCACGGAGCTATCGGATTTCAACAAAAATATCTTAATTTGTGTTCCGAAGATTACGGTCTTATGGGTGTGGAAGTGAGTAATAAATGACAGAATTTTCATTTTTGGGTGAACTAACCCTTTAATATATCTCAGATTGTGTTCATCAGAAAGAAGTCATATACACCTAGGATGGCTTGAGGGTGAGTAAAGCTTGGGGTAACTTTAATTTTAAAGTGAACTAATCCTTCAAAGACACACTACCTTTAAAAAAAATTGGGGTCAGTTGGATTTTTTTCTAAAGAAATTAATCAAAAGTGACAGTAAAGATTTTCATAATGTTACAAAAGATTTCTATTTCAAATAAATGTTGTTTTTTTTAAACTTTCTATTCATCAAAATTCTGAAAGAAAAAGAAAATCACGTTTTTCATTGATATATTAACCATAAATAACCATGACAAAATGTTTCTTGAGCAAATCAGCATATCAGAATGATTTCTGAAGGATCATGTGACACTGAAGCCTGGAGTAATCATGCTGAAAATTCAGCTGTGCCATCACATGAATAAATTACATTTTAAAATAGAAAACAGTTATTTTAAATTGAATATTTTTTTTAAATAATAAAAATTGCAGCCTTGCTAAACATAAGAGACTTCTTTCAGAAACATAAAAAAATCATACAGACTCAAAAACTATTGACTAGTAGAGCATGTTAATGATGATATTCTGTTTTTTTTCCCCCTCAGTACCTGATGTATGATTGTCCCCAGGTAGTAAAAGCCGTCTATCTCTTTCCTGGCTAACACACGACAGCCGCAAAAAAGCTCAGCACCTCGCATTACCCTTCCAGATACACATGATACTGCACTAAAAGGATTCACAGGGGAACACCTGTAAAGATACACATTTACCACAATATAATTATTTATTGTTTTTCTTTCTTTCAGTCTTTGCAGTTAAAATAGAAAGCATACCAGTATGGTGTAGAACAGACACAGCTTGTGCAGTTGTAGTATGGGGTCTGATAGAAGTCCACTGAATGCCTTGGATCTTCCGAGTATGATGGATTTTGAATCAAGTCATTCGTTGAATGCAACAAACTGAGCTGTTATATTATAAAACATTAAATGGTGAAAAATATCCGATTAACTAATAAAGGCTGGCTAGTATAAGTGGTGGTCAGTCACCATACAAACTTCTTACCTGATCCACAGCGCCAGCTGAGTTGAGAGACATGACATAACAGCTTCCTCTAGTGGTGGAGGTGATGCACTGCAAGAAGTCTGATATGTCAGTGTTCATGGGAGTCTTGTCAGATATGTAAAATGTATGCACAGGGCGTGGCACCAGGGTTGATAATGAACCCAAGCATTGTGTGGGGTTGTCTGGGAGACCGCTGGTCACCAAATGGACAGACTGACAAGCAGGGTCAGAGAATGCTAAGGCCAGTGCTGTGTGGAGGTCTCTGCCAGGACTCGTCTGTAATGTGTGGATCCAACTCAAGGCTTCATAGACTACATCAGGAGTGCAGGGCATCATGTGAGAAGACCATGGTGTTGCCTAGTGAAGGGAAAAAATAAATAAAATAAAAAATAAAAATATTATATATATATATATATATATATATATATATATATATATATATATATATATATATACACAGTACAGTCCAAAAGTTTGGAACCACTAAGATTTTTAATGTTTTTAAAAGAAGTTTCGTCTGCTCACCAAGGCTACATTTATTTAATTAAAAATACAGTAAAAACAGTAATATTGTGAAATATTATTACAATTTAAAATAAATGTTTTCTATTTGAATATATTTCACAAAGTAATTTATTCCTGTGATGGCAAAGCTGAATTTTCAGCATCATTACTCCAGTCTTCAGTGTCACATGATCCTTCAGAAATCATTGTAATATGCTGATCTGCTGCTCAAGAAACATTTAATGTGTACAATTGTACAAAATATTTGTGTACAATATTTTTTTTTTCAGGATTATTTGATGAATAGAAAGTTCAAAAGAACAGTGTTTATCTGAAATCTAATCTTTTGTAACATTATAAATGTCTTTACTGCCACTTTTGATTGATTTAATGCATCCTTGCTGAATAAAAGTATTCATTTCTTTAATTTCTTTTCAAAAAAATAAAAATAAAAATTCTTACTGACCCCAAACTTTTGAACGGTAGTGTATAATGCTACAGAAGCTTTGTATTTCAGATAAATGCTGTTCTTTTGAACTTTCTATTCATCAAGGAATCCTGAAAAAAAAAGTACACAACTGTTTTCAACATTGAAAATAATCATAAATGTTTATTGAGCAGCAAATCAGCATATTAGAATGATTTCTGAAGGATCATGTGACACTGAAGACTGGAGTAACGATGCTGAAAATTCAGCTTGCATCACATGAATAAATTACTTTCTCAAATATATTTAAATAGTACACAGTTATTTGAAATTGTAATAATATTTCACAATATTACTGTTTTTTACTGTATTTTTAATTAAATAAATGTAGCCTTGGTGAGCAGACAAAACTTCTTTTAAAAACATTAAAAATCTTAGTGGTTCCAAACTTTTGGACTGTACTGTATATATATATATATATATATATATATATATATATATCATTAGCCTAGCCTAGCTCTGTGGTGGACTGGCCATCCATCCATGGTGTCCATCCAAGGCAAGCAGTTTGAAAAATGGATGGATGAATAACAGCTTGAGTATTCCTATTTAGTTTAATATACCTTTGAATTTAAAGTCACCATGAAATTAAAATTGACTATTCTTATTTTTGTGAAATATTGCATTATTTTAATTCATTTGCACTTGTAATCTTTAATCAAAATAACATACCCACCCTCTTGCAGCGAAATCTCTTCTCTGATGACGTGTTTAAGGGAAAACCTGTCACTCACATGAGACTGACCAATAGCAAACCACAACAATCCAACCATCCAATCAATTCCTTACGGACAAAATCATGTCCTGCCTTACATTTTTATTTTTTGTTCGAGATGCCATTTCTCTTGGATAAACGTCACAAAAGGGAAAAAATGACAGTCGCTGCCTCTGTTTCATGCCGACTTAAATAAACTCAACCGTTTAAAGGTGCTCTAAGCGATGTCACGCGTTTTTAGGCCAAAACATTTTTTGTCACATACAGCAAACATCTCCTCACTATCCGCTAGCTGCCTGTCCCCTGAACACACTGTAAAAAAACGCGGTCTCTGTAGTCGCCACAAGCTCCAAAAACGGCAATAAAAACAAACTGGTGCAGCCTGGACCACGAATCATAATAAACATGCTCCAGCCAATAACCGACAAGAATGATTTTAAATGCGCGTTCATGACTGTTTCAGGAAGCATGGAGGGGAGGGGGAGGAGGAGGAGGAGGGAGGGTCTAGCTAGCCTCTGTTTTGTTTGACAACACTTCGAACGTCAACAGGTAACAAGTTACTCCACCCAGGATCGCTTAGAGCACCTTTAAGATAAAAATAATGATTAAATTGTATTTAAAGGGATAGTTCCCCCAAAAATGAAAGTTCTGTCATTTACTCACCCTCAAGTTGTTCCAAACCTGTATGTTGATGGGCCTATGGACTTACATAGAATTTTTTTCCCTACTATGAAAGTCAGTGGGGCCCGTCAACTGTTTGGTTACCCATATTCTTCAAAATATCTCCTTTTGTGTTCAGCAGAAGAAAGAAACTTACCTTGTATGAAAAGCTGATAATGTTGAAGAGTGAGTCTCTGAGTGAAGCTTTAGTAATTAAGGTTTGGATGATAAGATTCTTCACTGGTCCCAAAAAGCCATTCATTTCCACAGATGAGTCCAGAATAAAAGTGATATTTCTGCTTTTACCCATGAACAAGGGAAGGACACTTTGGCTGTGAGATACCTGAGATGACATTCTCGCATCGAATAATCTGCAACACAATTGAATTTGCTGTTAGTAGACTTAAAGACCCATCTGACTAGCTTCTGTTAACACAAACAACTCTTTTTCAACTTTTTGTTAGTAAGCAATAGAATTAGAATGAAAATACATATAAAAACAATTCAAAGTTATTCATACCTTTCCCGACTCCAAGAACAGTCTTGCAAACTGTAGCAAGTTTTGTTCTATCCCTAGTAATAATCCATTTGATCTGTGTCCACTGTGTACTGAGGTTGCCATAGTGAGCCAGCCTTAGAATGTCATTACATCCATCTAGTGGTGAGACACATACAAGACACAGGCCAAGAAGTGCCGAGTAACACTGAACAGGATACATACATAAGTTTTTTGCCTTTTGTTTCATAACAAATTTGATTTATATTTTAAAGTGTTACATAAACGGACAGGTGACAGGTACTATCTATACAATATACATGGATGTAAAATGTAAAAACTTAAATATCTTGGAAACAGTAGCCAATCATTTGTTTTAATTGTCATATCTGAATTCAGCACATCAAAATGCATAATAAATAGCACATTTTACGAAACTGCACCAGTTGTAAAGAGAAGGGCTGAAACTGTTAAAGATGTGTATGATGGCTTTGAGAGAAATGCATTTGAGATTGTGCACCAGAAAGAGACACCTGAACCTGATTTCAGAGCTATGACGTCCATCCCAAAGAAAGACTCTCAGTACAAAAATAGATTATGTGCTGTCATCCTCTCTTCCACAGAAGCTGAAATGTGAAGAGGACACAGAGGTGAGAAAAGCTGATGAAAAATACATGATGTTTTGGAAAAAGCACCCAACTTTGACAGACATTAAAAAGTAGAAATGTTGCAAACGTAGAAAAGTAGCCCTTCGAACATCCAAGAGAAAACTCATTCCTTCATTTGCATGTGTCAATCAAAAATAGACTTGATATACATTGTTATGGAATACATACATATTTTTTTATGGTATTAAACTTACACTATTGGTCAAAAGTTTTTTTTTAAGATTTGAAATAAGTATCTTATATGAAAAACAGTAATACTGTGAAAATATTAAACTGATAACAACATTTATAAAATTATAGATAATAATTAAGCACCAAAGCATAGAATGATTTCTGAAGGATCATGTTCAGCTTTGCCATTACAGTGATAAATTACATTTTAAAAGATATTCAAATAGTTTAAAACAGTTATTATAAATTGTAATATTGTATTATTAAATATAAATAATATTACTGTTTATTGTATTTGTCATCAAATAAATGCAGACTTGGTGAGCATAAATGACTTCTGACTTCTGAGCAGCAATAGACTTTTGTCTTCTGTAGTGGACATTATATTTTAGTGATTTTCTCTGACATCATACATGTCAGTTTTAAGTCTGAATGTCCTGTAAAGAGCACATTCAGGGCTTTGCAGAGATACCAAATTTTTAGAGGTTTCGCCATGAAAACAACAACTTCTTGGTTTTTAAATATGACTGAAAATCAAAATGAGCACTCTTATGGAAATATGATAATATTTTGTAATTATCATTTAAATTGGATTCATTTTCAAATTGTTCGTTATAAATCAACATCTCAGGAAAATGTTATGGGGTTTCTAATCAAAACATGACTTTCTGTTACGAAACAGGACATTGATTTCATACATGACCTCTGTAGAGGACTTAAATCATGTTTATCAGGCATTTTAGGAGACACAACAAGTGAATAGGGAATAAAATTATGTATCAATATCCCTATTAATTATTAGATATCATTATGAAAATGTTGCCAATTATTGCTCCCATTATTACAGTTCTTTTTTCATTGCATGTTGCTCCTTAATATGCAATAATACACATTAATATGCAAATTAGATACAGTGTATAGATACATTGTATTGAATGGGAAAATCCATGTATGGCCATTTTACCCACATATTGCATAAAGTAAAATGGTATATCAATTAATTCCATTATATCTTTCTTAACATAGCTGAGAATCATCTTTATACAAAGTTTGGTTAAAAACAATCCTGAAGCCTAAAAATTGATTGGTGCTTAAAAAAAAATTCCATTGTTTTTGCCTATACATGTCATTTCATGCCATTTTATTTTTTAAACAACTTAGTTCTGGTGTCCACCACAGAGGACATAGCATAACATATAGATAAAGTATAATTTTTCAAAAATGCTTTTTTTTGTTTGTTCGGTTCTTACGCTCTAAACAATATAGGCTAATGACCTGAAAAAATACTAAATTAAAAAAACTTTTTTTTTTCTGGGTCTCAGGAGGATATAATATCTTAAGGCATCAAAAATGCATAACAAACTGAAACTAACACAACATAAAAATTAAGCATGGTGTAAGAATGTATGTCATTCTGATACAAAACTTCATTTCAAACAGGGTACTCCACGTTATTCATCAGACAGACAGAAACAGTGACGCCGTTCTACTGCACTGCATTGCCCATGCATCCTCACTTCGGCCATGACATAATGCTATTCAAAATGGCGACCAAGCCTTCTGTGACACACTGTATAAATGTGCTGTTATAAAACCAATAAAACCACTGGTCAAGTTATGGCGTTCAAATAAATGTACACAAAACCCACGGCATCTATCCGCCCAATGAATATCTCATGCCCAGACGCTGCAGTGCTAGATTTGCTTATTCACGCTTGAACAATACACCCAACAGACCCGAATGGCGTCCCTAAGGTGCCCCTGAACATGAATTTCTGGCAACACGAATTCGCATAGACTGGCGTTCAGCCAATGGGAGCGCGTCTGCAGCCTCCTTCAGCCAATCGCATATGCGTATTACCGATCAGTTGGAGGAATTCTACCGTTATTCATGTTCTGGGGTTGTATTTTCTGCATAGCGTTTCCTGCCCTGGTGCATGGTGGTCGAACGAAGGGATTGTTGGAAAATTTTCGGAGGTTAGTATATAAATGTGTTTTTACCCAGTGTGCCTTATTTCCTCAGACGCCGCTTAGCCGGAGAGTGTGTCGGTGGAAGTGTGGTGGAAGTTGAAGTGGGATTCAAAACGAAATAAAATAGTGGAAATGCATCGGAAGCAGTGTTTTATTTATTAAAGGCAGTTGGACGCAGGGTTGTAATCGGTTGCAACATTGTAACGTTCCGATTGTGATTGTTACCGCAGCAACCAACTCAATATGGGCTAACGGTTGTTGTTTTGTTTAAACGCCTTTATACGGGACTAAATAACTTTGCGTTAGTTTGGGACATGGTATAGTTATATAAATCTCAACGGCTATTATATTGTGTAAACATTAGGAAACGGCCAAAGTAAAACGCGAGCATTTTGGTAGCATATTTGCTAACATGTGAGGATGAGTTAGCATGACAGATGTCCTGTCAACTAATAAAACTAAAAACTCGTTAGCAACTCTAGCCGGGTTGTCTTTGCATTCCTGCCGTTTTTCGTAATTTACTAATTTTTGTACTCCTAGTGTTATTATTTGCAAAGTTGTTTCGTAGCTATTTGGCTAAAATGGACATTAGTATTGAAATGCCCGCGTTAGCACATACTTGAATTCGATACACGTGCCGAATCTCAACATTTATTATTATTGCACAATTTTAAATAATATTTTCGCAGAATGCTAAGCAATATTCTACGGCAAGCCGTTTTAACCTAACATTTACTCCATAGCATAACTATTGTCTATTTTGTTATGTTAATAGTACTTTTATAAAATAAATAAATAAATCAAAAATATAATTCTAATCGTGTCAAGTAATATTCCATTGTTACTGGTGGCAAATTACACATTTTTTGCCATTGATTCCTTTGGGGATCTATCTTTGACCTATTCACTTCTGACTAGTGTGTACACTAGTTGTTGCTGGTATCCCAGTACTAATTGAATATGTAATTAGTCTTTTATTCAAGTAACCACTGCTGCAAGTTACATGTTTAATATTGCTTGAAAGAGTTTTAATTGAGCTATAACACATGGCCCACAGTCACTAGTTACTAGTACTTATAATACATTAATATAATGATTAAATAAAGTATATTTAAAATGTAAACAGTACTAGGACAAAAATAGATACTAGGTTTAGGAAATGCATATTAAAATGGTTTCTATAGAATGCGACTTGAGCAACTACACGAACGGTTCTGAACAATATAGTACTGTAGGGGTAATGTTCACTCTGACTTAATTTAAATATGTGTAAATCTTTAAAAAATTAGGTCATACAGAAAGAGTACACAAGCACAAAACCATGATCATAATTAAAACCTATAAAAAAAATATCCTGCAATTTTTGTGAATGTGTGTTTGCAGTTTGTAAACTGAATATTGCTAAAATATTTGTATAATAAATTTAGGGACAAAAAAAGTAGTTCATGCACTGTCTAAATTTTGTAAAATGGCTTCAAAACCCACCATGACAATAAACCATCACAGGCCTTTGATTGCCTCTGAGTGTTAACACAAAATCATTGATGGTTGTTGGTTTGTACAGGCAGATCATGCTCTTAGCCCAGGTGAATCGAGACACCCAGGGCATGGAGTTTCAAAGTGTGGACGGGGACCCGCAGCAGGTCACCCTTTGTCTGACAGAGGCAGTAACGGTTGGAGGTGAGATGGATATGGATAGTATTTCTGCAGTAGTATTATATTTTGTGCATAGTGCAATGTAGATGCATAACAGCCAACTGTTACCACACAGATGACAACATGGAGGGAATGGACACGGTGAGCTTGCAGGCGGTGACTTTAGTGGATGGCTCCACAGCATACATCCAACATAGCCCTAAAGGTACACATAAGGACTACTTTTTGCAATGCATAAGCTAATAATCTGGTTCTTCTGCTTAAAAAAAATTCTAAGACATTTTATTTACTGATTTGAAGATGTTCAGTATTTCATTCAGCTTACAACAAATATTGTGCAAAAATGTTCTTGCTTAGTCTACATTCAAATCTTACAGCATATAATAGTTTCTCTCACAGAAAACAAAATAATGGAAGGACAAGTGATTCAACTGGAGGATGGATCTGCTGCTTATGTCCAGCACCTACCAATGTCTAAAACAGGTATATTTATATGGATTCTTTTTTATTTTTGATAAGACAGACTTTTCTGTATTGTAAAGACCATACATTTGCCTTTATGCTTTCAAATGTATTTCTTAGGTGGAGAAGGATTGAGACTAGAAGATGGGCAAGCTGTGCAACTGGAGGATGGAACGACTGCTTACATTCATGCACCCAAAGGTCTGTCTCTGAAAAACGATCTACTACTGTGTATTGTGATTATGCATGTCACTCTTCAGACATTCTAATTCCAATTCAACGTGTTCAATCGGCAAAGACAAGCTCCAACAGGGGTAACACACTGATCCAACAAAACCCGATGAAGTATCTGTTGCCATCTGTTGGTGTGGTGTGACCTTTACAGACACAAGATTCAGCTTAAATGTTAGATTCATTCTGATGAAATCAAGTGAGCAAATCTCCATGTGTTCACTTATTTTTTTAGAAACCTATGATCAGGGCGGTTTACAGGCTGTTCAGCTGGAGGATGGCACCACTGCATATATTCAGCATATGCCTCAATCCAACACCATCTTGGCCATCCAGGCAGATGGTACTGTAGCAGACTTACAGACAGAGGGCACAATTGATGCTGAGACCATCAGTGTGCTGGAGCAGTACTCTACTAAGGTTAAGATCACTGCCCTGCCACTTATTCTGCATTCTTATTATTTATTCTTTTTATATGGTTTAATTCAACCACTCTAACAGAAACAAACGTGTATTTGAATGCTAAACCAATTTAAACTTGTATATATACTTTTTTGTGTACTGTATGTTATATGCCTTGTTTCTCTTTAATTGTTAATTTAAAGAAAGTGTTTTATGTTTATGTAATATAACCACATACCTAATTTAAAATGTGTGCCTTTTTGTAGATGGAGGCCACAGAATGTAGTACTGGGTTACTTGGTCGAGGAGACTCTGATGGCAGTGTGCATATGCAGGTACTGTCTTTACTGATACTATTTTCTGCATAAAATGAATGCTTTGCATGTTAATGAAGTTGTGACCCACTTTGTGTACTCAGATTGTACTGCAGGGTCAAGACAGTCGGTCACCTAGAGTCCAGCATGTTGGGGAAAAGGCCTTCCGATGTGATCATGAGGGATGTGGAAAACTCTACACTACTGCTCACCATCTGAAGGTGAAATCATGCAAGAGAGAAGATTTCTGTTCAGATGTGCCCTTAGTCTCTGTATTACTTTATTAATTTCTTGACTGTGTGGTTTTCTAAATATTTTTAGGTGCATGAAAGATCGCACACTGGGGATAAACCATACATTTGTGAACATATGGGTTGTGGGAAAAAGTTTGCAACAGGTAAAGTGTTTTTTTTTTTTGTTTTTGTTTTTTTTCCAAAAGCACATTTCTGTTGTTTTCCAATTTTTTTTTGTACATGCAGAATTTTATTTTTCTTTCCGCTGTCTTCAGGGTATGGTCTCAAGAGTCACGTCCGAACACACACTGGAGAGAAACCGTATCACTGTCAGGAACTTAACTGCCTCAAGTCTTTCAAAACCTCTGGAGACTTACAAAAACACACAAGAACACATACAGGTGGTTTTCATATTTACCTGGGTTTCATCTGGCTTATAAAATAACTTTGTCTTAAAAAGATGAATTTAAGTTTTTGGTCTGTTTAAATTTGTTGTTTAAATTGCGCACCTGTTCATTTTCTAGGCGAAAAACCATTTAAATGTCCATTTGAAGGCTGTGGGAGATCTTTCACCACTTCCAACATTCGTAAAGTCCACATCCGTACTCACACAGGCGAGAGGCCGTACTACTGCTCCGAACCTAGCTGTGGAAGAGCCTTTGCAAGTGCCACCAATTACAAAAATCACATGAGGATCCACACAGGTACTTGTGTTGTCCTCTATAACTGCTTAACTCAAAATCTTATAAAGTATCATTATAATGAAACCAGAAACTTCGAGTTTGCAAGCATTTATTTATAATTTCAGACAATAAGTTTAAAAGTGTGTCTCATCTTCAGGTGAGAAGCCTTACGTCTGCACTGTTCCTGGCTGTGACAAGCGTTTCACGGAGTACTCCAGCTTGTACAAGCACCATGTGGTTCATACGCCCTGCAAACCCTACAACTGTAACCACTGCGGAAAGACGTATAAGCAGATTTCTACATTAGCCATGCATAAACGCACAGCACACAATGACACCGAGCCCATAGAAGAGGAACAAGAAGCTTATTTTGAGCCCCCTGCAGGTCTGTTTACTTAAATCTCCAGTCACAAACAATGACTACATTTACATGTGAGCCAATAATATGATTATTCCAATAATCATGATTATTACTTACTTAATCGCAGTAAGATGTGTAAATAATACGAGCAAACCTCTTCACTCCTGTTTTACATGCAATTTTCATTATTCTGATTATTCGCTAAGAATTGTGGTCATTTTTACCACTGTTATTCACACACCCCAATGCACAGCACAAATGCTGAACTCGCATACAGTGGGTATGTTACTGGCCGCTGTTTTAATCTACTTACGTCAAATGTAAAACATCTCTAAGGATGTCTATTGGATCTATTTTTATTGGATTTTTTTCAGTGACACAGTTTTCAACCATCAATATACTGCATTATATTAATGTTGGGCAACATTGCCAATGTGAACATTAATCTGCGCATGACAGCGTCATCCATGTACGTCACAAGCACATGCACACTTAGGTTAGAGTGAATAGATGCGATTAAAATGTCTGTTTATTGCGATTAAAATCTGCATACATCACATATTTTACTACAATTATGGTTACTGCGATAATGTGCTTCACATCAATTTGATTATAAGTATTGTGTTTACATGTTTACAAGTTAAATCACAATAATGCCTAAACTTACTGTAATCACATTATTACACTGCATGTAAATGTAGTCAAAAACCATATAATATTTATTAACTAAAAATCTGAATTTCAAAATTGCACCTTTTTCAGAGGCCATTGATGAACCTGGGTTAATGTACACTCCAACAGTGGTGGAAGATGACTCTGGGTCTGAGCAGATGTCAGGATCAGAGATCATGGGACAACAGCACGTGGCTCTCATATCTCAGGATGGCACACAACAGGTCAGTGAGGATTTACTCTGTCTGCACCAAACGCGACCAGACGTCACACCGCAACAGCTATAAGCTGTCCACAATGGGTGCGACTAAACGACCATTGCAAATCCATTTGTCCTTCATGTCAGAAATAGCGGAGGCACTTGGAGTATGTAAGAAATTGAACGGGGCATCAGTTTACTGGAATAATTTATCTTGTTTTCTCTCACCGCACCACATCCAGTGTAGACAGTAGCATCACTGATTATAATTTTGTCATGTCACGCCACTTGCATCCGGTGTAGACACGGTGTTGTATAAATGTCCAGCAATGCTCTTTTGATCACACACAATATCATCTGGATCTATTTTATTTAACTTTTGCCTCATATTTGAGGGTTTGCAATATGAAATATCAAAAAAATCACAGTGGAAAAGTAAAACACATGTTGGTGTAGTAAAACCTATGTCAGGGTGGTGGATATGCAGTTATCTTCCAGGTAAATACTTATTGTCTTTTCCCTCTCAGGTTCTGTCTCAAGCAGATATGCAGGCTATGGGAGGCACAATTACCATGGTAACGCAAGAAGGAACCACCATAACCATCCCAGCACATGAAGCAATGCTTTCCTCAGGGGGAGCACATTCTGTTACTATGGTGTCTGCAGACGGTACAGAGGGACAGGTAGCTGGTGTTACTAGCTGGTTTCCTACCTAGGGACTCCATTACTTTGCTAAATACACAAATAAATTGAGCTAATTTTGTGAACTGTATTTGCGTTTTAGGTGGCTATTGTGACGCCAGATCTCTCTGCATACCAGACAGAAGAAGGGGAGCTCGTGCAGGATCAGGAACAGCATGTGATTTCCACAAGACCACACCCAGTCACACTGCTGGCTACCTCTAACGGCACACACATAGCTGTGCAGGTATAGAATATATACACACGCCGGCACGCGTTATGGAATTTTACTCTCAAAAACAGAGATACATTAACACACACAGCTAGGAGCGGTCACAAAGCTTAAATCATGTGTTTACTTTGCCTGAGAGTAAATAATAAGAATTGCAGTTAATGCTGTAAACCTTTAAGCCCCTTTTAGGGTGGGAACATGCAATTATTTCCAAAAGACTGTTTGTTGGTAGTTGGTAGTATTTTTTTAGGATGTGTTAAAGATGTAGGTCTCAACTGAATTAGTATTGTAGACTGTTCTGTAGGTCTAACGATTTCAAGCATTTGAAATGAAATGCACTACTCTCTCAGTATGATATAAATCATTTTAAGCTAAGCCATATAAATATATTTGATACAATATCCCCTGGTTTCACAGACAAGCTTGAGCTAGTCCTAAACTAAAATGCAAGTTTGAGCTGTTTTAACTGAAAGTAACTTGCCCTGACATATCTTAAAATATGTCAGTGCCATTGTTTTATCTCAAGATGCACCCCAGTAATGTTGTTTTTTTTTCTAGGGCACATTTATAAAAGCTACTTAGATGCCCTAATTGAACAAAGGCCTAATCCTGGCTTAGTCGAAGCCTTGTCTGTGAAACCAGGCCTATGTTTAAAAATCTTTACACCAAAGCTAGGATCATTTTTTGATGACTTAAGTGCATAAATGTGATTAAAAATACAGATTTTGTGGATACCTGAGAGAAAATTAATGCAAAATGGGTGCAACATAAACTTAAAATTAAAGTGTGCAAAAACAGTCACCAGTTTTATACTCATGCCCCTGGTTTCAAAGACAAGGCTTGAAGCTAGTCCTAGACTAAAATGCATGTTTGAGCTGTTTTAACTGAAAGTAACTTCTACTGACAGATCTTAAAATATGTCAGTGCCATTGTTTTGTCTCAAGATGCACCCCAGTAATGTTTTTTTCTAGGGTATGTTTATAAAATCTACTTAAAAGTCCTAATTGAACTAAGGTCTAATCCTGACTTCGCCTAAGCCCTGTCTATGAAACTGGGCCTTATTAATCTTTTTAAAAATCCTGGCTTCCAAATAATACTATTTAATTAAGCATTGATTTCAGCTCTTGTGTGTAATAATAGTTGAAATCAGTAGCAGATAATGATCTAATAATTATGATTAGTGATTGTATCACTTGCTTTTTTTGCACTAATGGAGAACTAACTGAGCAACCTAGTCCAATCAACCTTGTTGACTGGTTTGCCATTCAGTCCTGATTAATGAGCCCTTATGCCAACAAAGGGGCAATGTGTCATTCTCTAGAAGAGTGACTCTCTGCTTGGTGGGTGGTGCCATTGAGCATTGCAAGATGGACAATTTTTAAATTATTTGTTATACTGCAACTGCAAACATTTAGGTTTATTAAATTGAATTTCTGCTTTTTTCCCCCCTCTCAGCTCAGTGATCAGCCCTCCCTAGAAGAAGCCATCAGAATAGCATCAAGAATACAGCAAGGAGAAACTCCCGGCATGGATGATTAACTCACATTGTATAACAGTGAACTAAACGTCTCAAGGGGTGTGTGTGTGTGTGTGTGTGTGTGTGTGTCTGCGTGTATGTGTGTATGTAAGTCTGGGTATTGAAAAGCATCATAGTTTTTTCTAATGCTGACATCATGAATGCAATATATCAAGATATTTTTGTGTGGATATGTACATAACTGTTTTAAAAGTAGAGTTTTTCTGTATATATTTGATTATGCTATTTTTTGCAAACTGTTAAGAAAAGGCCTACAAATATATTTAAAAAGAATGATTTCATTGTATTGTGTTCTTTGACTTGACTTAGCAAAATGTGCAATTTACAAACTAGAGTCTTTTTAGTTTAAAAATTTTTTATTTAATATTTACCATATATATCCAAGGGACTTTCCAAACATGGCTTCTAATTTCAATACTGTGATTGTGGGTTTTATGAATTGCCCAATACAATACTGGAAAGTCCCATTAATATGGTGTACAAAACATCATTAGTGAAAAGCTTTTTAACAGGCTTTTAGTGAATGCTATTGTTAACTGATAGCCGGTCAATTCCACTGGAGAAGCTCTGCCATCAAAACAAAACCATGTGGCTAATTTACACCACCATAAAAACACTACCAAAATGATTAATCTTATCAAATATAATGCCATGTAATTAATGTAACATTTTCCAGTCTGCCATAATGAACGCAATTTTCACAAAAACATTCATCTGATCATCTCAATGATCAAACGAGACCATTTCGTAGATGAAAGGAGCATTCGCGCCAAATTGAAGTCACAGTCTGTGGACATTTCAGGGGAGGGGCTTACTGACGTACTACTTAAGTCCCTCCTATCTTTTAAACTTTGGAAGTCGGCGCTCATTGGTGTATATCACGTCACATGACCAACGGTCGCGGGAAGACTTTGACCACGCTTGTTAGTGGGAGGAGTAGCTCGCCATTCAAACTAGTTTTGTAAACATTATTGTCTTAAACGATACTATTTTGGATGTCTTGACATGTTTTGAGAAGTTTACCTTTTAGTTCGGCGTTATATATGTCGCGTTATTACTATTAGGAGTTTATTTTTTTCTAGTTCTTTCAAAATCAGTTGGAAGTTTGGGGAGCAGCCATTTTTTCACCCGAAACGTCTCCGTGGACGCTTGTTTTATACGATTTCGACGTCGTTATCCGCTTCTATATGCGTCTAAACTGAACTTGTTTGGACTTGTCACGGAGATATCAGTCAGCGGGAGGAGAAGATATTTTTCGGACAATCTGTAGCAGTTTTCCTCCTGGAACAAGTTTGGAATCACATCGCTGTTTTCGGGACTGTTTATCAGCGCTCCGGTTGTTGAATCGTATGAGCAGTATTAGATATGTTTATCTAAATTACATAATCTCTGCCTGATTTCCCAGCCGTTTGGGCTGGTATTTATACCTTAACACAACTTGGTTGTGTTTTTTTATAAGTTTTATCCTTTTACATAACCTGAACTTTTGTCTGGAAAGATGAGTTTCGGCCCACGGAGGCACGGCAAGTCTCCAAATCTGAAACCCGTTCGCCAGAAGTTGCAGTTTTCGGCAAGTGATGGTGAAGAGGACAGCATCGAGGATGCGAACAACAGCACCGGGGCCGAATCAGGCTTCACGGAGCTGGATTCCCCGTTGTCCGTGCGGCGCAGCAACGATAAGAGGCCGGAGGACCTGGGCAGCAGCAGCCCGCTTAGCCGAACCAGAGACGACGACGAGTCCTGGGATGAGGAGGGATTTGGCTCGCCGTCTCGCGCGAAACAAACTTTTTACATGAAAAGCTCTCCATCGCCAAGGAAAAGTCCCCAGGCTTACGACAGTTCGCCCGAAAGGAGTTACATTCACGATGACATGGAAGGATCCAGCTCCCCTATCCCAGACTGTCCTGATACACCACCCCATAAAACCTTCAGAAAACTCCGTCTCTTCGATACCCCTCATACTCCAAAGGTTTGTACTCACACAGTTAACTTAATAACGAACCAAAACAAAATGTTTTTATATTTTAACATCGGTTCCTCTCAAATGCTGAACGTGAGAGTATATTTGTTGTTTACATTTGTATAATTAATTCTCCTTACGTTTTTGTTTAATATTCAAAAAAAATCAAGTAGTTATGATTTGAAAAAACAGTCCAGCCTTTACCAGGTGGATGAGCTCACCCTAGTGACCCAGATACTGGACCTGCTGTACAAAGTTGCGTAACAGCTTTAGTGAATCAGTCTATTGATACTAGCACATCATTACATCATTTAAAATGCGCAATGTTCAGTTTTTCCCCTGTTTATGTTTTGACCCTGTCTTTTTATTTTACGTTTTCCTGTACTGTTCTTTTGCTTTAGGAGTGTGTTTTAAATGATTTTTAAAATGACTATTAATTATGCATCTACAGAGCTTGTTGTCGAGGGCCAGGACGATGGGATCGACGAACCGGAGAGTCGCCCTGTTTAAGAATGTGGATTCCACGAGCAAAGCCTGTCTGGACGGAAGACGAAACCAGACACCTCTAGTAAACATCAACCCCTTCACCCCGGACTCCATTCTGGTGCAGTCGTCGACACTACAAAGAAACAACAGGAAACGATCACACTGGAATGAGTATGTTGACCACAGTCTTTTCTAACTTTTCCTCGTTTTTTTTAATATTTTTTATATTAGTTAACCTCCAGGAGGTTACTGAAGTAGTTGTAATAGAATGACAGACAACTATGCCGATTCTGGACAGGTGTGGCACAGGTTGCAGAACCGTTCGTTAAATCCGTTTACTAATACTATTACAAGACAAAAAGTTGGCGAGGAACCAGCCCCTCGTGTTCGCTCCATCTACACGCCATGTGCTTAGTCAGGCCTCTCTGCTGCCCCCTAGCGTTTGATGTGAGTCCGTTCTAATGATGTCTTTTCATTCTGTAGCTCATGTGGGGAGGACATGGATGCAAGTGACGCTGAGATAGAGGAGGAGCTGATTCCGCCCTCAAAGGTAAATTTGAATTAATTATAGCTGTGAGTTATTAAAAGTTATGCACTTAAATACTACTTTTTAACCAATGAAGTACTGAAATAAATTTAGACAGAAAAAGAAATGAACTGAAACTTTTAAGTCAAACCTAGGACTTTCCCCCCGGTTTCACAGACAAGGCTTGAGCTAGTCCTAGACTAAAATGCATGTTTGAGCTGTTTTAACTGAAAGAAACTTGTACTGACACATCTTAAAATATGTCAGTGGCATTGTTTTGTCTTAAGATGCACAGCAGTAATGTTTTTTTCTAGGGTATATATATAAAAAATAAAAATGAAAAATATAAAAAATATTTTGGTTCCAAATTTTTATCAATTTTACTGGTAATCCACTTAATGAAGAATTTTTGGATATAATGTCACAGTTTACTTTATTTTGCTATCCTCACTTACATAAATGAACTATAGTATCCTGCACCCACTAGTAAACATAAAAAAATATCAAAAATAATTTTTGGTTTGACTGTATTTCCATGACTGTCTAGTTGGTTAAGTACCACTGTATTTGTTTTCTGTCTAATAAACTGATTTTCTCACAGAGGATCACAATGATGGAGAATAACATGATGTCCAGATATGCATCTGAATTCCATGAGCTGGAGAAGATTGGCTCTGGAGAGTTTGGTTCTGTTTTTAAATGCGTCAAGAGGTTGGACGGGTGTATCTATGCCATCAAACGTTCGAAAAAACCCCTGGCAGGCTCTGTGGATGAGTAAGTGAACACAACATCTTTTATAAATGTGGTTTCTATTACTCTAACTATATTGAATGGAGGTTTTTATTATTTTCTAATTATTCCTGTGAATTCTCTCCCTATAGGCAAAATGCACTTCGTGAGGTATATGCACATGCGGTTCTTGGACAGCACCCCCATGTTGTGAGGTATTATTCTGCTTGGGCAGAAGATGACCACATGCTGATCCAGAATGAGTACTGCAATGGTGGAACCCTGTCTGATGTCATTGCTGAGAATAACAGACGCATGCACTTCCTGTCTGAGATGGAGCTGAAGGATCTGCTGCTGCAAGTCTCTCGTGGACTCAAGTACATTCACTCTACGGCACTTGTTCACATGGATATCAAGCCAAGTATGTATTTGCTTGTTACAGCCTTTAAAATATTATGTTAAATTGCAATTTTATTTTTATGCCTTAATTTGGGGATTTTTTTTTTTTTTTTCAGGCAATATATTCATTTCACGCAAACCTGCTCCAAGTGTAGAGGAATTTGAAGATGAAGAAGATGGGCCCACCACAAGTGTGGTGTACAAAATAGGTAAGATACTCAAATTACATGCCCAGATGATTGTATAATACAGACATGGCTTAATGAAGTGGACAAGATTTTGACAATCTCTTCTGTATCAGGTGATCTAGGTCATGTTACGACGGTTACCAATCCACAAGTTGAAGAAGGTGACAGCAGATACCTGGCAAATGAAGTTCTTCAGGAGGTAAACACTTGTTTTCATTCTGGATTTAAGAAATTGCTGGCAGGTCACAATCTTCCATGAAATATATCATGTACTAATTTAGCTGTTCTTGCCCACAGGACTACAGTAACCTGAAAAAGGCAGACATATTTGCCCTTGCTCTGACTGTAGTCAGTGCCTCTGGAGCAGAGCCCCTTCCCACCAATGGAGAAAAGTGGCACAAAATCCGACAGGGCATTCTGCCCCATATCCCACAAGTGCTTTCTCAGGAATTTTTAAGCTTGTTGAAGGTGAGGTTTCTTCTATAAAGTAGTCCTAAATATAAGTAATTCACTTTAGTGCTTTCTATTTCTGCCAGAACTGTTGAATGGGCTCTTGAATGTTAGATTAAAATGCATATATCCTCCTGACAGCTTATGATCCATCCCGACCAAACACGGCGACCCTCAACCTCTGACCTTGTCAGGCATCCCGTTCTTCTGACTGCTTCCAGAATGAGTGCTGACCAGCTGCGTGTAGAGCTCAACGCTGAGAAATTCAAGAACGCTCTTCTGCAGAAGTATGTGATATATTCTTTCATTTACAAAGGCAAATTCTAGGTCTTTTAGTTGTTATAAACATGCTAAATGCTAATGGTGGAAACTCTACTTCTTTGGATTTAATTAACTCTGGTTTTTGTTTCTCAGGGAGCTAAAGAAAGCTCAGATGGCAAAGGCTGCAGCAGAAGAGAGGGTTCTGTCCACAGACCGCGTTCTCACACGTTCCACAGTCCAGTCCAGCTCCAGAGCTTCTCGACTCATCGGGAAGAAGATGAACCGCTCTGTTAGCCTCACCATTTACTGAACTGAACTCCAGACAAATGAGATGACCAATCCTGTGTAGGAACTACAGTGGTGCTTATGAAAGATTGTGCACACAGACAGTTTTGTCTGTAGCCAGAAGGATGACACAGACTGTCATGTGACTTATAGTGCTTATACTGTTTGACACAAGTACCATGGCCTTTACTGAAGCTTGGGTCCTTCTGCCTTGTTTTGGCAATAGCCTCTGAGTACGTAATGCAGATCTGCCTTACCAATTAGGTTTGCCTTTTAAAAATCTCTGACAGAATTGCCTTATGATGGACACATTTTTAGTATAGATCTGTCTTCCTAATCCTTGCTTTAAGTTCCATAGGTAAGAGTCAAAATGGTCTCCCTGCACTTGCTTTCTCAAAGGTGCAGTGTTGCTCTTTACCAAATTGGAGGTGTGTGCCCCTATTGAGCCCTGATATGTGAATGTACCAGATCGAAGATTTGTGCACCTTACTGCCTGTGAAAAATGCCTGTTGGGCCACAGAACTTGGGGATTGAGTTAGATTGCCATTAAAATGAGCACTTTGGAGGCAATGGTGAGCTTGTCACAGAAAGCCTGCTGCTATTCATGTTCGTCTGTATCCAGTTAGGGTTGGAAGATTTTTTTTTTTTTTTTTTTAAATACCTTTTAAATCATTTTATCCATTCTAACAAGCAATATTTCATAATATCATCATCATCATCATAAAAGTGTTTGTGCTCCAGTAACTTTCTTGCAGATTACATCCACTGATTTTTTTTTTTTTTTTTTTTTGCTTTTTTTTTTTGCTTTGTTCAATCTTGTCAAATCTTGAAATAACCATGTGACAAATGCATGCTTAAAACTGGAAACAAATGATTTAAGTGTACATATGCCATTCAAATCTCCAACCCTATTTTTGTAGCATTAAAACAATCTTTGTCCAGTTCATCTTATGTCCTTAGTTGATAATGTATAGTTTTGACTTGTGCTCCATAAACTACATTGATAGGGTACTGTTTAGATTCTTTGGCTTTGTTAATCCTCAACTTCATTTTGTCTGTAAATATGTTCATTTTAATAAACTGTTTTCACCTAAATGCACCTAGTTTGTTTTATTTGAACTTTAACAGTTAGCTTGCATTTGAAATGATATTTGAAATTAAATCTACATTAAGGTGAAAAATGCATTAATTTTCTGAGTGTACCATTACATTAATGTTTCTATGGTTACCCTCCGGTGAACGCAAATTCCTTTGAGTCTAACGCATTTTGCGGGTACTAAAATGTTTGGAAACGTCGTCGAAACATATGTTAAAAAAAAAAAAAAGTGAGGTTCATAATTCTCACCCTGGCAAATGCCTATTGATGTCACACATTCCTTCCACGTCCTTCAACAGCACGCGCTCATCGCTGAGTGGTGCTCGAACTGCGAGTTCTGTGGTTCTAGTTCTAAGGTCATGTGACCGCTCTATTGTAAAACCTCATGAGAAAACAGTTCACATCAAGAGCGACGCCACACAGTAGTCGGGAGACACTACCTCTGAAAATGGGACTAAGGGACGAACTCCTCAAGGCAATATGGCATGCATTCACAGCCCTGGATGTGGATAAAAGTGGGAAAGTGTCTAAGTCACAGTTGAAGGTTTGTTTTTGCCGTTGAATTAACTGTCTTGTTCTTTTAAGATTGGGCACTGGAGTGTAAACGTTGTTTCAGTGGCTCAGTGCAGGAAATTCTCAGAGTTTAAGGACGCGTGAATCATAGTAGCCGCACTGACTGTAAATGTAACAATGTTTCATGTGACGATTAGAATTTCAAACTCTAATTTGTTTCACAACTTTATGAAGTACTCTTGGACAGAGAGTGCTGCTTCTAGTATCTGAACTTATTGTTGTGCGTTACGGATGAGGTATTTGATAATATATAACTGCAGCCTGGCTATTTACACACTTTTAGTTATTTTCTAATCGTTCCCAAACCATTGAATTTGTTACAGACCTCTAAAAATGTATCCATATTTAAATACTTTCAGATGAAATGGAAGAGTTATGCAAATTATTTAAGGTAATTATATCAATATTTTGTCTAACATATGAATGACAAAAAATATATACAGGTTTTCCCCAAAAATACTACAATGAAAAAAATCAATACTTCCTAAGTGTTTAAGCACTGATTTAGATAACAATTATTGAATATGAATATCCATTATTGAGTTAGAATTGGATGTTTTGGTGTTAATCTCAGTGTTTCCTTGCAGGTGCTCTCCCATAACCTCTGCACAGTGATGAAGATCCCTCATGATCCTGTAGCTCTGGAGGAACACTTTAGAGATGATGATGAAGGTCCGGTTTCCAATCAGGGATACATGCCCTACCTGAATAGGTTCATTCTGGACAAGGTGAGCGCTTTTTTCATTGTCCAAAGTTTTGAGGATTGTGGGCCATCGCTGAGTGGAAAAATGACCTTGAGACAAACATGTCTGGATTTCTCCACATGTGGACCTTTTTAGATCTTAGTTTTTCTCTAGATAAAATGTATCTAGACTGTACTGATAAATGTTTTTGAGTGCCATTCTTATTACAACCAGCATGCAGTTTTACATGCTAAATTCTTTTATGGATGTTCATTTTCTTATGTGAAAGTTTTTCATGGTATGTGGTACTCTTTCATGATTTCATGGTACACTTACCTCAATTTGACTAAAACAACTAGTGCATTTAGATCTCTTTAAAGTAAATGTTAGATAAAGTAATGAAAGGCTTCCATGCATGAGAATTTGTTTCGTTTTGCAAGAGAAATGATGTTGAAAGTAACATGGAAGAATTGCTTTCTTTGTAATTTCTCATTTTCTTGTGCAAAAAGGAAACAGAAGGAGGGAAGAGATTTCACAATATACCACAAAGCAGTTAAATTCTGGTGTTTAGGAAAAAATGTGTTGTTAAAAGGTATCATAAGCAACATTGAATTTTAATGGCTAAAATTCCTATAGTGGAAAGGCAAATTATATGCTTTGGCTATTTTATGTTTGTCTGCGGTCTCATGTTTAACACACTTTGGGGCATTTACATGACTAGCCACATATTGTCAGCTTTCTCTGGTCACAATTTTGCCTCTGATTGTATAGTTGTATGACTGACCAAATACTTACTCCACCCTGCTGCAAAGAGACCCGCCTTTCCCCTTTCTCTGCATTCAATTTTGATTTTGAGCCAAGTAATTTAACTTGCGGTCAGTGGGAGAAAACAAGTTACAGTGCTTAGTTTTACACTCATACATTCACATACAAACACACACAGTCATCGCATTCTGTCTGAGACAGTACACAACAGCTTAGTCACAGTCATACATCTTAATTCTCATTGCAATACTATGTATGATTGTGTCATTTTGGGGGAAATTATTCCCCACATCTTTCTTACCCTTTCAGCTCTTTTGATTCCAGAAATGCATTGTCTGTAAAATGCTCTGATGTCAAATGAGGAACAAAAGAGCGCATACTTCACAAACACAAGACCAAAATAGAGTGACGCTATATCAAAATGTGCTAGTGCTGTGTGACCCACTTCTTCTGAAATGTAGTGTGGTTATGCTCTGGTATAACATGCTGTGGCCACAATATGATCAGAGTTCAAAATGCATTTGTTTCTCAGCTATGTTTAACTTGAGATGATAGTTTTTAGTAATATTAATTATTAAAAATGAATACTTTTATTCAGCAATAATAATTTTAATTGATTTAAAAAAGTGACAGGCAAAATTGTTACAAAAATTTATTTTGAACTTTCTTATTCATCAAAGAATCCTTAAAAAAAAAAAAATATGTTTACACAAAAAATATTAAGCAGAACAACTGTTTTCAGCAATGAAAATAATAGGAAATGTTTCTTGACCAGCAAATCTTCATATTAGAGTAATTACTGAAGGATCATGTGACACTGAAGACTGGATGAATGGCTGCTGAAAATTCAACTTTGCCATCAATAAATTATTTTTTAAATATTAAAATAGACTGCAGACATTTTAAATCATATTTTACAACATTACTTTTTTACTGTATTTATAATTAAATAAATGCCGCCTTAGAGACTTAAAAACATTCAGACAAAAGCATTAAAAAAAGTAATGGCTGCTGAAAGTTCAGCTTTTGCCATCACAGGAATAAATCAAATTTTAAATATTAAAATAGACCACAGTCATTTTAAATTATAAATTTAAAAACTTTCAGACAAAAACATTAAAAAGACTTATCAACCCCAAACGTCTGAACAGTATTGTACATAATTTAATATGTGTGTCATAGTGACGTATTCTAGAGTTTACTTCTTAATGGTTAATCGCAGCATTCTTCAGTTAAGTATGTTTAAAAAATGACCACTAAAGTGTATAATTGACCATTGTCCCAGGCAGTTGATTTTCTACATGTGCTAGTTTAATGTATTTTATATTACTTATATTACTTTCACCTCACATAATAAAATACTTTGAAGTAAAATGAATACTTTATGTCCATTCCAGTTTTTAAAGTTGTTGACACTAGCTGTTGAAGTTAGTTGACACTGTTATGTGATCATCTAGCTCACAATATTCAGGTATTTACTGATTGCTTTGACTAGCTGTCAGAATCCATGCAGTCTTGCTCATCCCAAACACTTCATACCATAAAACTTAAGACTTTCTCGCCCTCGCAACCCCACACAGTCAGAGAAACCATAAAGCAGTTATTCACAGGCGTGATAAAGTCTATTTATGAATGTGATGGAGCCCAAGCTCCACTGAATACAAATGAACAGCTTCATCTGGAGAAGAACAGAGGCTCCACTGGCCACTCAGGTCTCCACAAGGCCCCTATTGTGAGGCTCCCGGAGAAAGCAGGGGCGCGATGGGAGGTGCGTCTGTAAGCGAGGGATAAAATCTGGCACATATACTAGTAAAGAGGAGCTGCCATTTCAAAACAAACAGACTTACACCACTGCAACTGAGACGGCGTTTGAGTTGGTGGATTACAGTGACACACTGTTTAATGGGAGTTGTCTGGTCTCTTTTGTTGCAAACATTACTCCACCAGGACTATAAATAGTGTAGTGCTATAATAGGTCAGCAGTTTAGCTTCTTCCTGTGGTTTGGTTTTAATGTGCGAGTTCATAATTAGATCTTAATTAAAAAAAAATTATAGGAAGTTCAGCATTTCTCTGTGAACTTGTAGTCTAAATTTGTGTAATTTGCATATTTTCTGTTTTTATTTTTTTGGTTTTATTTTTTCTTTAATCCATTAGGGATTGAAATGTGATTTTGTTTTTTCCCTTTTGGAGCTAAAAGGATAATCAATTTACACAAAAAATTTAAAAAACGAACATGCAACATTTGCTAATAACAGCTGTTAAAATGTTGCAGATGTTTGTTGAGCTGTTATTGTGCTGCTGAGCTAGGGTGCGTTTCCCAAAGCCAGCTATGGTTGCAAGTTCCATCATTACCAATAGAGTTCAATGGAATTTGCAACTAAAGTTGGCTAATGATGCTTTTGGGAAACGCACCCCTGGTTATTTCTTTTTAATTATTAGTATTTTATCTTGTTTCTTATTCTTTGTCAATAATGTATAGAGAGAGGCCTTATAAATGTGTTGTAGGTTTATTTTGAATAATGACTATGTTCCAGAGTAGACTAACTTTCATTAGTTTTCATCAGACTTATTGTGTTCAACACAAATTTAGTACTTTATAATTACAAATTTTGCCCTATCATTTAAAGGCATAACTAAATTTGTAGGATTGTCAATGATTGACAACGATGAACTAAAAACTAAAAATGTTTTCCTTTGCGTTTTCCACGTACAGACCGTTCACATGGATCTGCGAAAATGACTAAAAATGCTGTATTATGCATGCCAGGCCAGTAGTTGGCGATGTCACTTTGTAAAGAAAAACTAAGTGCCTATACACTATATTGCCAAAAGTATTGGGACACCCCTCCAAATCACTGAATTCCAATCACTTCCATGGCCACAGGTGTATAAAATCAAGCACCTAGGCATGCAGACTGCTTCTACAAACATTTTTGAAAGAATGGGTTGCTCTCAGGAGCTCAGTGAATTTAAGCGTAGTACCGTGATAGGTTGCCACCTGTGCAATAAGTCCATTTGTGAAATTTCCTCACTACTAAAATTTATTCCACGGTCAACTGTTAGTGGTATTAATAACAAAGTGGAAGCAATTGGGAACAACAGCAACTCAGCCACGGAGTGGCAGGCCACATAAAATCACAGAGCGGGGTCAGCGCATGCTGAGGCGCACAGTGCGCAGAAGTCGTCAACTTTCTGCAGAGTCAATAGCTACAGACCTCCAAACTTCGTGTGCCTTTAAGATTAGCTCAAGAACAGTGCGTAGAGAGCTTCATGGAATGGGTTTCCATGGCAGAGGAGCTGCATCCAAGCCTTACATCACCAAGCGTCAGATGCAGTGGTGTAAAGCACTGGACGCTTCTCTATCTGGCAATCCGATGGACGAGTCTGGGTTTGGCGGTTGCCAGGAGAACAGCACATGCCTCAGTGTAAAGTTTGGTGGAGGGGGGATTATGGTGTGGGGTTGTTTTTCAGGGGTTGGGCTTGGCCCCTTAGTTCCAGTGAAAGGAACTCTTAATGCTTCAGCATACCAAGACATTTTGGACAATTTCGTGCTCCCAACTTTGTGGGAACAGTTTGGGGATGGCCCCTACCTGTTCCCACATGACTGCTCACCAGTGCACAAAGCAAGGTCCATAAAGACATGGATGAGCGAGTTTGGTGTGGAGGAACTTGACTGGCCTGCACAGAGTCCTGAGCTCAACCCGATAGAACACCTTTGGGATGAATTAGAGCGGAGACTGCGAGCCAGGCCTTCTCGCCAACATCACTGCCTGACCTCACAAATGCGTTTCTAGAAGAATTGTCAAAAATTCCCATAAACACACTCCTAAACCTTGTGGAAAGCCTTCCCAGAAGAGTTGAAGCTGTAATAGCTGCAAAGGGTGGGCCAACTCCATATTAAACTCTACAGATTAAGAATGGGATGTCATTAAAGTTCATGTGCACGTAAAGGCAGATGTCCCAAAACTTTTGGCAATATAGTGTAGACTGAACAAGTTATACGGAAGCACATGACGTCACCGTTTTCACAAATTCCTGTTTTTATAGTTTACACATCACGGAGACAATAGTGGTGGTGCAGGTATGACGTCAGAACATGGAAGCCTAATTGGCAGCTGGTTCCTTCTGGATTTTCCAATGGGGTTTTATAATGGGGTTTTTTAATTTATGTGTGAAGTAAAGCCTGTAGTAAACATAACTTGACTATACTTTGACATTTTGTTGTACAACATAAATAACAACACACCTAACACACACCCATAGCGAAAACACAATTTTTGAAGCAGTTTTGTTCATTTTTTGAAAAGTGTGTGCAGTGTACGTTGGTAGAACAAAACGTCAAAGTATAGTCAAGTTATGTTTACCACAGGCTTTATTTTACTCAGAAATTGAAAAACTTCATTATAAAACCTTTATAGGAAAATTTCAAAGGGAACCAGTGGCAAATTAGACTTCCGGGTTCTGACATCATACCTGCACTACTTTATAATGGTATAATTTTCAAACAGTTTGAAACTCGTTTTTCAAAAGTTTGCATTTTCAGGCCCCCAAAACGTTGTTGTTGTGTAAATGAATGGCCAAAACGCATAAAATTTTTAGTTTTTTTGTCGTGTAAACGGCCCCAAAGCTTGCTTTGCTAAAATGTTTTGCAGTTTTCCCAACAGAATATTCAGCACTAGTCAGATGGGCACTGGTTGCAAAACTGTGCCCAGAATGCTCGAAAAGTATCCATGGGAACTCTAGTTAAGTACTGAGGGAAAAACATGTCTTATTTGCAGTGTTGTGTGTGCCTTGAATAGGTTTCAGGACTTCTTTGCGCTTGTAAACCAGATTCAGGACATTTTGTTCATTCTGATCTGTACATCAAATCTACTTAGAGTTGAACCTATCTAACACTTTATTTCATTCTGTTGTTTTTGGCATATGTCCATTACTTTTGCATTTCTCAGTTCCATAAGATCTCATGAGGACATTTCTTTTTTTCCTGCAGGTCCAGGACAACTTTGACCGAATAGATTTTAACAGGATGTGCTGGACTCTGTGTGCCAGAAAAAACCTAAACAGAAACCACCTTCTTATCTCAGATGATGATGCATTTAAGATTTGGTGCATTTTCAACTTCCTGTCTGAGGATAAATATCCACTTGGTCATGGTCTTCAGAGGAGGTGAGAAGGATAAATTTTTTTGCTAAATTCTGAAAGAAAATAATACAAGAAGGAACCTGACAGCCTGGTAGAATCATTTGCAAAGTCATGCAAACTTACATGCAAGATGAAAAAGGTGCTGCTACATCTCCATGTGATTTCTATTCAGTAAATGTAGATGCAGAAATCTGCATACTGAAAATAGACATACATGTACCGAAAAATTTTTTTGTCTAAAAACAGGGTTTCTACACCTTTTAAGCAATTATTTTTATGACTTTTCGAGTCATTTGTGATTAAGAAAGATTTTTATAAATAATTATTTAATTCCACACAAAATATTTTGGAACTTAACAACAAATTTCTGTTTAAAAAATGTTTTATTAACACCTTTCCAGGCCTGCAAATAAAAATTCCTCAATATTTCCATATGATTTTGGAAACCATGTAAGAAAGAGAACAGCCTTTTTCAAACCTTTTTTCATGATTAAGAGAGTAGTTCCTATTTCTAATCACGCATGATATTTTATTGTTAAAAAAATTCTCTGGTACTTCTGTTCTGTTTTACAGAACTTCTGTTAGGTTCTCTCATTCCAGTTGTGATCACACTGTAACAAGGAAGTTGCCAGCTTGATGTTTTATGTCACTGTGATATCTATTATTTTATCACACTATGATATCTGTGATTATCTTAATAGAGAGGGAACTGTATCAGTATCATTATACTTTTCTTAGTGGTATCAATCTTAGTGATAATGATACATATCGATTACTGAATGTGCCAAAGAAAACTCAGAAAAATCACATTCATAATTAGCAGAACATCTATGTTGTTGCACATGCAAAAAACTAAAAAATGTGCATTTGTTTTAGGCCCATGATAATACCTACCCATTTCCACATAAAGTATCATAAATGATTGATATAATTATGTGTTTGTTCTCTCCCTCAGATAGAGTACTTCCTTCGTAAGCTAACAGAAGCCATGGGTGGTAGCTGGATCGAAGAAAAATTTGAAGAGTACAAGATGCAGCTGAGCAGCAAGCACCAGTGTCTGATTGTGTGGGAGCTGATCGAGTTGGTGGGTATGGGTCACTTCAGTAAGGGCATGGACCGCCAGACCCTCTCCATGGGCATTAATGAAGTGTTCCAGGAACTTATTCTGGATGTGCTCAAACAGGTAAGAGGAGTATGGCTTCGGTATAATATAGAGTACCTCAGAGATGACGTGTTTTTGTAGGCCAACCCGGAAGTTAGCGGCGCACGGGTTCCCTCGATCGAAAGCCTATGCATTTTTCCCATAGACATTTGGAAAATCGCAAAAAATAAGCTCTGTGTTTAACAATGGATATCAAGATAATCTTTACAAGTTAACACAACATTTATACATTTTGAAGCCTAAATGAAGTCGTCAGATAAAAAAAGCTAACAGCAGGCTATAAACGGATTACAGCACACCATGGTCGCGGATCAACGTCACCACCACCAAGCTTCCTCAAACTTTATTTAACTTTATTTCAAAACATGTTCGCTGATTATGATCTGCGCTGTGTATGAATACTTATCCACTTTTTTTATGAGAAATGCTGTCCAAATGTCCTGTTTGTCATGATGACGTCAGAAGTCCCCGGCAAAGGAAGTAGTCCCTTTTAGCAACTTGTTAGCAACCGCCGTTTTTAAGACACAATAAAGGTTTAAAAAAAATCACAAGCGGGTTATAACTGGTGTGTTTTATGTCATAGATCAAAATGTGAAAATTTTTAGAGGCTTTGTTAACCACAGACCTTATTTCAGGCGATTTAGCAAAAACCCATTCAAAAAACCCATAGACTTTAGGGCGATGGAATTGGAAGTCCTAAAATGATAACTCGCTTCTGGGTTTTGCATACAAAGACACATCATCTCTGAGGTTCCCTATTGAATACAGTATACACACACATACAGGGTCCAAAATGTATCTTTTGCCATGCCTTCCAATGGCGTTAGAAATGAAAAAAACCACTGGCCATAAATATTTCTAATCGGCTATCAAACTATGTTTGTACCTATGAAAATGGTATTACTTAGCTTTTGACAAAAATGTTATGTCACCTGCATCATATGAGATGAGCCAGGGAACTGGCACCTGTCACAAACATTTTATTTTCTCATAGAATATTCCGCACAAGTGTTGCCACATGAAGTTATGAAGAAAAACATTTTAAAGGTGCCCTAGAATTAAAAATTGAATTTATATTGGCATAGTTGAATAACAAGAGTTCAGTACATGGAAAAGACATACAGTGAGTTTCAACCTCCATTGTTTCCTCCTTCTTATATAAATCTCATTTGTTTAAAAGACCTCCGGAAAACAGGCGAATCTCAACATAACACTGACTGTTACATAACAGTCGGGATCATTAATATGTACGCCCCCAATATTTGCATATGCCAGCCCATGATTGAGGCATTACACAAGGGCAGAACGTCTGGATGTGCACTGCTGAATAATCAGACTAGGTAAGCAAGCAAGGAAAACAGCGAAAAATGGCAGATGGAGCAATAATAACTGACATGATCCATGATAACATGATATTTTTAGTGATATTTGTGAATTGTCTTTCTAAATGTTTCGTTAGCATGTTGCTAATGTACTGTTAAATGTGGTTAAAGTTACCATCGTTTATTACTGTATTCACGGAGACAAGAGCCGTCGCTTATTTTCATTTTTAAACACTTCCAGTCTGTATAATTCATAAACACAACTTCATTCTTTATAAATCTCTCCAGCAGTGTATAATGTTAGCCGTTAGCCACAGAGCATAGCCTCAAACTCATTCAATATCAAATGTAAACACCCAAATAAATACAATACTCACATAATCCGACGCATGCATTCAGTATGCATGACGAACACTTTGTAAAGATCCATTTTGAGGGTTATATTAGCTGTGTAAACTTTATGCTGTGATAGAGTCGAGAGCTCGGGAGGGGGCGGAGAGCGTGAGCAATTAAAGGGGCTGCAACCTGAAATCGTCTCATTTCTAATTATGCCCCAAAATAGGCAGTTATTAATAAATAATAAATTAATTTTAAAAAATCTATGGGGTATTTTGAGCTGAAACTTCACAGACACATTCAGGGGACACCTTGGACTTATATTACATCTTTTAAAAAAAAAGTTCTAGGGCACCTTTAAATAAAATTTTCACTGAGGTAAAAATTGTTAGGAGACAAGCTTCTTTAGTGAATGGTTGTTTTGCATCATGCCATCATGTATTATATATTTTGATTTGATATATATCATGTCACCTTTCCTAATAAACTTACTAGTCAATTTGGCAAGGGTTAATTTTGGACCATAAATACATTGTTATTAAATTTATAGACAGTTGTGCTCATACCCTTTGCAGGATCTGTTTGATTTAAAGATTAAAAACAGTAATGTTGTGAAATATTATTACCTGTGATAGCAAAGCTGAAATTTCAGCAGCCATTACTCCAGTCGTTAGCATCACATGATCTGCTGATTTGGTGCTAAAGAAGCATTTCTTATTATCATCACTGTTGAAAACAGTTGTGCTGCTTTATATTTTTGTCGAAACCGTGATATATTTTTTCCAGGAATATAAAGTTCAGAATAATTTATTACAATTTTTTTTTTTACTGTCACTTCTGATCAATTTAATGCATAATTTTGACTATATTTTTTAAATAAAGTCAACATCTTGCTCAGAAAGTAAACTATGAGCAGTATGCGAATTTGCTGTGCAAAAATGTACAGTTCTGCTCATAAAGTCATTTTGAATGAATATGGAAAATCCGGTTTGATTTAATCAGTGTTTCACTGTGTCAGTTGTAGCCAAACCTGTTACAATTCAGTTTCCTCATGCTTAAGAAAGTAGGTCATACCTGTATGTTAATTTCTTGACAGTACCCATGCAATATGAGTGTTAATTATGACCATTAGTAGACTGACTTCTATTAGCCTTGATATCAGCTGCATGTGTTTTGATATCTGTATATTTAGTAGATCTAGGAAAATGTGAACAAAGCACACTTGCATCAGTGTTGTTTTCTGCTTTGACTGTGAATGAGAGAGAGAGAGAGAGATTGGTGCCAAGGCCAGCTGTGCAGCCACAGCCAGGAACAGATACAGATTAACTAAGTCATAGGAAACTGCTGCTTAAACAGGATGCATGGCGTGAAATGCGCATTTAGTGTTAAAGACGCCTTAGAAAAAAACGAGCATGTGAGTCAGCATGGAGGATCCAGACTTTTTGGTCCATTTAGTACTTGTAGCAGTGATACAGAATGACTCATAGATAATTTGAGGAGCAGGACTCACTGTTGTTTCCACTTGTTGGCTCCACCAGAAGGGGACTGTCAATGTGACCTGTTCCTTTGACTTCTTACAGGGTTACATGATGAAAAAGGGCCACAAAAGGAAGAACTGGACCGAGCGGTGGTTCCTGTTGAAGCCCAGCGTAATTTCATATTATGCCAGTGAAGATCTTACAGAGAAGAAAGGAGACATACTACTAGATGGAAACTGTTGTGTTGAGGCAAGAATGATTTTCCACACTGATTTATTGTTAACATGATTTCAGTTTACTTTTAGTAACGCTTAATGTGTCTGCAATTCTTACGGTGACATCATTCTCATGAACGCATTTCCTTTTCCTCTTCTTGTGATGACCTCATGCATTCCTCTGCAGTCCTTACCCGATAAGGAGGGCAAAAAGTGCCTTTTCTACGTTAAGTGCTCTGACAAAAGCTTTGAAATCAGTGCCTCCGATAAGAAGAAAAAACAAGAGTGGATTCAAGGTGAGATATGAGATATTTATACACAATGAATTTACGTTTATTCACTTTGATTGAATTTGTTTTGATTTAAATGCGTATGAATAATGGTTTAGAAATATAAGTTATGCCAGCCTATGAATTTTCTATACAAAATTAAATTTTGTTTAAAAATAATTTTGATATTAAGAAGATTGGGCTGGAAGGAAAACAGGAAACAAGAGTCCAGCACACATTCAGTGATTCAATCCCAGGATGCACCTCATGTAGTTGGATCAGAGAATGTCTAGAGTGTGCAGAACTGTGATCTAATCAAATGGCAACTTTAAAGAAGCTCAAATATAACACATTTTAAGTCACTACATTAGTAAAATAACATTTCTCTGGTTTTATGGTTTATCTGTATATCTGTGATGGCAAAGCTGAATTTTCAGCATCATTACTCCAGTCTTCAGTGTCATATGATCCTTCAGAAATCAATCTGATATGCTGATTTGCTGCTCAAGAAACATTTGTTATCATTATCAATGTTGAAAACAGTTGTGCTGCTTAATATTTTTGTGGAAACATACTTTTTCAGGATTCTTTGAATAGAAAGTTTAAAAGAACAGCATTTATTTGAAACAGAAATCTTTTATAACAGTAAAAAAATTGTTACTGTCACTTTTGAGCAATTTTATGCATCCTTGTGGTAGTGTAGTGGTACTTTACTATTATTCTAAAATGTGGTAAATACTCTAATAAAGAATGCCCAGGTGAAAAAAAAGTACATTGCTATAATATACTTAAAGTGCTCTATTTTCATGCACTAATTTTGTACTTAATATACTAAAAATTCTTCTTTAATACTTGTGTGTAATAAATGTGCTTTTAATATACTATCTCTGTATTTAAAAATATATATTTAGTTACCACTTGTAGTACACTATGGGTTCAAATGTACTATAAGTGGTATCTAAATACATTTTTTAAATACAGAGGTAGTATATTAAAAGCAAATTTAAGTTCATATTTCATGCTGTCTCAAAATAGCACAGTTGAGTACACTTAGATGTTCTTAAGATGATCTGAAGAATTTTCAGTATATTAAGTACAAAATTAGTGCACGAAAATAGAGCACTTTAAGTATATTATAGAGGTGTACTTTTTTGGTCTGTGAAAGTTTATTAGAATGCATACTGTTTATATTCTTCTTTATTGCTATTCACCATTATCAGGTTAGAATATTATTATTACATTTTACTGAGAGTTATCTTGTATATAATATAGTACAGAAGAATATATATAGAAGTATATAATTTCTGTGCTTTGTGCCCACTCAGCTATTCAGACTTGTATCACACTCCTGAAGGTCGGACGTCCGGCTCCACACCATGAGGCACGGCAGAAACGACGAGAGTTACGGCAGAAACAACAGGCTGAGCAGGAAGAACTGGAGCTGAGGATGAGTGAGCTGCAAACGGCCAATGAGAACAAACAGAGAGAGCTGGAGGCCATGAGGAAGGTCTGCAATGTTCTATAACAACAGCTGTTGAGCTTCCTAGCAACTCGCACAAACAAATGTCTCTCTCAGCCCTTTTACTGGAAATCGCATGTTTTGTTCATTCTACATTTTAAATTTAATTTATATTTGATTTTGTTACTCTGTGAAAAAAAACAAAAAACAAAACGACAATCCTCGCAAGACTTCACCGTGTCTGGAAAATTTGACTACAACTATGGGGCTTGTAGAAAGACCTGTATTTAGTCATACATATGGAATGGCAACACAGCATTTTGCATTTTTGAAATGAAAAGATAAAGTGCTGTAGGTGTCGTGAACAAAACTACAAACTTACCCCCTGCACTGCAGTTTAATGTGTCAAACAGGAACTTTGTCTGTTGCCACACGGACCATTCATGAAACAATGTTTCCCTAGGAACTCAAGGTGGCTCTTTGTAATCTCTCTCTCTCTGCTATTCATGAATTTTGATTTCACTGAAACCCTCTTCTTTGATTTCAAGTATTTCAAGTAGCACCTTCCCTATTTACGCCCTCCACAGAAACTTTCAGCAGAAGTCGTTTCATCCTAAACAGCCTGTACTGAAAGCTGAAATCAGATTAGCTTGAGTGTGTAGTTTCACACCCAATAGAGAGATGTGGATTGAGCAAAGAAGTGAGTGTAGAATGTATGTGAGAGAGTTGGGGGTTGGGAGTTTGGAGGAATGGTGGTTTCTCATTTAACCCCTCCTAACCTTCTTTCATCTCATTTCTCATTATCCTAATTATCTTTTCCAGTTGAGTGATTTAATATTGTTAAATCAGAGTTTAGCCAGACTTATCCCCAATGAGTTTTGTCACCAGCAAGTGGATTTAAATCTGTAAGATAATCATGACCATGAACAGATTTAGCACATTGGCTTACCAACCAAGACTGAGATTTTAATGGTTGTAAAGGGTTTTGTTGCTCGTTCAAATACAAACCAATAATTAAGACTTGATTCTTTGACTATCTATCTGTTTAAAGCAATATGCAACAATGACCACAATAAACAAGTTAAAATCATTCAAAAATATACTCTTTTTTTTCATTATCTTATAATTAAATTTTTTTTTTAAATATATAAAACGCATTATAAATTGGACTTATTGGAATTATATATAAATTGGACTGAATCGTAGGAAATCGGGAAAAAAGCATACAAAAAGAGGCAAAAACGTGTTCTTCAAAATTGTTTAAATGCATAAAAACTAAATTATTGGCATAAAAATGTAAAACTAAAATTAAGAGATTTGAATCTGACTAATAATAATAATTCAAAATCCTTTAAAAAATAAACTTACTGCAACATCTTAACAGCTGATTACAGTAAATTACAAACAACACAATATTCTCTGATAGAAAACCAGTCTGACACAGTAAATACAGTGTTAACTGGGAACAATCATTTAATTTACGGTGATGACAAGTTCTCATTGTCTGATCCAATTGTGTCTGAACTGTTGTCTGAATGGAGAACAGTCCAGCATTGATGTGTCAGTGCCTCTCCCCCTGTCCTCTAATACATAGCAGGACAATAGGGGCCTGGGGAGAGAGCTAGAGAGGGCCGTTCCAAACCCTGAGGAGTTCATACTGGAACAATACCTGCCCTGTCACTCAGCACGGCCACCTGGGATCTTACACTGACCTGCCATCTGACCACAACCATATAGACTGTGATTGAGGGGTGAGAATGTGGTCAGCTGTGTAAATGGAGGAAATTGTTGTAAATGGAGGAAATTGTTGCTGTTCATTAAAATCTGTTGTGTTAAAAGCAAAAAAAAAGTATTGTGAATGGACAAAGTGTGATTTTTTTTTTTTTTTTTTTTTTTTTTTTGGCACAATGTGTAAAGAGTTATGGTGGGTGTGATGAATGTGTCAGTTTTAGTGGTTCTGTGGTTTATTTGTGTTTGGTTTGCTGAAAGACAGTGCTGTGCTGAAGTTTGCATATGATACACATTCACTGGCCCTAATCCAGATGGTACTGCCCATCTCTGACCACTTGCATTCTGGGTAGTGGTATTACAAGCCAATGAGGAGAAGTTGATGTTTCCTCCTATAATAACTAACTCTTAAAATCCAGTTCAACATGATGTGTATCTGTTTTATTTACAAATTAAGAAAGTCTTTGTGTTGCACAGAAACTGGAGGAGGCCGCAGCCAATGCAGCAGAAGAGGAACACAGACGTCTGCAGACCCAGAACGAACTGCAGGATCTCTACAGGGTGGAAATGGAGAAAGAGAAAATGGTACTTGTTTGCTCTTTAAACGTAATTGGTGACTGTTTGGCTTGCATACTATTGACAATGCACTGACTCTTCTATGGTTTTGACATCATATACCTAGAGAGGTTATTCTGACCAATGGTAGTTCATTCATTACTTTAGCTCCACAGGTCCATATTTGATTATTACAGGAAGTACGCTGCAGCATATGTTCTGCTTTCTACTATTATAACTAGAAATGTGGAAGCACAAAATTTGCACACAGTCACACATAAAAACGTCAGTCTCTTTCTCTCTGCACTGATAATTTTGATTTTATGGCATTTTTTTAAAGGGATAGTTCACTTTAAAACTACGTTTGTCATCATTTGGTCATCCTCAGGTTGTTCCAAACCTGAAAGACTTTACTTCCTTCTGTGGAGACAAACGATGATATTTTGAAAAATGTTTTTGCCCAATGAAAGTCAATGGGGTCCAATGTTGTTTCAATAATTAAAACATTCTTTGAAATATCTTCTTTTGTGTTCCACAGAATAAAGTTTTTTTTAAAAATTAATTTAGAAGTTTTGTGTGTTTTAGGTGCGGCTGCAAATGGAGGAACAGGTGGCTCAAAAGTCCAGCGAGTTAGAGCAGTATCTGCAGCGCGTACGTGAGCTGGAGAGCATGTACCACCGCTTAGAAGAAGCACTAGAGGAAGAAAGACAGGCCAGACAGGATGAGGAAACTGTCAGAAAACTACAGGCCAGGTAAATGTGTATATCATCAGGGCCGTTTCTGACCATTTTGGTGCCCTATTTCAGCAATATAGTTTAAGACATACATATAAAATAACATAAGATTGATTAGCATATTCAAAATATTTTATAGGAGACAGAGATCTAATACTGAGAATTTCACATATGAACAGAATGCTTTGTTTTCGGGGCATTTTTTAAAAATGTCGCAGCAAAACTTACACTGCCCTCCAAAAGTTTTGAAACGCCCTAGAAAAGTGGGGTTTTGGACAATATTGGCATGAATCCTTTTTAATTTGTGATAATTTTGCACTGATAAGGGACAACACAAACTACGAAAACATATTATATAAACAGTTTATATTAAAAATTTAATTTTCGATGCATCAAAATATCCACCATTAGCAGCTATCTGACCTAAACTGGGTTCTAATTGGTTCATTGTATTATAAACTTAATTGGCAATCAATTGTTGAAGCTATTAAGGTGTGCTGACCCAAAAATCTTTTACAAACCTGGGCCAAGTTTAAACCAGTAACCAGGTATCACAGCTGGCAAAGGGGCATGTCTGACTTTGACATGTATATATTGCTATTATTATGTAATCAAAATGAAAATTATTATTGCTGGTCTTCAATGATAATGTCAAGTTACTGTAATGTATTTGCACCAAAAAATAAGGATTTAAGCTGATATCGTCCAAAACCACACTTTGCCAGGGGTGTTTCCAAACTTTTGGAGGGCAGTTTAAGTCATGGTAATGGTAATGATCACCCAACAATTGTGTCCGTCATTTATTTTTAATTTTTTTTTTTATAGTTTTAAAGGGTTAGTTCACCCAAAAATTCTGTCATTAATTACTCGCCCTCATGTCGTTTCACAGCCGTAAGACCTTCATTCATTTTCGGAACACAAATTAAGATAAATCATACGCATGATTTATAAATCGAGGGAACGAATTAGTAAATCGTGCACATGATTTAGCCTACTATTTTTTTCCTGCATGTAATGTCCGGGGCTCCGTAAAAAAGACAAATCAAGCATAGTGTTAGTTCTGGCAGGTCACGTTAGTTAAATTCGCATCAGCTGACTCTAAGCTGATCCACGTCTACCTATAGGAACACGATGCCTATCACAGCATCCTCGGTGTGTTTGCCCCAAGGGCACTACGGAGTGAAAATAATCATGGCCGCCATATTGATGGGTCCCTTCATCCCTACACCCTTCATTCCTTCGAAGCTCTCACTCTGGAGGGTAAACCCTTTGAAGGAATTAGGGCATAGGGATCAGGCCTTCCAAATGGAACGCAGGGCCTGAGACAAGTAGACAAGTTGATTGCTGATTGCTGACTGCTTGGATTAACTTGGATTAGTTTAGATCATTTGAACATGTTCCTCCCAAACTTTGTTAATAAAATATAATTTCTTACCCAGAACAGAACCCAATACTGCCAATCCAAACTCTATGCTAACTGCCAATCATTTTGACGATGATGGTACTGACAGAAGTGTTCTAATATTTAGTCGCTTAAATGTACTTCACATATTAATTATTAAAATGCATTGTTATTATGTTAACATGTTAACAGGGGCAATGCTCCACCAAAATTGGCCCTATATTTAGTGGATCAAGGTTCTTTACACAAAGACAAGATGCAATTTTTCTGACAACAAGCCATGGACTGCAAAGTGCTGCATCACAGAAGTTCATGCAGCTTCTAATACAATGGACAAGCCTCAGTCTGTTTCTTCCAAGCTTATTTGTTCCTCACTGTACACTGTGTGCAGAATTATTAGGCAAGCTAACTTTCTGATCATATTTTTTTTCCAAACACATTTTACCAATTTCAATCCACATCAATCTTAATAAATACTATTAATAATGTTTTTAATCATTTATAAGTGATATATAATTGTTCATGAAGGCTGGAAATGAAAAATGCCTTATATTCAGGAGTGCAGAATTATTAGGCAGGTTTGCTTTTACAGGCAAAATGAGCCAAAAAAGAGATTTAACTTAGACTGAAAAGTCAAAAATGATTAAATACTCACGAGAAGGACGCAATACTAATGCAATACTAGAAATTGCAAAGTTAAAGCATGACCAATGGACAGCAAAATGCTCATTGGGTCAGCGGGGTCATACAAAAACAGGTGGAAAAGAAAAGACACATGTTAACTGCAAAAGAGTTAAGAATTAAGGTGAAGAGTTAAGTGTGAAACCATCAGGAACCTTTTAGTCTCCAGCGCCACCATTTTCCAGAACTGCAACCTACCTGGAGTCTCCAGAAGTGCAAGGTGTCAGGATCTCAGAGACTTAGTTAGGTTAGCTAAAGAATCCTAAAAAATGACCCGCTCTTAATAAGAATCACAAGCTGAAGTGTTATAAAATACACGAAGACTGGGTTTTTATAGGCCTTATAGACAGACAGATTGAGAGTGACTCCTGAAGGACCAGCACCACATCCTTCTTTTACCACTGTTTGAAGAATTTATCTTCCAGAATCTGGCAGTAAGTTTTGGAAGATCATTTTTAGTCCATCTCTGCAAGACGGACATTTCAGGATAAGAGAGGGACTAAAAGTGAACTCCCACACCTTACTGCCAGATTTTGGAAGATAAATTCTTCAAACAGTGGTACAAGAGGATGTGGTGCTGGTCCTTCAGGAGTCACTCTCAAGCTGTCTGTCTATAAAGCCTATAAAAACCCAGTCTTCATGTATTTCACAACATTTCAGCTTGTGATTATTATTAAGAGCGGGTCATTTTTTAGGATTCTTTAGCTAACCTAAGTCTCTGAGATCCTGACACCTTGCACTTCTGGAGACTCCAGGTAGGTTGCAGTTCTGGAAAATGGTGGCGCTGGAGACTAAAGGGTTCCTGATGGTTTCACACTTAATTCTTCACCTTAATTCTTCAATCTTTTGCAGTTAACATGTGTCTTTTCTTTTCCACCTGATTTTGTATGACCCCGCTGACCCCATGAGCATTTTGCTTTCCCTTGGTCATGCTTTCACTTTGCAAATTCTAGTATTGCATTAGTATTGCGTCCTTCTCGTGAGTATTTAATAATTTTGACTTTTCAGTCTGAGTTAAATCTCTTTTTTTGGCTCATTTTGCCTGTAAAAGCAAACCTGCCTAATAATTCTGCACACCTGAATATAAGGCATTTTTCATTTCCAGCCTTCATGAACAATTATATATCACTTATAAATGATTAAAAACAATATTAATAGTAGTTATTAAGATTGATGTGGATTGGAATTGGTAAAATGTGCTTGGAAAAAAAATATGATCAGAAAATCAGCTTGCCTAATAATTCTGCACACAGTGTATTGTGGACCCGGTAGTTCCAAATAACATATTACTAAACCATAGACACACGGTTAAGGCATGAAGGTCATGTGGCACCTGGAACGGGGCATCCTACAAAGGGCCATCAATTTCCTTGTAAGGTGGGAAGTTGCAGTAGCGTCACAAACACATGATGTCTGTACAAGTCTGCAGTTCCTGTTCCCTGTCTCACCCCATGAAACCCATCTTTCTTCCTGTGTTTGTGCTGACCCATTGCAAGCTCATCACTTTACCCAAACTGACACAATCTAGTAGACCCGTGTGTGAATTCCCCTCATTTATATGGTCCCATACTGTTTATATGATCTTGTACTTGGCTCGCAAAGGCCATTTAGTTTAAAACGTATACAATTTTATATGTAATAATAAAAAAAAAACATATACAATTTTATGTGTACATGCTTGCTTTATATAGTCTATTTTAGGTCACATGTGAGTTTATATACCGTAAAAAAAGAAGTATTTTTTAAAAACATTTTCTTTTTTACATTTTACATTTGTAACATTATGTCAGTGTTTGACAGGGTTGTGAGCCATACAGAATTGAACTGTGAATGTTTTTTAAATTCCAAAACAATTCCTGTATTTGAATTTAATTTGAATTGAGGGAGCAAATGGAATGTAGAATTGTATGGAAGGAAGTAGAATTAAAATGAACACCTCTGCACCTCATTTCTCTCAACATGGGGACAGGGGAGGTCAATAAATGGGAAGACAAACTAACGGGAGTTACTTGTTTGAAAAAGTAACTTAAAAGTAAAAAACTTAAAACTTAAAAAAATTTAAAAGTAATGCGTTATTTTACTAGTTACTTGGAAAAGTCTGAAATGTAATCTGATTACATAACTTGTGCTACCCCAGCATTGTTCAAATTCACTCTTATACTGGTAATGGCAGTGTTATCGCAATACACTATGACAAATTATTTAGAAATATATACTTTTTTGTGGCACAGCAGTTACGCAAGGGTTTACGACAAGGATTTCCCATTTCCACCCACCCCTTTTCGGTTCGTCTCTCTACCGGTAGAGGTAAAAAGTAAAGTATAGTAGCATTTGAAGAAGTTTTTAAAATGTGAGCATGTGCATCTCTGTCTGCTGCAGGCTGTTGGAGGAGGAGGTATCCAAGCGTGCAGAGCTGGAGCAGATACACCTGTATCAACAGCAGACCATTTCTCAGACAGAAGCAGAGAAGCAGGAGCTGGAACGAGAACGGCTTGGTAAAGGAAAGCGCTCTGGATTCTGCCATGCAGCAGCTGCAGCAGCTGGAGGCGGACAGACAAGGGGCACTGGAGCAATATGAGGTAACTAGAATAATATAGCTGCAGGCTAATTATACTGAAGCTGTGATAGTTCTTGCTCTCAAAAATGTTCCTGTATAGATTGCCATCTAGTGGCTGAATGGGGCAATGTAACCACTCTTTTATATTGCTACTTCTCATGGTGAGTTTGCATGTTTTTTTCTGAACAGGAGGTGATGAAGAAACTAGCAGATGCTGCTAATAATACAAAGAGCTGGAAAGACAAGGTGACACAGCACGAGGGACTCATACGGCTCATTCAGCCAGGTGACCTTTTTTCTGTACTCTTTAAGTATTTTAAAAAATTCAAGATTTTTTTTTAATTTAAGCACTTTTATTTAACATTTATTTACTAGCACCTGATCTTTTCACATATGACTCATTCATTTTTAGGTTAAGCCTTATTCACATTAGGACTTAAAGATTAGTTCACTTTCAAATGAAAATTACCCCAAGCTTTACTCACCCTCAAGCCATCCTAGGTGTATATGACTTTCTTCTTTCTGATGAACATAATCTGAGAAATATTAATAAATATCCTGAGCTTAATAATGGCAGTAAGCATTACCAAATGAGTATGAGCTGAAGAAAGTGTCTCCATCCACATCCATCCATCCATCATAAACATATTCCACACGGCTCCAGGGGGTTGATAAAGGCCTTCCTAAGCGAAGTGATGCGTTTGTGTAAACAAAAAAAAAATCCATATTTAACAAGTTATGAAGTAAAATATCTAGCTTCCACCAGACCACCTTCCGTATTCAAATTACGAAGAAAGTGTAAAACTCTCGCAGTTCAAAATGCTTACGCTACGCCCTACGCCTTCCCTATTCAACTTAATAAACGACGCTACGCCAGTTTACACTTTCTTCGTAACTTGAATACAGAAGGCGGTCTGGCGGAAGCTAGATATTTTACACAAACGCATTGTTTCGCTTCAGAAGGTCTTTATCAACCCCCTGGAGCTGTGTGGAATATGTTTATGATGGATGGATGTGGATGGAGACACTTTCTTCAGCTCATACTCGTTTGGTAATGCTTACTACCATTATAAAGCTCAGATGTGTCAGGATATCTATTAAAGGTCCCGTTCTTCGTGATCCCATGTTTCAAACTTTAGTTAGTGTGTAATGTTGTTGTTAGAGTATAAATAAAATCTGTAAAATTTTAAAGCTCAAAGTTCAATGCCAAGCAAGATATTTTATTTAACAGAAGTCACCTACATCGAACGGCCAGTTTGGACTACATCCCTCTACTTCCTTCTTTAATGATGTCACTAAAACAGTTTTTTGACTAACCTCCGCCCACAGGAATACACAAGAGTTGCGTTTGTAGAGTGTGTTTGTCGCCATGTCGTCGAAACGCTGTTATTTTCATCCCGCAGTCCAATCACCGGGTCTGATTCCGGCTCAAATTGATAGGGTAAAATTAAAGACATGTTTACAATAACACTGAGCGCGTGCATCTCCACGTTATGGTAAGAGGCGTGACCTTTCCGGGCAAGGTTCGCTAAGCTGCTGTCGAATCACAACACAGGAACCGCTGGCACAATCAGAACTCGTTACGTATTTCTGAAGGAGGGACTTCATAGAACAAGGAAGTCATCAGCCCGTTTTTATGACAGTGGAAACAGCGGTATACAGACAAGTAAATTATGTGGAAAATACTGTGTTTTTTTACACGCGAAACATGAACACATGTTATATTGCACACTATAAACACAATCAAAGCTTCAAAAAAACACGAAAAACGGGACCTTTAATACATCTCCGATTGTGTTCATCAGAAAGAAGAAAGTCAGGTAACACTTTACTTGAAGGGGTTTGCATAAGACTGACATGACACCTTCATAATCTTGACATGACACGTGTCATGAATATGAAGGAGGTTTTATGCATGTTTATGACAACTGTCATTAAGTGTCATTCGCTCAATTATGTCATTTTTAATGCAAAGATGACATTGTTTGAGATGTCTTTGTTACGACAACTTGACATAAACCAACACATCATAACCTGTCAGTGTCTTTGTCATGACAACTTGACATTAGCAAAACATCATAACCTGTCATAAACATGACATAGCCGATTAATTATCAAACTTAAAAAAACTACTTAGCTTTATGGGTTAACATTACATTACATTATTTTGGTAACATTTCAGTATAGGGAACACATATATAAACGATTAACTATGACTTTTCCCTCAATAAACTCTTAATTTACTGCTTATTATAGTTAATTGTTAGGTTTAGGTATTGGGTAGGATTAAGAATGTAGAATAAGATCATGCAGAATAAGGCATTAATATGTGCTTATTAATTACTAATAAATAGCCAATATTTTAGCCATATGAATGCTAATAGTAATAAGCAACTAGTTAAAAGACCCTAAAATAAAGTGTTACCATTATTTTATAACAGTGTCATCTTTTTTACGAAATTTGAAATTGTCTATTATCTGACCTTCTGTTGGAGGAAACTAAAAAAAAAAAAAAAAAACATGAAATGAAAAATAGTCATGACGCTGTTATAAAATTATTTGTCAGAGTATTGTCACTTAATGACATTTTAATGACAAGTTCAATTTGTACTACTGTACTTGAGCTCAAGATACATATTTATGACACTATTATAATGGCCTCATGACAGCCAATGTCAAAACCAACGACATGACAGTTTAATGTAATGTTAACCCATAAAGCTAAATGATGTCAAGTTGTCATGACAAAGACACTGACAGGTTATGATGTATTGGTTTATGTCAAGTTGTCATAACTCGGACATCTCAAACAATGTCATCTTTGCATTAAAAATGACATAATTGAGCGAATGACACTTAATGACAGTTGTCATAAACATTCATAAAACCTCCTTCATATTCATGACACGTGTCATGTCATGATTATGAAGGTGTCATGTCAGTCTTATGCACACCCCTTCAAGTAAAGTGTTACCGAAAGGCATATACACCTAGGATGGCTTGAGGGTGAGTAAAGCTTGGAGCAATTTTCATTTGAAAGTGAACTAAGCCTTTAAGACACATTTTTGACAACAACAGATAATAAATTGAAACAATGCATCTCTATTAACCCATTCACATCAATTCTGTAATATCATTCTGTAATGTTAATATTATTATTAATAATAACAATAAATTCACTATTATTATTATTATTAGTAGTAGTAGTAGTAGTTTTTCATTGTTATAATTAATAATAATAATAATAATAAACAACAATAATAACAGTTTATTATTATCATTATTAATATTAACTATTATTATTATTTATTGATAATCTAGTGCCATTAAAAATACAGCTGACTGAATTAATTTCTTATGCTCATATTATTCTAATTTGTGAGTTAGGGTTAAATTAGATAAAAATGTCTGCTGGATTAATTAATTATCATATCTTATTCATCGTATTGTATGTTTTGTCTTTTCAGGTCCTAAGCACCCTCAGAAAATCACAAACTGGGGACCTGCAGCATTCACAGAGACAGAGCTGAGTCTGAGAGAGAAGGACTGGCAGGATAAGAAAAACAGGCCTGCTACACCACAGTAGTGCCCTCTAAAGTGTTCCTAGTTATACTGTGCTGTTAATACACCGTTACTGTAGATAAAGTCACTAGTGAAGTATGTATACTGCCTCTGTGGGGTTAGTCTCTGACCACACTAAAACTGTAGGCCACTTGACTTTACATAAGGTAAAGTTTAGCCTGGTCTCATCTGAAGAATCGTGTCTCACCATTCCAATCTATACTGTAACATTCCAGTGTCATTTTGCCCTCTGCTTTGAAGTGATTTTATACATTTTTGTATGATGTTCTACATCTTGTGAATGTGTTAATTTTGGTGCATTTCCACCAAAGTATTGGCAGATGTTTCTTCCCTGTAGTTGGTGAGTTTTAAACCTTTTTTTAATTTTTATAAATGTAAAAAAAAAATAATGAAGTAAAAAAAACCTCACTGACCAAGTAACTTTTTACAAAGTGCACTTATGCATACATTGCAGTCATCTCTAATTTAGTATCAAAAATGTCTATTTTAGATTTTAAATAGTAATACATCATGCAAAATGGACTAACATTTTGATAATTTATTCATAATACTTTTGCTAGAACAGTTCACTTAGCAGTTGTTCCCATACTCATTCAAGGAGACGTGATTGCAGTATTAACTAATTATTAACAAAACATTTTACCACAATTTATCTGTTTTTGGGATTATTCAGTCAGTTACAATGACATACCAAACTGCTGTATTTGCCTCAAACTAACGCTCAGATTTAAGTGCCGAGACTGTATTGTTTATCATTCAATAAAAAAAGCATTATTTAATAGATGTATTATTTATAGTATTGTTTACAAATTATTTCCAAAGGTTGCGGAGTAATTTTGTTCAGTGCATGGAAGGTGATGGTGGCTTTAATAGTAACCGTCCACAAGGGGTCGATAGATTACTGTATTTGCAACTGCTGCTTGTAGAAATTATTGGATATTGGATGTGAAGGAGACTTAAATTGGGTTGAAAAGAGACATGGCTATTTGTTAAAATGTATCTCTAAATATGTTATGAATTCCTAATTTATAATCTGACAAATATATAGGCCTATCATCTGTTTTAAATATTACTAAATTCTATCAAGATGCATTACATGGGTCAAACAATGGAAATATGATGGATCTTGAAAGGAAAATTGTGAATGGGAGGGCAGGAGACCGTACAATGTGGTCTTTGAACTGGCGTGTGCATAAATGTGTTCCTGATCAAGCGTGACACAAGGCTATTAAAAAGGTTGGCCACCTTTCAGGCCACCGTCATTCTCCAAGGACATGATAATTGGATTCCTGATACACTCACAGTTTCCATAAACTGTTCCTGTCTATAAGTGATTGAAAATCGCTCATAGTCTAAACAACCAACGCACAAATTTAGCGTTGACTTGGAGCAAAGATGTATCGTCGGCTTAATTTCTCAATGGGGAGCCATGTATTCAGATAACAGGGAGGAAATTGAATTTCTTATTTAGCATACTTGCTCGTGTACAGCATGGAAATGATTAAAATGAGATAGGAATTGTGATTATTTTAAGCTGTATAATTGACTTTGACCAGAGGTTAATGCTTGTCTTACCTAAGAGGCTGACATATCAACACTTGTACACACTAAATTTGTATCACTGCCATTCTTGTTCGGAAGTGTCCGATTTGTGTTATTAGGCACAAGGGTCCATTTGTTTTCCATGAACTCATCCTGTGAAATTATCACAAAAATTCACGAGTTATCTTGCCAGATATTAATTTCTAGTTAGTTTACACGATGTGCTTCTTTCGAGTGCTGCGTGCCATGTATTAAAAATAGGAAAACAAAAGGAAAGCATGATTACATTGTCAATATCGGTGCTTAAACATTTTTAAATAAAATGTATGTGATCATTATATTTACATATGAAAATGAATAAAACTATACATTAATATATGCCTATTTATTTAATGTCTACATTAAATTATTATTTAATGTAGGCCTAATGTTAACACAATAAGAACACATTTGTTAACATTAGTTAATGCATTAGCTAATATGAGCTAACAATGAGCAATATATGTTTTATTGCATTTTTTTTTTTTTTAAATCTTGGTTAGTTTTAGTTCACCCAATAATGAAAATTCTGTCATTAATTACTCGCCCTCAATTCGTTCCACACCTGTAAGTTCTTTGTTCATCTTCGGAAAACAAATTAATATATTTTTGATGAAATCCGATGGCTCAGTGAGGCCTGCATTGCCAGCAAGACAATTAGCATTTTCAATGCCCAGAAAGGTACTAAAGACGTATTTAAAACAGTTCATGTGACTACAGTGGTTCAACCTTAATGTTATGAAGCGACGAGAATACTTTTTGTGCTCCAAAAAAAAAACTAAATAACGACTTTATTCAACAATATCTAGTGATGGGCGATTTCAAAACTGCTTCATGAAGCTTTGAAGCTTTACAAATCTTTTGTTTCGAATTAGTGGTTCGGAGCACGTATCAAACTGCCAAAGTCATGTGAACCATTGAAATTTTGAAACTCTTATGACGTAACAAAGCCTCGTTTACTGAAATCATGTGACTTTGGCAGTTTGATACACGCTCCAAATCATTGATTCGAAACAAAAGATTCATAAAGCTTCGAAGCTTCATGAAGCAGTGTTTTGAAATTGCCCATCACTAGATATTGTTGAATGAAGTCAATATTTTGTTTTTTTGGTGCACAAAAATTATTCTCGTCACTTCATAACATTAAGGTTGAACCACTGTAGTCACATGAACTGTTTTAAAGGTGCCCTAGAACTTTTTTTTTTAAATATGTAATATAAGTCTAAGGTGTCCCCTGAATGTGTCTGTGAAGTTTCAGCTCAAAATACCCCATAGATTTTTTTTAATTCATTTTTTTTAACTGCCTATTTTGGGGCATAATTATAAATGAGCCGATTCAGGGCTGCTGGCCCTTTAATTGCTCGTGCTCCACGCCCACGGAGCTCACGCTTGCCTTAAACAACATAAAAAAAGTTCACACAGCTAATATAACCCTCAAAATGGATCTTTATAAAGTGTTCGTCATGCAGCATGTCTAATCGCGTAAGTACAGTGTTTATTTGAATGTTTACATTTGGTTATGAATGAGTTTGATAGTGTTGGAGAGATTTATAAAGAATGAAGTTGTGTTTATGAATTATACAGACTGCAAGGGTTTAAAAATAAAAATAACGACAGTCTTGTCTCTGTGAATACAGTAATAAACGATGGTAACTTTAACCACATTTAACAGTACATTAGCAACATGCTAACGAAACATTTAGAAAGACAATTTACAAATATCACTAAAAATATCATGTTATGTTACGTAACAGTCGGTGTTATGTTGAGATTCGCCTGTTCTTCGGAGGTCTTTTAAACAAATGAGATTTACATAAGAAGGAGGAAACAATGGAGTTTGAGACTCACTGTATGTCATTTCCATGTACAGAACTCTTTGTTATTTAACTATGCCAAGATAAATTCAATTTTTGAATCAAGGGCACCTTTAAATACGTCTTTAGTAGCTTTCTGGGCATTGAAAGTGTTAATTATCTTGCTATCACAGAGGCCTCACTGAGCCATCGGATTTGATCAAAAATATCTTGATTTGTGTTCCGAAGATGAACAAAGGTCTTACAGGTTTCGAATTACATGACGGTGAATAAATCACAGAATTTTCATTTTTGGGTGAACTAACGTTTTAACTTTTTGATTTAAAAGTTTAGATTAATATATCTTTTTAAAATACCTTTTATATTTTATAATTTTTTTTACTTATACTAATACTTGTACTTAAATGTCTACCAGTAGGCAGTCCATTTGAATTGTGCTTGTTTGTGTTTAGAAGTGGGAAATGTGGAATTATGTTTTCCCTGTTCTGGACTGGCAATTAGACAAATTATTGTGTCACTGATGTTTGTGTATGTACTGCAATAGCTATACCACGCAAACACAGAGGGTAAAAGGTGGACCACATTAATATCTTATGTAACACGTACAGCTGTGGTTGTAATAAATGGTGTAACTGACAATACAACTTAAAGCTGTATTTACTGCCGAGACCGACCCCGTGACCCCCAGGCCCGTCCAACAATCTCAAAATTTTGCAGTCAATTTATGCTGAAATATTTTGGCTCATTAAAGTATAACCCGGTCCTCGCGTGTGTTCTCACATGCAATCAGATATTTGATGATAAAAGCAATATTTATTTCAACTACGTCCCCCCTGGCTGATTGATCGGCTCTGGCGAAAGACGTCATTAGTGATGTAAATGGGCGATTCTCTGCATTCCTCCAAATCTATCTGATGTACATCCAGAAAAAAGTGCTGCACTTATTAAAAAATGAGCACAACAACAACAGAATAATTTGCAATATCGCAGCCCATATTTATGCATCCATCATCATTTGTCGTTCCGGCACGGACTTCACGTCTCACCGCTTGACACTTGGAAAAGCCTGAGTTGATGAAATATCTTTTCAATGACCTTCAAAATTATTTATATATTAAAAGAAAAATCTAATGATTGTGCAAATATCAGCATACTACGTGAGTGACGGAGATCAAGAAACAGGCTATGGGTAAATGTGCACTCCAGATGCACGGCGTTCTGGCTGAACTAACTGCCGTCTCTTTACGCAACGAGATGGAGGGTCATTAACAGTGGTGCACATGAGGCGGTGCTCCGGATGCGCCCCGCTCCCCAGCAGCGCCTGTATCCCATCATTCCTCTTTCAAACTTCCTTGAATCCATCAGCTCCGGTTTGGGGCCTTCTGCACTAGCGCAACATTCCAGAGAAATGATGTGAAACAGAAATGCATCAAATTCCTGATCTGGAATACATCGCTGGGTTATGCCTGTCCGTGGCCCCTCAGTAGATACTGTAAAAAGGGGCTCTGGGGTGTCCGCGGAAAGGCATTTTTACATCTGTGCTGTGAGGAGCTGCTAGCACCTCTGGGGAGCCATGTGTTCAGTTTAATTCTTTGAGTCTTTGGAATGTGTGAGTGTTGTAAAAGTCACAGCTATCTATGGAACTGATTAGTGGCTTGTTCTGCATTGATAGTCAGCAGGGGTTTGTCATTCTTTTTCAGAGTTCTAAATAAATTACACTAAAAGGATTCATACATGTTACAGTTCCAATAATATTTAATTTAACTCTGGTTTATAGGATAATAACTATATGAAAACAAAACAAGGATCCGAGCATTTTTCATAATCAAAGCTGTACAAGTAAATGATGATGTCCAGCACTGCACATATAGAGCTGCTGATATTTTCGACATAGATCCAGTCTAAACAAGATGTGACTGGCCCAAACCACCCCTCTACCAACACTGGCTCTCGCTCTGGCCTATAATGGTCTTAAATGCTGTGATAATAAGGTTGGGACAAGGATATGAATATTACGGTTTCAACTCACATTGCTAATATACACTGTCTATATGTTTGAGGGTGAATCTGACGAATTGATAAGGTCAAATATATTAATGTATACATTTTTATACATACTCTACTTTTGACCTTTCTATTAATCAAAGAATCTTGAAAAAACAAATGTAGCAGTTTTATTAAGATATTAAACATCACAACTGTTTTTAACAGTGATAATAATAAGAAATGTTTCTTGAGCATCAAATTAGCATATTAGAATGATTTCTGAAGGATCATGTGACACTGAAGACTGACATAATGGCAGCTTTGCCATCACAAGAATGAAGAATATTATAAAATTTTAAATTGATTTAATATTTTACAATATTCCTGTTTTTTGATTAAATAAATACAAGAAACTTCAGTAACACTTTACAATAAGGTTTCATTAGTCAACTTTAGTTACCTAGTTAGAAATAAAAGGTTAGTTCACCCAAAAATGAAAATTAATATCATTAATTACTCACCCTCATGTCGTTCCAAACCCGTAGACCTTCATTCATCTTCAGAACACAAATTAAGATGTTTTTGATCAAATCCGATGTCTCAGTCAGATCCGAAGCTTTATGAATCGTTTGTTTCTAATCAGTGGTTCGGAGCGCGTATCAAACTGCCAAAGGCACGTGAACCATTGAAATTTCAAAACGTTTCGAAACACGTATGATGTAACGAAGCCTCGTTTACTGAAATCACGTGACTTTGGCAGTTTGAGATCGTTTGATACACGCTCCGAACCACTGATTCGAAACAAAAGATTCGTAAAGCTTCATGAATCAGTGTTTTGAAATCGCCCATCACTAGATATTGTTGAATAAAGTTATTATTTTGATTTTTTTGCACACAAAAAGTATTCTTGTCACTTCATAACATTAAGGTTGAACCACTGTACTCACATGAACTGTTTTAAATATGTCTTTAGTACCTTTCTACCTTTCTATATATATCTGTATTATTTGCTGCAAAATATATTTAATGTGCTGAGCAATGATTTGATACTGTAATCAAAATCATGTGGTCATTTCCTTTGCTTATCATTTTCCCCCATTTCTTGACCTCTTCCTGAAGCAGTGGTAAAGAACGAGCCCCAAATAATTTTTAATACAAACCTGGATCATTTTTACAGGAAACTCAGTGGGATATTGAACCCTTCCCTTCCAATTGTTCTCTCTGGTTATAAATACGCTCAGTGGCCACTTCGACCTTTGTCAAGCAGTTTATATAGAACGAAGACTCACACAACACATAGCCTAAGACACGTTTCATAATGACAGACAAAAAGTCTACACCACAACTCTAATTCATTTCTTTTTTTTTCTCTTTTTCTCCACTCGTGTCCTATGGGAGCATGGCGTGAGTAGGGCAGAGTGGACTTGAGCATCTGTTTGAAATGGTGGATGTGCCAATAGGATTTTTTTATATGCACAGTCCTTCCTCATCCCTGTTCCTCTTCTTCTTCTAACACAGAGGAATGTGCGGAAATGAGCAAATATAAAACATCAGTGCCTCCACAAAAAAATGTGAAGCACCCCCCATGGATCTAACCCCTTTCCCACCAACTCCTCACAATCTGTGTCTCCTTATAATTCCTCTGGCTTAGAGACGTCTGGCCTGGTTCATGAGTCTGGAGTTCAACCAACATATTGTTTGTCATCCTTCTGCAGAAATTTACAGTGAAGTTCTGAAAATAGCATGAATGAAGGAAGTCAGGAAACCAAAAGATCTAAACATTTGTTGTCATTTGAATCATTGGTACTGTTTTAAAGCATTATGAGACAATTATGAGTGAGTCAACATTCCACCACATCCCAAAGGGTCTCTACTGGATTGAGATCTGGTGACTGTGGAAGTTATTTGAGTATAAGGAATTCACTGTCATATTCAAGAAACCAGTTTAAGATGACTTTGTGACATGGCATGTTATCTTGTTGGAAGTAGCTACCAGAAGATGGGTACGCTGTGGTCATAAAGGAATGGACATGGTCAGAAACAATACTCAGGAAGGCTGTGGTGTTTAAACAATGCTCAATTTGTACTAAGGAACGCAAAATGTGCCAAGAAAATATCCCCACACTATAATATGACCACCACCAGCCTGAACCATTGATACAAGGCAGGATGGATCCATGCTTTCATGTAGTTTATTCCTTTCTGACCATAGCAACTGAATGTCACAGCAGAAATCGAGCCTTGTAAGACCAGGCAATGTTTTTCAAATTATCCAATTTTGGTTTGCCTGTGCAAATTGTAGCCTCAGTTTCCTGTTCTTGGCTGACAGGAATGGTACTCGGTGTGGTCTTCTGCTGCTGTAGCCCATCTGCTTCAAGGTTCGAAGTTGTGCATTCAGAGATGCTCTTCTGCAGACTTCGGTTGTAACGAGTGGTTATTTGAGTTACTGTTGCCTTTTTATCAGCTCGAACCAGTCTGGCACCAACAACCATGCCACGTTCAAAGTCACTTAAATCATCTTTCTTCCCCATTCTGATGCTCAGCATTGAACTTCAGAAGATCGTTTTGACCATGTCTACTTGCCTAAATGCATTAAGTTGCTTGATTAGATAATGGTTAGATATTTGCGTTAACAAGCAGTATATATATATATATATATCTCAGGTCTGCCCCGACAAAATTTTTCTTGTCGACTAGTAGTCATTCATTTAAGCCATTAGTCGACAAACTGCACGTTTAAATTAATTTAATTACTTAAATATATACTGGGGGAATATTAAACCATAATGAGCCTTTAATATATAGGCGTAATAAAAGCTATAGCCTATTCCGCGCTCAAGCGCACACATAAAAGCACCGGCAAAATTAATGTTTATGAATGTGTCAGAAAAAAAGCGAGGTGAAATTTTAATTATTTACTAATAAACTAGTGTTTTCTGGAAAGCGCATCCTGTTTGTTTTCTTTATTTTACAAAAGCACGTTCTGTTGTTATTGTGAGTTCACATTTTTGAATGATGTATTACTCTTATCTGTATGACCAAAACAACAAAGTTGTTTCTGCTGTTATCAGGGAAAAGAGAAAAATGCAAGTGATCCCGCCGACGCCTCCATGTCATGCAGTAAGCGTGCTATACTTTAGCTTCCACACTCCGCATAAACACTTGGATATGCACCTAATAATAGTGCACATTTATCTATGTTAACATTAGAGCAAGCAGCCAAGTTACTTACATGTTTGAAATGATAATCCATATTTGAGGTTGACGGGTGATGGGTGAACGTTTGGATTTCCTGCCCGACATACTGTAATTACCACACAGACTCGCTGATCTGTCCCTCATGGACTGTGACTGCCACTCGCTGTGGAGTTTTTTTTTCTGCAACTAACAGACTAATAAAATTTTGGTGGACTAAGCCTCTTCTAGTCGACTTTTAGGTGACACCCCTAATATGTATATGTGTGTAAATAATATTACATATTCAACAAACACTGATAGTGACTCTTAATCAGGTTATTATTGGTTGCACTGATTACTTTTGGCTCTAAAAATAGACTAGGTCAGATTTTGATCAGTGTAAAAGTACTAAGCGCAGTGTGTTATTTTTGGATCAGTCTTAATGACCGGTAGCAGACAGATCCATCCGTCTTGGCTGGAGACTGGAGCTCAGTATCATGACCCAATACCTGGAAAATGTCCGATAGGACAAGTTTGGACAGCATGTCGCCCTTGTAGAGGGACACAGAGAAATGAGAGAAAAACAAACAAACCCCAAACAAATAAGGATTCACTCACTGGCCCATTAAATTAATAAGTGACAGAAGCACAAACAATGAAATGAGGACGTAGGTGGTGACTGGAATATGGTAATACTTCAAAGTGCTTTGCTTGTGATTGTTTAGCCAATTCCACATTGTGCACAAAATATACAATTGATTATGGGCTGAACAAAGGTCTTGTAGAAGTCTTTTTCTTTCTAACAAGAAGACAAGTTGAACCTGACAATATAATCTAGTTTGTCTAAATCAGTGGTTTTCAACCTTTTTGACTCAATGGCCCCCCTATTGTCCACAACAATATTCAAAGGTCCCATGACTTTTCAGATTTTTAGTGATTTACTTTGACAAGGATTAAGGATTTTAAATTTTCATACAATTCTATTAGAACTCGGCATAACTTGAAAAATGTATAATCATGGAGTTATGAGAATGTATTAATTTGCATGACTTTTCCAGATTTTTTTTTCTTTAGAAATTATACTTAAAATTAAGCTACCTCATATATTCAGATTTTTCAAGACAGTGGGAAGCCTGGTTTAAAAAAAAACAAAGAAAAAGAAAAAAGTTGTATAGGGGGTGACTTAAAATATATAGATTTAGATGTTTAGTTAGTTTTGGCTTGTTTTGTCATCTTGAGGCCCCAATAGAAGATTGTTAAGTGTCCATTTGTGAAGATGTTTTCTTGGCACCCAATTGAATAGTTAAGGGATTTTTAATGAATTTTTGAAAAATCTTTTCCATAAAACAACAGCTCCCTTTCGAGGGACACTATGTGTGAAACTAGACCAATCCTGATAGGTGCTATGTTGTGACGTAGCATGTGACGGTGTACACAGAAGCTTACAAAGGCAAGCCGGAACACAACAGCATTGGCTTCTGTTCTTCAGCAAGCGCTCTGCGTGTGAAACTGTCTGTCCTATTTATTGTTGCCTGTCCTTAAAATATATCAATATATGGTGAATGAGAGGAAATTTAAGCAGTGTGTGCCTCCCTGCTTAAGATACATCACGGCTGGGGACACACATGAGATTTGTGTACATTGCCTAAGAGTGGAGCATGCATGGGCAGCTCTCGATGGGGCTGCCTGTGAACACTGTGAGAACGCTCCACTTCCGCCTAGACTTGTTTGATATGGCAGGCCAGGCTTGTGCTCTGGCACCTCAGATCGTGTGGGTCGCAGATGGAGCTGGAAGAGGAGCTTGAGATGGCTTCAGTCCTTCCTCATCCCTCGCTTGCTGGCTCCAGCTCTCCCATTCGGGATACAGAAGCCAGCTCTGCGCCTTTTTCCACGCCGAGCGAGAGCCTGATGTTGGGTTTGTCTAGCTCCGAGGATGTAGACGCTCTCAGCATCGAAGCGGGGGATTTCAAGGATTCACCACCTTTTCCCACCATGTACGAGGAGCTGCTGGAGGTTGTGACTCGTGCTGTGGCTAAGCTTAATATCGACCATCAGAAAAGCAGGAAGCACTTAGGAAAGTAAACTCGATGAGCACTTCCTGCTCAGTCGAGCACAGCCTCCACTTCGAGGCCTTCTTTCCTGATCTCCAATTTGAAATCTCAAGATCATGGAAAAGGCCATTCTCCTCACAGCTTAAGAGCCCAACTGTTCATTATTATTCTTCCATTTTGGGCTATGAGATGATTCCACAGGTTTAAGAGACACTTGCATCTTATCTCTCACCTGACATTGCGTCATCCCTCATCACTCAAATGTGGTGGGCAAGGCTTACATGGCAGTGGGTCAGGCTGTTGCAAGCCTGCACACTGAGGCATACCAAGCCAACCTGCTTAAAGACCTAGTCAAGGACGAGGAGGTTGGTCCCAACGACATTAACGAGCTGCGTTGGGCCGTCTCTCTGCGCCACAAAGGAGATGGACCATGCCATTGGCTGCTCCATGGCAGCATTAGTGGTGGTGGAGAGGCATCTATGGTTGAACCTCTCGGGCAACAAGGAGAGAGACAGAACATTCCTCCTTGATGAGGAACTTCCTCCTGCCTTCTGGCCTCTCATCGGCGATTCAGTTCAGTCATCGAGAGGTTTCAGGAGGCGAAGCACCAGTCAAAGGGTTTGTTTGCCTCTCGAGCACCCCCTCCGAGAGTCTGGGAGGTCGAAGCAGCACTCCCACCTGAAGACTTCTAAGGAGAAAACTGATCTGAGGACTGTTATTTTCTTGAGGAAAGCTTTGGGAAAGAGGTCTTGAAACTATGCTCAAGCTTCTGAGGTCCCCCCTGAGGGGAAGCGACAAAAATTCGATAATCCTTAGTTGGTCATGAGCTGGTTTAAGCTGGATAAGCACTTGAACATCTTAAACCAGCTCATGACCAGCTACCAACTAAGGACCAGCTTAAACCAGCTCAAACCTGCTGCCATGCTTCAAAACATACCTAACCAGCATATGCTGGTTTTTTCAACAGGGTAGTACTATCCCCTCACACCTTCATGAAAGGCATGGATGCAGCACTGGCTCCCTTGAGATTCCAGAGCATTTGTGTTCTCATCTTAGACGACTGGTTCATTCGAGCCCAGTCGCAGGAAATGGCAGTTTAGCATCAAGATGTCATCCTTGGCCATATAAGGTGCTTGGGGTTGAGGCACAATGCCAAGAAAAGCATACTATCTCCTCTGCAGAGAACTACGTTCCTGGGGTTTATATGGGAATCGACTACGATGCGGGCACAACTGTCTCCCACTCGTAACGAGTACATCCTGGCTGCAGTCACCAGGATCAAGCTAGGCCAGGGCATCACTGTAAAACAGTTCCAGATATTGGGATGGAAGAAACCATGGTTCCTGTGCCAAGGTCCAGTGTTGGGGGCACCTTGTCACCAGAAGATAATGACGACAGATGTGTCCCTCACGGGCTAGGGAGCGTTCATGGAGGGTCGCTTCACAAGGGGCCATTTTAAAGAGCATCATCTCTCATGGGACATAAATGTCCATAATACAGGCACACTGTAAAAAACTGCAAATTCCAACAGTAAAATACTGTTATTTCAATAAACAGTTAAACCATGTAAAATGGTCGGTAAATTAAGTACTTGCAGTAAATTTACAGCATTTAACAGTAAAAAGGTTTGTTCCTGAGAAAAACGGTCTCATTCTGTAAAAAGCAGCACATGGGGGCGGAGCATGTTCAACGCGAGTCTTCATTCAGACTCCTGCAGAAAGCAGTGCAGTCAACCAACAGAATTTCTTCATCTGCATATACTAAAGAAGGAAACTGTTCAAGGTAAGATTATTTCTTGGTTGTTATTTCATTATGTTGCACTCAACTTTTAAAATCGCCTTTTTCATGACTCGTGAGATATTTTTTGGCGCGAATCGCGTGTTACTGAAATACAGACAGACAGACAGTTATCAATGGCTGAGGCATTTCACTAGTCAGTGTTCTCCATACTCAGATTTTAATGCTAGGTTTAGGAATAACTGACGACAGGTCGGTGAATTATTAGAAAAATAATGCATAGGCCTATCCGAGATTGTAATGCAGCCACGACTCAAAGCGGCACGTTGTATTCCTCCTTGGTCACCACACCTCCAGACATTGTTCAGATGTTGTATTTCAAGACATTTTTCAGGTTTTTGTCCTTAAAATGATCTTGTGTGTAATTATTTATTACACATCTCATCCCAGTCCTCCGTTGCTAATTCAAATTTTCCTTTTAGAACTTACGTTATTACATCACAACTGAGAAATGTCACAGAGCTTTTTAATTGCAAAATTATTTTATTGATAAAGTTTCAGTGTATGTTTACGTCTTTGTGTGTCTGCACTATAACTGTTATGTGTGTGCATTTGTATGGGATAAAGAGCAGGAGAATGAGAGTATGCATTCCAAAAGCTTGTCATTTTTATCCTCTTGTTTGTTATATTTATTTGCTTGATCAATTTCTTCATGGGGTTTGGTTCTTTTGCGCTTTTAGGCTCTAAGGACCTTTGAGATAACTGAAATTGTTTGGCGAAGTGATATGGAACTGTAATGCGGTCAAATAAATCCTCAAGATGCCTGGAACTACTTGGACCTGCCTTGAACAGCTGTATTATAAAGAGGTAATATTGTAAAAGTGGTTTGATTTTCTTTTATAGGAACCCTTAAATTGATTTACATGTATTTCTGATTTAGTAAGATCAGAGTCATGTACTTTTGCAAACTTTGTGCACACATGTAACACATGCAGTACTATCTGTGCATTTATGAGGCACATGCAAATTCACATGCATGTTTCCAGTAGCATACAGAATACACCCATAGCTTACAGACTCACACTTAATCACTTAATTATTCACTCTTCTGTGGCTAACTGGAAAACACATCATAGAATCACTTCCTTTTACACACCTCTGCTTTTGTTAAAGGATTAGTCCACTTTTAAATACACTTTTCCTGATAAATTTACTCACCCCCATGTCATCCAAGATGTTCATGTCTTTCTTTCGTCAGTCGAAAAGAAATGAAGGTTTTTGAGGAAAACATTCCAGAATTTTTCTCCTTACAGTGGATTTCAATGGCTACCAACAGATTGAAGGTCAAAATTACAGTTTCAGTGCAGCTTCAAGGGCTTTAAACGATACCAGATGAGTAATAAGGGTCTTATCTAGCGAATCGATCAGTCATTTTCGAAAAAAATACAACCGTTTATGCTTTATATACAAAATATCGCCTTGAACGTACTTTCCGCTTCCGCATTCTTCATAACGCTTACGCTGAATGTTCTACGCCTTCCCTATTCTACTTACGGAAAGAACGCGGCGCCAGTTTCGTTTTTTTCCGTAACTTGAATAGGGAAGGCGTAGGACATTCAGTGTAAGCGGAAGCGGAAAGTTACATATTTTGTTTAACTAAACGGTTGTATTTTTTCCGTTCATTTTCTGTTCAATTTAAAAGTGTAATCCTTTAAGATGATATTTTGTCTTGTTTTTTTCTACTGTGACAAACATACACCCTAATAATAATTATGTAAAAAACTATCTTTTTCCATTTAAAAGTGCAATATATATCTTTTTCCATGTGCAATATATAGTCACTAACATTTTCTTAATATGTTTTCTTCTCAGACCCGGGCGTGTTGACCAGTTTCATCAGACCTCTTGCCAGATCTATCCAAAGTTGGGGTAATGTAATCTTTTCTTAAGTTTAATTCACAGTTTCTCTCATTGGACTGTATATTTACACTTTTCTCTTTGACATTGGTTTTTCAGTGTTTTTTTTTTTTTGCAGTTTGGTTTCAATAATGAATATTAAATAAATTCAAGCTTTCTGGGATGCATACAATGCAAGAAAATGGTTTCCACCTTTGTGATTAAAGAAACACATCAACAAGTAAAACATTCTCAACTTTAAACTAGTGCTTCTCACCAGGGCTCTGATACGTCAGAGTGACGTTCAACATGCCAACATACTTGTTACACAGCTAGGCAATGAATTGATGAGCTTTTTTTGTTTAGCTTAATTTGTTCATTTATACACCTATTGTTTTGCTATATAAGACATTAATTGATCAGGCTGTGCATTCATTACATTTGGACTTTCCAAATGATTGCAGTCCTTTATTTTCATGGTATGCATCTACAGATCTAAAACATCCACAGTTCTAAAAATGTTTGTGTTCTGCTGAAGAAAGGCAGTTGTGCACATCTGGGATAGCATCAGGGTAAATGAAAAATGATGCTTAAAAAACTTCATAAAGAGATCGGAAAACTAATCCATATGAATCGAGCGGTTTAGTCCAAATTGTCTGAAGAGACTCGATCGCTTGCCTGTGACTTTCCCCATCCACTCTTAATGTCTATGTGGTGGCTGTAGCTGCCTTCCACCCACCATTAAGTGACGGACCTTTGGGGAGGCACCACTTGATTATACGCTTGAGGATGAGGCCTACGGCTCATGTCAGGGTTCCAACCTGGGACCTGGCTGTGGATCTGGAAGGGTTATCCGTGGCACCCTTCGAACCCATTGAGTCTGTATCGGAGAACTTTTTAACTTTCAAGATGGTTGAAATGGCCTTCTGAAAACCACCCAAAGCTCCAAAAAAAAAACAAAACCCCCCCCCCATAAAATTACTATGTAAAATAATTAGTAGTAAAATTATAAACGTTGACAAGGTCAATATGTGACAAAATAACAGTAAATAATGACAGGGTGAATTGACAGAATGATTTTTTTTTTTTTTTTTTAATTTCTGTCATAAGTATAGTAAAATTTCTTTAAATTAGTGATTATATTATAATTATTGAATTAGTGAAATACCTGGTCTGAATATCTTGTCCATTTCACAATGATTCTATTAATAGAAGTATAAACCAAATCTCACACTCTGAACCCACACAATACTAGAATTATAGCATATATTGTCTGATGTCATGGTCTCTAGTTGCCTGCGGTTGTTGGACGAAGGAAGAGAGACTAATAGAGAAACTCAATAGGGGCACCTCTGACCTCTCTCTGCGTCTGTAGCCAGCTGGCCCAGACAGTCTGCTGCATTTAAGAACTGGTGCTTAAAATATTACAGGGAAGACAGCTCTGAGGGACAGAGCAAATGAGGGCCAGTGCAAAAAAGGTCAAAAAATAAATAAATCCAAGTATTTACTCTGGAATAAATCTATAAACAACACCAACGGGAAGTGCTAGAAACACTTATGCAAATGATTAAGTAGAGTGTTTGTATAGAGAAGCTGCATTTAAACAGTTCAACCAGTGTTTCACAACAGAGAGAAGTTTTTTTGTTTGTGTACTGTAGGCAGAATCTGCCGGTTATGGTTAAATCTGAAGCAATCACTTGTAAACAGAAACTTGCATATATACAATTATGCTACCAATAATTACCAAAACATCAGCCGATCTAAAGCTGTGAACCAAAAGTGATGTCTTAAGCCTAAAGTATACTCTCGCACACGCGCACATTCGAACACACAGCCTTGCAACGTATACTTGATTTGACTTGTACGCATACACAGGCGTTCGACGCATGCACATTTTTGAGCAATCTCTTACCAAGAATTACAACCCATGTAAGTATCTTTGTATTCTTTCATGCTAGAGTTGTACAAATGAGGCTACTTTCTAACCTCTTCGCACAATCTCTCGTCTATGTAACTTAAGCCTCCATTGTCGTTGTAGCTTGCATGTGTTTCCATCTGTTCTGTTTAAGCAGTTTTTCTTCGACTACCTTGTGAATCGACACCCCCAGGACACGGTTGCCACCTCATTGATAAACTAATTACTGCAAAAAAAAAAAAAAAATTAAATGCACATGTGCAACCAATGCAAGGTTACAAAAATCTGGCAGTCCACCACTTCTCTTCTGATGACGAAATTTGCGTCACGCGCACTGTACAGAGAAAATATTTGTGTGTATTTGATCAATTTTCTTGCTGGAATCATTGCAGTGGCTTTAAAAAATAGTTTACATTCTTTCAGTGGGGGAAAACCAAAATGTCCTGGAGTCCAGTTCATATGCAAGTTATGATAATGTCATGATGAATATCAACATTAAAGGTAGGTTTGCAAAGTCCTTTCCAAGCATGTCATGATCCAATAAGTTAAACAGTGCAAATGCTGCCAACACTGAGCAGTGGGGTCCCAATCACAAGACTTATTAAAGAAATTGAAAGGCCACAAAATGTTTTTAGGCATCAAACTGTAAAAAATTTCTAACATCAGTGTTTCATAACCCTGTGACTTTGACTGAGGCAGGACCAGAACACCCTGTGGCTGTGGTCATGTGATCTCAGCATGTGTCAGACATGCACTCTCACCTTCAGCAGATCATTCATCTTCTGCATCCTGATCCCCATGGCCAACCACTAGAAGTCCTCTGTCATCACTTGTGTAACACTGATGACTGTGTTAACTGTGAAACCTACCACAGCACAGCATGTTACATGTGCTTATAAGAGGTCACACAAGATGAAAGGGACTCATGAAATGTCCTCATATTTTATGTTTACGTCGTAATACCAGTGTAATACCCATGTCATTATACAAATTTGTGTCCTCATAAATCACACACACACACACACACACACACACACACACACACACACACACACACACACACACACACACACACAAATCAGGGTGATGAGGGGGTATTCAAGAAAGCAAAGTTTCTTACCAGCACATATATCCTGAACACTCTCTTTTGATTAACCCAAACCTACTCGAGGTATGCAGGTTCCAAAACCACAGTCTGGAGTAAGTTCAGTCAACCGGAGTATAAAACTCAAGAGTTAACGGTGACCACACAAAGACATTCTCAAACAAGTGCAGAATCCAGGAGTCACCACGGAAACAGACTCTTCTTTTTTTATTTAATGGTGATTTACATTCTTAGTGCATACCTCCACCTATGGGGCAGTTGTGCAATCAGTTTTTAATCTTATGTTTTAATCTTCAATCAATATTTATTATACTCTGAACAAGAATTACAAACCCGATTCCAAAAAAGTTGGGACACTGTACAAATTGTGAATAAAAACAGAATGCAATGATGTGGAAGTTTCAATTTTCAATATTTTATTCAGAATACAACATAGATGACATATCAAATGTTTAAACTGAGAAAATGTATCATTTTAAGGGAAAAATAAGTTGATTTTAAATTTCATGGCATCAACACACCTCAAAAAAAGTTGGGACAAGGCCATGTTTACCACTGTGTGGCATCCCCTCTTCTTTTTATAACAGTCTGCAAATGTCTGGGGACTGAGGAGACGACAAGTTGCTCAAGTTTAGGAATAGGAATTTTGTCCCATTCTTGTCTAATACAGGCTTCTAGTTGCTCAACTGTCTTAGGTCTTCTTTGTCGCATCTTCCTCTTTATGATGTGCCAAATGTTTTCTATGGGTGAAAGATCTGGACTGCAGACTGGCCATTTCAGTACCCGGATCCTTCTTCTACGCAGCCATGTTGTTGTAATTGATGCAGTATGTGGTCTGGCATTGTCATGTTGGAAAATGCAAGGTCTTCTCTGAAAGAGACGACGTCTGGATGGGAGCATATGTTGTTCTAGAACTTGGATATACCAAGTTATATATACAGCATTGATGGTGCCTTTCCAGATGTGTAAGCTGCCCGTGCCACACGCACTCATGCAACTCCATACCATCAGAGATGCAGGCTTCTGAACTGAGCGCTCATAACAACTTGGGTTGTCCTTGTCCTTTTTAGTCCGGATGACATGGCGTCCCAGTTTTCCAAAAAGAACTTCAAATTTTGATTCGTCTGACCACAGAACAGTTTTCCACTTTGCCACAGTCCATTTCAAATGAACCTTGGCCGAGATAAAACGCCTGCGCTTCTGGATCATGTTTAGATATGGCTTCTTTTTTGACCTATAGAGTTTTAGCCGGCAACGGCGAATGGCACGGTGGATTGTGTTCACCGACAATGTTTTCTGGGAGTATTCCTGAGCCCATGTTGTGATTTCCATTACAGTAGCATTCCTGTATGTGATGCAGTGCCGTCTAAGGGCCCGAAGATCACGGGCATCCAGTATGGTTTTCCGGCCTTGACCCTTACACACAGAGATTGTTCCAGATTCTCTGAATCTTTGGATGATATTATGCACTGTAGATGATGATAACTTCATGATATTGCTCCACTATTTTTCGCCACAGCATTGGGGGAATTGGTGATCCTCTGCCCATCTTGACTTCTGAGAGACACTGCCACTCTGAGAGGCTCTTTTTATACCCAATCATGTTGCCAATTGACCTAATAAGTTGCAAATTGGTCCTCCAGCTGTTCCTTATATGTACATTTAACTTTTCCGGCCTCTTATTGCTACCTGTCCCAACTTTTTTGGAATGTGTAGCGCTCATGAAATCCAAAATGAGCCAATATTTGGCATGACATTTCAAAATGTCTCACTTTCAACATTTGATATGTTATCTATATTCTATTGTGAATAAAACATAAGTTCATGAGATTTGTAAATTATTGCATTCCTTTTTTTATTCACAATTTGTACAGTGTCCCAACTTTTTTGGAATCGGGTTTGTATAAATTAAAAAAATAAAGATTGATTGAACTAAAACAGTCTGTGTTTGCAAAGATAATATAGCTGTATATGCCTCATCAATAGGGCATGCATGCGCTACCTCTGAAGTAAACTAACTCTGGAACAGAACCATCAACAGCAGGTTCTGTCAGGACCACTATCGTCAAATATGATAGATAATGCATAGAGTTTGTATTGGCGGTATGGTTCTGTTCTGGGCAAGAACTCCCTGCGCCTCCATGCAGCCTAGCATGAATAAGAGCAGGGAGAGCAGCAATAAACCCCCTAGGGTAAACAGAACAGGACCAACATATGCAGATATCATTGAATGTCATAATTTTTTAACGAACACATATTTCGAGAATTAGTCTGATTAGGGAAATAATAAGACCATCCTGACTGAAGAGAGGTGGAGCTGGGGATGGAGGAGGGTAATTTGCTCCTGAGAATGCAATAGCTGCTGATAAACTGAGGAGCTTATATATAGATGCTGTGATAGGCATCGTATTCCTATAGGACGCAAGGCACCTGGGAGTCAGCTGATGCAAGCTTGAGTGACGTGACCTGCCAGAACTGACGCTTACGCTAGATTTCTGTCAGGACCACTATCGTCAAATATGATAGATAATGCATAGAGTTTGTATTGGCGGTATGGTTCTGTTCTGGGCAAGAACTCCCTGCGCCTCCATGCAGCCTAGCATGAATAAGAGCAGGGAGAGCAGCAATAAACCCCCAAAACAAACCATATGCCGAAATCCCCCAACACAAACTGAGTGCGAAAATCTGAATGCATGTTTCTTTAAAATGCAGTTACCTGAATGAGGAATGAGCCTAGGCTAGTGTTGTGTTTTTATTAATAAATGGGGGAAGCTTACACCCATAGCGGCAGCAATCTGATACAACAGGCATGTTGTAGCGCATTTAGTTAGCGATTTTATATATTATATATATGATGGGGGAAGCTTACACCATTATCGGCAGTCTAGTCGGGGAAGCATACACCCATTGCCTAATACATATTTATTTATTATTTATTTTCTTTCTCCTATTGGGGGAAGCTTACACCCCTAGCGGCAGCAAACTGATACAACAAGCATGTTGTAATCACAGACTAGTATTAAACTATGGTAGTCTGGTGGTCGGGGAAGCATACACCCGCAGCAACAGCTCCGAGTTAGATGCAGCATGCAGCTAGGCACGAAATACGGTGCTTCCTCATCATGAACAATTTCTGCTCCAGTCGGGCTGATTCCTTCGGCTGTGGAAGTGAAGATGACGACTCCCATGATTCACACTCCTACGGGATCAAGTTCGATGTTGTTAGGGTTGAATAGAAACCTCACAGTGTGTGCTTATAGTATGCAGCAATGACACTAGAGCTTCTGTAACAAGCAAATTTTTTTTTTTTATTTATATTTTTGCCTTCCATAGCAGCTAGATAGCCTTAAGATTAGCCTTAAATAGCAACTGTAGCTTTAAGAAGGAGCGTTTTCAATAGCAATGTAGCTTTAAGAACGGCTTGTTCCAAAAGCAACTAAACCTTTAAGAACGAGCATTTCCAATGCACTATAGCTTTGAGAAAACCGATGTTTACTATGTGCAGAAAATCCGTTTGCACCATGAATAGTTGTTTTCTGTCTCTACTGCAAAGCTGCTTGAATCTGCGATGTATAGCGCTAAACACATGCGATCCGACCAGCGTGTATGTTGCTATACAAAGGAAAGCGACCCGATAAGCGTGCACAGCGATCGAGCCGGTTGCCACGACAACAGATAAGTAACGCACATCGCCAAATACCATCGCAAAAGCTTTGCAAAACAATTTACTGAGAAGGACTAGAAGCCTAAGCAACACGGATAGCTTTAACAACAGCATGAGTTAGCTTTAAAACAATGAGCATTAAAAGGAACTTAGCTTAGCTTCGTGGAAACATTCAGAGATGAAGTTGAGTGAAATAGCCGAAGTGGATGTTTGATCTTCTCTTGAAACGCTTCTTCATGCGGGGAGTGCAGATCCATCTGAACTGCGAGTCCATGTCTAATTGCAGCGATGCGAGAAGCAATGCTAATGTTAACTCAGTCATTTCCAATCGCGAATTCGCGTGTATGAGAGGTGAAATCCACGAATCCCTCTCGCTAAATTCCCGATTGCACAATTCCTAGTGAGATGATGCTGTTTGCCTGTCAAATTCGCCATATAATTTGCTCCTGAGAATGCAATAGCTGCTGATAAACTGAGGAGCTTATATATAGATGCTGTGATAGGCATCGTATTCCTATAGGACGCAAGTCACCTGGGAGTCAGCTGATGCAAGCTTGACTGACGTGACCTGCCAGAACTGACGCTAACGCTAGATTTATGTTCAGAGAGTAAGCTGATATGGCTACTTACACACCCTGAAAGTTACCTCCAAAAGTTGAGGTTATCCATGTACTTACCCTTAAACTTACCCAGGTATGTTACATAACCTGCTTTCTGAAAAACTCAGGACTTAAATACATAAACTAGCACATTCTAGGAAACTAGGTCAAATGACAGGGCACACATACAGGCAAACAGGAACAGGGAAAACAGAACCAAAATACAATGAAACTAAACCAAAACAGAGCATTATCGACTATATATATATATATATATTTTTTTTTTATTATTTCTCTTTAGCTTTAATTTATTTTTATTTCAGTTTAAGTTTTATTCATTTCAGTACTTTAGTTTAAACATTTTTTCCAGCAACATTTTTAATTTTTGTCAGATTTTTTGTAAGTTTAAGTTTTTCCATCTAATATATATTTTTTGAGCTTTATTTTAATTAATGGAAATAAATTGTTTGAATAAATTAAATCGAAAAAAAAATAATTAAATTATTTTGTGATAATGAACAGTTGCCTGTAAATTACCATGCTTATTACACTACTACTCACCAAAAAATCATTTTCACTACAACGTCCACGATGCAATATAAGAGACATGAAAGTAGAGCTGAGCTTTCTTATATACAGCGTTAACAAGAACAATGGCAAATATTAAAAACTATCAGACCACTAGATGGAACGAATGAGTATTCCAGAGTGTTGTGTATAAATGTTTTTAAAAATAGACCAGTAGATAAAGGATCTAATTTTGCACTAATAAGATAATATACTACAAATCATGTCAAAGTGTTTTGATCTTCATTATGTTATAACGTTCTGCTTTTCAAATGACATTGGCTCTCATGTAAAACAACAGGATAGCAGTTGAGCATTACATATCAGATAACAGGTGATTCAGCTTCTCACCTAAATTTATGTTGAAGGTCTTGAACCAGTGCCTGTGTTATTCTCTGATGTCTATGAAAACATAACTAAAGAGGAATAGCCTACAGCAAATGAGTCATGCTGGAATCGTCCTCAATTACCACAGGGTCACAAAGAGAACACAGAAGAACGCGTAGATCTTAAAAGTTCATAGCACATTCAAGACCACAGTAAAGGTTGTTTTGGGGTGAAATATGACCTCAGACCCTGTTTTTCTGTCTGTATTTGCATTTGCATTTGAAATTAAAATTCCATTTGTGCCAGCAATCAAAATAGCTTTTTATGTTTGCTTTGGGATTTCCATGTCACTCAAAATGCATTAAAGCACAACCGGGTCAAAAAAACAGATTGTGAACATGATGACTTCATTTTTCAGGCCTACAAATCTACCAGGGGATGTGCAGAAAACGAAATGAATTTTAAAGCACTGTTTCAAATATTTTTTACATATTTGTGGCCCTGATATGTACACATATGCGTACAACAATAACCATCTAAAATGTTATATAAATAAAAATATATATACAAAAAAATTTTAGTTTACTATAAAGATACACTACAGATTTCCTAGGACTGCAAATTAATTTTTAAGCATAAAAAAATTAAGTGCCATCAAGTAGTTTTCATTATTTTGGTCCTTAGTGGAGAAGCAAAAGAAAGTCCCAAGAGCCAAATTAACCCCAGTTGACCTCTGGACTGAAACTCAATCTAAAGTGTTCAGCGGGGACACAGAAGGTGTTGAAAAGACAGTCTCCCTTTGCACTGCTGTATTTTTGGAATGTATGCAGTTAGAAATATCTGGCCTATGACAAAAACAGACAGTTCTGAGACGTAGAATCCCAAAACGTGGATTAGGATAGCCTAAATGGATTCAGTGAGCAATTACATTCAAATGGCTTAGGAAGTCATTTAGGATTTTAAAGAGAGTAAATAGACAAACCAACGAACAATTAATAGATCAAGACAGTCCATTGAAAGGTTTCTCTGTGTCTCATCACCTCTCAGTCTGTACTGCCCTAGGGTCATCTGCGGTACGCCTTAACAGCCGTCTTTGTTTAGAAAGAAAACATTTTGATCCTTCCCATCGATCAGCACACTCCAAGCACCATATTTTATTTCAGTTCTGTATAATCTTTCAAGAAAAACAAGTGTAACTCTAAACAGCATTAATGAACTGTGTCAGTATAGGAAGTCATGTGTAAAGCAGATGATGGATATTTTTCACTCGTTGTTTCCAGTGAGGATTTTCACATTTAACTGTTTTGTTTCAAAACAAATGCTTCTGAAAAGAGGTCAAATGCATATCTAAGATTGTTTTAACCTCCTTGGAAAACATGACATTGAGCAATATCTGGGCTTTACGTCTCAGTGAATGAGACTTTTATCTGAAATGTTTTATTTGAGCTTGTACAGTATATACTGTGATGGTTCTATCAGAAAATTCAGAAGGCCAGGAAATGTGCTTTGTGGTGAAAGCAAATCATTTTAATGAGACAGAAGAATTTATATTGCTGAATCGCACAGACTAAATCTAATCACCTATCATTCACTTTATTTATAGACCTCAACATATTTAAAAAAAAAGAAATAAGGAAAAACCTTTGAATGGTGTATTTTTAAACAAATCATGTAAAATCCTTAAAAATCTGTTATTTCATACTAAATAACAAAAAATACAGGTATTGCTCCCTATATCACACCCAACAACCACTTCCATAAACAAATATTAATTAACACCAACGTGATTCATGTACATTCAAACATTAAATATATGAGCATGAATCTTAACATAACATTTGTTTTTTAAGAATCCATTAAACATGATTTAATATAATAATGCTAATTTTCATAACTAAATAATGTGATATATCGTTTCCAACAAAGTTTCATTTGAAATGGTTGGGAAATTGTTCACTTTTGATGGGTTAACACTTCTCTGTCTGTTGTTTTTGTAGGTTGTGAGTAGAGCTGCACGATTAATCATATCGCAATCGCGATGTCAAGCTTGTGCGATTATATGACGCAAAATGCAGCGATTTTATGAAATAAAATAATAATAATAATAAGTTAATAAATAAATTAAATAAATACATGTGTGGACACAACAACCCATTATCTGAGAGCTGTTTGTCCATTTTATACACCGCTAATAAAAAGAAGACCAGTCAGTTTCAGTTTAGGCAGTGGCATGTGTGGCGCGCACGGTCATGTCATGACTTTTTCCAGTGTGCAGCGCAGAGAACGGGTAAAGATGGATGCGGAGCAAACTGTCACTGAACTGGTGGCAAGAAAATATGGCGATATTTTGGCTATAAGATTATAAACCCAGATTAGTAGTGGTTGATCCGTACGGACCAGGGCCCACGTTTCGGGACGCATGTGATTCGCGGATCAATTGAAAGTTTAACCGCAATAGAGTGAAAGGATATCATTTGAACATGTTTTGTCTTGATAGTTTACACATTAAATAGATATAAAACCATTCCAGCGCTAGAAGAGGCAAAAGAGGATTTAATTCGGTATCGCACGCAGCGCTGTTATCGGTGCGCACATGACGCACATACATACAAGGCTCGCGCGCACAGAGAGAGAGAGAGAGAGAGAGAGAGAGAGAGAGAGAGAGAGAGAGAGAGAGAGAGAGAGAGAGAGGCGCGTTATAGCTCGCGAACTCCAAATTGATTTCTCTTTCGCGTCCTCAATGCACTTGGATGGTCACATACACGCATTATGTCAGTCAAAATACCCCTCTCAGCAAGTATTCATGTGAACACATTCAGTTATGTCTTAATTGAACGAGGTGAGAATTCGGACGTGTATCTATCTGATGTGTGCGTGCATGGGGTCTTACTCTTAAAGTGACAGCAACCTATAAATACCTGCTGTTGTCTGTCATGTAAATCAAACAACAAAACACAGCTTTAACAAAGATTAATCTATATTGAATTTATACAATGAACAGTGTCATTTTACATTTAATTATTACATTTCTGTGCATGAAAATTAATACTACAGTTAGACCTTATACTTTATTTGTAACTTTATGTTGTATTTATCTATGCTTGTTGTAATTGGTGTACAGTATTTGTTCTTTTTACAGTCTGTTCACTTGTCTTTAATAATGTATTATTTAGGCTAGTAGTTTATGCTGTGGTATCAGAATAGTTTAAGTGGGCTAAGTAATAAATGCAAAGTTAAGTTACCCCTATACAATTTTTTTTTTTTTTTGTGCTGATCTGAAAAATGATCTGATCCGTGACGTCATAACCGTGATGTGATCCGAACCGTGAGTTTTGTGATCCGTTGAACCACTACAGATTAGTAAAGAAACAAATATCTTAAATGGGATTATAACAAGTTTGCAGTAATACAAAGATAATATTTCATTTCATTTTAATTTGAAAACGCTGTGCATTTGTTTGCTGTTGTTGCTAGTTTGAGTTGAGAAATACACATTTCAGCATTATCAGTAATCTGTGTGTGTATTTTCACTGAGAACCAAGCAAGATGACTCATGATACTATTTGTTTATTATATCGCTATCGCAAATCGCAATCGCAATATTGACCTCAATAATCGCAATATGACATTTTCCCCAAATCGTGCAGCCCTAGTTGTGAGTGACATGTGTGGCGACAAGCATCTCAAAGGTGTCATGTTAAAGATATATTACTTCAACAAGTCAGCATAGAGAACATTCCATGTTTCGAATTTCTAAGAAAAGGTACATTCTTATGTACATCATTATGTAACAGTAATCGCTTCCTTTTGCAAGCCATCTCTGGGCTTGCATGAATCTGCCGAGTTTTGGCACTAGTTCCAACTGAGAAAACCTACGTGCTGTATCACCATCAACAAGTATCCCTGCATTCTTTGAAGAATGACACAAATGTGTTTGAAAAAAATACTAATCCTATTCTCTATGGCTGTAGACACCAAACACCAAACTCCAATTAAACTCTTATGTGGCTAATTTAGGCAGCTTATGAGATTGTGGACATGGTGATGACTCAAGGGAAACCATGTTGTGGGTTATACAACTATTCCTAATTGTGACAGTTGCAATCTAAAAGATTTAGGTCAAGATTAAGTTATTTTTCCTTTCACAAAACCTCAAAAAATGTAAGCAATTTTAATCATTTGATGAATATTTCTTAAACCCATAAAATCCCATGTGAAAATCTAAGTGTACTCAACTGTGCTATTTTGAGACACTATTATAGACATTATTGACCTTATAATGAATGTGCAAGAGTTTAATTAAAGGTAGGGTAGGCAATGTTTTCATAAACACTTTTTGTTATACTGGCTGAAACTCTCTTCACATCCTGACTGCAAACAATAATATAAGTGGCCTAAATATTTTTAAAAAAAAATGTACATATATCTTCTGTGGAAGTCTCAGGTCTAGAAAATGTTCATCCAATCATTGCATTTGGTCCAAATGCAATGATAGGATGTCCTACCTGCCTGCATGTCAACGTATGAATTTCCATACCTCCATGCACCCTGCTTGCACAGACATCACACGTCATCAGCGAGATACGCGAGGCTATGCAGAGTTGTAGACAGACAGTTCATTATTATTTCAATGTTATGTGCTTTGAGATGTGGTAATTTAATGCCATCTCTCGTGATGCTTCGCAGACTCCGCTCTGGCCGTGCGCGCTCATGTGTTTTGGAGGAGGCGTGGCTTTGGAGAGCGCTCTGAAGGGAGGGTGGGATCTTAGCTGCGCCCACCAATGTCTGGTTGTTTAAAAAAAAACATGCGGAATTCAACATCTTCAGTGGCACAGCAGTAGCGAGTGGCTTGCAGACCTGGCTTTTAATGTGATCGAATCCGCCTTTTGCCGAGCTTGCATTTATTTTTGAAAATAATGTTTTGAAAGTGGAAATAAACTGCGAACGAGGTGTTTAATAATATTAAAAGTGTTTATTGGGTAGGGTTAGGGGAAGGTGTAGGGAGGGTTTTTATTCTCCCAATAAGGCTGCATCCATAATAATAATTTTAATAAATATAATCATTTACACTTACATTATTGCATCCTGTTAAGGTACAAAAATACTGAGGTGCAAATAGTATCTGCCAGTATAAAGAACTGATACTTTTACATGTTGTAAATATATTGCTATTTTCACTAAGTGTAAATAGCATCTACATTTATTTGCACTTAGTGTAAATAACATATATCACTAAGAAAATATGCTATTTTTACTAAGTGTAAATAATTTTCAGTAAATTTTCACTTACGTAAATAGCATCTATCACTATTTGCACTTAGTGCAAATAGCCACTGATAATAAATATATGTGAGTGTGAGTATGAGAACCTTCTCTATAAATAACAGATTGCTGGCAATTTAAAGGTCCTGTTTTTCGTGTTTTTTTGAAGCTTTGATTGTGTTTATAGTGTGCAATATAACATGTGTTCATGTTTCGCGTGTAAAAAAACACAGTATTTTTCACATAATTTACTTATCTGTATACCGCTGTTTCCACTGTCATAAAAACGGGCTGATGACTTCCTTGTTCTATGAAGTCCCTCCTTCAGAAATACGTAACGAGTTCTGATTGTGCCAGCGGTTCCTGTGTTGTGATTCGACAGCAGCTTAGCGAACCTTGCCCGGAAAGGTCACGCCTCTTACCATAACATGGAGATGCACGCGCTCAGTGTTATTGTAAACATGTCTTTAATTTTACCCTATCAATTTGAGCCGGAATCAGACCCGGTGATTGGACTGCGGGATGAAAATAACAGCATTTCGACGACATGGCGACAAACACACTCTACAAACGCAACTCTTGTGTATTCCTGTGGGCGGAGGTTAGTCAAAAAACTGTTTTAGTGACGTCATTAAAGAAGAAAGTAGAGGGATGTAGTCCAAACTGGCCGTTCGATGTAGGTGACTTCTGTTAAATAAAATATCTCGCTTGGCATTGAACTTTGAGCTTTAAAATTTTACAGATTTTATTTATACTCTAACAACAACATTACACACTAACTAAAGTTTGAAACATGGGATCACGAAGAACGGGACCTTTAAAGCACATTTGGACACACCAATATTAAATATAGCAAAAGCATTCAGTGCTACATCTAAATGTAGCACATCATTACGTAAAACATCTTGGAAACATTCAAAATTAAATAAAATATTAGGGATAGCCACTGATTAAAATAATTAATTGTGATTAATATAATGTTTTTTTTCTCTTCAACTGAACACAATAAAAAAACATATGACACTCAAATGTCTCAATAATCAATTGTAAAGACAAAGGAAGATTTCTCATCTTATTAATTTAGTAAAAACATGTTTTACTCATGCAAATTGAGCTTTTCAATGATAATTATGCCACCATACAAAGACTACAAATTACTATTTTAAATGACTTATATATATTTTGTTTATAAATCATTTTTTCTTGTTTTTAGCAATGTGATGGATGTGTCTACAAAAGCTACAGAGCAAATGACAAAAGTGTTAAAGAGGTGGATAAGTAAATTAAAGAGGAAAATCAAAGGCTGGGATTTAGTCACAGATGATTTTTTCCTCATGCAATTCACATTAAGAACAGCACATGATCTGCTTTTTCAATTTATCTGCACTTAGAATTATCTTTTTTATGATTCTTCTATATGCTATTATAGACCATGTACAGTCCACTAGTGCACTTATATTATTTTTTACTGTGTTCTCATATATTCTGAGTGAGGCAAACGTACGTGCATTCCGGTTACATAAATCAATAAAAAACTGAACAGACTATAACAGAGACCAGACAGTCTGCTCTGATTTATCTGTGAACAATTAAAGATCTTTTCAACACTAGACACTGAATCTACATCAGTCAGAACCTGCATGCTTCTGAGACACAGAAGGGTTTTGTTTTAAGGATGTTTATCACATCGGCCTGACTATTAATGACCCAAACCTGACGTTCCAGACCCAGAACGCACCAGAATGCTACGCATGATGACTGATGACGGGTGCATTCTCAAACCCCTGCCCGAAATCCATCAGGCTTTCGGTTGCCATGTTTGCGCTCTTCTGCTACGGTACACATGTGTTTCGCCTTAAGCAAGGGTATTTTTAGAAAGCGATTTTTAGAAAGAGGTGGTGGACTCTGAATGGTACACGTGGGGGCAGAGGGTGATGGCTGGGGGCAATTACTAGAATTGTAATTATATGAGAGTGGGTTGAAGTTCAGCTTGATTTATATAAGGAGAATGCGAAGCATTCTTACAATGGAATATGAAGAGGGATGAGCTGATAATTGGTTTAGTCTTTCAAAATGCTGTGTTAGTCTTCCATCTATATCCAGAAAGTGGAGTAAGAGCCTTTGTTACTCACACATACACAAAAAATATATTGGAAACACATGGCCAAGTCCCTGTTTCTGTGTGAAGCGGATAAACATTTCAACGTGCAATGCCGAAAACAACAATGTAAACCAAACGAAAGCTCTGCATTCCTGACTAACATTTACTTATTTACTTTTATTTCTGGTAATTCTGATGCTTGTAAAAGAGAGATGAGATTCTCTGTTGTGGTTTGGTTTGCTGGGGGCATAAAACAGAGTCTAGGAGGATGAATTTTATGAATTATGACATGGAAAAAAGGGAGGGTGGTCAGCATTTAGTCTTTAAGGGGTCATTACATATATATTTCACTGGGACATATTGTCTCTCAGAAACCTAGCTTGTTAAATGTTAATGTTAACATTTAACAAGCATGTTAAAACACCTGTTCCGGTTTCAAATAGGAGGTCAAATCAGATCACAGTTAACCATCATCAAAGAGAACAACAAATATAGAAAAAAAGGACAGAGAACATTAGATTAAATAATTAAGATCTAATACTTGGTTAACAGGAAATGGAATGTTACCTTAACGTCCGCATAAAAAATAAATAAATCAGAAAATAGGCTAACGTTTTCATAACCTAATGGGAACGTTAGCAAATGTTCTTATAACATATATTTGTTAACTGGGCTACAGAGCAATAACACAGTTTGCAAATATGAAATTGCTTCATACAACAGTCCAGTAAACAAGTCGTTAAAAGTGAGTTACTTACGTTTTAGACACAATATTGGCAGTAGCCTACTTACTGTCATTTTTGCTCTGCCAACGAGGACATTTCAAAATAGCCACATCAGAATCAGCCGTCGTGCGTCTTCAGCTGTTTACTTCCTCAATTAACCTGTTTTTTCACCACTGTGGAATTAACGAATCGTTTCTTAGTTAATTAGTAGGCTAGTGTTTTTGAACGCATCGTTTGAGTAAATGATTCAATAAGTTATAAAGACTAGTCAATAGTCGCCACCTAATGGCGTAACGATGTAACCTACAGAAGGAGTGACTTTTTCCATTTAAAATAAATGCTTTTGAACTTTCTATTCATCATACTTCCTGAAAAAAAGTTATAACTGCTTCCACAAAAATATTAAGCAGCACAACTGTTTTCAACATTTATAATAATAAGAAATTTTCTTAAAGACCAAATCAGCATATTTGAATGATTTCTGGATGATCATGTGACACTGAATAATGACTGCTCAAAATTCAGCTTTGCCATAAAAGGAACAAATTACATTTTAAAATATATTGACATAGAAAACAGGTCTTTTAAATTGATATAATATTTCTGGTGAACACTTTATTTTACACATTGTTACACATTACTACATGTACTAACTATAGTATTAACAGTAAATTATGCATAATTACAAGTAACCCAGCCGTATTTCTATAATAAGTAGCCTACATGTAAATACGTCACCTTAAAATAAAATGTAACCATATTTCTTAATTACTGTTAATATTACTGTTTTTACTGTATTTTGCAGCCTTGGGGAACATAAGAGACTTCTTTCAGAAACATTTTTAATAAATCTTACCGAACCCAAACTTTTTAACAGTAGTTACACTAAACTATTATTAGCCTGATATAATGAATGTTTCCAACTGACTGAAAAAAAACTGTGTGTGAGAAATTATTTTTGGTTTGTCTCAATAAAAATAGGCCGAGGGAAACTGAATGCTATTCTCATAATCAGGTGAAGGGACACCTCTTTCTTCTGAACTTCACCTTGACCCTGTCAGCTGTTCACCGCTTCCCCCTCCCCTCTTCACAGAAGCCGCAGAGATCACCACCCACATGCAGGTGCTTCCTCTCATCCTCCCTGAGCCGACTCACACTCTGCTCATCTCGTATTACTGATCTCCAAATTAACCTGTCCTCTCCCACTCTTTGTTCATGTTTTGGCCCTGAGCGATGGCATTTTCCATGAAACTTGTCTTATGAACACACTCTCAGTCGCTCCTAATAAACAGTGAAAAGATCCAGCCCCGTGGCAACAAACAGCATCGGTTAAACACATAACATGTGCTAATTTACAAGATGACAGGAACCAATCCAGCAGTGATCTTAGAGGGGGAAAAAAAACAGGAGCGAATCTTGGTGCAGACAGGTGGTCAACAGGCAGAGACAAAGTTCGTTCAACTTAATTTTGGGGGCATTTAGAAACCTGAAATACAGAACAATGCCTTGGGTAGGTTCAAACACAGATGGTTCTTTTTAAATGCTCTTGAGTATGAACTTTCAGTTTGACTTTTTGTCTCCCCCCCCTTACACACACACTTTCAAGATAGCATTCAGCTGGACATGATCAAACATATCCTTACAACCTCAACCTTAATGTTGTCTTTCAGCACAGCCCAGTGTACGTGCCATCCTTAACGAGTCCTTAAGAACCAGAGTTCAATTATGAGGGCATGTTTGTACAGTATCTCTGACACTCGATTAAACAGTTAACAGATATTGTCAGTTGTAAAGTTGTCCTTTCTTAAAGTGGTTTGGGTTGATCAAAACATTACTGCACTTTAGTGAGTGCCTCGCCTTGATCTATAAGGCAACACGAATAGAGTTTTTATCCAAATACTTTAGGGTAAAAGTAAGCTGTGTCAGTTTTTATTTAAGTTGTCCTCTAGAAAAATGTGATGGAGGTTAAATTAATCTAATTATATTTCAGGATGTCTGCTATTAACTAAATTATATATAAGGTCAAAGAAATATGACATCAAGTGAGACAAAAGGAATGTAATTAAGCAATTTTCCAATTTTTTAATAATATTTCTAATAGTAACAGTATTTGCAAATATATTTCATGCATTTAGAGACAAACCTCAAAAAAAAAAAAAAAAAAAAAAAAAAAAAAGCATTGCATTAACTTTACCCCATCGCTGCCATTTTGGAAAATATGCTCCATATAATAATTCTTGGCTAATCTTTAGCCAAATAATTAAATGGTGAATAAATAAATGTTTTTATATACTGCCAATTCATGATATATATTTTTTTTTAGACTTTGATATAAATGACGTAATCTATGACATAAAAAAGTTTTTACCTGCTATATAGAAAATTACCTGCTATACATATAGACTATTTTATATAAATAATATGCCATATTTGGTATTGAGAACGGGTCTGTCAATATATCAGTGAAAGTTACATTATGATGCCATTAGATGGCGACAAAGACTCTCTTTATGAGTGAGTCAAAACAAGTTGTTTAGCACTGTCGAACTTTTAAAAGGACAAAGAGTTCACGTTCCTCTGTGGACATTCAAACTGATTTTTTTAATAATGGATTTAATATTATGGACATCGACCTGAAGAATAAATGCTATCAGATGCAGGTACTCGTTTAGGCGATCTCTCTCTCATAAGTAAGGAATAATTGACGACGGGCTGTTGAATTCTTAGAAAATAATGTACACCCGAGGTGGTAATGCGGCCACAACGCGAAGCGGAGCATTGTTTTTAAGAATTCATCGGCTCGGAGTCAATTATTCTGCTTATACTACGGTTACCACGCTTCAAGACACTGTACCGATGTTGTATTTCAAGATATCTGTCAGTTTTTTTTCCTCAAAACACTCTTGTGTGTGGGACTATATTCTTACGCATCTCATCCCAAGCCTCCGTTGCTAATTCCAAAACGTCATTTCAGAGCTAGTAAGGTAAGGCTAGAGCCTTGATAGCAGAATAATACCGTTGATACAGTTATTAAGAGAGAGAGAGAATAAGCAGCATATGTGAATTAGCCTTCCTGAGTCTGTGAGTCTATGATGGCAGAGGTGTCTCTACTAACACCGAAACCATACGTCTATCTTGCTCAAGAACCGTACAGTTATTACCTCGGTGATGAGTCATGTATCTTATGCTGGTGAATCATGTATCTTTTGTATTATGTTGCTTACTAGTTCTAAAGTGACGTTTTAGAATTAGTAATGGTAGCTTGGGCTCAACTGTTAAACTGTCAACTTTAAACTTTGAATCCATGGCGGAAAGAAGTAGTTCCTCACAAAAGAGGTTTTTCAAAGACAATACATTGTTGTATTTTATTTCCACACTTGTGCCTTTGAACTGTTGTATAAATGCAATATCACACTTGTAGCCGTGTGATATGGCTGTATAACTGCATGCTGTGATTACTCTAAAAACTGCTGGGTTAAATATGGACAAAACCAGGGATTGGGTTGTTTTTACCCAGCCATTTTTTTCAACCAATTTTGAATTTATTTTTTTAGCCAGCAATATAGTAATATAGTAAAAGGCATGTTTTTGCTCACCCCCAAATAGGGGAAAATTTGGGGGGTATTTGAAGCTGAAACTTGACAAGACCAGAGACTTATATTACATCTTCTGAAAGAGGGCATAATAGGTGCCCTTTAACCCAACCTGCTGGGTTTGTCCATATTTTACCCAGCTTGGGTTGTTTTTAACCCAGCATTTTTTAGAGTGATATATGGCCGAATCACAGCCGTGCTGATATACAGCTATATCGCACGGCTACGAGTGTGAGATATTTATATATATATATATATATATATATATATATATATATATATATATATATATATATATATATATTATAATGTAGCTGTATATGATGGACATTTTCTGAGTCACTTAACCATATTGTCCTCAGAAATGTATATGGAGGCGACACTGACGTATCTTACCCAACTCTTTCCTATATCCGACAGATCTGGCTTGATTTTCTTGTTGTTGAGAACTTACACAATCTTTAACATAAACACCTTTAACATTCTGATGGAATTCTGGATCACCACATATTCTCAGTATAATAAGATACAGAAAGATAACTTACAATACAATTTAGCACCTTGTTGCTAAAGTACAGTGCGTTCCTGCATGTGTTCAATTTCTATTCTATTCTATTCTATTCTATTCTATTCTCTTCTCATGAAAACAATAGAGAATCAGCAAAAATGAAAAAATGCATCCATTGCACCCGTATCATCCTGGGGTGCCAAACAATAATTCAACAACATATGAAAAATCTCCCCTGATACAAAGCGAAGGACTTTCTATGGTGCATTCCACAGCGCACATAATCTTTTCCATCGCTTGCTCTTTACTCTATGTTTATAGCATGTCCTTGTGCCCCATAAACAGTTTGAGCAAACAAGCTGCAACGGTTTAAGATGCTTAACATTTTTTGCCTGGTTCTCTGGTCTATGGGGGGTCATTAACTCAGCATTAATCAAATGAGGAGAAAAAAAGCCTGTGGTCTGATGGGAGGAAATAGCAAGGAACACATAGTTGCAGTCAACACGCAACACTGGCGTGTGCACACTCTTGGAATGGATGCTGTGCCGTGGATGCAGAGAGACTTCGAGAGAGGCTCTAAATAGGAAAAATGTGTCTGCGGCCTCACAGGTTCAAAGAGTTTGGCAATGTGATTTATTCTTTTATTTTCCATGTTGCAATGAAGCTTGGACTGATTTGGGGAAATATCTGCAGGGGTCAGAAGCAGCAAGTGGATGTCCTATGAACTATTGGATGGAGACAGCTGAAAAAGCCCCTAAAACGCATCCTTATTTCCTGTTTACTTTTAATTACTTCCAAGATTTTAGTCATAATGATGCATCATGCTAAAATATTTGGCACACATCGTTCATTCACACTCCACTCAGCCACACACAGCATCTTTGAATCATCAGCGGTGACATCATTGCTGTTCGTGCTGAAACCTGTTTGAATCTGACAGGTTTCAAGGCAACACTTTTTTGTAATTATGGTAATCTCATGGCAACTAGCAGAAATATTGTAAAGCAAAGGAGCTTAGGTAACACAACACTTAAATCTTTATTTATAATCCATTATAAAGGTATTCAGGTGTTGGGGGTAACGAATTACAAGTAACATGAGTTATGTAATCAGATTACCTTTTTCCCATTACTTTTACATTTACATCAAAATATTTGAGCTTACATATTTTTCAAATATGTAATGCAAGTTACTTTATTTTACCATTTATTGACTGACACCTCTCTTGTCCCCGTGTTGAAAGAAATCAGGAGTAAGGTGAAGAGGTGTTGTGTGCGCTGTGTGAACATGATGGTTCTTGTAGTTCTAGCATGCATTTACTCATCTCACTTGCAAAAATACATTCATTATTCCTTAAAATGAATAAAAACAGTGAAATGCAAACTCAGAATATTATGCAATAATCAAATATGTTAAATCATGTCTTTGCTGCTGACCCTCAATGATCCAATTCAACCATACCAATAAGCAAAAATGATCCTTAGTTAAACATCACAATTTTGTTTCATTTTTTTGTTTTTATTGCTGAAGTAAGAATGTTGAGCTTTCTCAGAGATACTATTATTGGGTGATATGAGGGTCCGTGGCTCTAAAATTTGAAGAAAGCATAACGACTAACTTGGATCACGTGTGCCATGATAACCAATCACATTACAGCCTTGATATCACTGGTTTTTGTGTGCGACAGTCAATCACTTTTTGTGGATACCACAGAAATGAATTAGAAGTGCCATAAACTGAATCATAACTGTCGTGCAAGTTGTTTTATAAAACAGCATTTTTTTAGGTGTAAAAATAGATCAATCCAAAATTAATGTTTAAGAGCAAACATGTTGAAGATTAGACGACAGGCTGTCGGTTCATTAAATGATAAGCTATTTTCTCACAAATGCGGTTTATTTAACATGAAGGCTCTCCTCCATTGACATCCATTGAAAAAAAAAAAAAAAAAAAAAAACGGCCTCTTGTCTCCTTCCCGACATACTGCAGCATTAGCTAGTGTTACGCTTTTTTTTCGGCTAAGGTTGAAGGCTTGCCTTTAGTCAGCTTTGGCTTTCTTCTCTTGCGTCCTATTCTTCTGCAATCCAGAATGGCAGCACAGCTGAAAGGTTTGTTAAGCTGCGCCCTCTACTGTACAGGTGTGAATTTGCATTTCCTTCAGCCTTTACATTTGCAAAAAATATATATGTTTTTTGCTACTAAAAACAAACAAACAACCAACCAAGCCTAGTCCAGATGAGCAACGCATTACTTTCTTTAAAAAGTAACTGAGACAATTAGTTACTTTTTTTAGGGAGTGATGCAATATTGTAATGCATTACCTTTAAAAGTAACTTTCCCCAACACTGGTTATAATGCATTATATCATAAATAATTGTTACCAAAGTTAAAATGCATTATAATTTTTGCAGATTCCTTGTTACATCTGAAATTGGTTGTTGGTCATGTGTTTTAATGCATTATACTTTCTAAAGGTGTAACAGTGAATAACAGATAAGCATTATAATGTATTATAACAGTGGTTGCAATTATTTGTGAGACCATACAATGCATTAAAAGGTTTATTACAAGGCAAAATTAATGCATTAAAATGCTTTTTTAATGCTTTAAAGGCTTTAAGTAAAGTGTTATGTTTGATTCATTATATTGTTCAAACGTTCTTCATCAAATAATCCTGAAAAAAATCTATCACAGTTTCCACTATGTTTCTCCAATGTTTCTTGACACCACTTTTTTTTCTTTCTGTATTTTTGATCAAATAAATTCTTTCAAAAACTATATATACAATGCTCAAGCTGCATGAACTCCATAAGTTCATGTAAAACCTGATGATCATGTTCTCCAGCATGATTTGATGCTGGTCCAAAGAGCATCTTGTACTTCAGTTGGAAGCAAGAACATCTGATTTTTCACATCACAGGAGTTCACATCATCAGTGTCACAAATCTGACCTAAAATAGTGCAAAATCATGACTATTTTTCCTTAACTTTATGTCTAAACATCTCTTTTGTTTAAAATTTGTTAACTTTTTGTTTATTTCCCTCTCCAATTATTTTTTGACCCCACTGAGATAGAGTAGAGATAATATGCAAGAAGAAGAACAATTCTCATCTGTTGTCCCCATATTGGCCTCTGTTCTATCAAACATTTACATTCCAACTGAAATACACACACACAAAACATACAGGCACAGCGGTTGTTCTTAGATTCCAGTTTTGTTTTTCATATTCCATTTAAAATGAACGTAAATCAAATGCAATTATCTCGTGGGCCGTGGGGGGTGAAGTAATTATTTTTGAGATTACAGAGGACTGTTGTGAATTAAATTAGCTGGCACTGAGAATGTTTAACAAACATAGAAGGATGACAACCGCTCCATCTTACTAAACATGGCACATGATTGGCACCCATACTAACATAACATTTATCTTTTTCCACCGATAACTCTCCCGTTCCCAAACGTGAACATTACGGTTTCCTCTTAGTGTTTAATGTATCGTCATGAACCTGCTTCTTTTATACGGACAGTTCTAAACTAGTCCGTCATGTGCTCTAAAGCACAGCTCGAAAGCATCTCGTCATGTGACTGCAACTCTTTTGCAATATTTGAATGGCTTTTCAAATGCCAAATGGGAAAAGTCACAACGCATATACCGCATAGCGTGCAGGGTTTATCGCTTTAACTCACATGACTCTTAACTCATCATTGAAAACATTTCAAAATACCCCAGAGTTCTCAGGAAACATCATCTACCTGTTGAAGAAATCCTTCTAAGCTCTTCCTACATATTTACTCAAAATCCAGCCACATAACTATAAAAGAGCACAATTGAAGATGACAGTGTGTTTAATCATTACTACAATATGACGCTTCCAGAGACAGCTCAACAGACAGATAACATTCTCTGGACTATTGCTGGCAAAATATAAATTGTTTTTACGATACCCTTTGGACCCAGTGGAATGAAGGTCTAATTCAAACCAGAGGGTATCCTATTGGGGTGTCAGATGTTCCAACTGTCCCACGACGGTGTGTTGTTGTACACAGCTGTACCCCCATTTACTAGTTGAACTCTATAAAATATGGAACGATTACAGCTGTTATAGGCTATATTTATCACATTTCATTGTATTATTGTGATTCATAAGCAGATGAGCCAGTTAGTGCTGACTGTGTTTGTCAGGATGTTTTTATTGTTGCTGTTGCTACACTGAGAACACACAGATATTTGTATTATGATGCAGCCCAGATCTAGAAATCTCGGGTAATATGATACACACAAATACAGATGACTCCAGTTTTGGGATTAGGGTGTGCAGGTGTTACGGTTACAGCTTGCGTTCCTGTCACTGTTTGCCTGTGCATGTGTTCCATTAGGGTGTAACCATGGAAACAAAGTGGGAGTCCATGAAAATTATATGCAGTTTTTTATTTTTTTTTAAATATATTTACATGACCCCACAATGAGACAGATAATTTGTTCATTTGTTGGCATTAGAATAATACAGCGGTTACTTACAATACAGTCTTATTTTAGTTTACCCAACTTAGAGGTATACTGTTAACACTTTACAATAAAGTTTCATTTGTTAACATTAGTTAACTGCAATAGTTAGTATGAACTAACAATAAACAATACTTCTGCATTTATTAATCTTAATGTAAATTTCTGCATTTACTAATACATTTTTAAAATCAAAAGTTGTTTCTGTTAACATTAGTTAATACACTAACATGAAAAAACAATGAACAATATACTCAGAAAAAAATTTCCAGAACCAATGATGCTGAAAGAATTGGGCAGGCACTGTTGCACTCTATATTGTATTTTTATTAACTAACATTAACAAAGGTTAATAAATGCTATAAAAAATATATTTAATAACTCATATTTAGTTCTAGTTAACTAATGCATTAACTAATGTTAACAAATGAGACCTTATTGTAAAGTGTTACCAGCATGTTTTACCCAAAACTGAAAATTCCAAACTTTCTTTCTTCTGTGGAAGCACAAAAAAAAAAAAAAAGAAATTCTGAAAAATGTTTCAGTGTTTTTTGTTCATACATTGAAATTCAATGTGGTCCAACATTGTTTAGACCCCACACTGTAAAAAAAAATGTTGGTTTAACTTTAAAAAAGTAAGTTATCTGATTGCCTTAAAATTTTGATTTCATGAAAATTAAAAATTTAAGTTAATACAATGAATGTGATTGGTTTAATCAACAGAAACTCAAAATATTATGTTATGTGAACCACATTAATTACTGAAGTTGATTTGACAAAAGAAAAAATGCTGTGATAACAAATCATGAAAATGATGGGTTTTTTTTTTACATTGCATCAAAATGTCTTCTTTTGTGTTCCACAAAAATTCTGTAAATAATGACAGAATAGCCATTCACAGACAGTATATTATATGCCAGGAAATAAGCATTATCCCTCACAAACATATACTCGCAAGCTCGAAAATTTCGGCAAATCTAAATATTATTGTTCTCTAAGCCAAAAATGCACAGATGCTTCAGAGATGATGTAGCGCCATCGCAGTCACAGTTTGTGTGGCTGGAGACATCAGGGCTGAAGCAGTTAAGAGGTCCCCCATCTCCTCGCACTGACTCCAATAAAGCAGTGCTTATCTCTGGCACGGTGTCAGAAAATGGCACGAGCCTACAGAGCTCATAAGGAAACAGTCTCAGTGCTGCAGGCTATAGGCTGCTCCCACTTATGCTCTGCAGATCTACCGCCAACCACACTGATGGATGTCTTGTATTTACAACAACAAAACAGTACAAAATGTTGAGTCAACACAAAGATTTTTTCCACACCGAAAGAGATCACGGTCAGGACTTTTTTATTTAAAACAACAAGTAAAGTATAAAAAAAGCAAGCAAACAAACTATTCATTTATATTTCCATGTTAAAAGTATATGTTCATAGGTTCAATACAAGCTTAGCTCAATTGATAGTTCTTGTGGCATAATTTTGTTTGTCATAAAAAATAAACATGATTTGTTTCTTAAAACAAAGGAGCAAAAAACAAAGACGTGAATGTAACCAAATTTTGGAATATTTAAAAGGTATTTAAAGCTTAGAATTTGATAAAAGCACTTTCATTAAAGTCCCCCTGTGGTGAAAATCACGTTTTTAATGTTGTTTATATATATCTATCTGGTGCTTTAAGACAAACCATGTACAAATTCATAAGTCAACACCATTGTTGAGTATTTTCTCTTTAAAACTGCAGTAAACCAAAGACGGTCTCTGATGCGAATTCTTGAGAAAATGAAGTCCAGGCCGTGATGACGTTGAAGAAAAATTATTTATTCATTTCCAATTAAAATGAACCTCACACGCAAATTCCAATCAATAATGAAAATGTTTAATAAAACCAAAAGGTAAAAATTTAAATCTGAAATCGAACATTTACAATAAGAACATTCTGAAATCTGAGTATAGTAATCTGCAAGAAAATCATTAGAAATGGCGCCAACGAGACAGCGAGATGCAATCAAGATAGCAGGAAAAGAGGTACCAATCGAGAGAATGAGCCCCCAAGTTTTATACCCCAAGATTGGAAAAACTTGCATCACATTCGGAGGTCTTGTTTTGGATAGATAAGAAAGGTCAAAATGAACCTTTCCGTGGCTCAGAGTTTTTAAAGAAATTTCCTGCTATTCTGACAATCATTGGATAATTTTGTGATCTCGTGACAACTGACATTATCAAACAGAGCATAAACACCCCAAAATAGTATCTAAATGGGTGGGGTAACACCTTCTTCGGAATAATATAATAACAAGTTAACATTTGACAAAAATTCCCTTTCATTTGAATACAAAGATACAAAATATTATTGCAGAAAAAGTACATCATGTGATCCATTCTAAGAACATTTACGCTTTGGTAAAATTTTGGCAGGAACCCAACTCAGATACCAAAGATACCAAACCCTCTTTTACTCAGAAACCTAAAGTTCACTTGGAACATCAAAGTCACACAGTTCAACAGGTGAAATAACACAATAGAGATCAAAAACGACAAAAGAGCATAATATGGAGTAAATATGTGGTTCTACTTGAATATAAGTGATTATATGTATAGTACCTCGAGTAATATAATATGAATACTTGAAATCATAAGTAACATTGAAAATCATGACCAATAAATGATGATAAGAGATTAAAAATGATTAATGATAAATGATTACATAGAATATGAATAAATGAATGAATAAATGAACATGCATAAATGAATATAAACCATTTCGGATCCATCAGTCTCAAACCCGCAGTTTGAAATCGCTGGTTTTCTTACGTCACAAACTACCTTGTAACCAAAGTCCCTTTAAGACAAGTCATTTCACTCGGCTGGATCAAGCAAATGCGCGTCTCTTGTGCCTCATTTCAGGGGCGAGCGTCTGACTGTTTCTGTTTCTATAGAAACGGCGATTGGCGATTGGCTCTTATTTTGAAGGCGGGACTTATTCCGCCATATTGCGCGTTACACTTTCTCCCATTCAAAACAATAGAGGGTATGCACGTGACGTCGCCGTCGACCGTTACGACTGCGGTCACGCCCACTGAGTGGCACAAAGACTGAGCGGCAGCATTGGTTTTCAGCGTGAATGCCGCGAAAAACACACAAATACATCCAAAACGGGAAAGAGCTTTGCGACTGACTGTACAAATAGTTTTGACACAAAACCTGAGGTATATATTTAAAGACTACTGAAAGCAACAGAAAAAAAGCTAATGGATCACGGCAATTCACAGAAACAGCTGGATTTGCAGTTATCATTTTGTGTCAAATTGTTTGATTTTGAGGTAAAATCATACCGTATATTTTGTATTGTTATATATTATGTTGACAACTCATCAATTAAATATTTTCCATTTTATATTCTGCATAATTGTGTGTTTTTAAATAAACAACACTGACAAAAACTATACTATAAAACTATATGTGTATTAGGGCTGGGCAATATGACGATATAACATTGATATAAGTGATTACGTGGATTTAAACCTACCTATGTTGTAGTTATATAAAATATTCACAGGCAGATTTGCTTTATGTATTTCCCCGGCGTCAAATCAGGCACATATAAATGCCAGGAAACACGATTCCTGGCTACATGTCAATATCCATGGATTAGGTTTATTTGACAAGTTGTAAGGAACACTTTCCAGTCCAACCTTTAGTGTAATCATTTAAATAAACAATGGACCCTTCGCTAAGCCCCGCCCTCCTTAGTTACTGTTGCTACGCCTGTCAAGCTTTCGAGCCTGGCAAGTCATTTACAGTATGTATGCACCAAGCGGCAACCTCCCCCTTTCTCTCGTGAAGCCAATACGGAAGTAACTTAAACTGCGATTCATCGACTGGCCGCTAGGGACAGGCTCCAAAAGAGAGCAGAATCTCATAGAGTCCCATGTTAAATTGGCCAAGTTTATAGCAGAAAAAAACATATTTACAAGTTGGTTCAAATTGTGGTTTTGGTCTATACTGCTATTTTTGCCCTTCATGACAACTCTGAGGGGGGTGAATTTTTTTTATAACGTATCCGTTTAAATTATATTAAGCCTTAAAGTTCTGCATAATTAAGGGCGTGGTCACTTGAGTGACAGGTATATTGCGCTGCTGTCTGTGAGCCGTCATGTTACCTCAGCTGCCGCTGAATTTGGCATCTCAGCCGTATTTGTGCTCGATTATTTTATACAATTATAAAATATGGCTTGCTGCATAATATTCGAGACTGATGTGTGTCTGTGTAGATGTGCATGCATGGGGAAGAGACACAGAACACACGTTGTTGGATCGTGGCATTGGCTGAAAGTTTTGATTGTGAGATTTACTGCAATGACAATGGCGGGAGGATATCAAAATCCGACAGCACTGCTTGGATATTATAACTAAAACTGCTGCACTATTTTGAAAAAAATATACTTTGGACACAGGCTCATTTGTTTGTTAGATACGATCGCTGCTCAGATTGCATCCTTTCTTGAAGAACGATGACAGAGAGCAGATCATTCAGAAGAAATGTGAAATGTTTTTTTGCTTTGCAATGGACATTCATATTTTATCCAAGTGCCACGGATTGGATTCATCTCGCGATCTCTATTTCATTATAAAGGTATGAAGTCCCATTTGATTTTCCATGTTGTTATTTGCACAACCAACACTACTGCTGTTGGAGCATCTATATCTTAAAAAACACCGTAGATTGACAGTAAACCTTTAGAACGTTCTGATGATAAAACTTATCTTCATTAATATTTTAGATCGTATCTTAGATAGATATATAGCTCCTTTGCTGCTAACATGGTCACGTCGAGCTAGGCAGGCGTGGTTTCAGCAACCAGTCATATCAGCTCAAACCACCTCCCCGCCTCTTTGCCCATTTTCAGTTATCCGGGAGTGACGTGCGGTGACGCGCAGCTAAGATGGCCGCGGCCTCATTTAGGCGTCAAAACCATAGACAGTAAAAGAAATGGACACAGCGACCCCATTGGAACTCAATTGAGACAAGTGAAGCCCATTTTTAGCGATTTTTAGCACTTCCGTTTCTGACGCACAGACTCAAACTAAGCTTGATGACGTCCGCAACCTGTCTGACAGATGTAAATCTTCTAGTAGCTGTGCGTGAAAACTGCCATCGTTAATCTTGCAGAGACGGCGAGCTTGAGCGGGGAGTTCTTTGGCGTGAGTAAGCAGGAGTAAGTATTCTGATTAATTATTTTGTATAGTATTTTAAAATGTAACGCCAGTACGCCATCTCTCTTGACATCTCCCCGATTGCCTGCGAGCTTCTCCTCCTGTCTGTACGGTAATTTCTCTACTGTGCGACAGAGAGTCGAGTGGTTATGACGCAATCGTTAGCCTATTTTTACAAAAACTGTATCTACGGGGCCATAATGTAACATAGAAGGTAATGGAGCCCTTTATACATTGTCGTGTATCTTTAGAAATAAATAATGGACAAATGGAGTCTTTAAACGCCTCAGATGTAAAGTTATTCACTGTCAAAGTGACGCCAAAATGAATGGGAGTCAATGGGGATGCTAACGCAAGTGAAGTTCTGCTACAAGATGGCGGCACCCGGCCGACTTCAACTTCCGGTCGACTTCCTTGGGCACTGGTCAAAACTGCTGTTCAGAACTCTATGGGTGACGTCACGGACGCTACGTCCATATTTTTTTACAGTCTATGGTATGCACCGGTGTCAGACATTTTCAAGGAGATAATTAGTCATTTTTGGCGAACAGGTGAAATATCTGAGAGAGCAAGACAAAAGGGACTGCAGTATGCATTCGAGGGATATATCCACGACATAATATGCAACCGATTAGAAAATAATTTGATCAAAATTGAAGCTAAAGTTACCCACTGTTTCAATGGGAGGTAGCAAAATCTGACAGGGTAGCACAAATTGTCAGAACACCGGCATTTCTCCCCTTGGGTTTTAAGTTTCGGGAAGGGAAAAAAATTCAACCACCCCGTCCAAAATTTTATCAGGTTAACACAATCCATAATAAGCACAACGCTTCGGCATGTTCCCTCGCTCGAAAGCTTGACAGACCTCCCGCGCCTAGTAACGGTTGCTAAACCACGATTGGCCTGTGGTGGTTTTCGGGCGTGGCTTAGCGAAGGGTCAATTGTTTTACCTGCGTTTTCGCAGTTTCCTCTATTAACTCCAGTCACGCAGCAGGTTCTTCTTTTGCCACTCAGAGGGAGCGCGCTTTCGGCGGGAAAGTGACGTCGATGCATACCCTTTATACGAGTGACATGTCTTGTGTTAAGGTGCGTTCACGTGGCCTCGTAATTCCTGTAGTTACGAGATTCTAGCTTGTAAAAAGCGTTCACGTCCTCGTAGAGCTCGTAATTACAGCTTGTAAGCTGGGAGTTTTCTGAAAGCTCCCAGATATACCACGTGGCCGCGCTGTACCACCTGACAGCTGTAGATTCATTTAGGCGTTGACAGTGCTGCCATGGAAACGCATAATTCCCAGTTCAAGGACCAAAAGGACGTGAACAGCTCCGAATATAACGTCACGTGTTGTCATTTCAAGATTCCGGTAAATACGAGGTGACGTGAACGCAGCTTTATTCTATAGTCTTTGTTGTAACCAATCACATCAAAGTGCTGGCTGGCTTTAGCATATCATTAACTGACCGCGCAAGGGAGTCTCAAAAGAAGGTTATCCCCGTATATTTTTCTGTTGATATGAAAAATCATGTGTAGATTTAGCAATATAGCGGGTGTATGATGCATATTACGAAGTTATGATGAACTATATGCCTTTCTCCACCGATGTTCTGAGTTGTTCAAAGCGTTTGTAAGGATATTCGGTTGTTAAGTCTGACGTCACGCAGCAGCGCTTCCGGGTCCTAACGCTCTATTTCATGCTATAAGAAAACAACAAATGGTGCTAATATACACACAAGATGTGGTGTAATACTACAAAAAAATTATAATCATAACCTTTATCTCCATACCAAAATTCCAGATGGCCAGACAATGATTCATCTTTTATAATGCTGTGAGCACGGAGACTGTTGTGTAGACTGTAAGTAGGCTATTTAGGCTTGGACCCGGAAACGACGTTCCTTACGTCACGACTTAACAAGCGGATTGATTGTTAGAAGGCAGCTGTCTGACTCGCGGAGGGGAACATGGTTTGTGTAACATTAGCAACACATTATTAGCTGTTTGATAACGTTGTCAAGCAAAAGGCTAATCATATTAATTACCGTTATATGTCCGACGTTGTAAAATGCGATACCATTGTGCAGCGTTTACCTCAGTAAGTTGTCAGAGTGGATCTCGTCTGAGCTCGTGCGAGTGTGGAGGCGGGGCTAATTATCATATTCATAGATCCCTGTATATTAAATGAGGCAAAAACGTATTACATTCAAGCTACTTTAAGGCACTAAGAAAAACGTTTAAATATGTAATTTTGGTGATCAAAAATGTGTTTTAAGGGATAAAATTACTGACTACAGAGGGACTTTAATTCTTCTGTTAAAACCTGTGCATTATTCGAGCGGTAAACTCATAGATTGTACTGTCATTTTAGGGTTTATGGTGTCATGTTGCCATGGCAAGTAGCCTAAGTTATAATTTGGAAATAACCTTACACAGAAGAAGTTAGTAAGTGACTTGTTATTGCATATTATTTATTAACATCTTGTGGATATACTATTGAAACAGTATTATAAAGTTTATGGATTGGTCACACTCACTTCCATTGTAAGTGCCTCATTGTAACCCAGATGTTTTTGGATTATTTAAAGAAAAGGAGTCCAAATCAATTTTTTGTGGTAATCAACATGCCACAAGTGCTGTCCATTGACTTGCGTTGAACACAGAATATTCATCTAAGGATGAATCAGAAAATGACAAAAACAACTGTATTTCATGCATCTGAAAAAAGAGTCCTTTAAGAGTTAAATACATTCTGCGCTGCAGCTTGCCATTCATTTGACTTCTGACACCAGAGTCACTATAAATGCCACACATTCCATGCACACGAGGTAATTCTGATTGGACACACATGTTCTAACAGTATCTGCTGTCTCATTTCAGCCAAATCATATCTGGGGGATAAACAAGATGCATCTACTGCTACGTTGCATTTCAAAGCAATCATAGCATATTAGTGTAATGACTGAAAAATAGCCACTAAGCACATGTTTTGCATTTCAGACGTACATGTGCAATGCAGCTTTTTAATTACAAGATGACCCCACCTGACTCTATAAACTCAAGAGTTTCAGGGTTTCAAAGCCTGTCGGATTTGACGATGGATGAAGGGAGAACCACAAATGTTTTCCAATTAAATGTCCATATTTTATTAAAATTAACATTGAGTGCAAATTCATAGTCTCAAAACTCATTTTACAGTCATTTACCCTTACCATTCACCCTTATGTCATTCCAAACTTGTTTGACTTCACAAAAGAATACATTTTTTGAAAAAGATTTTTTTCTTTTGTACATACAATAAAGGTCAGTTGGTTGTATAAAAGGTCGAGTGTTGTTTATATTCATATTAAATACTTTCATTATACGGTTGGGCTTTCCAACATTAAAACGTGATCGAATGTTTGCACAACATCAAGCTTCATTTAGCTATTCTTTCATTGTTAACATCAAAAAATCAGCATCAGGTTTAAAAATCAAGGATCTGATTTAAAAAAACCTGTTTTGAATAATTCTTATTTTGCAGACACGTAAACAGCATGACCTTTTGACACTAAAAAACAAACTTAATCCCAGAGTGACCGTGGTTTACGTGTGCTAAATAAACAGGCAGAAATTCTGAAGTGCTGAGTCAAAATTCATCTGGAGGAGCGAATTCAGTCACGGATCATAAATAAAGGGCAGAATTGGATTAAATCAAGATGTGAACAGGGAATGCGGTCACAGATTAAGAATGAGGAATAGTAAAGGGACAGTTAACACGAAGCAGATTATGAAGTGCTAAAAATAATTCCTGTCTCATCTTCACAGAGCAAGTGCGTTTTAAACCACCCCCTGGTGCCTAACGCAGGCCAAGCCAAGCATCAATCATTTATGTTTTCAACAAACAAGAATCTATATTGGCAACAGCCCATTACCATTTTAATCCAACATTTTATGGACGAATGAACCGTAGCGGGGGTACTTATGAATTCAAGATGAGAGGTAAACACACCAGGTATTATCTGATCACTTAGTGTGTTCGTTTTAGAAATGTGTTGGATTGACAGGGGCAATAGATCAGAGCAGAGGGTGTTTTTTTTTTTTTTACCATACTTAAATTCAGCAGATCTCCATCTGTTTTGCTGAGAAGCTCTGATGAAGCTGTCCCTGGACCGTGCGGCACGTCCAGCGTGGCCCCTTTGCAGATGGACGGTCAGGTGTTCTCTGTGGGGTCTAATTCATATTTCATAGTCAGAAGTTAGGAATGTATGAACACAGATTTCTATGGCTGATCATATAATGGTGAAATTTTTCACATTCCGAAAAGTTTTTTTTTTTTTTTTAAATTATAAACTACCTGTGCTAACTAATCAAGCACATATAGCTTTACATTCTAAATGTGTTGCTGAAATCCTTAAAGATCCTACGCACATGTATGCAGTGTCACTGTATTTGACTGAACGCCTGACAAAGTTGGTGTAGCTCCAGGAAACATGCAACACTTGTTTAAACATTATACATGTGTGTGTACAGTACTTATATGTTCTCAGGAAGTTTATTTTAAACTACAAGGACAAAAAAACAGATTACTGGAATCCCATCTCGTACAACATAAGCAAATCCTGCTCACAACATATATGCTGCTCCTTTTCATAGATGAGGTGTCATTCACAACAATTTATACCGAACTGTCCTGTCCCATAACAATTTACCAACAGTGTTTTTACTGAAAATATTTTATGGCATAAGTCCTGCTGGTATTAATTGGATATTGAATAAAGACACTTGATGATTTATAATATTAAAACATTAGTAGGGACGATGGTCATTTCTAACAGTTTGTAAAACACAGGGTTAGTTCAGCCAAAAATGAAAAAATTATCATCAAATACTCATCCTCATGCCTGAGAGATTTCTGTCCCTCCATTGACAGTCCACGCAACTACTACTTTGCCACTACAAAAAGTTAATAAAGAGATCGTAAAACTATGAATTAAGTGGTTTAGTCCAAATTTTCTAAAAAGACTGGATCTCTTTATATGATGGACATTTAGGCTTTTATTCACATATACAATATTTATTTTTATTAACCTTTGTTAATATTAGTTAATAAAAATTCCATTGTTCATTGTTAATTCATGCTAGCTCAGTTACATTACCATCAACAGGTACAACTTTTGATTATAATAATGTATTAGTAAATGTAAAAATTAAAATTAAAATGAACATTGGTAAATGCGTAGTTAATGCAACCATTTTGTAAAGCGTTACCATTTTGTCATTATAGTTGTGTAGATTGGAACACATAACAAGTAACCTCAAAATAACCCTAAATGTTCAGAATGCTGTCTCAGATTACTTCCTGAACACTCATTGTTACAGGATTTAACAATTCATCTTCAAAAATATTTTAAGTCAATTAATTGAAAGGAAAAACTACATATCTGATATTGATAGAATCCTGTTGTAACTTCCCCTTGAATGTGTACTGATGGTAATAAGATAAAAAACAGCATGTGTGGTAAACCTTATAATCGAAGAAAGCAGCCTGAAAATGAAGTGATTCCTGAGCTTTTTCATTTGGTCTGAAGATTCTTTAGTATAAAGATTACATAAAGAAAATAAAAGGTTATATAGTGCGATCCACACTGGGCAAACTTAGACATCTACTAAAACCACAAAGTAGATAACAAGAACTAACAACAAGAAGTTGCCCCAAAAACAAAATAGACTGTGCTCTGGTTAGCCAAGTAAAAATCTCTGGATTACTGTGTCCTGATTACCAACACAAAGACTGGCTACAATGTTAAGATTACATAAAGACGAGCATCACTCATATAATCATTCACTGCAGGAATCATTCATTCAGGCAATGGAAAATATATTATGGTACTTTGAGAGCAGGTCACATGACACGCCATTTAACAGCAAGCGTTCTAATGAATGTAAGACTTCGCAGTACACTGTAAACTCTAACAAGATGCTTATACTTATGTGTGCATATGAGTAAATTAATTGCCTCACAAAAATTTCACATCTTAAAACTTGCAAGTTTACCCAATGGTCTTCGATGAATTAACTTCTAAATTTCTAAATACTTGCAAGTAGACATAACTCAATGTTGTAGATGATTGTTTTTACTTAATAATTTGTATTTAATTGGCTAATAGCAATGAAAAACATTGTAACATAGCCTTAATGAGGCTGGACACAGGTTTATTATGTTTTTTTAGATTATTTAATATGTAACTAAGTTCACTAACAGATACATTTAACCATTATGGTGACTTCTAAGTCAATAAATTATTTACAACAAAACAATATCATCATCACTAAACAGACCTGTACAGTGAGCCAGATAACCAATAAGAACTCACAAAAATAAGTACATTATACTGTTTAAAAGTTTGTGGATGGAAAGATTTTTTTAATGTGTGTGTATCTGACCTTAAAGTTTTGAAAGGTAGTGTACAGTACATGTGTATTTTCAAACCACAAAATCTAAGTAAATATTACTTCTGTAGAAAATGTGAGTGGTGCTTGCCGGTGCCAATGTTGAGTGGTCTCTTGCGGCATTGATATGGTGTTTTTTGGTGGGCGCTTATAGGGCACCGCTACGGTGTTACTCAATGGTTTCTTAGTGCCCCAAGCCAAAAGAGCCCAGAATCCATATGATGGATATAAAAAGTGTGGGCCCCCTTTTCAATGTCTGATCTTTGCAAACACCTCTTTAAGGACACAGGTCATTGGTTTTCGATGCAGTTTTCCATGCCGGTATCTGTGCTCCACAACTCTGCATACATTAGACAGGCATTTTTCTGCCACTTATTAACCCACTGAGCTTTAAAAGGTGGACCTCTGGACCAGGAGAATGCTTAAATTAAAACAAGAACAAAAACAATGAAAACATTTAATTGTCATTTCAAATGATATGAACAATTCAAGCAAACCAACAAACAAAAATGTTCCTTGTATGATTTAGGGCATACCTATGGCTCTTTTATGATTTCATACATCTTAGCCTTAAATGTGTACAAAGCATTGTTTATTGAGTGTTTTGATTTGATAATCATATCGATAGCCATAACATCATAATCTAACATCAAGGTAACTCTTGGTAAATAAGAATGTATGAATAAAAACTGCATGACTAAGATATAATGTCACAAATGAGCACTAAAACAGCTATGCATGAAAGAACAAGAGCAAGACAGCACAGCAGAAAATGACTGTGACGAGGACGGATGGATGACCACCAGGGGATCATGTTTACATTTCCAAGAACCATTACTTCAGGTATTTATTCCAAAGCTTAATACTTCATTTCACATTCTGCTAGACACATAAGTGATCCACAGCGTCTTTAAAATCAGATTAGGCACAATGGCTGACCAATCAAAACTGTGCAATACCAGCAACTGTGAGTAATAAAAATCCAGACAATAATAGCTAAAGATATGCCACGGAAGATTACATGTAAGTGGTTCCAGAGAACAAAAATGCCTTGGAATTGAAGTGATGATGTGACTCAAACACAAAACAGAGAATATACAAGCATTATTAACTGCATGAACAGCCAAACTTAGATAATGACAGTCTTATTTCTAGACTTTATAGTTTAATAAACAAATCGTGTTAAGAAATTAATTCCTTTGAAAATCATTCACCTATTTCAACTGATGCTTCCCAGAAGGCTAATGCTGGGTAAATATCTGAAATGCATTTTTGCTGTTGTTAACTGAAATAAAAAGTTTGAATCATCCACAGTTCCTGTTAGCATGTTATCTTCAAGACATTTCTTAGCTTGAGCTCTGAGTATAGACTTCGGAAAGCTTATTTTCCCAAGAAAGCTTTGGACCTGTAGGTGCCTGGAAGTTATTTTATGTGTTTAATTAGGGCATGCTTGGATCTTAAACATGTGAAAACATTCAGGTTTTGGTTAAGTTTGACTGCGAGGTCTATGACCTTCAAACATCATTTAAGAACTGAGCACTTCACTGTTTCGCCTATGATGCAAGTCAGATTCAGTTCCAAATATCACACTTGACGTGTACTTGCGGCCTCCAGAGATAAAAAAAGTGGACTACGGGTACAGTTTATGTGGCATTCCGCCATTAAAGTGTAAACCCGAAGAAGGATCACAAGAGCTTAGAGCGCAAACTTATAAGGCAGCAGTCTTTATGCTGGCACCTAGTAGCATATATGAAGCATTGTGCTAAGGAAAACATGTTTTATTTACCAATTACATAAGAGTATTGCAGGGATGATGTGTTTTTGTAGGCCAAAACCTGGATGCAAGTTAGCATTTTAGCACTTCTGGTTCTGTTGTCCCAAAGTCAATAGGTTTTTAGTTAAATGACTTAAATAAGATCTGTAGTGAACACAAGCTGAAGATATTTTCACGTTTTATTCTACAACATAAAACACATATTAGTAATAGGCCTTGTAATTTTTAAAGCTTTACTTATCTTGACAAAGGCGGTTGCTAACACTTGGCTAAATGTGGACTACGGAGGTTGTTGGGGACATTAAACATCATCACGCCATACAGAGAAACTCGTCTACTTGCTAGTCTGCTTTCACAGCCTTGCTGTGCTTATAATCATGCTTTTGCGAACAATTTTATCTCAAACTTTCAAAGAATTTTTTTTTTTTTTTTAAATAAAGACTGTAAGTGTTGGTGACATTGTGTCAAAGACTTTATATATAGAAAGCCGATGCACTCATATTATAGAGTACCTCAGGGATGACATGTTTTTGTAGGCAAAACCCGGAAGCGAGTTAGCATTTTAACACTTTCGGTTCCATCGCCCTAAAGTCTATGGGTTTTTTGAATGGGTTTTTGCTAAATCACCTGAAATAAGGTCTGTGGTTAAGCCTATAAATATTTTCACATTTTGATCTATGACATAAAACACACCAGTTATAACCCGCTTGTGATTTTTTAAACCTTTATTGTGTCTTAAAAACGGCGGTTGCAAACAAGTTGCTAAAAGGGACTACTTCCTTTGGTGGGGACTTTAGACATCATCATGAAAAACAGGACATTTGGACAGCATTTCTCATAAAAAGTGGATAAGTATTTATACACAGCGCAGATCATAATCAGCGAGCATGTTTTGAAATAACGTTGTTTTTTTAAATAAAGTTTGAGGAAGCTTGGTGGTGGTGACGCTGATCCGCGACCATGGTGTGCTGTAGTCTGTTTATAGCTTACTGTTAGCTTTTTATATCTGACGACTTTATTTAAGCTTCAAAATGTATAAATATTGTGTTAACTTGTAAAGATTATCTTGATAGACAAAACGTGTAAGTGTCATAACCCTTTGTTAAACACAGAGCTTATTTTTTTGCGATTTTCCAAAAGTCTATGGGAAAAATGCATAGGCTTTCAATCGAGAGAACCCGTGCGCCGCAAACTTCCGGACTGGCCTACAAAAACACGTAATCTCTGAGGTACTATGCTGATTATGATCTGCGCTGTGTATGAATACTTATCCAGACTTTACGGCCATGGAACCAGAAGTCCTAAAATGCTAACTCTCTTCCGGGTTTTGCCTACAAAAACACGTCATCCCTGAGGTACTCTATTATGAATGGGAGAAAGTGTAATGCACAATATGGTGGAATAAGTCCCGCCTTCTAAATAAGAACCAATCGCTGATTGGTAAAGTCATCGCGTCACTGCAGCTGCCAGCTCCGGTTCCTATAGAAACAGTCAGACGAGCGCATTAGCTTGATCCAGCCTGAAAAATGGCGGCTTTTATGATTCGAGCATTTAGAAACAAAACTTAGAAGACAGTTGTTGTCAGATTTCATTGGTGATTTCAAATATGAAATTTAATCGAAAGCTTGGCGAACAGCTTTGGAGAATTTGATGTTTCCCCATTCAAAGAGATAGGAGCTGCACTTGAATGCCCGAGAGGCGTTTCAAAGATGGCCGCCGAGTGAAATGACTTGTCTTAAAGGGACAAGGGACAACTTTTGTTGGTTAAAGGGTTTGTTTTCTGCAATAATCCAAAAGCCAATGGAACGATCCTATTGGGTTTTTGTCAAAGGAACCAGGGTAATGCTAACTTCCGGGTTGGTCGGGTAGTGCTCTATTGCAAAACAACAACAACAACAACAAAAAACATTTACTTAAACAGTATTTTTTTTGTCTTGTTTTTCAATTGAAATATCTAGACATCTGTAAAACAATATAAAAAAATTGCAATTTTCACAGAGCAGAAAAAACAACTACTGCGGTAACTGGCAGGCCACATAAACGCTTCCACGAAATAGAGTAGAAATAACCACTCTTCTAAATCTGCTTGTGATTTCTTTCTGAGCACGAAAACAGCGTTCACACCATACAAAGACTGATAGTAAAAAAGATATGACACACTTGTTTTGAATCAAGTCCACTGGATATCCACCAGGGGCTGGTTATACAACTAGCCTGTGAAGAGTTATATTAATTTTGATGCGCAGGTTATTAACAAATAAATAACATGTGCTGTCCGACCACTCGGATGAGCAGATGCCAGCACAGTCATTACATCGAACCACTTACTCCAATACACCCAACAGCAATAAAAAAGCGTCAAGCAGATAACTTACTGAGGACAGAAGGGATTTTGCATAAAATGTCACGGTGGTTTCACGATGCATTACTTGGCAAGTGTAAACGAGAGCATGTATGTCATGACATGGGGATGTGATGAGATATGTCATTTTCATGGAGGAGATTCTCTTCCTGAGGCTTAAAATAATTTGTGGCTGTCTGTATTCATTGACTTGATGATGTTGCAATAACAATGCCTCTAGGGGACTTGCCCCATCTGCTTGGAATACACCCTTGATTTTTTTTTTTTTGAGTCGCCACTGAAGTACTGATATAACCAAAGTCTGGTTTCAACCTGCTTCAACCACATTTAACAGCTGATAATGTACAGACATAGGGGAAACAAACAGGTAATAGCTCTATTATCAAAAAAAGGAAACACATCACAGCTGTGCTGTCATACTCACATCAAAACATAAGATCAGAAAAGTAGTTCACTATGAAAATAATAATACTTCGATGCTGTTAAAATCTAATTCTGGTGCACACTTTATTCATGCTTTAAGAGACAGGATTATGTGACCTCTATTCACCGCAGTATATCAATCCCGAACTGTTTTCTTTTAGATTGCATGGCACTAGAAGACCACAGATGGATTCAGATCGTCAGTTTGTCACTTACACAAACAGCAATCGAGCAACTGCACTGCCATTAGACTGGCAGTGACCAGAAACATCTGAGCTGGAGCGCAGCGGATTTGTTTTATCTTTCCAGAACATATTTTTAAAAATTTCGACACTGTGTTTCTACTTTCTACAGATAAAAAAGACGAGAGGGAGAGGCGTCGCAGGCTTAAATATAGAATTGGGTGTTGTTCAACTCAAAGGAAACTGGTAGGAGCAAAATTGTCTTTCCTGAGCATGTCTTCACTTGGCAGGAACATTTCCAGCAGCACTTAATGTAATGTTACCATAGTCACGCAGCCTATTTGCAATTCTATCGTGTCTAATGTGCTAAAACAGTGCATTTAAAAACAGAGTTCAACACTAGTAACACTGCTGAAACATTGAATATATATATATATATATATATATATATATATATATATATATATATATATATATATATATATATATGCACAAAATTTAGCATTTATTCTAAAGGATAATGTGACAATGAAGACTGGAGTAATGCTGAAAATTCACCATTGCCATCATAGGAATAAATTACATTTTAAAATATGTTAAAATAAAAAACAGTTGTTTGAAATTGTAATAATATTTCACAATATTACTGTATTTTTGATTAAATAAATGATCAGCCTTGCTGAGCATAAGAGCCTTTTTTTTCCAAATCTTTAAAAAAAATCTTACCACTCCCAAAGTTTTAATCAGTAGTGTATATACAATGTAAATATTGAATTTGTTATTTATTTATATACCGATGGACTGAAAAAATATGCCACATGAACACACAAAAATCCAGAACTAAATCAAATGCTTGGGGTGAGGAAAATGTTTGAGCAAAAATAATTACCACCTACTGTTTTTCTCTCTCTTCAGTTACAAATTTGGGCATGTTCCATTCACAAATGATTTTGGCAAGGCATCTGGTGTCATATTAGCTGTACTCGATATAGAAATCATTAATTCCACATTCCTAACTTGTTAACAAAATGTGTAGGTGGCTGGAATGTGTGAGGGCTCGTACGGAGTCATTATCCCAAGGACAACATCTCCCAGTCACATCATTTGAAATAAACTCGATCACCAATTAGATGTGCATTCCAGATGCTTCGCAGGAAGTTAATCATCAGATGTTTACAAGGCTGATGCTGAAGCATATTTGTCTGGTAAATGAGTCTCAACTCTCGTCCATCTACAATTCAAAATCTCTCTGACCCTGTGAATACACCAATGCAGGAGATATGAAAATGATTCGGAAACAAAACAAATGGTGTCATCTAATTAAAAACGATACTACAGGAATGCTGAAGTAATGATTTCTCTCAGGGGTTATATTCCATCCTTTTAAGACAGGGCACGTAAAGTTGTTGGCTAGTTTAGAACAGGGATGTGGCTGCTATCACTCAAGACAACTCCCGCCCCTTCCCACCCCCTGTAAAGTATATAAAGCACTCAGGTTTTTCTGTGTAACTCAGACCATTAGCAGTGTCACAGCTGAATACTCATCCTTAGCCAACCAAGATTGGGACACAACTTGGAAATAAGCTGACTTCAACATCACCACTTTTTAAGTGTGCAGTCAATTCTAGAGAGCGGCCGAAGATATCAGGTATGTTTTCTTGGTTTGTTCTCTGACTTTTTGGTTTCAAAGGTCAAGGCAAAAACATTAGACATTTTCATTGCACCAAGTGTGCACTTGTCTCAGGCAAATATAAGACTTGCTACTGGGAAATGACACGGTTGAGCAAAACTTAACCTCTGTGTAACTTTCAAAATAAATGAATGACCAACAAGGAGGAGGAAGATCACATCATTTGAACTTTTGTTCAAAAATCAGATGTTTTTCATGAGATGATGATACAAATGAGCATGCATTTTATGAGATTAATAACAATGCTACATGTTCTTCCACAGGTTCCATTCACAATGAACTCAATGCTTCAGAAGGCTTTCCTGTGGTGTGTGCTGACTGCATTTCTGCCGAGCATCACTAGTGCAAAACCTCTGAATACGGATGGTTTGAGAAGGTAAGCTCTCATGATTGAACCACTCTTGTCGTTCAAGACTCTCTGATTTTGAATAAAGTCTAACAGGTTTCTCTCGTCATCTGCCAGGCTCAGTGTTTGGCTTCAGGGTAAGGTGAGGAAAGATGTCAGCAGCGTGTCTGAGAGAAGCGAGAATGACTCGACAGCTTTGCTGACTCAGAGGAACAGCGGTACTGAGTCATTTGTACCACAGCACAGGTATGTCACATTCTTTGACTGGATATACAAAAATATCAAGGCCAAACGGACCAATCAAAGGAAAACTAAATGGTTTCTGTTTCTCTCCAGGAGTGTGAGGGTGAAGCGGACAGAACCAGCCTACTCGGTCAAAAGAATCGAAAGAGCGGGCTGTAATCTGGCCACCTGCTCGGTGCACGAACTGGCCCACCTACTGAATATAATGCACACGCAGACAAGCAACGCCCCCAGTGAAAAGATCGGCTCAGGGGGCTACGGACGGCGACGGAGGCGTTCGTTCCCATCAAAGCACCCTGCACTAAATTTCCACGAAGGCCGTCTAAAGCTGGCATGGGTTCAAACCATCAACAAAGGGATTTAAGGAACACCTCTGCGGTTTGTCCTGAGCCTATTGGCTCTGTTTACTGAGATACTTCTGATACTTCCTTTGCTGAATGTTAGTGTACTCTCTTCAGGCACAAAGGAGCAAGTGGAGCATCCTTCTCTCCATCCTCTGCCTGATGGGTTGGACAGAGAAGGAGTCAGGTCGCTTAAAGTGGTTGTGGAAAAAAGGAGTGCTAACAATTGAGAAAAAACGATTTAAAAAAAAAAAAAAGCTTTGTGAGGGTCTAAGGCAATACGAAAGGAAATAGGTGGTCAATGCTCTGTGAATGTGTTTAGCATTCTTGTCATTCTAATGGAGCTTTGGGACTTGACTCTCTGTCTCTTCTGCAGCACTGATGCGCCCTCTGCTGGAGGAATGAAGGAACAACCCAGGACTCTGCCAGCCCAAACTTTTCAGTGAAGAGGACGGAGAGAGAATAGCAAGAAGAGGAAAAGAACTTTTATGACTTAAAGCTATTTACCTTGGAGGACCAATGATGGAGAGAGAGAGAGAGAGAACTCTTTATAGAAGAAATTATTTTTGTTGTCCTCAAGGACATCCACATACTTGAAGACTGATTTATCTATACTGTGGGGACCGTGCAATAATTTTCTTTAATATTATAATGTAGTCTATTATTAATGTGTATAAAGATGTATATTATGAAAATACTGTATGTTAAAAGTTCATATATTTATATCTATCATACTGCACATGTATTCTTAAGAAACTATTGTTATGTTGCGTTTATTTTGAAATAAGATGTTTATCCTGTGAGTTCATATCGCTATAATGCGAAGCATTTTTTTCCACATGAATCATTCAATAATGTGACACCTGTTAATTAATAACCTATTAAACTCCAGCAAGTGTGAGTGAGGACAATTTGTCTGTCTTATTTCCAGGTCGGTAGCCTACCTTGAACGAAATAAATAAACTGAAATTATATTAAAAAGTAACTAGTTATAGTAAAATGTGGGCCTAATGAAAAATGTAAACATTGTGTTGTCGCCATCACGAGAAACTGAAATTACATCATTTTTCAACGCTTCATTACTTTACACACATTTTAATTAGTGTGACTTAAGTAAAGTAGCCACAGTAAAAAATATAATTTAATAAGTCGTTTTGGTAAGTGGTCTGTGGGAAAAGAAAGACATTTTTTGAACTACATTACAAACCCAGCAGAGGGCGCGCTTTCCCCATTAAATATACACGCTAAAAGCAACATTTCACGTTTTAGAAATAAAAAGAGGAAATAAATAGTAGCAAATAAAAACACTTACCAACTCAAAAGCAAAGTAAAGATAATGTAATAATTTAACAGTCACTTACAGATAAAAACAGTCTTGCGAAACATCCTTCATGAGATCAGTTGGAGAGATAGCTATGCAAAGCTAGCCCATGCAAAACAAACCCACGTTTTTAAAAAGAGCTACAGTTAAGATAGAATTGTTCTAAAAAAGAATTGTTTAAAATAGGGCACGCGTACACAAGGGGAATTGGTCTCAAGATGTGTTTTGTAAAAGTTGAAGTTGTTACTTGACACAGCTAAAAACGCGGTGCACGAGACTCCGAAAAAGTAACGTTAGCGAGATGTGACGAAAAGGTCAAAGGCGTATTTGTACTTTAACATAGCCTAGACTACATTAAATAGAAAAAAACACAGCAAAATGGAACGCAATAACGCGTTCTTTGTGAAAGTTAGCATTAGACTTCATATCAGTGGCAGTTATCTGCTCAGATGAATGGGGATGTCAGGTGTATGTGTAGGCTATAAAGTCTTGTATAATGCAAAACATACCCTCCCCTCCAAAAAAAGCTTGTCCACCTTTAAGCAAAAATGTAATTTGCCTGTTTTGTTTTCATCTATATAGTCACAAAACTTCTAAAGTCTCTTTAAACACACTGAGAACAAATGCAAAACACAATAAAAGGCCAGTGCCAGAGAGCTGCAATTAAACACACCGTACAAGATTCAAATCTAAGATCAAGGTTCCCTATCATCAGCACTGAAAGGGTTAAGTGCTGTGACATTTTTTTCTCTTTAGATGCAGCTTGCAAGAGACTTGAGGCATTTAGCCTATCTTCACACCCAGTGAGTATTGCACTTCTGAGCACAGCATAATCTCTCAGAGCACTGTCACACTCACACACACACACACACACACACATAGAGACAGAGACAGAAAAACTTAAAGGAGAACAAACAGAGGTCTGAAGACAGAAGGTGAGTTTGTTCATATCTCTTTAAAACAATGTTTACTAACCCTTTGGCTGTTGGCTTACCACTGTAGAGTAAACTGTGGCCTCTTTCAAGCATCTCCTGCAGGTCTGAACCTGTTGCAGTCTGAACCTGCTGTTCCATTACTGCTTCTCTGTAGTTCATCTACATTATTTTCTTACTCTGTCTCTTGAATTATTTACATATGTTTCTTTATAAAATAGAAAGATTAAACATGGTAGAGTTTTACCAGGGGTGTGGCATTTTTGTAAACATTGAGGTATTTCCTTATTCAGAACTGCATGCTGTTTGTGGTTTTGTAGATAAGCTAAGATGACAGCTAACAACATTCTAGCATTTATCAGGAGCTGTTTCACCCTAAAACACCAGAAAATGTTGCATATGCTCACATGAAGTGCTCATGATAATTAATCAACACACTAGAAAATAACATAAACTACTGTGTTTTGCTTTTGGATTTGATGTAGCAGAAGTAGTGTTCATTAGATCATTGTTAGTTGGCCTACGTAGGAATTTCCTTTTCCTGTTTTTGGAAACCACACAGTTAGCTTTCACCAGCTTGCTAAGAGGTAAACGGCCCATGTTGCTGTAGTATTCTTATAAAATGAATCATGGTGTTTTATTGTGGAATTTTTAATTCCTGCAATGCATTTTAAGAACATGAGGAGTTTACTTCTGTCTCTCAGGTGGAACTTTTACTACAGATCGTGTTGCATCTTCTACGCTGTACAAAATGAGTAAAAAAGGAACCCCCCTGTGCAAGCAACAATCAACGTCCAACTTTCCGAGGGGTAAGTTTGGCACGGTATATGATAATACTGTATCTCAGTGCTTTATGTTGTCTTGCGCAATATGCATTTTTTTGTCACTTTTGTCTTTGTAAAAGGCTTGTATGTTTAATGTGCCGGTTCACTGCACAAACTCCTAAAAGCTGGCATGCAGATGTATTGTCTGGTGTTGTCACACAATCAAAGTAGGTTAAAAGTATAGCATGACAAGGTGTCCTCAACATTCTTTGCAAGCATGTCATAAAGTGCTCTATCAAAAGGGCGCTGCACAGTTCTATAAATAACCTCTTTGCAATGAAGCAATTTTCTCATGCCAAGCTCGATGACTTGTGCAATCATTAAACACACAAAGTGCAAAATATTTCCGTTTTCATTTAAAACCAAAGAAAGCCTTATTATAAATGCGATGATTTGGCATGCATTACATTTGACTCCATTATGTGCTATTTAAAATAACTCTATGTGAATGATGGCACTGTAATTTAATGGTTTACACTTTTTTTTTAAAGTCAATTTTAACCAAATACTACAAAACAAGAAGCATACTGCAAATGTATGGCACAATGTGGGCTCAACTTCTATGTCAAAATGAAAGTAAGTCTCTTCCGTATCTGATATGTGAGGTAAGGGGAGGGGGCAGAGGCAGGTATGGAGCCAGTGCTACGCTGCAGGGTGGAGTTCAGCTTCTCTCAGTTGTTTCCCTACAAATTAGGAAAGGTCAGAGGAGACACGGATTTAATAGACGTGATCAAATAAACAGAGCTATCCTGCCTGTCACCCCTTCTACTTTCTCTGAGACACTGTGATAGCCTGACCTTCTCAAAACGCAGGTAAATAAATGCATTTCTCGCACTGGAGTTTCTTTACACAGTGTGCTGAGCTGGTGTGTTTCATTTACTTTAAGCCTAAGGCTATTCGATGCTCATTTCAAGGTTCGGCAAAATTAGGTGAGTGTAACTTCAGCCATGGGGACGTGTGAAGGCTGATTAGGACATTATGGAACAGAGTATTCCTCTGGGTCGTGTGCGTTTCAGCGTGTGCTTTCCAGACGCTTGCTAATAATACTGGATGTACAGTATACTGGAGGCACATGAGTTTTGTTGACTTAAGGAGTAACCTGTGCATGGGTAGGGCATAGTGTGGGCTGGTTTAAATCAGGTTGAGCTGTTATACATGAAGTTGCTAAGGTTGTGACTGCGAATGACCCAAACGACCTGTTTTCAATGCTGTATACATTGTATATGATAGCATATGCAGCCTGTCTTTAAAGGTTCAGTAATGTTACTGGAACATGAGTGAGCTAATGCATTATTCTATAGCTCTAGAACCAAGACAATGTTATACCCTTATAAAAAAAAAAAACAAACAGCGGGGTGGGAAATTACCCTGACAGCTCGTAAGCTCCAGAACATGCCAGCATGTAGAAGGGTCTCAAGTTCAGCTCGCAGCTTGTTGTGACATCAGCCAGGGCTTTCTGCTGAAATGATGTTGTCAGACACTTTAAATAGGGGGGAGCGGGATACTCAAGACTGGAAAACACTGAAGCTGCTTCATAGACAAGATAAGACCTAGAACTGAAGACCACAGTTATAAAGCAACAGGAAAATAGAGAGTCCAAACACAGAGATCCAGTAAAACCATGGCAAAAATAGCTAAAGAAGGTAAGAGAAAGTGTATATCCCAACATTGTGTACATTAGGATTGGTCAAGCAGAATAATAGGGGTCAGTGACAGTCAAAAGATTAGATATTGGCTAACTTTTCTTCAATTGAAAGGTGACATGTTGGTTGCATGCATTAAACAATAGGTCAGTTCACAATTTATCTGACACAAATGGCATTTTCAATGGGTTAAAAGAATTGTTTACTCTGATGTATTGGGTAAAATCAATTATAAATAATATAATTGATTTTAACTTAAAATATATTTATAAATATATTTATATTTATTTATAAATAGATTTATAAAATAATATTTGTAATAGTGTGTGTGTGTGTGTGTGTGTGTATAATCAAAGTAAACAATTCCTTTGGCAATCATTTAGATATACATGCATTATTCTATATATGATTTTTATATGTAATCAATTTACACCATGTCTTAAAGGAAAAAGAAATATTGTAATAAAATATTACTGTATATACATACTGTATAAAAATCTATATGATTACAGTAAAAATCTATATGATTGATTTTATTAAGCTATAAACCTGAGTGGTTTACTTCCATGTGTAAGACACAGCTATTCTAGAAGTTTGTCTATCTAGGTTTCCTAGATGGGCAGGGCTGGGAGTAGCCTGGAATCATCCATCTGACAGGCTTGTCAAGCGTCTGTATCGAAGGCCTGTGGACTGTTGACAGTGCAGTGGAATATCCAGTTACATTTCAACACAGGTGGAAGTCAACAATCTTGCTGTTTATAGGGATTGGCCTGACCTACATTTCCATGCTGTATAAGCACTGAGTCTAGTTTAAATAGATGTCATATCTGGTGTGATATGAAATAGAAAGGTGGCCAAGGCATGGCAACTGATATGAAACTATAACCTACTGGACAGGATGCAAATGTAGTTTTGATAGCACAGGGAGTCTGTCTGTGAATGGAGGAAGGGTGGAGGTGAGGTTAACTGTGACTAGAGACAAAAACCACTGGACAAGCCCTGAAAAAACATATGTGAGATGCTTTGAGAAAAATTCAAAAATTCGATTCATTATTACACTTATCCAGTATTATTATTTTTTTTTTTTGAAATTTTCAAATGCCAAAAAGCATGCTGCATGACAGGGGTCTTCAAACTTTTTGATGTCAAGGACTCTAAAATATGATGATCCCCTTCCAAAAATATAATGGCAGCTATATCATTTATTCAATAAAATAAACATTTATACTGAGTGAGGAAAATGATAAGCATCATATTACTAAAGCCGGGGACACACCTAACGATTAGCTGAAACATTCTAAGACTGAACTGAACACACATACTGATTGTTTCCTTCAACTGGAGCTGATTTATATACTCACACATGGAATTTGAACACCGACTGTAATCGCGGACTGAACGCAACTGGCTCTGACTGGACGCGTTTGAGCGCGATCAGTCATAAGTATCAATTTATAAGTATCAATTTCATAATCGGCCTTACAATCGTTAAGTGTGTGCGCGGCTTAAGACAACATGTTGTTTCCAGTATTAAATCATTGTCACTAAATATTTACTTTGTATTAAGTTGACAGTAGGATAATATTATATAAACCTAAAAATAACCAGATTTTTAAAAATTTATTTCTTACCGTTTACAACTAGGGCTGACAATTGAATAAAATTTATTATTTTCATGATTTTTTTCTAAAGCAGAATGAAACCATAATAATATTAAATTCTGTAAATGTGTTAAAAATACTGCATTTAATTTATGTCTTGCATTATCAACTTTGAAAGCCTTAAAAAGTACATTTAGTAAAGTCTCAGATTTTCTGTAGACCTAGACATCAGTTTGAAAACAAGACACTTTGCCTTTTCTTAGTGTTGCATGTAAAACTAAACCACAAGTTTACACTTTGTAAATGTGCTGCATATACTTCTGCTTCACGGTGCTGGTTGTGCATGCATTGTGTTATATTGAAAGAACATATTTAACATGCTTTATTACAAACATGAATGCATTATTGTGAATAATATATATATATATATGTACATTACTTCCCCTGTCCTTGTGGTTCATTCTTCGTGATTGTGCCTAACTTTGTGATTGTGCCTAATTGTGATTGCCAACCAAGTAAGTGAAGGAATGCTTGCTGTGCGCCATGTGTAGTTTTCTGCCAGAGGACACAACAACAACAACTGGTCTGACACTTTGGGAATCCAGTGACTGACCTCGCGTGGTCTCTAATAGGACAGAAACTTAGTTAACCTCAATGATACCTGACTAAGACCAAGGCACAAGATGCAGAGTGAAACCTGAACTGTGTGGACGGATACTTGAGGACATGTTTATAACCATGATTTGTGAAGTTGCAAAACTGGCATGATTTACAAGTACACATAATTACCTCCGGTTTATTTTACCACCTTCAATAATGGTTTTACATGTTGGCAAAATGCAGCAAATAAATTCTTAGCCAAAATATTACAAACAATAGGCAAACTAATAGTGCCATGTCATTCATTTCAAAGCATGAGTCTCAGTTATCAGGTTTTGGCATCATGTTGGTAATTCAGTCATAACACAAGTACACACAGTATGCTTTCCAGTCTCATTTGACCCAGTAAGGGATATTGTGGAATAGATATAGGCTTGTGATCATAGATTGAGTACAGCCCAAAGTAATGGAAGTTCCTAGAATACTTTAAACAAATGTGCACCATGTACATAACAAGCTGTCCTTACACCTGATGAAGAACATTGACTACTAGCAGAAAGAACTAACATTTATTCTGATGGCACCACTCCTTGCAGAAATGCCTCGTCAGTTCACCAAGATCTCTCTCCAAGAGGTGGATGAGAAAGTTCGACTCATGGCTGAGAAAGTGTACGCTTCAGCTCTGAAGGAAGAAGAAAGTAAGAACACCTTGTCCATGTTCACTGTTCCTGAGGACTGTCCCATTGGCTTGCATCAGGCCAAGGAGTGGGAGCTACGCAAAGAGATTCAGGAGCAGATGTCAGAGAAATCTGTCAAGAGGTCAGTGAACTCAAATGTGGCACAGGTTGAAGAACTAATCAGCAGTTTGCATTAATGTGATATTCAACATGTATTTCTTATTCTTTATGCCCCATTCTAGGAAACAGAGTTTCAAGCTGATGCGATCCCAATCAATTTCCTTGCAAATCCCTGTCGCTCCAGATTGGGCTATGTCTGTGATTTCACCACTGCTGACCCCTTCCACACCCACAGGCCCTATGCCAGTCAATATCCCTGAATTCCAGAGGGTCACCATCAGTGGAGACTACTGTGCAGGGGTAGGAGGCAAATGATTACACACACACACACACACACACACACACACACACACACACACACACAGGTTTGTTTTTGTGAATTGGGGGGACATTCCATAGGTGTAATGGTTTTTATACTGTACAAACTGTATTTTCTATCGCCCTACACCTAAACCTACCCATCACAGAAAACTGTGCACATTTTTACTTTATCACAAAAACTCATTCTGTATTATTTATAAACCTTTTGGAAAATGGGTACATAGGGTTATGTCCTCATAAGTCACCCTCTCCTTGTAATACATATGTCACACCCATGTCATTATACAAATTTGTGTCCTGATATGTCACAAAAACACAGACACACACAAATATCTTAAATATTATATATTAAATAGTAGCATATTATACATAATAAGATATATAATTATGTATAATATAATATAATATAATATAATATTATATAATATAATATAATATATAACAGCCAGTTCAAGAGTTAATAAACAGGGCTGGGCATTTAATTTGAGCCAAACAGCTATTAATTATGTTAAAAAAAAAGGACAAGCAAGTCACACCTGTGTGACACCAATTCAGTTATTATTTGTATGACCAGTAGAGGTGTGGCAATGATTAATGTTTGATGAACAGACTTTCTGGTTTTATTTTGTAAAAACTATTGAAACACCAAAGACACTTTAATATATTACACGTTTTAAAAGACAAGGGAACAACTGTTTTGATATATTTATAGACAGAAAACTAATTGTTATATAGCTCAACACGTTTAGTCTTATTGTTTAAATTAAATTTTCTTGAATTTTATTTATTTATTTTTTTTGCAAGTACCGTGCTTTACTATGTCTCAGAGAAAAACACTATTTTGTCAAGTAGCTAACATAGCATAATCAGATGCAGCTTTATTTTTAGTAACAGTAATACAGAATTTTCTCCATCATACAATACGTTTTAAAATGAAATGCATGCCATTTATCAACACAAGCCATCCAGCATTTAATATCGTATTCTAAAATTTATCTAGCTTACTGCAGTGTCTTAAACAAGTGTCTCACAGCAGCCACTGAGCGAACGCACAGAGTAATGTTATAACATAATTTTCAACACACTCAAATGTATCTAATATGTTAAACAGAGCTGCATTACCTCATACTCATGACCAGAAAAGCGAAAGCGACTGTGTCATAATAAAAGTTCTGCTGCTCATGAAGCGTGTGTTGTGCAATCGCTCCAGCGGCCTCATTCAGCTCCCACAACACTCGGTCCTGCTCTGCTTCATACTACAGTAACGTTAATAATCGCATCCATGAACATGATTTCTTCCCGAGTCCTATCCCAATTCTTTTGCACCGTTCGTTGAGGTGAAGACCACATGTCCCAAGATTCCACGCTCAAACTTGGCGTCATCAAGCTACGCCTTTGTTTTGAATAGGCCTCTAGCGACCTCTAGCGGACAGAAATCCTACATACTGCACCTTTAATCAAAGAATGCTGAAAATGTGGTTTCCACAAAAATATTAATCAGCACAACTGTTTTTAACATTGATAATAAGTTTCTTGAGCACCAAACTTGCATATTAGAATGATTTCTGAAGGATCATGTGACATTGAAAACTGGAGTAATGGCTGATAAAATAAATCAGTTTTGCCATCACAAGAATAAATTAGAAAAGTTATATAATATTTCACAATATTACTGTTTTTTACTGTATTTATGATCAAGTAAATGCAGCCTTGGTGAACATAAGAGACTCTTAACAACCTTTGACTTTTGAACACTAGTATATATGCTGTACTCCTAAAAGCTGAGAAAATGAATCACTGACAAATGATTACTTCTGACAGATAACAGTCGAGGACTATGAGCAGGCAGCAAAAACTCTGCTGACAGCACTCTTCATCAGAGAAAAATATTCCCGGCTGGCATATCACCGCTTCCCTAGGATCACAGCCAAGTTTCTAAGGAGTACCAATAATGAGGATTGGAGTGAGGAGGATGAAGTGCTTCCAGGTATGTCATGGCAGTTCATGCACCAATAAATGAACTGTTCAAAGACAACAGCTTTGAAGCATAAGTGAGAAATTATTGTCCTAAATCTTTAGTATTATGTCTCAAAGACTGTAGGGTGTTTATTAGGTTTGGGAAAGTGATACTAAACACAACTAGTCCTGTTTCTATTTATATCAGGACATAAATATAATATGACATTAGTATTCATCAGCACTACCATATTTTTTTTTTCCATGGCAACAGATATCTGCCCCCCTCTAAATGAGGGTGAGGATCCCTACAGTATGGAAGACCTCCCACAGAATCTGAACTACTCCCTGAGGATGAAAGATGGAATCATATATGTCTATGATAATGAGGATGCCTTAAAACAGGATCAGCCGCGGAGCTTGCCATATCCTGACTTGGAAACTTTTGCTATTGACTTGAGCCACGTCCTTGCCATGATTGCAGACGGACCAACGTGAGTTCGGTTATGTTATATTTCTCCTCTGGAAATCATAATACTATCTCACATTCAAAATGTATAACACTGCATGCATCTGTTGCTTAAATAATAATAATGCTAGATGAAATTCAGAGAAAAAAGGAAATACATTTAGGGGCAATATTCTCTTTTATAGGAAGACCTATTGTCACAGAAGGCTCAACTTCCTGATGTCCAAGTTCCAACTACATGAAATGCTGAACGAGATGGCCGAGTTAAAGGAACTGAAATGCGTTCCTCACAGAGACTTCTACAATGTCAGAAAGGTATTTTAAATAAAGTGGCATAAACACTAATATTTACATAATTTACTGCATAAAGACACTTCTAAATGTACATATATGTGAATATTCAGGTTGATACGCACATTCACGCAGCTGCCTGCATGAACCAGAAGCATCTTCTGAAGTTCATCCAGGACACCTATAAGACAGAAGCGGAGCGAGTGGTGCTGGAGAAGAACGGAAAGAAGCTCACCCTCAAACAGGTGTTTGACAATCTGAAAATGGACCCTTACGATCTCACAGTAGACTCATTAGATGTACACGCGGTACGTATTTCAGATAACCTCAGGACTTCCAAATAATGCTTTTATGCTACATTTCCCTGCAGAATAGATCTTGCCGCAATAAAGAAGTTGCTCTATTGTTTGTTACAGGGCAGACAAACCTTTCATCGCTTTGATAAATTCAATTCCAAATACAACCCAGTGGGTGCTAGTGAGCTCCGAGAGATCTACATCAAAAGTGACAACTACATCAATGGAGAATATTTTGCTCGTCTCATCAAGGTAAAATTGAATAACTCGCACGCTGATACATAAGATAAAAGTAACTATAACTGTCAGAGCAAACAGATTATTTTCTTAAGTGGGAAACAATCATTCCCGTTGTTCCTGTTGTACAGGAGGTTGCTCATGACCTGGAGGAGAGTAAATATCAGCATGCAGAACCCCGTCTCTCAATTTATGGCCGAGCCCCTGAAGAGTGGGACAGTCTGTCCAAATGGTTTATCAATCAAAAGTTATACTCCCCTAACATGAGATGGATCATACAGGTGCCCAGGATTTAGTAAGTCATTTTCTAATGTAACTCTTGTGACTGCTTGAGCATCTCTTGTCACTGTCCAGCAATAATCTGCAAACAGTGATGGGCTCTATTTGAAGTTATCTATACTGTTTACTGAAGTACAGGTTGTCTCTACTCAGTGTGGTTAAACAGAAATGTGTCCCTTTGCAAAATCAAACACTGATAAATAAAAGAGTGCGTCACTGTATGACAGAGATGCAAAACTCAGTTTTAGCTTCAACCCTAATTAAACATACCTGATCCAGCTCATCAAATCCTTCAGGCTTATTTGAAAACTAGGCAGGATTGCTTGTTGGAACAGGGTTGGAACTAAACTCTTCAGGTCTGTGGTGCTCCAGGAATTGAGTATTTAAAAAAAAAAAAAAAATCATTCTGATTCCTAAATTAAAATGAATTTCAAAGGCATTCTCTATTCAATTCTAATGGCACAACCCTGCAACATATACCCATGCAACGTTTCTGCTCCTACTTGCTTAAAATTAATATCCAATATTTCTAAAAGCAAATATTCTTGACTTGTATACTTTGTTTTTAGTGACATTTTCAGATCAAAGAAGATTGTTCCCAACTTCGCCAAGATGCTAGAGAACATCTTCCTCCCACTGTTTCAGGCCACTGTTAACCCTCAGAAGCACAAAGAAACGCATGTCTTCCTGAAACATGTAAGTGCTTCATCAGAGTTGTGAGCTTATTCTTTTATCCTGAGCTGGCAAGACCAGTCAGAGCACATTCATGCCACAATAGAACATTTTAACACCAACAGTGCAATTAACAGCTTAACCACAAAACAGTCATTTTACCAGGGAATCAAGATTTCAATCCCTCATGAACAATTAAATGGTTCTCAGATGAATATGAGATCACGTAAAATTGTCACACACAATAAAATCACAGAAAACGGATATGTTTTGAACTACGTCCAAGTCAGTTATGTCATTATTGTGTGGTTGATCCCCCCTCCCCCTCCCCCCCCACACACACCCCACCCAAATGTCTTGTCTATTATTAGAACAGCCTGATCAGTCTTTATGTAAATATGAAGAAACAACCTTTAAGGAAAATGAGGGCAAATCATTGCTGTGAAAAGATGTCAAAAAATCTTTTTTTTTCTGCAGGTGACAGGGTTCGACAGTGTGGATGATGAGTCCAAACACAGTGATCACTTATTCACCTATAAGAGTCCAAAACCAGAAGAGTGGACCATGGAGGAAAACCCACCATACACTTACTACCTCTTCCACATGTATGCAAACATCATGGTCCTCAACAACCTACGAAAGTAAGTCACTATAAAGATCAAGCTCTGATTTCAGCATTACATCCCATTGTCTTCACAAAACAAACTAATGAAGACAAGCTGTTCCCCTGAAATGTAGCCAAAAGCTTTTTAATTTAAATCCCAAGCCATGTTAAATAGTGAAAATGTTTTTTTTTTCAGGGAACGTGGTCTCAATACCTTCCAGTTCCGTCCTCACTGTGGCGAGGCAGGATCCATCACCCATCTGGTGTCAGCCTTCCTCACAGCTGACAACATCTCTCACGGACTCAATCTGAAGAAGGTCAGTCTCTAAAACTAATTATATACACATCAAATGTATCGTTTTTACATTTAATTATTTAATAAAGCAAAAAGCCCCGTGAAGCCATGGTTTATGGTGAATTTATAACAGCTAAGGGGCATTGTTAGGCACGACGCGGAGCGGAAAACCCCCTTAGCTGTTATAAATTCACTGTAAACCATGGCTTCACAGGGCTTATTGCTTTTATAAAACGGTTACCACACAATACAAATATTAACGCCAAAAAATATGTATCAATGCAACTTTCATGAAGTAAAATCATTAAAAGGCTTCCTTCCGCTGGAAAAAATAGTCCCTGACCGTGAACAGCAACAGAAATTACATTATTACGCCATTAGATGGCGGCAAAGATTGTCTTTATGAGTGAGTCACTCAGTCGCAAAGATATTGAAACTTGTTGTGAACACGGAACAAGACACAAATGACAAATGCTTTAACTAGAGCTGTCAGTATCAGCAGGGCATAGAGACAGAGCGCATTTATGTTAATCTGAAAGCCACGCCCACCGGGGGGGAAAACAATCCAACCGTCTCCATTGAGTTTGTATTGCGTGAGGCTGCCTCCTTGTCTTTTCTGACTTATTACAAAAAACAGAACAATGTCTAAAAGCTGCTGTGTGACAAGGTGTACAGCTAACAAACTTAAAAAACCCAGAAATAAGTTTTTATAAGCTGTCGACCCCCAAAAACGAATGTTTAAGGACATAAAAGTGGATACAGGCAGTGAGACAGAGAGCAACGGGTCATATTACTATAAGAAATGCATTGGAGGGGAACGTAATCGGCGACAGGTGAAATAATTCTTTGACATGGTAAAAAATAATGAATGGTTTGTTTTTGTTGGTTTGTTTAGCATATGTTGTCGCCGATTACGACCCCCTCCAGTGTATTTCTTAAAGTAATTATGACCATTTGCGCTCTGTCTCACTGCCTGTATCCACTTTTATGTCCTTAAACATTCATTTTTTGGGATCGACAGCTTATAAAAACTTATTTCTGGGTTTTTTAGCTTGTTAGCTGTACACCTTGTCACACAGCAGCTTTTAGACATTGTTCTGTTTTTTGTAATAAGTCAGAAAAGACAAAGAGGCAGCCTCACGCAATACAAAGTCAATGGAGACGGTTGGATTGTTTTCCCCCCCGGTGGGCGTGGTCTTCAGATTATGACGCGTGTCGCTCTGTCTCTATGGGGAATCCGGATTTTTTTTTTTTAATGAACATAGGACTGACCTGAAGGAAAATGCTAAATTTGAATGCAGGTAATACACTCGGTCACGCTCTCTCTCTCACAATACTCTTCTATATAATGCAGCTTCAATTAACAAAATCAATAGAGAACAAACATGTTTACATTGTCAAGACTGATGCAGCAACATACACATTCAGGCCCCGTTTACACTAGTGCTTTTTTGTTTTAAAACGGCGTTTTAAAATGAAAATGATCCTCGTCTGGAGTTTCCACAGCGTTTCAGAAACGATCTCCGTCTGGTCTACACTACACGGCCGAAAATGCATGTCACATGACTGTTCACGCACACTGGGCATGCACATGCCACACAGTTGCCTCTTGCACATGTAGACAGCTGCAGTATTAAAAATATGCTGAGTTTAACGGCACAATGCCTGCTAAAAATGACAACAAAGCCAACAAATATTGCAGTTCAGTCTCCATGTTATTGTTTACATGGTCGTCAGAGTGAATGTGTGCAGCCATGCCATCGTTTTCAAAAGTCTCAGTTTTGGTACGTTTACACTGAAACGCAACCCCGCCGTTTTCAAACTAAAACGGGCTCTGTAGCGTTTTCGAAAGTCTCCGATTTCGAGGTTCGAAAATGCCGGCGTAGAGTAAACGACAGGCGTAACCGTAGCAAAACGTATGCGTTTTAAAACAAAAACGCACTAGTGTAAACGGGGCCTCAGTGGCGCAGCGATATTTATGTAATGTGGTCAGCTGTATGTTTGCGGGAATTTTACAACGGCTTCGAACGCGGTTTTATCCAGTCAGAATCAAGGGCCGGAACTATCCGTTTTATAACATTTATTTTTGGGTTATTTAAAAAAATACAGTTATTAGAGACATTACCAATAAACTTTTTTTTTTTTTTGCTGGAAAATAATGGCACAGATGGCGAAACATACTAAGTCATTCAACTTGACAAAAAATGTAAGATGCAATGACCTAATAGGACAAGTGACAGTTCTGTCAACTGGCCATCTTTATTATTGTTGAGCCCTGTAAGTTTTTAAGAATGGGGTAATTCAACAACAAACAAACAAAAAGAGATATTGATATTGTCTTTTCTTGTGGTTTAACATTTGTTCTTGTTAATTTCTCAACACAGAGTCCCGTGCTGCAGTACCTGTTTTACTTGGCCCAGGTGCCCATTGCCATGTCTCCACTCAGCAACAACAGCCTGTTCCTGGAGTATTCCAAGAATCCCCTCAGGGAGTTCCTGCAAAAGGGCCTGTGTGTGTCCCTCTCCACAGATGACCCATTACAGTTCCACTACACAAAGGTCAGGGAAAGCAGTTAATGGGAATGATGCAAACCTTTTATATGTGCTGAAATCTGTCCACAGACAGACAGTCTTTGGCGGAGATGCTCTTACCTCGCCAGCAAGTACAATGAGATATCCGAGCATCTCAAGTAGACCACGGTCTTCAGGTGGAACCAAGATGTGATCAAAGACCATGTTTATGATGACGTTTTTCTCTGGGAGACCTGCAAAATCCTCAACTATCAGTTCAGCTGTCTGTCTGGGGGAGAGAACCACCAGTGCATCTATCTGAAATACACAAAGAGAACATTTCATTTGACAGACAGACATTGAAGTACAGGGCATGCATAAAAAGATAACCAGAAATCCAATGAGAAGGTCAAGCATAGAGTTAAATCTTTGTTGTAGAAATGTAATAGGAACCGCCGGAGTATGGGAGAAACCACATGCGTGAACCAGTCATTAATGTTCATGGGGTCAAAAGAAACCACCTGCTGCTCTTGGGTGGGATTCTGCTTGAAAGGAGCAGCGATCTCGGCGAGCGTCAGGTTTATCACGGCCTGCAAAAGTGTGGCGCTCCGCATGCCGCTCAAGAGCAAACACTGCTGACACTGAATGAGTTAATTATTAATCTACTTTGAGTGCAATCGTCTAGAGCAGTCAGGTGATGTGATTCTGTGTTGTTTATGTACCTTTAGGAGGCCTTGATGGAGGAGTACGCCATAGCAGCACAACTGTGGAAACTGAGCACATGTGATGTGTGTGAGATCGCCAGAAATAGTGTGCTTCAGAGCGGTCTGTCTCATCAGGTACTTTCTCACTCCACAAATACTGTTGGTTGGGCTTAACTTCTACTGAACCCGGAAAAATCTTCCAGTGCTAATTTTAAACACATTCCGATGCTAAATTTAATGCCCTTGCATATATATATATAAAAAGCTGACATTTAGATTTCCCTTGCAGGAGAAGAAACACTTCCTGGGTGAGAATTATCTACAGGATGGACCAGAGGGTAATGACATCCGCAGGACAAATGTGGCGCAGATCCGTATGGCCTATCGTCACGAGACTTTATGCAATGAGCTCAGCTTCCTAGTGGATGCTGTCAAGTCAGAAGCGCTGTCTGCACAAGCCCCGTAAACATGGCAGGATGATAGATAGGGTAGATCATGAGTCCATACGAGTGGATCAGACACCAGCATAAAACCTTATCTTGCTACAGGTGATGCACAAAAGAGCTATGGAAATACATTGTTCAGGAAGCAAGATGTGGAGCTATGTGACTTAATACCTTATATGGGCATATCCCTTCCCATAGTGCCTTGTAGGTTATGGATAAATTTCCTATCTCAAATGTCAAATATCTCGTTAAAAAATGGGATGTTTTGATAAACTGTTTCAGTATTTGCATGGTTTCTGAAAATGATGTTTTGTTTTGTTACCTTTTCTAAACAAGGGAGTTTTCGGGTTTCTCACTTGAACAACGTATTCTTTTGTTCAGATACATGTTTTTGTAAGGCACAGGAACTGGAGATAAAATTTGCCTTGATAAACTAGTTTGTTAGCAGATTCTGGGGCTGGGTGGCTTTTTATTTTTTGGCACAGAATAGACTTGTGTATTTGAACTTGTACACCATTTTGTACACCTACAGAGAAGGTTAAACTCTTTTAAGGATGTTGTATAATATATGGGTGCTTGGCCTCTAAAGAGCCACTTGAAACATGCCTGAATGCTACATATGTTTGTCAATAAAGTGGTGTCAAAAAAGCCTTGCTGAATCAATTCACTATGTCTATAGTTCAAATTCCAGATGAATAGAAAAATGATTCTTTATTTGCTCAACACTGCAGCCCAGTGGAAGTAGTAGGAACTGTTACAGCCTTCAAGCAAACTAGATATAACTAAATATTTAATTTATTATTCAAGATTTACACAAGAAGAAGGAAAGAAAACATAGAACATTCCCCTACACACCTGACCAAGTTAAACCAGGTGTCCCCGACACCTGCAATGTTATCCTCAGGTGACTCCCACTCTGACCGTGTCGGTAACCCCTGGGCCCGGTTTTTCAAAAGGTTTAATCCGGATAAAATTGATCCGGATTTAGTAATCCTTTTTTGCGATCCGTGATCACGTAATCCAGCTTACTTTTGGAGCCAGTTTTTTAAAGCAACATCGGATTGGATCAATCTGATCCGGATAGGAACTATTCAGGATCACCAAATCTGGATTTCCAGTGCTCTACGGAGGCCCTAAAGGGACATGTTGATAGAAAGAATATGGGTTTTGAATTAAATATATTTTTGTTGGATATTTACAGCTGTTTAGGGATTGTTTTATGGCACCAAAATTTCTTTTTACTTTAGAGTAGGTTACCGAAAGGCTAAATATGTAGACTAATGTCTGCATTTAATTTATTACTTTAACAGTTAAACTAATCAAGAGCAAGATAAAAATGTGTATGTATATTACATGATAAAAATGTTGTATTTTTTGACTAGTTTTAAAGTTTTACTACATTTTCCTCCTGGAATCCACCTTGAAATCCTACCCCCTGTTGGGATCAGTTTAATCCTGTTTTTTTGGATCAAAGTGATCCAAATCCTACAAAAAAGTTCTGAAAAACCCAAACTAAAGGTTTGATCCGGATCAAAACCAAGATTGGATTACGTGATCTAATCCGATTATGTAATCCGTTTTTTCTTTTGAAAAACACATTTTCAAGATTTGATCCAATCCGTTATCCAAAATCCTAGTGGATTACTTTTGAAAAACCGGGCCCTGATGCCTAAGTATAGCTACTCTGACCACATTGGAAAACCCAGATGCCTAAGAATTATTTTCTGACCGCATAAGATGACCTCGAATTAGAGCTACCTGACCGCATTGATAACCCTGGACACCTAATGATGACGACATCTTGCCCCCAATGAACACTGTCACTTGGGAATAAGGTCTCTAGTGTTCCACTGACCTGCAACCTTTGAATATGCTTAAATCACAGCTGGGAGGACCAATTTCAGAGAATTCCCCCTGACAAAAAGAATACAACTGTTTTTATAGAATAGGAGCATGAAAAGGTAACGTTTCATTACATCGTTTTTCTCCAATGATTGGTTCTTAGGTATACTTCTCTGTTACTAGGTAAAAGCAAAATTGGATTCCTTGATACAGGAATCCAATATATTCCTTGATATGTTGCTAGGGTCATGAGGATTTATATAATATATGGATTAAATCTTGTGATATAAGTGTTGGGGACATTTAGTTTTCAAAAGCATATAAATGTTAAAAAGGAAAGTTATGTATATAATTAACTAAAACAATTCCTTGACAATCTTCAATAATTCCTTAAGCTCACAGATTCATAGTCTCTCTCATACACACAAACGTAAAAGATAGTCTAGCATTTCAAACCAAAAAAAACCCCCCCAAAACAACAACAATTAAAAGCTAACCAACCTCCACTGAAAGTGTCAGTGATGCCCTAAAAAAAAATTTTTTCATTTGTAATCCATTAAGCTACAAAAGAAAACAAGCAGATTAGTTCATTCTAAAATGTAAATCCATTTGAAAGATCCAATTATTTTTCATAATGATCGTAATATAACTGAGTCATGCCCTTTAATTAACATTTGGTCTAACTACACAGAGATAAAGAGTTCATGTCAGATGGATCACTGTAGTTATTCTGTTAAACCTTAGATTATAAACGCATATCAACTGTACAATCAACATTACTGAATCATGTGCAACTGAATTAAAGCATATATAAACCTAAAAATAACCAGATTTTCAATAAGAAACAGATCTGGACTGCAGGCAAACCAGTCAAGCACATCCCTTCTATGGTGTAGAGTATCTAAGAAACCACTCTGTTGTGCAGAATGAAGCCTGGCATTGTCTTGCTTCCTAGGAAAGATGTCATCTTGATGGCAGTATGTCTCTGTACAATCCCAATATATGCCTCCAAGTCAATATACGCTTCCATGTCAATGCCCCATGCCGTTTGCACTGATGCACTGGATGAAAGTCTGGATGCTCCCATTCGTCTTTGGGTCTGAGAACTCGATGTCTGTTTTCCCCAAAAACAAGCTGAAAGGTGGACTCATCTGACCACAGCACATATTTCCACTGTCTTTTGGATCATCTGAGATGTGCTCTGGCCCAGAGAACTTGTCACCTATGCATAGAATTAATGTAAAGCTCTCTCCTTTCGTAATAGAGATTCGAGTTGCATTTCTGGCCAGTGTTAAGTGACAACTGTTTTCCAAAGTACTCCCGAACCTACGCGGCTATATTTAACACAGTAGTATGATTGTTTCTCATGCAGTGCCATCTGAGGGCTCAAAGATCATGTTTCCTGCCTTGATAAACACGGACTGAGATTTCTCTGGATTCCCTGAATCTTTTCACAATATCATGCATGTTGGATGGTGAAAGACTTAAATTCTTTGCAATCTTGCATTGAGAAATGTGATTTTTGAATTGTTTGACAATTCACTAATATAATGTATTAACTAGTGTTTAACTAATGAACCTTATTGTGTTACCCCTGTTTATTGTGAACTGTTTCCAAACAGTTTAACATGGATTTTCTGTAATCTTTTCTCTTTTATTATTATTATTTTTTTTATTCTGTCCCCTTTTTTGGAGTGTGTTACAGCCATCAAAATCAAAATGTGTTTATATTTACAGTGTTTTCAGTGAAAACATTTTAAAATCTTTTCTTTGCACTTTTGTCAGTTAAATCAAGGTTAAAGAAAATTAACGAATCACAGATTCTTGATTTTGTTGCATTTTACAAAATGTCCCAACTTTTCTGAAGTGGGGGTGTATATAAGGTTCCCCTCTACTTGTGGTCCTTTTTCTTCATGATTGTGCCTAAACTAATTATGATTGCCTACCAAGTAAATAAAGGAATGATTGCCGTGTACCATGTGTAGTTTTCTGCCAGAGGACACAACAACAACAACTGGTCTGACACTTTGGGAATCCAGCGACTGACCTCGCATGGTCTCTAATAGGACAGAAACTTAGTTAACCTCACATACCTGACCAAGGCACAAGATGCAGAGTGAAACCTGAACTGTGTGGATGGATACTTGAGGACATGTTTATAACCATGATTTGTGAGTTGAAAAATGGAAAATGGCACTGCCCAAAGTAATGGAAGTTCCTAGAATACTTTGAATGAATGTACACCATGTACATAACAAGGTGTTCCTACACCTGATGAAGAACAATCAACAAACATTCTTTCTGATGGCACCACTCCTTGCAGAAATGCCACATCAGTTCATAAAAAACTCTCTCAAAGAAGTGGATGAGAAAGTTCGACTCATGGCTGAGAAAGTGTACGCTTCAGCTCTGAAGGAAGAAGAAAGTAAGAACACCTTGTCCATGTTCACTGTTCCTGAGGACTGTCCCATTGGCTTGCATCAGGCCAAGGAGTGGGAGCTACGCAAAGAGATGGAGGAGCAGATGTCAGAGAAATTTGTTAAGAGGTCAGTGAACTCAAATGTGGCACAGGTTGAAGAACTAATCAGCATTTTGCATTAATGTGATATTGAAAATGTATTTTGTATTCTCTATGCCCCATTTTAGGAAACAGAGTTTGAAGCTGATGCGATCCCAATCAATTTCCTTGCAAATCCCTGTCGCTCCAGATTGGGCTATGTCTGTGATTTCACCACTGCTGACCCCTTCCACACCCACAGGCCCTAAGCCAGTCAATATCCCAGAATTCCAGAGGGTCACCATCAGTGGAGACTACTGTGCAGGGGTAGGAGGCAAATTATTATATATATATATACAAGTATCTTACATATAATATATATTAAATTGTATTCTATATATAATAAGGTACATAATGATGTATATTATAATAAGGTATTTAATATTTAAAGTATAATATAATAATATATAAGGTACAGTTCAAGAAAGTTAATAAACAGGGCTGAGTATTTAATTTGAGCCAAACGACTATGAATTAATTATGTTAAAAAAAGGTCAAGCAAGTCACACCTGTGTGACACCAATTCAGTTATTATTTGCATGACCAGTGGAGGTGTGGCTTCAGAATGAAATACTTTGGATGCAGTTGTAGATTAGTATATGAAATTATAAAAGAAAGCAACAAAGAAAGTATCCATTATACAAAGATATATTGTACATTTTATATGTATAACAAGATAAAGTCACAAAACTTTAAACTTAGAGATTTAAGGCATATAATACTGTTCAAAAGTTTGGGGTCAGTAAATTTTTTTTAAAGAAATAAATACTTTTATTCAGCAAGGACATATTAAATTGATCAAAATTGACAGTGAAGGCATTTATAATGTTACAAATGATTTATAAATGCTGTTTTTTTTTTTTTTCTTACTGTTTTCAACATTGATAATATTAAGATTTTTTTTTCTTGAGCACCAAATCAGCATAATGATTGACACTGTAGGCTGGAGTAAAGCTAAAAATCAGTTTTGCCATCACAGGAATAAAATTTCATTTTAAAATAAAAAACAGTTATATATAATGTAACTTTGGGTATGAGCAGGCAAAGGAGAGGATCTAAGAGTAAAAATAATTAAAAAAAAAAATAATAATAATAATAATAATTAAACTGAAACATGGTCCAAAACATGGAAAACACTGTAAAACCAAACACATGGAACACCAAACATCAACTGACAAATCAAAAGAGAAACACAAGGGCTATATATACACAGGGGCAAACAAGCTTAACAAGATAACGAGGTAACGAGACACACCAGGGTAGACTAATCAAGGGGAAAAACTACAAAGAACTACAACATTACACTCAAGATAGGAAGTAACATAAAAGTCCAAAAACACACACAGGGAATATGTAACAGAGCCCCAAAACAAAACCACAAAACAAAATTTCCAGGTGGGTGGTGGAGCGGAGGCGGACCAGGGGGAGGGATAGTGGGCCAGGTCTGTGGAGAGGGAGAGGGCCAGGAGACAGAGGCAGAGCTGGGCACCAGGGTGGAGCAGGCATAGTGGGTGGCCAGGGTGGAGCAGGCAGAGCAGGTGGCAAGGGTGGAGCAGGCAGAGCAGGTAGACAGGGTGGAGCAAGCAGAGCAGGTGGCCTGGGTGAAGCAGGCAGAGCAGCTGGCCAGGGCGGAGCAGGAAGAGCAGGTGGCAAGGGTGGAGCAGGCAGAGCAGGTGGACAGGGTGGAGCAAGCAGAGCAGGTGGCCTGGGTGAAGCAGGCAGAGCAGCTGGCCAGGGCGGAGCAGGAAGAGCAGGTGGCAAGGTTGGAGCAGGCAGAGCATTTGGCCAGGGTGGAATTGATGAACAAGATGGAGCAGGCAGAGCTGGTGGCCAAGGCGGCGGTGCTGAAGTCCACCACAGCAGAGCAGATGGGACTGGGGGACTGGACAACTGGCCTCTCTGGTTGAAACAGAACGGGTAGGGAGTTCAGTAGTGTCCTCCAAGGTCTTAACTGGGCAGGCAAAGAGTTCTAGTGTGACCTCCGTGGTCATATCAGGGCAGACAAAAAGTTAATGGGCGACCTTCGTGGTTGTGTCAGGCCGACAGCAGTTCGAGGATGACCTCCGTGGTCACGTCAGGGCTGGCGGGAAGTTCAGAATCGGCTTCCAGGGTCATAGCAGAGCAAGCAAATGCGAGGATCTGAGAGCAAAAAAGTATGTTTAATAAGCAAACTGAAACAAGCCCAAAACAGGGAAAACACAAGGAACACCAAACACATGGAACACCGAACACATGGAACACCAAACATCAACTGTCAAAGCACAAGAGAAACACAAGGGATATATATACAGGGGCAAACGAGCTTAACAAGATAACGATGTAACAAAACACACCTAGACTAATCAAGGGGAAAACTAGAACGAACAACAACATGGCACTCAAGACAGGAAGTAAAATAAAAGTCCACAAACACACACAGGCAATATGTAACGTAATATCTCACAATATTACTGTTATACTGTATTTATGATCAAACCTATGCAGCCTTGGTGAACATGAGAGACTCCTTTCAAAAACATTTAAAAAAATCTTCTGACAGACAACAGTCGAGGACTATGAGCAGGCAGCAAAAGCTCTGCTGACAGCACTCTTCATCAGAGAAAAATATTCCCGGCTGGCATATCACCGCTTCCCCAGGACCACAGCCAGGTTTCTAAGGAGTGCCAATAATGAGAAATGGAGTGAGGAGGATGAAGTGCTTCCAGGTATGTCATGGCAGTTCATGCACCAATAAATGAACTGTTCAAAGACAACAGCTTTGAAGCATAAGTGAGAAATTATTGTCCTAAATCTTTAGTATTATGTCTCAAAGACTGTAGGGTGTTTATTAGGTTTGGGGAATTGACACTAAAAACAACTAGTCCTGTTTCTATTTATATCAGGACATAAATATAATATGACATTAGTATTCATCAGCACTACCATTATGGTTTATTTCCATGGCAACAGATATCTGCCCCCCTCTAAATGAGGGTGAGGATCCCTACAGTATGGAAGACCTCCCACAGAATCTGAACTACTCCCTGAGGATGAAAGATGGAATCATATATGTCTATGATAATGAGGATGCCTTAAAACAGGATCAGCCGCGGAGCTTGCCATATCCTGACTTGGAAACTTTTGCCATTGACTTGAGCCACGTCCTTGCCATGATTGCAGACGGACCAACGTGAGTTCGGTTGTTATATTTCTCCTCTGGAAATCACAATACTATCTCACATTCAAAATGTATAACACTGCATGCATCTGTTGCTAAATAATAATAATGATAGATGAAATTCAGAGAAAAAAGGAAATACATTTAGGGGCAATATTCCCTTTTATAGGAAGACCTATTGTCACAGAAGGCTTAACTTCCTGATGTCCAAGTTCCAACTACATGAAATGCTGAACGAGATGGCCGAGTTAAAGGAACTGAAATGCGTTCCTCACAGAGACTTCTACAATGTCAGAAAGGTATTTTATATAAAGTGGCATAAACACTAATATTTACATAATTTACTGCATAAAGACACTTCTAAATGTACATATATGTGAATATTCAGGTTGATACGCACATTCACGCAGCTGCCTGCATGAACCAGAAGCATCTTCTGAAGTTCATCCAGGACACCTATAAGACAGAAGCGGAGCGAGTGGTGCTGGAGAAGAACGGAAAGAAGCTCACCCTCAAACAGGTGTTTGACAATCTGAAAATGGACCCTTACGATCTCACAGTAGACTCATTAGATGTACACGCGGTACGTATTTCAGATAACCTCAGGACTTCCAAATAATGCTTTTATGCTACATTTCCCTGCAGAATAGATCTTGCCGCAATAAAGAAGTTGCTCTATTGTTTGTTACAGGGCAGACAAACCTTTCATCGCTTTGATAAATTCAATTCCAAATACAACCCAGTGGGTGCTAGTGAGCTCCGAGAGATCTACATCAAAAGTGACAACTACATCAATGGAGAATATTTTGCACGTCTCATCAAGGTAAAATTGAATAACTCGCACGCTGATACATAAGATAAAAGTAACTATAACTGTCAGAGCAAACAGATTATTTTCTTAAGTGGGAAACAATCATTCCCGTTGTTCCTGTTGTACAGGAGGTTGCTCATGACCTGGAGGAGAGTAAATATCAGCATGCAGAACCCCGTCTCTCAATTTATGGCCGAGCCCCTGAAGAGTGGGACAGTCTGTCCAAATGGTTTATCAATCAAAAGTTATACTCCCCTAACATGAGATGGATCATACAAGTGCCCAGGATTTAGTAAGTCCTCTCCTAATGTAACTTTACATACAAATTTAAAGAAATTAAACAGAGAAACTTCAATAGTCTAACACAACAAAGACAATTTTTGACAACATTTGTTTCAGAAGCATTTTAGCTGTAGACCAGGGGTATTAATATCATCTAATGTTCAAATCAATGTGAAAGTTCTAATTACAAATCTGCATCCTTTTGTCAGTTTCAAAATTTATGAATTTAACGAATTTCAAAGGCATTCTCAATTCATTTCTGAACTTCAATTCTCACATTTTGCTCATACTTGCTCATAATTCATATCCAATATTTTAAAAGCAAATATTCTTGACTTGTATACTTTGTTTTTAGTGACATTTTCAGATCAAAGAAGATTGTTCCCAACTTCGCCAAGATGCTAGAGAACATCTTCCTCCCACTGTTTCAGGCCACCGTTAACCCTCAGAAGCACAAAGAAACGCATGTCTTCCTGAAACATGTAAGTGCTTCATCAGAGTTGTGAGCTTATTCTTTTATCCTGAGCTGGCAAGACCAGTCAGAGCACATTCATGCCACAATAGAACATTTTAACACCAACAGTGCAATTAACAGCTTAACCACAAAACAGTCATTTTACCAGGGAATCAAGATTCCAATGCCAAATCCCTTATGAACAATTAAATGGTTCTCAGATGAATATGAGTTCATGTAAAACTGTCACATAAAATCACAGAAAACAAATGTGGTTGAACTACGCCCAAGTCAGTAATGTAGTCATTGTGCGATCGATTATTTTTTTTTTCACCAAATGTCAACAAAGTCAAAGGAACACCACCTTGTTAGAACAGCCCGATCAGTCTCTATGTAAATATGAAGAAACAACCTTTAAGGAAAATGAGGGCAAAACGTTGCTGTGAAAAGATGTCAAAAAATCTTTTTTTTTCTGCAGGTGACAGGGTTCGACAGTGTGGATGATGAGTCCAAACACAGTGATCACTTATTCACCTATAAGAGTCCAAAACCAGAAGAGTGGACCATGGAGGAAAACCCACCATACACTTACTACCTCTTCCACATGTATGCCAACATCATGGTCCTCAACAACCTACGAAAGTAAGTCGCTATAAAGATCAAGCTCTGATTTCAACATTACAACCCATTGTCTTCACAAAACAAACTAATGAAGACAAGCTATTCCCCTCAAATTTAGACAATTTAAGCAAATTTAGCCTTTATAATTGAAGTCACAAGCCATGTTAAATAGTGAAAATGTTTTTTTTTTTCAGGGAACGTGGTCTCAATACCTTCCAGTTCCGTCCTCACTGTGGCGAGGCAGGATCCATCACCCATCTGGTGTCAGCCTTCCTCACAGCTGACAACATCTCTCACGGACTCAATCTGAAGAAGGCCAGTCTCTCCACCCTCCATAAATTTCATTGTATAATATATAATTTATTGTATTTGTAAATGTATAGTTATAAATTTCATCATTTAATATTTATTTTAGGATATATACACTGTGTGCAGAATTATTAGGCAAGTTGATTTTCTGATCATATTTTTTTCCAAGCACATTTTACCAATTCTAAACCACATTAATCTTAATAACTACTATTAATATTGTATTTAATCATTTATAAGTGATATATAATTGTTCATGAAGGCTGGAAATGAAAAATGCCTTATATTCAGGTGTGCATAATTATTAGGCAGGTTTGCTTTTACAGGCAAAATGAGCCAAAAAAGAGATTTAACTCAGACTGAAAAGTCAAAAATTATTAAATGCTCATGAGAAGGACGCAATACTAATGCAATACTAGAAATTGCAAAGTTAAAGCATGACCAATGGACAGCAAAATGCTCATTGGGTCAGCGGGGTCATACAAAAACAGCTGGAGAAGAAAAGACACATGTTAACTTCAAAAGAATTAAGAATTAAGGTGAAGAATTAAGTGTGAAACCATCAGGAACCCTTTAGTCTCCAGCGCCACCATTTCCCAGTACTGAAACCTACCTGGAGTCTCCAGAAGTGCAAGGTGTCAGGATCTCAGAGATTTAAGAATCCTAAAAAAGGACCCGCTCTTAATAAGAATCACAAGCTGAAGTGTGTTATAAAATACATGAAGACTGGGTTTTTATAGGCCTTATAGACAGATAGCTTGAGAGTGACTCTTGAAGGACCAGCACCACATCCTCTTGTACCACTGTTTGAAGAATTTATCTTCCAGAATCTGGCAGTAAGTTTTGGAAGATCATTTTTAGTCCATATCTGCAAGACAGACATTTCGGGATAAGAGATGGACTAAAAGTGAACTCCCACACCTTACTGCCAGACTCTGGAAGATAAATTCTTCAAACAGTGGTACAAGAGGATGTGGTGCTGGTCCTTCAAGAGTCACTCTCAAGCTATCTGTCTATAAGGCCTATAAAAACCCAGTCTTCATGTATTTTATAACACTTCAGCTTGTGATTCTTATTAAGAGCGGGTCCTTTTTTAGGATTCTTAAATCTCTGAGATCCTGACACCTTGCACTTCTGGAGACTCCAGGTAGGTTTCAGTACTGGGAAATGGTGGCGCTGGAGACTAAAGGGTTCCTGATGGTTTCACACTTAATTCTTCACCTTAATTCTTAATTCTTTTGAAGTTAACATGTGTCTTTTCTTCTCCAGCTGTTTTTGTATGACCCCGCTGACCCAATGAGCATTTTGCTGTCCATTGGTCATGCTTTAACTTTGCAATTTCTAGTATTGCATTAGTATTGCGTCCTTCTCATGAGCATTTAATAATTTTTGACTTTTCAGTCTGAGTTAAATCTCTTTTTTGGCTCATTTTGCCTGTAAAAGCAAACCTGCCTAATAATTATGCACACCTGAATATAAGGCATTTTTCATTTCCAGCCTTCATGAACAATTATATATCACTTATAAATGATTAAATACAATATTAATAGTAGTTATTAAGATTAATGTGGTTTAGAATTGGTAAAATGTGCTTGGAAAAAAATATGATCAGAAAATCAACTTGCTTAATAATTCTGCACACAGTGTATATATATGTCCTTATTTATGTTAGCCAGATAGATTCACCTTGACAAAAAATGTAAGGTACTGTACAATACTGACCCAATAGGACAAGTGACAGTTCTGTCAACTGGCAATCATTATTATTGAGCCCTGTACGTTTCTAAAAATGGAGTAATTCAACAACAACAACAACAACAACAACAACAACAACAACAACAACAACAACAACAACAACCTTGAAAATCATCAGATACCAGTATTGATGTTGTCTTTTCTTGTGGTTTAACATTTGTTCTTGTTAATTTCTCAACACAGAGTCCTGTGCTGCAGTACCTGTTTTACTTGGCCCAGGTGCCCATTGCCATGTCTCCACTCAGCAACAACAGCCTGTTCCTGGAGTATTCCAAGAATCCCCTCAGGGAGTTCCTGCAAAAGGGCCTGTGTGTGTCCCTCTCCACAGATGACCCATTACAGTTCCACTACACAAAGGTCAGGGAAAGCAGTTACTGGTTCTATAGAGCAGTGTTTCCCAAACTTTTTCCAGTCACGGCACCCCTTGAAATTTAAAAAAAAATAATTGTGGGACCCTACACTGGTGTTGTCACGATATTGGAATTTCTAACTTCGATACAATATCTTGAAAAGTATCGATATTCAATACCATACATGGGGAAGAACCACCTTAGCCCATCTACTGTAATATAGATATTTTTAAAGGTGCCCTTGATTCAAAAATTGAATTTATCTTGGCATAGTCAAATAACAAGAGTTCAGTACATGGAAATAACATACAGTGAGTCTCAAACTCCATTGTTTCCTCCTTCTTATATAAATCTCATTTGTTTAAAAGACCTCCGAAGAACAGGCGAATCTCAACATAACACTGACTGTTATGTAACAGTCGGGGTATACGCCCCCAATATTTGCATATGCCAGCCCACGTTCCCAACATTATGAAAGGCATTAGACAAGGGCAGCCAGTATTAACATCTGGAGCAGCACAGCCGAATCATCAGACTAGGTAAGCAAGCAAGAACAACAGCGAAAAATGGCAGATGAAGCAATAATAACTGACATGATTCATGATAACATGATATTTTTAGTGATATTTGTAAATTGTCTTTCTAAATGTTTCGTTAGCATGTTGCTAATGTACTGTTAAATGTGGTTAAAGTTACCACCGTTTATTACTGTATTCACGGAGACAAGAGCCGTTGCTATTTTCATTTTTAAACACTTGCATAATGCACCTGTATAATGCATAAACACAACTTCATTCTTTATAAATCTCTCCAACAGTGTAGCATTAGCCGTTAGCCATGGAGCACTATCAAACTCATTCATAACCAAATGTAAACATTCAAATAAACACTGTACTTACGCGATTAGACATGCTGCATGACGAACACTTTGTAAAGATCCATTTTGAGGGTTATATTAGCTGTTTGAACTTTTTTTATGTTGTTTAAGGCAAGAGCGAGCTCCGTGGGCGGAGAGCACGAGCAATTAAAGGGCCAGCAGCCCTGAATCGGCTCATTTATAATGATGCCCCAAAATAGGCAGTTAAAAAAATGAATTAAAAAAAATCTATGGGGTATTTTGAGCTGAAACTTCACAGACACATTCAGGGGACACCTTAGACTTATATTACATCTTTTTTAAAAAAAGTTCTAGGGCACCTTTAATGTTATAAATTTTTTTTGTCCATCCAATGAAAGTCTAGGCAATCAGTAATGTCTTCTAAAGAGATCCCTTAATTTGATGACAGATTTTAATTTGGGCTTTTATTTATATAAAAACATTGCTCAATTACCATTATAACTATCTCACCTAAATGTTTGGTCACTCAATGTATTTGTGTTTTTACTATGGGGTAATTTTGTTGCCAATGCAAGAAATAACTTGATTTCAAACTTTGAATTGAATTAACAAAGTATACAAATAATAAAGAATAAAATAGAATAAAGATACAAATGAAATAAATTGCTTTTCAGGAAGGTTCAACAGTATTAGGGCTGTTCAGGTAGGAAATACTACAGAGACTGAAGTAATTAAATGAAAAATTCATTGTAAAAATTAAATATATATAAAAACAGAAGTTACAAAAGTTATTCAGTCAAGAGCAGTGAGTGATTTTCTTTGTCTTTTGTTGTTTGATTTACATTAAAAACACGGATAGCAGCACGTTTATTAGGCTGCTGTCACTTTAAGACCTGAAGCACCCAGTATACTGTTGCACATGAGTTTTCTTTCTGAACTGTTTACGTTCACTTACTCTTATGACATAACTGACTGTATGTGAATACTAAGCAAGACAGATATTGTGACAGTATCTTTGTTTGAATTTGACCGTTTAAGCGCAACAAGCCATGAAAAAGAAATCAATTTGGCACTCACAAGCTGTTTGAGAGGCGACTTTATGTGTGCACACTCGCAACCCCTGCAAACCCAGGCTGAAATTTTGCATTGTTGTGAATTTGTGCATGTTATTTGTTATTGAAGACATCAGAGATTGATGGTATATATTATACACCCTCACCTTTATTCAATTTAGCAGTTTAAAAATGTTTGAAGTATTTTTTTACACAGCACCCTGGTTAGAAAACCCTGGTCTATAGCAGTCAGGTGATGTGATTCTGTGTTGTTTATGTACCTTTAGGAGGCCTTGATGGAGGAGTACGCCATAGCAGCACAACTGTGGAAACTGAGCACATGTGATGTGTGTGAGATCGCCAGAAATAGTGTGCTTCAGAGCGGTCTGTCTCATCAGGTACTTTCTCACTCCACAAATACTGTTGGTTGGGCTTAACTTCTACTGAACCCGGAAAAATCTTCCAGTGCTAATTTTAAACACATTCCAATGCTAAATTTAACGCGCTTGCATATATATATATATATATATATATATATATATATATATATATATATATATATATATATATATAAAGCTGACATTTAGATTTCCCTTGCAGGAAAAGAAACACTTCCTGGGTGAGAATTATCTACAGGATGGACCAGAGGGTAATGACATCCGCAGGACAAATGTGGCGCAGATCCGTATGGCCTATCGTCACGAAATCTTGTGTAATGAGCTCAGCTTCCTAGTGGATGCTGTGAAGTCAGAAGCGCTGTCTGCACAAGCCCCATAAACATGGCAGGATGATAGATAGGGTAGATCATGAGTCCATACGAGTGGATCAGACGTCAGCATAAAACAAAAGAGCTATGGAAATACATTATTCAGGAAGCAAGACGTGTAACTATGTGACTTTAAGCTATGTGACTTAATGCCTTATATGGGCATATCCCTTCCTATAGTGCCTTGTAGGTGATGGATATATTTCATATCTCAAATGTCAAATATCCCTTTAAAAATAGGACGTTCTGATAAACTGTTTCAGTATTTTGCATGGTTTCTGAAAATGATGTTTTGATTGAGCATACATTTGTTACCTTTTCTAAACAAGGGATTCTTTGAGTTTGTGACTTAAACAATGTATTCTGTTTTTGTAAGGCACAGGAGCTGGAACTAATATTTGCCTTGATAAACTAGTTTGTTAGCAACCTGATATTCTGGGCGGCTTTTTATTTTTGGCACAGAATAGACTTGTGTACTTGAACTTGTACATTTTGTACACCAACAGAGAAGGTTAAATTGTTTTAAGGATGTTGTATAATGTATGGGTGCTTGGCCTATGAAGAGCCACTTGAAACCTGAATGCAACATATGTTCTGCAATATCTGAATACTGCACTCAAAATAAAAAATAAATAAAGTGGTGTCAAAAAAAAAGTTTTGCTGAATCAATTCATAAGGAGAGATCATACTCCACATGAATAGAAAAAAAAGATTCTTTATTTGCTCGACACTGCAGCCCTGTGGAAGTAGTAGGAAATGTTACAGCCTTCAAACAAACTAGATAGAACAAAATATTAAGTTTACTTTATTATTCAAGATTTACACAAGAAGAAGGAATGAGAACACAGAACATCCCAATTTAGTCCATAAGTAAAAGAAATCTCAAAAAAACAAAACAAAAAAAAACACTACGAAGCAGCAACTAATGCCATTTTCTCTCTGATAAAACTATTAACATTCAGTCCAATCTCTATAAATCTGTGAGAATATTGCAGAAATTAACATTTTTAAAACTAGATTAGAAGATCTTGATAAACTGGATTAATTCTTTATAAACTGCCACACAAATTTAAATGTATTTATATAAAGTTTTAGCTATACATATCTTCAATAATACAAGTGAATTCCCTAAACCCACAAATTCACAGTCTCTCTCATACACACACAAAGTGCAAGATGAATAGTCTAGGATTTCAAACTGAAAAAGAAACAAATTTGTATTTAAAAAGGTAACCAACCTCCACTGAAAGTATCAGTGATGCCCTATAAAATATAGGTTTCATTTGCAACCCATTAAGCTTCAAAAGAAACAAGCAAATTAGTTAATTCTCAAATATTGATACATTTGAAAGATCCAATTATTTTTCATAATGAATGTGATATAATGGAGTCATGCCCTATAATTAACATTTGTTCCAACTTACACAGAGATAAAGAGTTCATGTCAAATGGATCACTAATTATTGTTAAACCTTCGGTTATGAACGCGCATCAACTGTACAAACAATGTTACTAAATAACGTGTGATGGAATTATAGTTTCAACAATACTATTAAACTGTTGCACATGCTGATACTATGACGTTTTTTTTTTTCCAGGTATTACAAGGCCTTTACTGAACAAATGCGATTAAGTGCAATTACTTCACAAACAAGATAAAACGGCAAGTGCAACGAGGGAATCGTGTTCTACAGCTACATGTTATCTAGAATTTACCAATATGCATTCACAGTCTATGCATTGATTAGATGTTACAATATGATGCATTAACCTAAAAAAAAAAAAAAGTAAAAAAAAAAAAAAATTCAAACAAATCAGCAGTTATTGCCTCCAGTGAATGACACTATATAGTGCAACAAATACCCATAGTCACCCTATAAAATAACGATTTAAAGAAGATCATCTGTTATGGGGAGACAGTGAGTTTGACAGTGGCACAGTGCTTCATTTTAAGGTCTGTGTGGGTGCCCAGCTTCATCTGCAAGATTGAGAATGTACCCAGCTATATCTTCCTCCGTGGGAGCATCTGACATGACCCATGACTCATTAGCGGCAGTCACCTGAATTCGGCAGACAGGGCAATTTCGGCTTTGACCGCTCCTATAGTGAGGCATAGACACACAATAGCACAGGGTTTGTCATGGCTGATTAAAATTATTTAGGAATTCTGTCATTATTTATTGTCATAATGTTGTTCCAAACCCTTTGACTTTTTTCCCCCTCTCCTTTTGTGGAATTTTCACTGTTTTCCCCCCATATAATGAAAATGAATGAGCACTGAAAACTTTTTTTAAAACCATATAAGTGATTATTTTTGTAGCATACAGTCCTCAATTAATCGGTTAACCTTAACCAGTTAATCTCTTCTCTTCTTTGATGATCGTGGTCACTGGGCGGGACAACCTGTCCAACGATACAATCCAACGATACATTCAAGCGGAAGTTGTCATAACTAGGTTAAACTTCTATAGCAGTGAACAGGAGGGGACAGCAAATATAATTTTTTGTATTTCCATTTGCTCCAACAGCAAAAGAAAAAAACCTGTGAAAGAGTTTCCATGACTTTTCAAATTATGGAAAATATATAGAGAAGGCTGATTATGTTGGCCAGAAGAAAGATGTCAAATTAGCTGTCACTCCCTCAGCTGTTGTTCTTAGAAACACCCTCGCAGCAGCATTAATTCGTTTTTTTGTCATTTACTGACAATGTAATATAACATATGGAAGCCCGTTTCCGCCAAAAAAAAAAAAAAACTCCACTAAAAAAAAAAAAAAAAAAGCCACTAAAAAAAAAAGATGAATTGCGACTTTATATCTCAGAATTGCGAGTTATAAAGTCAGAATTCTCAGATATAAAGTCGCAATTGCGTGATAAAAAGTCAGAATTCTCAGATATAAAGTCGCAATTGCGTGATAAAAAGTCAGAATTCTGAGATATAAAGTCGCAATTGCGTGATAAAAAGTCAGAATTCTGAGATAAAAATTCGCAATTGCGTGATAAAAAGTCAGAATTCTGAGATATAAAATCGCAATTGCGTGATAAAAAGTCAGAATTCTGAGATATAAAGTCGCAATTGCGAGTTATAAAGTCAGAATTCTGAGATATAAAGTCGCAATTGCGTGATAAAAAGTCAGAATTCTGAGATAAAAAGTCGCAATTGCGTGATAAAAAGTCAGAATTCTGAGATATAAAGTTGCAATTGCGTGATAAAAAGTCAGAATTCTGAGATATAAAGTCGCAATTGCGTGATAAAAAGTCAGAATTCTGAGATAAAAAGTCGCAATTGCGTGATAAAAAGTCAGAATTCTGAGATATAAAGTCGCAATTGCGTGATAAAAAGTCAGAATTCTGAGATAAAAACTCGCAATTGCGTGATAAAAAGTCAGAATTCTGAGATATAAAATCGCAATTGCGTGATAAAAAGTCAGAATTCTGAGATATAAAGTCGCAATTGCGTGATAAAAAGTCCGAATTCTGAGATATAAAGTCGCAATTGCGAGTTATAAAGTCAGAATTCTGAGATAAAAAGTCGCAATTGCGTGATAAAAAGTCAGAATTCTGAGATATAAAGTCGCAATTGCGTGATAAAAAGTCAGAATTCTGAGATATAAAGTCGCAATTGCGTGATAAAAAGTCAGAATTCTGACTTTTTTTCTCGCAATTAACTGATGGCCAGTATCTCTGTCTGTAACAGTGCATCCAACGATAGCCGTGCTGCCGTGAAGTCTGAAGCTGTTGGTGTATAAAATGTGCCACTTCAGCTTTGTCTGATTTATTGCGCCTCCGCCACAGCTGATTCTTCTTCTTCTTATGATTATTATTACATTGTTATTATTGTGTAAAATTCATTAGTGTATCCATTCTGTTAAAAACAACTTTTATTGCCCAAATACCTCGCCTGTAATTTGCAGAATTGCATGATTCTACCCTTGAGTTGCAAAGTTAATGAAACATGATAGGTATTGGTTGTTTTAGTATTAAGCCCACTAGATGGCAGTAAAAGCTGTTTTTTCTCCTTGAAACGCTGTGTACAAGGTTACCGTGGAAACATTCTATATGCATATTTCTGCATAATGCATATGTCCGGAGACTAATCTTTATGTGTCTCCTCCAGTAAAATCAATATTTCTTTATTGGTAAATCGGCGCTAAAAATAATCCTTTATGATGTCCTCTATTTTATGTACAGTATATAATAATAACAAAGCAGCAATCCTGATGGTCTATTTAATGTATAATAATAACAAAGCAGTAATCCTGATGGTCAGTCGCAATGAAAGGAAACGCAAGCAAAGTAAGAACTGTGAGAACGTTTCACAGTAGTGATAAAAAGTCAGAATTCTGAGATATAAAGTCGCAATTGCGAGAAATAAAGTCAGAATTCGGACTTTTTATCACGCAATTGCGACTTTATATCTCAGAATTCTGACTTTTTTATCACGCAATTGCGACTTTATATCTCAGAATTCTGACTTTATAACTCACAATTGCGACTTTATATCTCGCAATTCTGACTTTATACCACGCAATTGCGACTTTATATCTCAGAATTCTGACTTTATAACTCGCAATTGCGACTTTATATCTCAGAATTCTGACTTATATATATATATATATATATATATATATATATTTATAATTGCGAGTTAAAAAGTCAGAATTCTGAGATAAAAAGTCGCAGTCGGAGTCGGAGTTTTTTTTTTTTTTTCAGTGGCGGAAACGGGCTTCCATAATAACACAATATATAGTGTTATAAATGTGTATTAAATTCTTTAAAAATTAAAATATTAAAAACTTGACTAGATTTGCAATTATAACTTAGGAAATGTGTCATCACAGTTTGTGAAAAGGGTCCATTCCCGATGAACAAAATCAAGCCATTTCACTCGGATACACGTCAAAACAAGGAAGAAAACATTATTGCAACTTCAGTTTCATAATGACTTTAACATGATGATAAACTTCAAAAAGCGAGGTCAAAATGAGGCACTGTTACGCAATATAATTGCTTATAATCTACTGTTGATGAATTATAATTTATTTTGGTTGCAAAAGTGCATATTTTATCTGCCTCATCAGCTGGAAGCTGGAAGAAGTTAAGCAAAGACATGGCTCGTTTATATAAAAAGTCCCACATTATGCATAAAATAATTTTTTCTGGCTCTTATTGGCATTTTGCTTACATAAAAACTGTATCTGACATTTAATGCAACTTTTGTAGATTCTCTTTAGGCTGCCCCGTCACAGGAAGGAAATACTATGAACAAACAGTATTTGAAGTCACCATGAATTAAAAAGAAATGGAAAAAAAAAAAGTAAATTCTTTATATTCATGCACATAATTAGTAAAATCCACTATCAACTGACTTCTGGCTCTAATTCGTATGTATTGATATATTACATAAACCAATATATACATAGGCCAGTATAAGGCATGTCATCAACTAAAGACAAAAAAGGAAATCCTACATTAACACCCCCCCAAAAATACTAATAATTATTATTAAAAAAATATTTTATTAAAGACATAAAATATATCACTGTTGCAATAATACATACTATTGTACTGTAAAACTTAAAAGACAAGAGTTTTAATAATCATAAGTTGTATTATAATACAATATATTACAATAAATGTAATAATTATTATCATTATTATTTTTATTTTATTTTTACAGAACAACAGTAAAATTACAATACTTAATTATGGTTGTCTTCATTTCTTTGCTTTCGAATTGAGCTTTTATTTTGGCGAGAAAACACAGGGAGACCTTAAAGTTTTTTGTTTTTGCGCACAAAAAGTATTCTCGCTTCATAACATTAAGGTTGAACCACTGTAATCACGTTGACTATTTTAATGTTTTTACTACTTTTCTTGACCTTGAATATGGTCAATGTGGTAATTTCGTTGTTTTCTGTTGAGGAAAAAAAATCTTGGATTTCATCAAAAATATCTTAATTTTTTCCCCAAAGACGAACGAAGGTCTTACAGGTTTGGAACAACATGAGGGCGAGTCACCCTCATGTCGTTCCAAACCTGTAAGACCTTCGTTCACCTTCGACAGAAATTTCATTTTTGGGTGAACGAACCCTTTATATTTATTTGTGCAGGTCTTAAAAAGTCTTAAATTTGATTTCAAAAACCCTGGATCCAATTCACAAAGTTGGTCCAAATGATTAATTTGGAGCTTGAAAGCCCCAGTCCTGACCAGAACATTATTCAGAATCAGATTTTCTCCCTTTTTGTTCCACAGAAGAAAGTAAGCCATAAAGGTTTAGAACAATATGAGGGTAAGTAAATCCTTATTTGGGTGAACTAATCGATTAATCGATCATGAAAATGAATCATAGTTTCTTACCACTTGTCAATACACTTCTGACAGAAGCTGTGTGCACAGGGCAGAATAAGGTCTGCTTTCCCATCCATACAGATACAGCATTCTTCCTCATCAGTCAACTGTTTAACCCTGTTACAGAGCACAAATAGCATATTTGCTTGGTGAGACAGTGAGTCACCCGTTATGCATCATTACATCAGGTGTAGATTTGGCAAACAGAACAAATGTACCTGCCCATCCACATGCTGGCCTGGCAGTTGTCTTCTGATGACAGCGGTCCAGAGGATCCCTCTGCTGCCACCTCTGAATTAAAGACTTCAGCTGCCTGACTGGTGATGTCTTTGTAGAGCTGGATAAACTGGTACAGGTTCATAATACGGGAGGCCTCCACCATTCCATTCTCCTTGTTAATCTACAAGCACTCAGAGAAAGCAGCAACAATTGTCATTCCACCCTAGATAAACATTAACACCACATTTCAAATTTGCATTACAGAGCAAATGACTACTGAAGAACACAGTTTGACTTCATTTTAATTATATTAATATATTCCACCTATAAATTCATTGGATCTCACCTTGGTGCACACTATTCTCACAGCAACTTTCCATAAGGCAGTTGCATCAGATCCAGGCTGAACTTCAAACAAAAGATGTTTCTTTTGACCAGAGGCTAGTTTAGCAGTTCTGTGGAAGAAAAAAGTTACGCCACATTCTTATCAAACTCTAGCAGGTTATTGTGTCACTGCATTGATTTATCCTAAAAGCCTCACTTACACATCGTTAAGCTCCGCCACACGACCCAAGAACTCGTCATAGGTGAGGTAGCCACCGTCCCGCACTAGCCCCACATGTTTGATCAGTTTCTCAGGCAGTCTGGCCATTGCCTGGCCAGAAAGCTGCTGGCCCATCTTGGCTCCAGATGGAGGGCTGCTCTGTAACAACTCTAGACCTCATTCACTGCTGGAGGCCCTAGACAAGAGAGGATGTTGACAGAACTTGATACTTTAAACAGCATTCCCTTACAAATGCAATTTTATAACCTCAATTTAATTAATAGAATACACTGAATATATGAACTTGTAAAAATTCCTGTCACAACGAATAGAAATTTGGGTGAACTTCACTAAAATGTGATCCAAATTTTTAAAAGAAATGGTGCCCAGTTACGGCACCTAAAATATAGACGTTCCCTTATTCATGCACAGTGGGGTCCTAAACAACACTGAAAACTTAGGACTCAAACCTGTAAATAAAGTTTGAGGATTTTGATTAAAAAAGGGTGATGTAAATATTTAATGTGAGTACTTTGTGACACTGATCATTTGCGCACTTCGTACAGGCGATCAGATGTCTCTGCTTTTTTAAAATGTCCTTAAAGGACAAGATGTTAATAATTCTCAAATCAATCAGGATAACATTATCATCATGTTTTACACTTCTGTTTTTAATTCTACCTTTTATTTTAACTTTTCACTTCAATTTTGCTGATAATTTGATTTGAATTTGAAGAAGAATGCAACAGGAAGCATTTTCATTAGTGCTTTTGGGCGTTTGGATCCCACTCCCTATATAGTTTAACCTAAAATATTGATGGAAATGAGGTTTACGCTCATGTTATTGGTCAGCGACTTAACATGTATGGACAGTATGAACTTTTGGTGTGCTACAAAAAGCATACGGCCACAAATGGTCTCAAGTTGTCAGTGGTATATTTCGCAGTCTTTGAAATAGTCCCTGAAACATTCATTCATAACAAATGTGCAACAATGCTTTCGAATTGAACAGGTGTTTATTTATCTTCTTATCTGCCCAATATGAAGAAGAAAAAAACGGACTCTCTTTCAAAAGATGTAATAACCAAGCAGACGAGTGAACCATATACGTTTATTTCGGAATGTGAAAAGGCGGCTTAAATATAGATGGTGTTTGTATATCGAATATTACTATAAAAACAATCATCTGGCTACTAGTGTTAGCTTGGTTGGCCAAAACAATACATAAACCTCTTAACACAAATACACCAAACGTTAGTATTAGCTACAAATGTACAAGAACTCAGCGTTATGCAAATAAATGTGTACAAACCTGCTGACATTTGTTTCAGGCAAATATTCGAGATGACAAGTAGGATGATAGCAAGAAAAGCTTGACGCGGGCTGATGACGTCACGACCAGACTTAACGGTAAAAATCCATCGAATTTTTATACAGACAAGCAAGTACAATTGAAGAGTTTAAAGAGTTAATTAATGCTCAAATGTGATAAAAAATGAAACTATTTACATCAGTTCTTGATATTTGAAAGTAAAAGATTATTTAAAAAACAACAACAACAACAACAACAACAACAAAAACATAAATGAAGTAGGCCTATCATTTTTTTTTCCACCTCAAAAATGAAAAGGTTTTTCCAAATCTGCAGGACTTTCTTCTGTGGAACACAAAAGGAGAACATAAGAATAATGTGCAAGTTGCTCTTTCACATGCAGTTACAGTGACAGGACATTTAAAAACAACAACAAAAAAAAAAACCAAAACAAAGTACAGTGTTTTCTTAGGGAGTGTCTGGGTCTTGTTCCATTTGAAGGATGATGTTGTTGCATTTTCTAAAGTTAATGTCTTTGATGGTCTGTTCTGGCACACAATGTCTCTCACTTATTTGTTTCCACATCTCTGTTTCAGTAATCTGTTTTGGCCTCATTCTGGTCCAGGATGGAACCCGTTGTCCTCTTTTGCTGAAAAAAGGTTGGAGTATAGTCCAGTCAGTGAAGCATATGCATTTTGTTTTCTCATAATAGTAATTTAAAAACTTACATTTTGAGATACCAAGCTGCACCTGCCACTGCCAACAAGAGCAGTAGCACGAAAGAAATGATGACAAATGTTTTGGGAGTTGCTAAAATATAAAAACAACAAAAGAGTGTGATCAAATGAATGTATGAAGTGATTAAAGGGTTAGTTCACCCAAAAATTCTGTCATTAATTACTCACCTTCATGTCGTTCCAAACCCATAAGACCTTCGTTCATCTTCGGAACACAAATTAAGATATTTTTGATGAAATCCGATGGCTCAGTGAGGCCTCCATTGACAGCAAGTTAAAGGATTAGTCCACTTTTAAATACACTTTTCCTGATAAATTTACTCACCCCCATGTCATCCAAGATGTTCATGTCTTTCTTTCATCAGTCGAAAAGAAATGAAGGTTTTTGAGGAAAACATTCCAGTATTATTCTCCTTACAGTGGATTTCAATGGCTACCAACAGATTGAAGGTCAAATTACGTTTCAGTGAGCTTCAAGGGCTTTAAACGTCCAGATGAGTAATAAGGGTCTTATCTAGCGAATCGATCCGTCATTTTCGAAAAACTACAACCGTTTATGCTTTAAAACAAAATATCGCCTTACGTACTTTCCGCTTCCGCATTCTTCAAACGCTTACGCTGAATGTCCTACGCCTTCCCTATTCAAGTTACGGAAAAAAACGAAACTGGCGCCGCGTTCGTTCTGTAAGTAGAATAGGGAAGGCGTAGAACATTCAACGTAAGCGTTATGAAGAATGCGGAAGCGGAAAGTACGTTCAAGGCGATATTTTTTATATAAAGCATAAACGGTTGTATTTTTTTCGAAAATGACCGATCGATTCGCTAGATAAGACCCTTATTACTCGTCTGGTATCGTTTAAAGCCCTTGAGGCTGCACTGAAACTGTAATTTTGACCTTCAATCTGTTGGTAGCCATTGAAATCCACTGTAAGGAGAATAATCCTGGAATGTTTTCATCAAAAACCTTCATTTCTTTTCAACTGACGAAAGAAAGACATGAACATCTTGGATGACATGGGGGTGAGTAAATTTATCAGGAAAAGTGTATTTAAAAGTGGACTAATCCTTTAATTGACACTTTCAGATGCCCAGAAAGCTACTAAAGACAGTTCATCTGTGATGTGACTACAGTGGTTCAACCTTAATATTATAAAGCGACAAGAATGCTTTTTGTGCACCAAAAAAACAAAACAAAATAACGACTTTTCAACAACATCTAGTGACGGGTGATTTCAAAACACTGCTTCAAATCCTTCATGAATCTTTTGTTTCGAATCAGTGGTTTGGAGCGCCAAAGTCACGTGATTTCAGTAAACAAGGCTTCGTTACATCATAAGTGTTTCGAAATTTCAATAGTTCACGTGACTTTGGCAGTTTGATACGCGCTCCAAACCACTGATTCAAAAACAAAAGATTTGTAAAGCTTCAAAGCAGTATTTTGAAATCAGCCATCACTATATTGTTGAAAAGTCATTATTTTGGGGGTTTTTTTGGCACACGCAAAGTATTTTCATCGCTTTATAATATTAAGGTTTAACCACTGTAGTCACATGAACTGTTTTAAATATGTTTTTAATACCTTTCTGGGTATCTGAAAGTGTTAATTATCTTGCTGTCAATGAAGGCCTCACTGAGCCATCGGATTTGATCAAAAATATCTTCATTTGTGTTCTGAAGTTGAACGAATGTCTTACGGGTGTGGAACAACATGAGCGTTAGTAATAAATGGCAGAATTTTCATGTTTGGGTGAACTAACCCTTTAAATTGTTATGGAGGTTATCAAACTTTTAAAACCCACCTCTGGATGCTCTGGTAGGTGTAGTTATCTGGGACAGTGCAGGCTGACCTGTGGAAGTTAAAGTGTTCTGGGATGCTCTGTTGGGTGTAGTGGTCTGGGACAATGCAGGCTGACCTGTGGAAGTTAAAGTACGCTGAAAAAGAAAAGTGGATGAATGAGAGGAAGAAGAGGGGGATGAGGTTGAGAATTTGGGTGAAGTTGTGGAAGATGAAAGAGACAGAGGGCTGGTTGTTGCCTGGGAACTGTCACTGATGTTAGAAAGACTAAGTGTTATAAATGTTGTGGAGGAAGCGTTGAAAGCAAAGGAAATGGATGGGGTGGATGTGTAGGCAGGAGAAGAGGTTGACTTAATGGATGATGGATGGGTTGTTTTAGTAGGATAATGCTTGTTTGATGGTGTTCTTCCTCCTGTTGTAGGTTGAGGCCTGCTTGATGTTGTTTCAAATGATCCATCAGGACCTGAGGTGCATTGCGAGAGACATATTCTGATTATGTTGCACATTTAACTGAAAACGTATGTTAGTAGTGTACTGATTTTATTACCGTTATATGTTCTTAACAAAATCCAAAGTTCAGACATATTGTATAATTTTCTTTCAAATCACATTAAACATCATTGTTCCCTATTTTAGGACATTACTTATTATGATGAAAGTATTTTCAGAAACATATTAAACATATAATTACCTGCTGGTTTAAAACAATAAACATCAAACTTTCTGCTGATGCTCGTTCTCCAAGGAGTAACGCCTGAACTGTTCTGACCACATTTTTCATTTCTTTCAATTCGAGGAATAACTGCTATTTGCTCTTCAATCCAACCAAACCTGTGTGAAAGAATGATATTGGACTCTTAGAAGAAACAATCTATAGAGTTCAAATATGACTTCTAGCCATCAAAAAGATTCAGAGTTGTACTTCAAGGCTCTATGAAGTATGTAAGAAATGAAGACACATTATTTATACACATATACACACCAAAAAGTGATGTCAGGAGAGGAAAATGATATTAATGACCCTATACAAGTTCGATTAAACCATTAAAAGTTTTAGTTTTTTTAAATATTTTAAATATAGGGGAAGAACAAAATACTAAACTTGGTTAAGGTATTTATCTGACAAAATAATTTGGCAAAAAAAGGCAAACTACAGCTACAGGTTTTATTTTCTTATGTAAAAATAAAATAAAATAAATGTATAGAAAACAAGAAGCTCACAAGAAAAAGCATACACTAATCAGTTACTACTATTATTATTATTATTTTTTTGCATGCGTTCATAATTTATTTGTATGACAGCCTGGCCAAAATTATGTCTGCACAATTTAGCAATTTTTTTTAAAATTTATTTATTTTTTCATAATCACAAATAAAACAATTGACTCCAAGCACAACTATGCAATATGCTTAAAAATCTTTTACATCTTTTTTCACACTTTTTTGAATAAAGGGTAAAGATGTCAATTTTCCTATAGGCCAGACATCACTTGGCCACTACTGTATAATTAATTAAACAGCATGTGACAACACACATAATATTATATTACCATATTTTATTTCAATTAGTATTGTCTGGTATTGTACTTAAAATTTCATATAGAAGGCATCATTTTTTTTTTTAATGTTATTTAGAAATAGGAATGCTATTTCCTAAGTAATTCAATATCATATATCTACAACAATATTTTAATTGACTATTAAATTGCTATTTAATTGTCTATAATTGACTACTAAACAAACCATTAAATAGTGCTTTACCTGCATGTCTGTAAGCCATTTTGGTTTGCTGTCTTCACTTCAGCTAGATTTGCAATTCTCATTTTAATAGCCTCACATGCCTCTCTGGCTGTGGTGGCATTAAAACCGTACATGTTATTCTTGGCTTGGACTAACAACACTCCAGAAATTCCATCATTTGTAGGCACTAAAAAACAACCAAAATTAAAATGCAAAAGTATAGATTCACAAACAATTCAGTGCATATAAATCAACAGAAAAAGTAAGAGAGAAACCTACCTAGGATTTGACTCACATCTAGACAGGGTGTGCTTGTAAATAAGAAGAACAGTTGACAAAATGCTAACCAGACTCTAGCCATGACTGCAGAACATGCCACCATAACTGCCCAGAAGCTTGAACACACTCAGTCTGTTGATGCTGCAGAAAAGGACCCATAAAAATAGGAAACAGGAGGTTGAGGATGATCTGTAAGATGACCTTCGCAGAGAGGGCATTTAAAGCTGGGGCAGAGGACAACTGAAAAACTTTCACTTCCTGTGGTTGTGCACCAGTTATGTCAAATATCTTTAAACACATTCAATATATCATGTGCATATAGACATTTTGGACAAGTTGGAAAAATATCCAACTTCCAGCCAGCTATATAGGGCTCTGGAGCAAGTTTATTATCGGGCACCTATTGGGCATCCCTTAATGAAAGTACTAAGTAACTAAACAAAATATTAATTTGATGTTTTAAAGCTGAATTATAAATTATTGTTATAATTATTAGAAATTTATTTCAGTTTAAATTCATTGTGGATGTTGACTTAACATTCTTGATGTCCGTGATGTTTTTTTTTTTTTTATCCAAATGAAAATATTTCCTCTCAATGTCGACAAGAGAAAATTTTATAAGCCTAATGTGTAGCATCAGTGACAGCCGAGATAGGCCTGCTTCCTTCTTCAGGTTATTCTTTCCAGTGTTGTCTGTGATTATGAAGGCTAAATAAACAGAAAGGCTCATTATCCACGTCGCTTTCAAAACAACCAGCCTGACATGCTATTGCAAGAACAGTGAATTACAGGCTATAGTGAAGACATAACAGAAAAACATAGAAAGCCTCTCCTCTGAATGAACCCACAGGGGAGATGTACAAAATGACAGGAAGTTATTCAAAGCATCCTGTGCCATTTTGCAGATTCACATCATTTATGATTTCATCTCTAAATTCCTGAGGTAGAACATAAAAACAGCTTTCCCTGACTGTGCTGAAAGCACAGGAAATAAAACATGACAAAAGGTTTTGACTTTGACTTTCAATATTATACTTTTGACATTTGAAGAGGTTTGTGTTCTCTGCTCCTTTTATATCACCAAACTAGTCACAAAATGTAAAAATGTTCAGATGGCAGAATCAAATTGAATTGTTGTTAGGCATTTAATGTTTACAGCAAAATCACAAACAAAGCTAACTGGGGCAGTGGAACTTGTCCTATTTGTGCTGCTTCACTCTGCTTGAATAATACATTTACAACAGAGGGGTTTGAGTTTCCATTCCTAGTCTGTAAAGCACTGGTAGATCTTTATCACTGTCCCAGTAGCTGCCGAAAATAACAGAAATACGAGTACAAAAAGACATTACATTTCTCCAGTCTTTGTACTGTATTTTTGTATTTATGTTTCTGTTATTTTCGGGAGCTACTGGGACAGTGATAAAGGTAAATAGCCCACATCATGCCTGAGTCTGTAAATGGCCGTTAACAAGAGGCCAGAGACGCTGAAGACAGACACAAAGAGGAGAAAATTCTGTAGCAGGCAGAGCTGCTCACTGTTCACGATGCTTGAAATATAGGAAGAAATTAAAGATGAAAGGGCCCTTGCACCCGGGGCCACCACCACCAGTTGGCCTTAGGAAAACAGTGAACAGTGGGCAACATGCATGTAAGCGAGTAAAGTCATTTTCGTCCTTCAGGCCAGGACTCTTATCAAACATGTAAAGTTTGGGGCAGATCGGACACTGTATGTCTGAGTTACAACAGCTTCCTCTTTCATGGCGAAACATCATATTTGTCAGGCCACCACGGACACACCCTTCTGTGAAAACTCAAGATGTTTGTAATTTAACATCTCTAAGGCCTTAAGATTAGACTTACCAAATATGATGTTGATCTGGTTAAATCTCTATGAGGAGTTAATCACAGTGTAAAACATGCCATTCCTGTTGCCCACAGGTGGCGCTATGAGTGTAACTGAATATTGGCATGTATGTATTCAGGCCAGCACTGTAAAAAAACATGTGAAGTTTGGGGCCGATAGGACATTGTATGCCGGAGTTACAACAACTTCCAACAAGTTTCATGGCGAAACATTGAATTTTGTCAGGCCGCCACTTCAGTGAAAACTCAAGATCTTCGCAATTTAATGCTTCAAAGGCACTTTAGATTAGACTGACCAAATATGATGTTGATCTGATTAAAGCTTTGATTGATTATAGGAGGAGTTTGTTGAAGTACAACGTGTGGAAATGGCAAAAACTGCACAAATTCTTGCAGAGAAAATTCAAAATATCTCACTTCCTGTTGGGTTTTCAGACTTTGGACCCAGGGACTTTTTGTAGGTATTGGGCTGTTACATGTGTCCTACCGAATTTCATACTTTGTACATGAAACGTAGCACGCTTAGGGCGCTTAATTAAAATTTTGTAGGTGGAGCTATAGAGGCATTTTGCCACACCTAATTCTGAAACCCATATCTGACATACATTTTTACCACTTTTGACGTGTGTTCAAAGTTTCATGAGTTTCTCGAGCATGTTTAGGCCCTCAAAAGTGTGATTCTTTTCAGAGAAGAATAATAATTGATTGAGCAATTACAATAGGGTCCTCACACCATCGGTGCTCAGGCCCTAAATATAAATACTGAATTAGGGGTGAAGGTTTATATGAATGTATGTCTGAAGGCAACTTACTGTCTTCAGAAAAGTTTGGCATTTTATTTTCCTCTTACCTCCGAATAAAGTAGCTATTTATAAGCACAGTGCTGCTTTGTTTACAGCGGTAACCAAGGAAACGCTGTATCACTGCTCTTCCATAAGCGCCACCTGCTGTCAGAGAGTGAATTTGCATCTCATTCAGCCTGGTCTGCTGTTTTTGTTTCATGCTTTTTTGTGTGTAGCATATAATTTCACAAAGATAAAGTCAGACCGTTCTGTTTTTGCTTTAAAGGTGCCCTAGAACTTTTTTTAAAAGATGTAATATAAGTCTAAGGTGTCCCCTGAAATTTTAATTCATTTTTTTAACTGCCTATTTTGGGGCCTAATTAGAAATGAGCCGATTCAGGGTGTGTGGCCCTTTGATTCTCAAGCTCAACGCCCCAAGAGCTTGCGCTTGCCTTAAACAACATTAAAAAAAGTTCACACAGCTAATATAACCCTCAAAATGGATCTTTACAAAGTGTTCGTCATGCAGCATGTCTAATCGCGTAAGTACAGTGTTTATTTTGATGTTTACATTGATTCTGAATGAGTTTGAGGCTGTGCTCCGTGGTTAACGGCTAATGCTACAATGTTGGAGAGATTTATAAAGAATGAAGTTGTGTTTATGCATTATACAGACTGCAAGTGTTTAAAAATTAAAATAGCGACGGCTCTCTTGTCTCCGTCAATACAGTAATAAACGATGGTAACTTTAACCACATTTAACAGTACATTAGCAACATGCTAACGAAACATTTAGAAAGACAATTTACAAATATCACTAAAAATATCATGTAATCATGGATCATGTCAGTTATTATTGCTCCATCTGCCATTTTTTGCTATTGTCCTTGCTTGCTTACCTAGTCTGATGATTCGGCTGTGCACATCCAGACATTACTGGCTGCCCTTGTCTAATGCCTTTCATAATGTTGGGAACATGGGCTGGCATTATGCAAATATTGGGGGCGTACACCCCGACTGTTACGTAACAGTCGGTGTTATGTTGAGATTCGCCTGTTCTTCGGAGGTCTTTTAAACAAATGAGATTTATATAAGAAGGAAGAAACAATGGAGTTTGAGACTCACTGTATGTCTTTTCCATGTACTGAACTCTTGTTATTTAACTATGCCGAGGTAAATTCAATTTTTGAATCTAGGGCACCTTTAAATCTTGAAATTAAATCTAATTCAAATAGAAAACAACTGGTCATGCAACGTGTGTAGCATTTTTGTTTGGATTGTGATTAAAATGCAGTGGCTACCTCTAATTTGAAATGGCTAGATATTTTTGTTTATAATAATAATAATAATAATAATAATAATATCTGCAACCAGTATCGGAATCTGCCAATTTGCTTGTAAAAATAAATAAATAAATAAGAATCTGAATTGGCCGTGAAAAATACTAAATACAATCTCGGCTGTCTTTTTCTTCAATAGGTAGATAAAAACACATTACAAGTAACATGGGTTAAGTAATCAGATTACTTTTTCAAGTAACCAGTAAAGTAACACGTTACTTTTAAACTTACATCAAAATATTTGAGTTACTTTTTTTTTTTTTTTTTTAAAGTAACACAAGTTATTTTGTTTTCATGAGTAAGTGCAGAGTTGTGTGTGCTGTGTGAACATGATGGTTATTGTAGTTCTAGACTAAATGCAAGCATGCATTTACTCAGGTCACTTGCACAAAAACAGATTCAGTATCCAAAATGAATAAAAACAGTGAACTGGAAACTCGTAAACCAGCAATAATTAAATATGTTAAATAATACAAATATACTTTATGTATTTAATCTCACTTTATTAACCGATGTCTATGTTGCTGACCTTAGATGATCCAATTCACTTATACAAATAAGCAAAAATGACTTCAACACTACATTCGTGTTCATTTATTTATTTTTGTTTTTATTGCTTAAGAGTGTTGAACTTTCTTCCCCTTATTTCTATTCTTCTGTGATCCACAATGCAACAAAGGGAGTAACACAATATTGTAATGCATAACTTCCCCCAACACGGTTTGTAAAGGTTGTGTTAATCAGTTTCGGAGAAAATTACTTGTAAGAATGATCATCCTAAAGGTGTGATAATGAGTAATCGCAAAATAAATAAATACATGGACACAATATACTGATATATCTTTGATTTTAGACTATTTTTAATATTAGCCTACCTTAATATTCCTCTAATTTAAAAAAAATATCCATAAGGGGCCATTCATTCACACAGAACATGTTTTTGTGTTTAAAGATGTGAGACGCAGACCAGTGTAATGAAAACATTCAAGGGACACGTTTTTTGAAAGAAACATATTTTAACCTGAATGTTGTGTTTTTAGGGGTTTGTTTCCATTCCATTGCACTACTTTTCCATTGTTTTTCTATGTAAACCTTGGATTTTTCCCCATTCGACTGCCCAAAGCCAAAATACATTCTGTGTGAACAAGTCCTTAAAATGCTGTCATACGTGAGGCGCTGCAAAAGACACTGCACTGCACTGCAAAAGTGCAATGCTCAAAGAAGTCCGTCTGGTGTCTAGCGTATGTTTACAAATGGAAAAGCAGTGCAGGTGGAATGCAATAATGGGCCGTTCACACAGAACTCATTTTTACATGAGATGTTGGAAAAGACGCAAGCGCAATGGTTAAAGACATCCGTCTAGCATGTGTTTACATAGAAAAACAATGAAAAGCAGGCAGAACCTGATTTCATCCAGTGCAACATGTTCCTGAATCAACATCCTGGAACAACATTTCAATCAACCAATCAGATCTGAGGGACAACTTTATGGACAGTTTATGTCAAGTTTAGGCTTATAACCTGGGTTAGGTTTTTCTAACATCATTTCCCTCTGATTTTAGGAATAACTTAGGGGTAGGGATATTGTTATGATTACATTTTTGGACAGGAATGTTGTTCCAGGATCAACAAAATATGTCAGCAAAATCAGGAAATGCGGAAAAGCAGTGCAGGTAGACTGCACAAACGCGTTCTGTATGAAGGGTCACTTAGGGCCTGTTCACAATGAATTTATTTTTTGCGGTTAAATATAAAATTTAAAGTTTAAAGTTCCCATAGAAAAACAATGGAAAAGCAGTGCAATATGGAAAATGCATTCTTTGTGAATTGTCCCTTACCATGTATAAAACAACTGTTATACCATATACAAAACATGGTAAAACAACGCCTTACCATGTACAAAACAAATATCAGACCACTATATGGTGTAGTTGAACAGTCAAAATCGAGTATTGAAGAGACCCGTGTAATAATACAGTGCATTAAATGGTGGTGCTTGTAAATAACCTTGAACTTTGCCATGTCATTTTGTCCAGCACTGATTGTGGTTCAAACATGAATGATAACTCAGATTGTGTGGTTTATTTTATGTAGAGGTGTGCTATTATTATTTTCTAAGTGATCAGGCTCAAGATTTGGACAATAAAATGGGATATTTCCAAGAGACTTATGTAGGATGATCTATATTTTATGATCAGAATATTATAGACACTGCTTGAGGAACCACCCAGACACCCTAGCGTAAGTGGAATTTGCCTGCTAAATAGCACTCACATTTTCTTCAGAAAATGTAAAAATCTAGTCAGTCTTCAGGCTTGGCATCGTTATCAATATGCTATTAACCCTACCCAGCTCATTTCAGGATGTTGAGAGGCACTATGGTTCAATTAGTCAAGGATGAGGTGAGCTGTGTTTCAATCCTTATGGTAGCATAGAGTTTCTGCTCCCTCTGAGGTGGTATAACATTTCCTCATAAATATTTGAACTAGGCTGCATGTTGGTGAGTCTCCTTAGTTCCCATTGCATTCACTTCTACAGGAACTCTTGGGTCAGCAGGAGCAAAAAAAAAAAAAATTTTAAAACAGCTCAAAATTTCAAAATTTGAAACTGGTTTCAGTCAGAGCGATGACCCTAAGGGCTACCTCTCATGGAGAGCTCCAGGCTCTGACTTCAATGAAGACCTCTGCTTCAGACAGCGGTATTTTTAAGTCCCTTTCTCACAGCAGCAACAACATGGGGGGACGATTCGAAAGCATTGAGGAGATTAAAGGAATTTCAAAACCCACACACCCTCCTCGAAGACCTGTACGTGCAGTCCGACCTGTGAGTGCTCTGAGTGGCAGCGGCTCCTTCCTGCAGATCAACCACCTGCAGGGAGAACTAGTGAGGAAGAGGAAGGTAAGTGCTGACAGGATGGAGAACAATATAGGGCACATTCTGGCAACATTAGGATGTATGGATCAATAGAATTCTGTATTTGAGGTGTTTTTCACTTTTTCTGACGTGTGTATGTGTATATATATATATATATATATATATATATATATATATATATATATATATATATATAATAAGAATTAAAGCAACACTATGTAGTAATTTTCGACCTCAAAATAATGTCTCTAAAATTATTTCAGTGGTAGAACAACTCTTAATCAGATGAATTTACTGCCGCTGCTACCTGAGCAGCCTCCTAGCGGCTACAACCACACTCTGCAAGTTTCGTGTTCGGGTCGGTACACGCACAGCTCCCGCCCATCCCCTGCCAGCAGAAGAGTGCGAACCTCCTTTACAGCATACGTCACATATTTTACTCCTAGCCTGAGTGGAGTTATCCAACAGCTAACTATAAGTCAAAACGATATAATATGCAAGTCTCAAAACCATGCGGACAACATTTTATTCTATTATACAAAATACACCCTTTGCAAACAATGCTACATATGAACTATGCGAGCAAAAAAAACTAGGCTAACATACTACCGTGCTTTTTTGTCATTGTACTTTTCAATTCTGGAGTAACAATAAATAAAACTATGTAATGATATTTGTAGAACATAGTGTAACAGGGGCTACTTTACCTGGTTGGTGGACATGGTTTCCAAATGAGGTTTCTGCATGGTTCAGTCAAAGCCACTGGAAGGCAAGACTGCAACCTTTAGCCAAAAAAGCTTAACGGCTAACGGTAGGTGTCCAATGGTGTGGGGCGGGCGGAGCAGAGCGAGCGTTTTCAATTAATTTCCTATGGAAGTCGAGCTTCACAGTCCCACAATGCACCTCGCGAACGTGAAGCTCGACTTCCAAAGGAATTAATTGAAAACGATCGCTCTGCTCCGCCCGCCCCGTGCCACCCGCCCCGTGCCAGTGGACACCTACTGTAATGCTAACTGGCGGTACGCATTGGCAGTACGCAGGGAGGAGTTCTGAATGGTGACATGGTAGGCTGAGAGGTGTCGCATGTGATTAAGTTAGCTGTTACGCTTTCTCCAATGGTAAGAGATACAGACCCTCTTATCTCCCTATAATAATACGATCTCTGGTTCGGCCATTTTGTCCGACAAAGCATTTAGGAGTTAGAAGATTAACCTCGGTGGACTTGAACTTGAAAAATGGTGTGTATTGACGTCTTTTTGCGTTTGAAATAACATTCCTTCTGATGTTCATTCATGTTTATTTGATGCTATAAATTAACTAGTAAGAAGAGATGATCGGTTCATGAACTGCTTGAGCTGAGGCACTTCAGCAATCTGTCACGAGACATTAAAGAGCCACAAAACAGTTTTTATTGTCAATCAGTTGACTCTTCGCAAAGACCCCACCCCCCTTAGTTACTTTTGCTTTATCCGACAATCTATGGTGCTGTCACGGCACACACAGTGAAAAATACATCGCGGAGCAAAGAGGACACTGACAACACGTCGACAGACAAGAAAGAGCAGGTTACTTATGATATTAAACAAAGTCCCAAATTGTGTCAATTTTTTAAGAAATTCGAACAATAAAAGCCGTTTTGTGGCTCTTATAATGTGTCGTGACCATGGTCGTGACAGATTGCTGTAGCGCCTCAGTTCAAGCGGCTTGTGAACCGAATCATCTCTTCCTACTAGCATCAAATAAACATGAATGAACATGAGAAGGAAAGTTGTTTCAAATACGGAAAGACATCAGTGCACACCATTTTTCAAGTTCAAGGCCACCAAGGTTAATCTTCTAACTCCTGACTGCTTTGTTGGACAAAATGGCAGATTCAGCATTATGATTGGTTAGATCGTTTGTCAATCAAACTCCGGGCGAAGGGTCAGTTGCACTTATCAACCACATGGGGGAACCGTGAGCAAATGTTCCATGTTGTTGCTTTAAAAAATAACAAGTAGTTGAAACATTCTTCATCAATATACTTTGTGTCTTGGATGCCTAGTGACCCTCATTGTCACTGTATCTGTTTTCAGGAATGTGAGGACTTGAAAAAGGAGAACAAGTATCTGTCTAACGAAATTCACATGGAAAGGATAATGATGAGAACTGAGAGTGAGCTCACCATGAGAAACCTGCGGAATCTCAACCAGGAACTCCAGGCCCAAGTTAAAGAGGTGTTCACATTACACATCTTGAATCATAGAAGATGTAGAAGAACAAGAGAGAGAAGAAAATAATACAAATGAAACCATGATTCTGTCCCTTCTTTCCTTTGTTATAAGCTGAAACAGAAGCTCCATCTCAGCCAGCAGAGGGCGACACTGTGTTCCAGGGCAGCTGAGGATGCTGATAGAGCGCGAGCAGAGGCGGACAAGGGCAGGGCACTGGCAGAGGCCCGAGCACTAGACAGCAGGCAAGAAAAAGATCTTGCATTAGCTGACAAAAGACGGTTCAGCGATGAACTACAGCTGCTGAAGAAAGAGGTACACACACAATATCATACAAGTATACACACAGGATGCAAAATAATGCTATATATGCCTCCACTGAATTCATTTGCATACTGTCATCCATAGCACAATGATGTCCAGCTACTTTTAGCACAGGCTGAAAAGAATTACTTTGAGACTAAGCTTAAACTAGACAGGGCGTCAGGAGAAAAGCATGCTCTCCTGGAGGAGAACAGAATACTGGAAGATGAGAGGAACACGTTACGACACAAACTCAAAGAACTGACTGAGGAGAATGTGAAGATAATGGAAAAGTAAGCTCACAAGCATTCAGCAATGCCATTTATCTTTGGTAATTTAAGCAAAAGGTCCTGCCTGGCATGACAGAATTCAGGCCATTATAATGCAATAAAAGCTAAATAGGAATGGCTCATGATGCTGTCTGTCATTGTCATTCTCCCCCTCCGTAGGGAGGTGAACTCCAGACGCAGAGCTTTGGTTGCTGAAGAGCAGAGTGAGAGAGCCAATAAAGCCCAGCAGGAAGCTGAGCAGGAAAGACATTTAGCTGAGCAGGAGAGGCAGGATCGCACCAGGGAGTGTCTCAGCTGGAGAGAGAAACACCAGGCCCTGGCAGAAGTCATCAGAGCACAGGAAGAGCTCAAGTCTCTGAGGCAGACCAAAGCAGTAAGTCCTCTTGATTATAGGGTCAGTCCATGAAGAGAGTTCCTTTTGCGTCCATCAACAATATAAGAGTACACAGAGAATTTTACTTTTATTTGCATGTTTTATTACTTTTCCTTTTTATTATAGGCATTTTTATGTTCACAATTCAACAAATATTCAGTAAAATATATTAAATTATGTTTATTATGATGATGATGATGATGCTGAAGTGATGTGTGGCCAAGTATGGTGTCCCATACTTGGAATTTGTGCTCTGCATTTGAGTATTGAACACACACCCAGAGCAATGGGCAGCCATTTTTTGCTGCGGCACCCAGGGAGCGATTGGGGGTTAGCTGTCTTGTTCAAGGGTACCTCTTGTGGGTAATGAGAGTGGAAGAGAGCACTGTCCTACCTACATTTCCTGTAAACTATATCAACCTTCTGGTTACAAGTCTGACTCTCTAACCATTAGGCCACAACTGCCCCATTATAAATAATATATTGGAATACATGCTTGTTTAATTTTACATACATATATATATATATATATATATATATATATATACACTTTTATTCATTTTAATACTTATATTTATATAATACTTTCATTCAGCAAGGATGCTTTAAATTAATCAAAAGTGACAAAAAAGATAATTTAACAAAATATTTATTTTAAATAAATGCTGTTCTGTTTTTCAAAACTTTATATTTATCAAAACAACTGTTTTCAACACTGATAATAATACATATTACGGTTGAGCACACAAATCAGCATATTAGAATGATTTCTGAAGGATCATGTGACACTGAATGCTGAAAATTCAGCTTCACCATCACAGGAATTTTAAAATATATTAAAATGGAAAGTAATTGAATTGTAAGAATATTTTTTTAAAAAAAATAATATTAGTGTTTATACCACTATTTTTAAATGAAATCTTAGTTGACAAAACATGAAAAATTACAATGCAATAAAGCCTTAGCGAAATAACCCTAAAAACACAATTGAAAATGGAAATGTCACTCACCTTGTGAAATGACTCTTTAGAATTTTCTTTGATGGCACTAACAACATGTACTCACATCTCACTTCAGTGTCAAGCTAATATTAAGAGCTACTTCCTGTGTATGACTGAAAGCGACCAGAGGGTTAAGATCCTAAAAAATCAAGATGGCACACCAAGGAACTTTACGGTAAAGTTTCTTTTCAGCATATTAAGAAAATATTAATAAACAGTTTTGTTACTAAATAATGGCATTAAACAATATGCACCCAACAGGAAGGAGACCCTGTGTACATCTCCACACCTGACCTCAACAGTGAGGATTCAGAGAGGAGGTCAGGGAGGCAAGTCTTTTTTAAAGAAAATTCATACCAATGCTAAACTAAAATGAATAAATGTCTTGACTGTTAATTTGTCTCATCCAGCAGAACAATGTTCAGGGTAGCCGCACCTCGAGTTGGAAGAGACACTGGCCCAGCCCACTTCAGTGAGCTGTCACCAATGGCAGACTCCCACGATTCTGGATTTTCAAGGAGAAACAGGAAAGTGGAATATTTCTGGATCCCCACTGATGAGGAATAATTGCACTTACAACAAACACTTAAGCTGATCAAGTTTTTCCTTTATTGTAAATTCAGCAATATTGGTGAATACAGCACTAAACAGCCTTACAATGACATGATCATAAGCCATTTCATTTGACAGTTGGACTGCAGTTAACATGTTGGCAAATGTAAGTTTAACAAGATCGACTGTCAAATACAATTAAACACCTGTCAATAAAAGGTTGTTTGAGAACCCCTTATTGACAAGGGCAAAAGCCTTTCCTCTTTAATGGGCATCAAGGATTTTTATTTATGTTTAATTAAAAGGCAGGTTAAAATAATCCACCAGTTTGAGGTTTAAAATTGAAATAATTTGCTGCAGATCAGTGGGACCTGAAGCGCAACATTACTACTGCCATTAGACAGAGAATACGTCTCTGTTACCTTGTCAGAACACACTGCAGACAACATTAAGGAAGTAAGGCTGGGGCAGCAGAGGCATTAAGTTGACACTAGTAGCTTGATATCTGAATCTTCAATGGAAAGCACTTAAACTCTACTGCAAGCTGAGATATTAGGTAGTGTGTTGTGCAAAACTGAATGACTAGGCAGTTGTTCTGGATCTTAATTCAAGACTAAAACTTTAGACATATCAGAAGCCTGCACTAAATAACGCTTATTCAGTAGGAGGTAGAAGTGGAATCTGCTAAAGTTACAGTGATTACAGGTTTAGATGTTTAAATCATGCACGAGGGTTGAAGGATATTGCAACCGACCCAGAATAACACTAATAAAAGCGTCTACAGCGTAACCTATAAAAGGCCATTCAACTAGGATCTCATGATTAATTTTAATCAATCCCCAAGACTGCAAACAAATCATTGGTTCTATATAGTGACAGCTTCACTTTCGCTGAGACACTGAAAGGTTTCCTGTCCTGTGCCTTGTGAAACAAAAATACAGATTAAACCAGGCAGAACATGTAAGGAAGATTTGACTAACACTTTCTACTGAAAAAGCACAGTGGTTGATTTATCATCTAAAAATAAAACCGATAACAAGCCGGACATTGGTTAGGATACAAGGAAACAGAGACATTATGATATTGGTATTACTATGCCGTTCATTTAATTCATGAGCCTAGCAGCAGTGTAATATAGCTGGCTGAGTGTGAGCTACTGCAAAGAGTGTGGGAACCAAAGAGAAGACAGCAAGTCATGTAGCAGGAAATTAATATGTACTATGAGGATTAGTCCCTCCTCAGTCGGCTTCCTCCTCTGACTCCTCTTCCTCAGCCGTCTCAAGCCAAGTCAGCCACTGGTTCACCTGAAAAGAAAAAGATCTGTAAATATACATGCTTGTACTCGGAGAGAGGGGGAAAAATGTTATGTTTGAGAATACTGTAAAGTTTGAAGGAGTTAAATAAACACCTGGAATAAGGCTTTTCCTTTTCCGGGAAATTCTTGGGAAATGTCTTCTTTCCAAGAAAGGAAAGCTTCCTCCTCAATGATCTCCATGTCATACAAGTTGACAAAGTAGCGAAGCAACATACCTAAATTGCAATAAAAAAAATAAGAGCCTCAAACCTCAATTTAAAAAAAGTCATGGTTTTATTGATCTCAACAGGGACAGAATGTTACAATCTGAATAGTTTCTGTACCTTTTGGGAAAGCGTTGGCATTGCAGTGCACCTGCAGGGCATACAGGGCACTGACCTGCAGGTCAGTGTGATCGTGGAGGAACTTCTGCAGGACTGGCTTGAAGGCGAGTAATAGTGCCTTCTCCTGGTCCAGCTGCTCTTTAGAAGGGGAAGACAGTTGCTCGTCACCCTCGGTCACACCAAGCTCAGCAAAGATGTACTGCAGGAAGCTGTTAAATAGAAAAACAACAAGGCATGTTAACTACGACATCAATTATAACAAAGTCTTGCATATATATGCGTTTATGGATGTGATGCAGATAGAGTGGGTTGTACCTCGTCATAAGTATGTTGACGAAGCCCTTGTCTGTGTGGAGTTTGGGAGAAATATTGTCTTTGATCCACTTGTAGATGGTCTGAGGGGAGGGGTCTGCTTTGATTTGCTTCAGCAGTTCCTTCTCCAGTTTCAGCAAGGGGAAGAGGAAACTCAAACCTTTCCCCTCAAGAACCTCCAGCATACGGTCCTTATTCTGGTCAATTTCTGAGAAACACAAAAATCTAGTTCAAGACAGGATGTAATCCAAACCAATCCCATTTAATAAAATTAAAAAAAAAAAAAAAAAAAAAAAAGTCAAATGCAGCAACTGTCCAGTCAGATTAGATATTCTGGGAGAGTCACATAATAAAAACTTAAGTGTAAGAGGAAGACTTACCAGGAAGCATCTTCTGCATGTTGACCTTGCTCTGCTGAAAAAGATCTGTGAGCCACTCACGGTCCTTGAGCTTGGAAGCTTGCTGCAGGCAAAGCAGGAAAAGAGGAAAGTGGTTGCCATTCTCGAGTGGATGAGCCAGTTCTGCCACACTGACCAGCTCAGCAATGATGGCTCGTGCTGCAAACTGGGCTAGGTATGACTTTACCAGAGGAATGTCCACCTCAATCTTAGGGCACTGATCCAAGACATTCAGCAGAGCCTGATGACAAAGTACAATTATTGGAATTAGCAGTGAAGTGCTAAATGAAAGTCTTTTGATTGCTTAAGAAAAAAAAAAAAAAAAAAAAAAGCAAGGTTACTTACATGCATGAAATTTTCCCCAGTGATGACGCCCTCAACACGCAGTGTGTTGATAAGAGTGCTAGCTTGTTCCCGGTCTTCATCAGTCCTCTCCAGAGAACAGAGGATGATCTTACTTAACATCTCTGGCAGAAAATGTTTGGGAGCTTTCATCTCTTTCACACCACTGACAGCATCCTCCATGTTCTTGCTGTTCAGATACTCAGTCACAATGTTCTCCTGTTGTAAACAAAGTCAGTAAACCATTAGAAAGTCTCTAGTAACCAGTGATTTAATGCTTTGAACACAAGTAGTACAACAAAACAAAGACACCCACAGTCATTTTCAGCAGTTCTTCCTTAGCAGGTGCTGGTTTCTTAGTAGTCTTCTGAGGTTTCTCCTGGATCAGAGGGGGGTTGGTTTTAAGACCAAGTTGAGGAGGCTAAAAAGAACACATGAAAGATGAGCAACACACTGGCAAGATTTATATATAAAAAAAAAAAAAAAACAGCAATTAATTGCTCCCAAATGTAATCAGTTGTCAAAAAGAGAAAGAGTTCAGCAAAGCTTAGAGAGATTTCTACCTGTCCAAGTGGTGGAGTCTGTGTCCGTGGAGGCTGAGCACTGGGAGGAATCATGGTGGGAATCTGGGGCTGAAGTTTTGGCACTTGGTTTTTATTCAAAAGGAAGGACTGAGCAGGTCTAAGGCTGATCTGCAAGAATGGATCATGGAAAAAACAAACAATGTTATGTTAATAACAAAGATTAAAATGTTTAAGACCATTGTGCCAATTCACACCCTCATATCTCATAATCGCAGTCAGCGGACTGGATAGGAGCTTAAGAATGAGGGATAGGAGAGAGGCATAAGGAGGAGATAAAGAAAAGGAAGAGACAGATCAGACAAAGAAAGTAAGAAAACTACCATCCAGTTGAGTCCCTCAGAATAACGCGTCTTTTTATAATCACAGGGTGCAAGAGGTTTTAGGTTTACTCAGTGTTTAGTGTCTCTGGTTTACCTCATCTGCATTGAGCTGCCCTTTCTTGAAGCGCGGAGGCATGTCTTTAGATTGAGCTTGTTGCTGGTTCGAATGGTTCTGGTTTTGATTGTGAAAATGCTGATTCTGTCCCTAACGATATACAATTATTTAGCAATCTCATAAACTGCTTTGAAAAAGGTAAATTATTGCTGTTAGTGCTGAAAAAAAAAATGTTTATGCTTACCTGGTTAGACTTGATGAAGGGCTTCATACCCAAGTCAAACTGTGACTGTGGTTGGGAAGTCATGTGTCCACTGTGGCCATTGAAAAGAGGATTTGTACGATGACGTCCAAGGGTGGGGGAAAATCTGTCCTGGATCACACCTGGACCAGTCCCTATGCCAATACCTGCATATACAAATGCATGTAATATGAAGACATGGCATTTTTTTAAGAGACAATTGATAAATACAATTCACAGGTTCTAAACTCACCTGGAATCTGACCAAACATATCGGCCAATCCCCCAAGAGTTTCTCTATCCAGTTTCATCCTGTTCGGCATGAAGGGGCCTTCTAGGAAGAAGTCCATTCTCATTCCCTGGTTCATGGGTGGAATGAAAACACCCAAATCCTTCACAAAGGGAAAGAAAAACCTCTAATAACCAACACTGTATAAACTTATTTGTTTCTAATAGCAGAGTCTGTGACTCCTTTACAGCCTAAAAATAATATTGACAGTTTTTGTAAAAACTGAAAAATAAAAACCCTCACTGACTCACCTTCACTGCATCTTGACGAATCTGGTTAATCGTCTTTGGTCCGTTGTCAATAAAAGCTTTGCGAGGAACCCAATTGTTCTCTCTCAGCTCCACGGTGTCCTGCAGTAGGAAACGAATCCTTGCAGGCAAATCCTTGTTGTTCATTAAGGATCGCATTCGGCCAAAGTACTGATCCATTAAAGACTGTGGGAAAGGCAACAATAAATGAGGGCGCATTTCCGCAAATGACAATAATGCTACTCAATGGCTATATCATTCAGTATTCAATTTTATATAGGAGCCTGCAACAATTGTTTTATGGTTGAAACTCATCCCTTAATCACCAACACCCTAAATCAACCCTTAAAGGTGCCATCGAATTGAAAATTGAATTTACCTCAGCATAGTTGAATAACAAGAGTTTAGTACATGGAAATTACATACAGTGAGTCTCAAACACCGTTGTTTCTTCCTCCTTATATAAATCTCATTTGTTTAAAAGACCTCCAAAGAACAGGCGAATCTCAACATAACACCGACTGTTACGTACCAGTCGGGATCATTAATATGTACGCCCCCAATATTTGATTATGCCAGCCCATGATCGAGGCATTACACAAGGGCAGCCAGTATTAACGTCTGGATCTGTGCACAGTTGAATCATCAGACTAGGTAAGCAAGCAAGGACAACAGCGAAAAATGGCAGATGGAGTGTAATAACTGACATGATCCATGATAACATGATATTTTTAGTGATATTTGTAAATTGTCTTTCTAAATGTTTCGTTAGCATGTTGCTAATGTACTGTTAAATGTGGTTAAAGTTACCATCGTTTCTTACTGTATTCACGGAGACAAGAGCCGTCGCTAATTTCATTATTAAACACTTGCAGTCTGTATAATGCATAAACAACTTCATTCTTTATAAATCTCTCCAACAGTGTAGCATTGGCTGTTAGCCACAGAGCACTATCAAACTCATTCAGAATCAAATGTAAACATCCAAATAAATACCATACTTTAGCCGGGCACACATTTAACGACTAGCTAAAACATTCTAAGACTGCGCTCAACATACAGCGATTGTTTCCTGCGACTGAAGCAGATTTATATACTTACACATGGAATTTGAACACCGACTGTAATCGCAGACTGAACGCAACTGGCTCTGACTGGACGCGTTTGAGCGCAATCAGTCATAAGTATCAATTTACATTCATAATCAGCCTTACAATCGTTAAGTGTGTGCGCAGCTTTACGCGATTAGACATGCTGCATGACGAACACTTTGTAAAGATCCATTTTGAGGGTTATATTAGCTGTGTGAACTTTGTTTATGCAACGAGAGCTCGGGAGGGGGCGGAGAGCGTGAGCAATTAAAGGGGCTGCAACCTGAACCGGTGCATTTCTAATTATGCCTCAAAATAGGCAGTTAAAAAAAAAGTTAATTAAAAAAAAAAAATCTATGGGGTATTTTGAGCTGCAACTTCACAGACACATTCAGGGGACACCTTAGACTTATATTACATCTTGTAAAAAAAAAAAAAACATTCGATGGCACCTTTAATACCTACATATGAGCATTATTTAACTGATATAATTGTGTACTTTGAAATTAATCCTGTAATGCTACTTGTAACAAATGTAACAAAATTATTTAATTAAAAATAGTAAAAAACTTGAAAGACATGAAATTGGTGTTTCAATTCAGTCAATCCCCTTTTCCACCGCTGAATAAGAATAGTAACCCTTAACTAGTGTTGTCACGGTACCAAAATTCCAGTAGTCGGTACCGATACCATGAAAATTTTACGGTTCTCGGTACCAATTACGGTACCACAGCAAAATCTGTTGGAACTATTTTACTGTTTTATATAGCCAATTTTAAAAACATTAAATATGATTTGGAACGTGTGTGTATGTTTGTGTGTGTATAGGCTGCCTCAATGAAATAAATTTTGAAATATAAAATAAATAAATAAATAAATAAATAAATGCTCAAACATCCATTTTGTACTGTTGAAAAAACGAGCATATGCTGGTGTGTTATGAAGCTCGTATGCTGGTTTGAGCTGGTGTATGCTGGTCAAGTGCTGGTCCATGCTGGTCTTAAGATGGTCCTGGACCAGCATGGTCCAGCAAAGGACCAGCATAATCCAGCTCAAACCAGCATACCAGCTTCAAAACCTACCTTACCAACATATGCTCATTTTTTCAACAGGGGTAACAAACGTGCGTGTTTATTTTAGCTATTCCGTCAGTGAAACAATATACTAGCCTGTAAATCTATGAAATAAATATAGGTAAATAATGGTAACCTAAATAATAAAGTTAAATATTATTTTAAAAAACATTCGTTTTTTATTTCCACACAAAGATGCGTCATATAGCCAATGTCCCGTTATTATAGTCTTTGATATAGCCTACCGCTCTGCGCTTTGAGAGGGATGAGGATACGAGCAGGAAATAGACCATTTCTCTTTAATAATATCTTCATGTTATCTCCTGATGTTACGAGCAACTGACACTTGTTGTAAAAGGTCTGAAGAGCGAGTTTTATCCTCCGCAGGGGTAAGACATTCAGGCTATGTTGGATTTAGCGCTGCCAGAGAAAACGAAAGTAAAAATCACCGGCGTGTGTGAAATGCGCTATACAAATAAACTTGACGCGCCTTATGAAGTCTAATAACAAGCACAAACTGTGTTAAATAGAAATTGACGTGCAAGCAAAAAGGTTTCTGTCCTACGGTGTTTCTTTTACTTCACCACAGTAAAGAATGCGAATAGCCTATAATAGGCCTAAATGCGAACGAAAGGAACGTTTATAATCCCCTGCGTGAGTGAAGATTTGGGAAAAGAAGCAGAGATTCCATGTGGAATAACTAATGTAATATTGTTAATATTGTAATATTGTGGAATAACTAATGAAATTCTCTGCTAAGCAGGAGACCAGATCGCGATTCGCAAAACAGAATACAAAGCTTAAATTTATGGACTCACGTACCTCTGTCATTCGGCATGAACCAATATGTTTCCATGGCTGCGATGTCACATTTAATTGCTAACCTATTATTTCTTTTGTAGCTAAACAAAGCTTTGTGCTTCACTCGTGTCATATTCAAGTAAATACTGCCAACAGCCTTATCAGTGGGTACCGAATATACCCGGAATCTCGGTACTACCGGTACTACAGAAATACGGGTATCGTCCCATTTTCAAAATTTCAGTACCGACTTGGTACCGAAGTACCGGTACTTTTGACAACACTACCCTTAACAAAGGTTCTTGGGCTAGGTTGTACCTTGGCTTTTTCATGGTCGAGTCTGGGCCCCACAGTCCTCATTATCTGACAGAGACACTCCAGATCCTCTCCCATGTCCTTGAGCTGGACCCTCTTCTTTTTCTCCAAAAGCTATAGAAAGTGTAGAGTGCGACTAATCAAAATCACTGACTCACCATTAACCAAAGCACAAAATAGAGTGGAACTAAATTGAGTGGGATACACACTGTTTTGATGCACTTATGAAGGATAGATTCATGGATGAGGTCAAGTTTGCCGAGTTCTCCGATGAATTTGATATTGCCAAGCATCTTGATCTTGGCAATGGCACGCTGCTCCTCCTCCTCAGAGGTGAGAGGGTTGTCTTGTTTGTCGTAGACTAAGTGCAAACATACATTTGAATATTAGAAACCTGCCACAGAGCATAATGCCTTGCAATAAAACAAGGATGTGAGGGGGAAAAAAAGTGACTCACTGTCAACATTTTTGGCGCGGTTCTCAAATTCATCTTGAAGCTTGGTAATTAGAAGTCTTCTGAAAGTCTGCAGGCAAGTTATGAAAATAAATATGGTGCACAATAAGAAAATTAAACTAATTAGCAGTGTTTTTGGACAGCTCTTCCAGAGTCAACAAACCCTTAACACACAGATATGACATTTAATTTTTAATGGCATTTAGGCACTCACTGTGCTCTGCTTTTGTGATGACTGGATTTCAGGTGTTGGGCCATCAAAGTTTGGTGCATCCTCTGCCAAACGCAGACATAGCTGAGCATAGAGTGAGCTGTATTTGGGCTCTTCTAGGGCTTTGTCTACGATCTACAGGAAACAACAGAAATGATATGTAACCACATGTATTTCAGTAATGTATGGTATGTGTAGCTATATTTATAAGATTATTTCATTATCCTAACATGTCTATTATCACTTAGTCAAGATGATTTGGAATTTCAAACACATGAAATGCTTTGTTGTTGCTTTTAAGACTTTTGGCATTAAAATATTCCTCAGAACTTTTTTTTTTTAGCAGTGGCAATGTAATCTGTCTTAAAACTAATATCTGAGCAGGGTTATATAATACATTCTAAATATTCATTATAATAATTACCACCAAAATGAATCAATCAATTACATGAGCAAAACGTATAACCAACACTACCATTAAAATGTTTGAGGTCAGTAAGATTTTTATTTGAGAGAAATTAATACTTTAATCAAGAAGGGTACCTTAAATTAATCAACAGTAAAGATAATGTAACAAAAGATTAACTTTAAATGCAATGAATAATTTATAAAGGATCATCTGACACTGTAGAGTGTAGTAATGGCTGCTGAAAATTCAGCTATGCATCACAAGAATACATACATTTTAAAATATATGAAAATAGAAAAGTCCTTTTTTAAATTACAATAATTTCACATTATTACTATTTTTACTGTATTTGATCAAATAAATGTAACCTTGGTGAGCAAAGACAATATATTTTTATTTATTTTTTAAAATCATATCAACTTTTAAAAGGTGGTGTAAATTGACCTATATTTTGGCCATTCTATATAAAAGAGCAATGCTAAATGTCAACCTGGTCTAATAAAATTCGTGAACACCGTTATGAAGTCAGATGAAAATGATAAAACAGCTGGTAATCAAGTTTGTATGCATTAAAATGACGCAAAAGCATCTTACCAGCAAGATGATTCCTTTGAGGACAAGTTTAGAGTCTACACCCACATTGAGAAGCTCAAGGCATAGCTTGTCAAACTTTTCAGGGGTCAGCTTATTAAGTATGCTAAAAGAAAAAAGCAAAGAACAAACATCTTGTACCAGTTAAAACAAAGACCACAGTTTACCACATGTAAAGATTTGTGCTTATCTTGAGCTTGAGAGCATCAGCTGACACAACCACAAAAACATGCTCAAACGGCCCAGAGCACAATGAACAAAAGAGCTCAAAAACAGAGGCTTCTTTAAGCTCATCACTGCTGAAGTGAATATTCATGCTCCTTAAGGACACTTACCCTCTCACTTTCCTAAATATTGCATCGTGATGTTCTTTTTCATTGGAGGAGTTGACATCTCGTCTAGTGCTTCGTGAAGGAACCCATCTCTGAACGCTAGGCCCTGGGGTTTTCCCCAGGTACTCGCTAAAGAGAAACAAAGCAATTAGAGCCTCTAAAGCATGTTAAAAAGCAGCATTGTTCTTGAATTTAGCAAGGCATACCTGTTGCCGACAGTCTTGGGATAGTGCTGAGATGCACCCCTACCTCCTCCTCCGCCCGAAGAAGCACTACAACAAAAGCAATATTAGATTATACAACTTCAGAATGCTTTTCACACAACCATCACCAATACTTAACTGGCTTACACTTATCCTATTTGTTGTGGTGTGGAAACCATTTTAACCAGTTTAAATAGCAGAAAAAGTAACTAGTGGACCAGTTAATACACCTTATGACTTTATCTTTAATGTGGAAAAAACCCCAATATCTGAGTGACTCTAGTCAGGACATTTTAAGACACCCATCTAAAAGAATTCCCCCATCTTGTTCAAAGACGATCAATTATTTCAATCTTCAATTCAAACATCCTTTTAAAAATTCAGGCAAATGCTTTACCCCTCTTTCATGAGTTAAGTTAAATCGACTGAACTGTCCACTTGCTCAAGGCGATTGGTGCGGCGTCAATGCAGATGCTCGGGTCTAAAACGCAACTGAACCAGTGTGCGATAGAGAGAAATGCCAGTCATTAACACAATGTTCATGGTGCTTAATCTGAGAGTAGACCTATACATATCATTTTGACCTGAAAAGCTTCAACATTGGGAAATCCCATTTAAATTGGGTGCCTCAAAATGAAGCATTTTGCTGAACAATAAATGATGTAAATGCATTTCTAGGGTAACAAGTGATATTATAGGCTATAGCTAAGCTATGTTTCTTCTATTGATGTTAAGAAAGACTGGTAGCAAAGTCCTGACCAGTGCTTGATGTTTGATCTCACCTGAAACGAGAAGCACCCCCTTCTGCAATCACACTCTCCACTTTGGCGGCTTGACAACGAAGAATCTTCAAAAGAATAATAATCAAAGGGCGGGGTGGGGAAATCCGAACTGTATGAGAGATAAAGAAAAAAAGAGAGAAAGAAAGAGTCAAGGAAACATGAGAAAACACAACTAACAGGTTAAGAAATTATTGCGTATTACACACATACAGGAAGTACTAGTTTGATTAGAGATTTACTGATTTACTCTTCCTTAAAACGAAAAGGCCTACATCAGAGATTGAGCAAACGAATATTTTATTGTACGAATATATGACCGGAAACAACTGGTTTTCCTCTTTCATAACAAAAGAGGCGAGACCTTTAGCTTGCTAACACAGTAACAGAGGCAACAAAGAAAAAACGGAAAACACCGAACAACGCCTGAATAATTTTTTATTATTCTCTAAGCCTGAAAGATGACCGAATTACTAAATAACAAGACGTAAACAGATATATATAACGTACCAACATTTCTTTGGCGTAATGGCTAGCTAGCTAGCATGCTGTTTTTGGCCACGCTTCAGGACACGGAGAAAGGCCAAAATAGACATATATTAAAGTGTCTAACGACTGACAAGTATTTTAATATTTTATATTAACAGAATACAAACAGAAACGCTTTCAGGTGTTTGTTCTATAACGACGCCATTTTCTGCATTCACGCTCTCATAAGAGCAGCCATTTTATCATACGTTATATACAAAAGAACCTACCTTTACTAAAGCAACCTCAGTTTTGATTTAGGTTTTGTTCTTCTAAAAGAGAAAAAAGGATGAATATAAAAATAGATATGTTTTGGGAGTATTGAAAGAGTAACCGGTCAGGCACGATCGCAGCTCACTGTGGGTAAGAAAATGTTATGCGCGAGCCACCTCCTGACTGACTGCTTGACGTCACACAGGAACTTGATTTGTATTCGTCAGGACTTCGTTGTCAGTATTTTTCCGTTATAACCACATAGGCTACAGATATTTTGGAATGATCTCCTAAATATTCAGTTTGTTTTGTGTGTAATTTGTTTAAAATTTGTGTAATTAATTTTAGAGTCTTTGATTTGATTATAAACAATACGGTTGGTCAGTTAGTTTACACATATTCTATAAATCCAATGTTATAGACCCTCCAAATTGTTTTGTTTTTTTACCCCAAATGATGAATCTCTTTTACAATGAAGATTCAAGTGATCTTAACAAATCACTGCACATTTAAAGGATTAGTCCACCTTCAAATAAAATTTTCCTGATAATTTACTCACCCCCATGTCATCTAAGATGTTCATGTCTTTCTTTCGTCAGACGAAAAGAAATTAAGGTTTTTGATGAAAACATTCCAGGATTATTCTCCTTATAGTGGACTTCAATGGAGCCCAAATGGTTGAAGGTCAAAATTACAGTTTCAGTGCAGCTTTAAATGGGTTTAAACGTTACCAGAAGAGGAATAAAGCCGTGTGTCCTACACCTTCCCTATTCAATTTACGGAACAAACGCAGCACCAGTTTCGTTTTTTTCCATAAGTTGAATAGGTAAGGCGTACGCTTTTTGAAGAATATGGAAAGTGGAAGCACGTGCAAGGCGATCATTTGTGTTTATAAAGCATATACAGTTAGTAAATGACCAATCGTTTCACTAGATAAGACCCTTATTCCTTGTCTGGTATTGTTTAGAGCCCTTTGAAGCTGCACTGAAACTGTAATTTTGACCTTCAACAGTGGAGTCCATTGAAGTCCACTATAAGGAGAATAATTCTGGAATGTTTTCATCAAAAACCTTAATTTCTTTTCGACTGAAGAAAGAAAGACATGAACATATTGGATGACATGGGGGTGAGTAAATTATCAGGAACATTTTATTTGATAGTGGACTAATCCTTTAATGTCTTTAAAGCTTTTTGTTTTCAACATAAGGAATTTTAATAGGTAATAGCATCACTTATATATCAATTAAATTGCATTTATTTATTTATTTGGATGTATTTATAGTAATATAATACATAAACGACTAGCATGATTTATGTTTATTCGGTCACACTAGTTAGGTTTTATTTGTTGAATTATTTAGCTACATTAGTTAAAATTAACTAACAATGAACAATACTTTAAGTTCTACAGCATTTATTAATGTTAACCTCAACATTTACTAATACAATTTTATCAAAAGTTGTATCTGTTAACATTAGTTAATGCACTTTGAGATAACATGAACGTTTGTACTAACATTTAAAAAGGTTAATCGGAATCGGAAAACGAAGGCTTGAGCAGGTGAGTGTTTAGTGGATTCAGGACAGAAACTGCTCATTGTCTATACAGAGAGAACAAGGCCAGCAGCATCAAGCAAAAGGGAACACTTATATTACAAAGTGTGACTGAAACCCAGGAAGAGAAGATAAGAAAAGTGGAGCAGTGTGTCTGATCAGGTGTGCTTGGACAGAATTGCCTACAGGCTTGATTTGGGAGTACCTTGGCTGTGATGGAACAGCTGGATCATGAGCAACAGATACTTTGTTGCATCATGTTAAACGGGAACTGCTTTTTGGAGTTTTGCAAGATGCATGGGTGGGGACTAATAACATGGTGACATGGCATGCTCACTGATGGATAACATGCACACAGTATCATTGCTGCTTGAAATATGAAGGGAAAAATTATTTTATTTGTTATTCTTCACTTTGAATATATTGTAGATAACATAGTGCAAAATTCATTAAAATGTTTATAAACTAAAATGTTCTTTTGGATGTTTCAGAATAAAGATAAAAAAAATCAGACAAATACCAGTCAAATCAATGCATTAGCACAACTTTTTTCTTTTACTTTTATTAATATAAATAGTTAAATATAAGTATAAATTATTTTGATTCACTCAGTTTTAGAGGTCAAACAACGTAATGTAAATATACCAACTAAAAAAAAAGAAAAACAAACATTTAAAAGTGTAGAAAGGAAATGTATATCTTTTTAGAAAAACTGTCTGCACAAACAACTGAACATTATTCCAATATCCCATCAAATATTCAGGTGAAATTGCATTTCTGACTTTAGCCACTAAATGGCAGTAGAAACCTAAATATCTTTTCAAAAAGGAAAAAGCCCAAGTATGTGTAATACAGTGGCCCCCAAAAGTAGCTCTACGGACAGATAAGTTGCACAGCACTTTAATAATTCAAGTAGGTTATAAATCTGCACTGAATGAACACTTTGAACTCTTTTAATCTTACAATGTATTCTTGAGTGTCTGTGTGTGTTTTTTTTTTTTTTCATCTTTTATTTGTGTATACCACCACCATTGATTGTGTTTTATTTTTTAAATCCACAGGAGCTTAATGTTCAATAATTGCAAAAAGAGTCAAACATTTGTTTTGGTATAACGGGATGTCCTAAATGTATAGGCATCCATTCATGCAGTGCAGTGCAAATTCCAAAAATGAAGTACTTGTCATTAATTATATTACATTTTACTTGTAATCAGACTACAGTTACTTTTTTATTGATTACATGATTACATATTATTCCCACAATGGCAGTAATTTTTACAATGGCAGAAATAATTATTCATAATTCATTGATTCTCCCTATACTACTTATTTTTTTATTTTTTTTTATTTTTTTATGGTCGTAGATGCTCCAAATTTGATCAAATTACTTTTAAACACCATCACTACAAGTGTGCCAAATTTCAAAATTTTCCTACTTATGGTTCATAGGGCTGCAATTGACTACCATTCAGGAAGAAGAAGAACAATGAATTTGTATATAAATGCACTGTTGTATTTGATAACTTCAGAGGCTTGGCCCCTAATAATAATACAATTAAGCTTACAGTTCTCTGATGTCAGTTAATGGTCACATGACATGCAGGTAAACAAATAAAATATATATTTTTAATATTTTTAGCAAATGACCATTTATTTAAATTGTATGATTTAATTACTTATTAGCTTTTCATTTAACTCACAAAGTCCTGCAGTTCCATCACGAACTGTCTAGGAAACCCTGAAGTAATGTAATATTTAATGCTCTTCATGTTGTTGATAATGAAGAATGGAATATATTTTCTTTCTCTTTGTATTTTTATATCAATATGGTACAAGATTGTCCTATTCAAATCATGTGATGCTTGGTCAAAAGTAATCAAAAAATAAAAAGCAGTCATATTATATTACCTTAAATGTGCAATGTAATGGATTATTATCAATTTGGAATCAGTAACTGAGTACAATTTGTAAGTAATCTACCCAGCACTGCATGTACATGACACACAACACAACCACTAACCACTGAGCATGACAGTTTACTCTTGTTAATTAAATACCTTCAAGACCAATAATCTTAGTTTTTTAAAACTGAGATTATTTTATCTTATTCTCCCCCCAAAGATGGAGATAGGATATAAAGGCCATCAAAATAGTGGCATCAAATCCATTATACTCACAAGTTCTATTATATTTGAATTAATCCATTAATTCAAAGGCTTGTAGCGTATCAGTTTAGCTATGATTTCAGTTGCTGAAATCCTGGATACTTATAATGTCTGTATTGTACAATGCAAGTGTGAACTTAAATACAGTGTGAAAATGTTAAGCTGCCCTGTAGAGTACAGTCAGCTCTCACGGTGCACTGCGTTCCCTTGTTGTTCCTTTATAATTTGCCGTTCTCTTTCCTGAGAATGAGAGTTCTTTAATCAGTATTTTCAAAGGCCCATAAGCCAGTACCAAGTAAACCACAAACAAGTTTCTGAAATTAGGAATCGGCTTTCTCTGCAGAGATTGCTTCCACACAATCAAAGAACATGCCTTCATCATGAGAGAGATTCAAACACATTACCTCATAAAACAATATGTTCATAAGGTCCCTGATGTAATAACGTTCAAAGTCAAAGCTAGTCTCTCGGGTGTCCCTCACAGTATGACTTTGCATTGTGTTTGTACTGCAGGCCCATTGAACTACGAAGGATACACACAGTGACAAAAATAAATTTGCTTTGGTAACAGCCACTTGATTCCTTGTTTACGTCCCACCGCTGTTGTGTCCTTCAACTGCGACATGATTTAAAAGTAATGATGTAAACTAAAGACACCTTATTTGTTTTCAGATGTGCTAACTCAAGCACTTGTATAAGAAAATGTGTTCAGTGTAACATAAATGGTCCCTGACCGCCCCCCCCCTACCTATAGGGAGAAATTAATTTTGCATAATGTTGAGCAAAGCAAAACAATAATAAAGATTTTTCAGAATAGTGTTGTTTTGCAATGTATTGCATCAGTTCAAAGTAAAAATGGCATTAGATTATTTAACACACAGTTGTTTTTTTTTTACTGTTGTGTCTTGTTGGGACATTACATTTTCATACGTATTCAGCAAATGAGCTTTTGCTGTCAGTTTGCATGTGTAAGAGTGCACGTTTTTGTGAGATAACAAATGTATGTGAACCCTGCTGAAGACAAAAGTTGCCCAGTCCTCGACAGCAGCAACAAAGATCCATTGCACACATATTCTCAAATATTCAAGGATGGCCTTGTTGACAATTGATCTTTGCAGAGAATGTTTTCCTTGGGTTATTTCCAATGTTTGCACAAAACTTCTCCTTCTGTCTGCTTCTATAGTAATAAAGATGAAATGAAACATTGGTCGCTGGGGACCCTCATATTTTTACCCTGTATCTGACTTGTGAAATCACAGTCACTGAGGTTGAATAAAAGGCTGAACCTCTGTGTATTTCTCCAGGTCCTGCCATAATAGTGCCAAAAACCTCACCAAGATTTGATGCATCCAATCATTTCATTCCCCTCCTGAAGACGAGCGAAGTGGTCCTTGTGATAATTAAAAAGCCATCGCTAACAGGAATCTTCTGCCTCATTAAAACCCTTCAAGCTCATAGATTTTATCTGCTGGAGGGAATGCGCACCAGTAGGGTGGCAGCCAGAGGGTCGTGTTTCAGATGATAGCATCACCTCTAAATTAGGAGATGAATTGTGGCTTCAAGGTTTTGTAAAGGTTGGATTTTGGCCTGTTTTAACATGATCACACACTAGTAATGGAAAGGATGAATAGTAGGTGATTAAGAGCTGTAAAAATGGACAAAAATCAAGAAAGGACAAGGACGGCTATAGTGGAATTAAGAACCACAAAAAAATCATGGATTGAGACAATGTGTCAGTCTTAAACAGCTTTCCTTTGTAACATTTGGTTTTGGTTACAGTTTTTGCCTATTGCTTGAACACTTTTTGCAAAACTTCGGCTCATTGTGTCAAAACTTTACACACAAGCACACGACAACACTGGGAAATAAACCATTCACATCTATGTCGAATTGAAACTCTGCTATCAAAACCTAACAATCCTTTGTCAAAATGTCACTGATGACAAAATGATACACACTTGCATCATATGAATACACTTTCAGATTAGCAGCAACACACTAGTGTACTTTATATAAAACACTGCAGTCTTTATATTTCACTGTTTTTATTCAGTTCATCAGTTAGCATTCTGTGAAGCTCAGTGCAACACTTCTGTTTTTTTTTCCAACAAAGGTTTTCACAACAACCAAAAATGAAAGTACTGAAAGGTTACAAATGACATCAACTCAATACTGCACATCACAGTACTATACTTTACAGTACAGTATATGCAGTAACGCAAAAATAATACAAAAATAAAACAAAATACACTATTGTAAATACAGAAAAACAGGTCAATTGTGCATGAGTGGGATTACAGATCCTGCCATCTGTTTGGGTCTGGCCACAGGATCTCATCAATGTCACAAGCGATATTTTCTCCTGCTAAGCAAGGGGGAAAATAACGGCTTGTGTGCTGAATCCATCCATGGATTGACGTTACCTCAATGTCTCCTATACCTATATGACCACCAACCGCATGCCTCTTCAGGCAATGGAGGTTGGCGGTCATATACGCGCCATCTCCAAGCGGAAAAAAATTCTTCGATAGGGTTTAGAAATGGCGAGTAAGGGGACAAGAATACAACTTCAAATTGATCTTGGTTGGTGAACCAGTCCTGGACCAGAGCAGCCCGGTGGAAACTAACATTATCCCAGACAACAACAAACCTGGGCTGCTCTGATCTGTCCTGTACAACTGCATCATGAAGTGCATCGAGAAATGTGAGTATATGTTGCGTATTGGGACCTAGTTTGGCATGATGGTGTAGTAGCCCTCAAAGGCTTATGGCGGCACACATTGTGATGTTTCCCCCAACGCTTCCCTGGGACGTGCACAATTGCCCTTTGGCCAATTATATTACGACCCCATCGTCTACTTTTGCTGAGGTTGAAACCAGCCTCATCAATGTAAATAAATTCATGAGGCTGTGCAGCTCCATCCATGTCCAAGATTGTCTGCAACAGAAAATACATAGCATGGATGGCTGGCATTACTCAAAACACACAACTACAGTACTACACATACAGAACCCCCCCACACACCCCCACCCCAACACACAAACACACAGGTAACTGTGTTCCTCTCTGCATGCATCTATGTGGCACTGATACAATGGTATATATTCAGCTATTACTGTACTGGATTACATAGATACTGTATTGTAAATGTAAAGGACTGCAACACTTACCTGTACATATTCTTGTCAAAGTCCTTTGACCCTGATACAGTTCCTCTTAAATGGGACCTTGTACAATTGCTTCATTGTGATTTTGAGCTTTACCAAGACACGTCTGATTGTGGTAATACCTACTTGATTGATGTTGATGAATACTTGCCTATCTGCAAGTATTTGTTCCCGTAGCTGGTGGAGACGGATTGCATTGTTTGCTCTGACCATTTCCACAATGGCAAGTTCCTGCTGTTGGGTGAACAGGTGTTGCCGACCACCACCAGAAGGTCTTCTAGTCATTCTGTAGAAAAATGCAGACACTAATTGTTATTGGTTCTTTTTTACAGTACTGTATACCCTACACAGTACTGTAACATCTCAATGGTACAGTGCGTATATACTGCACTGTATGTTCCACAAAACTACCATTTTTTGTTACAAAAGGAGCACTATCCAACTTGCAATTGTCATGATCACCAGTTGGAGTGCCCTACTTAGCCTCCAGAGGGCACTCCACCCCAGACCATTACCACACCACTCGGACTTCAATTTCCATAACCCACTTCCCGGATTCATTATCATTTCATTGCACCCAGCTGTCTTGTATTATGTTATTAGTGTTATTAATGACAGGATTGACAGATTCCGTGACAGCAATACAGTACATGTGATATAGTAATGTGATACAGTACAGTACTGTAAATACTGTAGTTACAGTCTGGAGTGGAGAGTTGAAGTCATACCTGTTTTCCGGTTTGAATGTCCTTATGATGGATGCAACTGCGAACTGGCTTAGATGTGGGTGGACTCTCTGCCCAGCTTCCCTCATTGTCAGGCCATGATTTATCACATGATCCACCAACGTTGCTCTAATATCACCTGAAATATTGTTCCGTGCATAGCTTCTTCGACCATGTCCTACTCCTCTCTCTCTCTCTCTTTGTCTTTGTCTTCATCTTCATCTTCCTCTTCCTCTACCTCTTGCTCTCCCTGCCTCTATGCTTGCAAATTTCTCAAAATGGTTCAACTGAGGCCTATTTGTTGTTGGCTGATTGGTGATCAATTTTGTAAGTAAGTGTTTTCAATCACCCAACGTGTTTTGTATTTTGAATAGATGTGTTTTCACAATGGTACCCATGAGATTTCATGTATGAAATGTGTAGTGTGCAGGAGCAAATGTGTTGCAGAATTGCAACTGAAGTGCAAAGCAGCGATTTTGTTTAAGGTATGGTTACACTGTGTTTAAGGTATAGTAACAAAAGCTTCAAGTTTTGTTACTTTGGTCTAAGCATGTGTCTATAGTGTTCAAGCAATAGGCAAAATCTGTAAGAATGTCATTGTAGAAATGTGATATTCACAATCAGCCATGATTCATGTGAGCAATAGATAAAATTGGTAGAATATGTGAGGAATAATTGACGAGGGGCTGTTTAATTATTAGAAAATAATGCACACCCGAGGTGGTAATGCAGCCACGATGCGAAGCAGAGTTATTTTCTGATAATTCAATGGCCCGGAGTCAATTATTCCACTTATACTATGGTTACTACACCTCAAGACACTATTCAGATGTTGTATTTCAAGACATTTGTCAGGTTTTTGTCCTTAGAACACTCTTGTGTGTGGGACTAATTTCTTACGCATCTCACCCCAAGCCTGCTAATTCCAAAATGTTCCAGTTATTAACGCAGTTATGAGACAGAGAGAGAGGGAGAGGGAGAGGGAGAGAGGCATATGTGAATTATCCTGCCTGTACTTCTGTGCCTGTACAACAGTGTTCGGCAGCAGTGTCTCTAATAGCTAAACTGTAAGTTTATCTACCTCAATAAGTGTTCAGTTATTACCTCACTGGTGAAAAAATGTCATGTAGCTTTTAAGTTGCTAAACTATTTTACTGATTAATTCGTCAGAGCAGCGCGGACAACACGTTTCTGTGCGAGTGTGTGTGTTTGAGTGAGAGATAGCGTGTGCTCTTAGGACATAATAAAGCGTATTTTGTGGTGAAAAACATCTAAATATTTTGTCATTTTTATCCTCTTTTTTACTATATTTATTTGCTTGGTCAGTGTCGTTGTGGGTTTTGTTTCTTTTGCTGTTGTAAGCTGTAAGGACCTTTTGAAATAACTGAAATCATTTGGCGTAGTGATATGGAACTGTAATGCGGTCAAGACCTGCCTAGAACTACTTTAGCCGAACGTTCGTCGACCAATCAGATTCAAGCATTCAACAGCCCCATTGTATAATTTAAACATTTATCAAAAGTACTTGTCTTTTATTTGAGGGGTAAAATGTTTGTGATTTTTTTTTTTTTTTAAGTTGCTGTTTATAACCTATTTTACTTCCATGATTATTCAACTTGAAAAAATTAGGGCAGAAATCCTGGATCGTGAAAAGTTATGTATCAGAATGGAGCCAGACTGATGATGTTTCTCATTTTGAAAATTGGCTATTGGCTAATGTTACCGACATTTTATAAGATTTTATATATTTATAGTAATTTTTAAAGTTTACAAAGGCAAACAACATCTACTGATAAATTGCACAGTGTGACCAGCATCAGAAAAAGCAAATAGGGTAAATTTGGATTTCATGTTGACTTTAAATGAGTCATGCATATTCTATATACAAAAACATTGCTCAGATTCGTGAAATAATAATATCTTGAAATAATTCTTTTGAGAGTACAGCAATAAAATGAGAAATTCATCATATCATCAACTGATTTGTATTCAAACATAGGACTCACAAAGAAATGGAATTTTCTTTCATCTGCCCTCAGCATTATTATACAATTGGCATATATTTATTGGTACACATAGGAGTGTTAATATTCATGTCTGAGGTTCAAGGGAGATTCTTTATTTTACGGTACAGACACAAAGTACATGAAAGACTGAGAAGAAACACAAAATCGGTTTTATGAGTGGAAAGTATACACTTTTTCTGGGAGTTTCTGCATTAGTATGATGACCCCAGGGCCTTTTATTTCCTGTATTGGAAATATCATCCTTTTAGATTTGCACATGAAAGGCCAGCACTCTTTCTTCAACAAAAAAGGGACATTTTTTAACTTCAAAGAATTAAAATGATGAACAGAACTTTTGATAGGCTTTGTGATAACACATGAAAAACACCGTTCAGACACTGTGATTCAAACACAGAGTAATTTCTTTAAGATTATGGCCTCCTTGATTTCCTCAGATGTTAAGGGCCACGCTTCTCACAAAGCTGAATGATTGCCACACAGAAGGTTTGCTTTTGATACTGCATTCAAAATTAGATGTATACACAAATATGAATATCTTTCACATCACCCCTTAATCTAGATCTTTACAGCATTTAACCAACGCAACAACATAAAACCCATTCATGATTTATGAATTCATTAATCAAATACACCTGTGCAATCATACCATGTGTAGTTTTCAGCACTATCAGATCCGTTGCAATAAAACTTCCAAGCTTCCCGTGAGGTATAATTTTAATCAACAAAATTGATGATACGCAGTTTAAGGTCATTCTGTTCTGAGCTTCATTATTTTTTGAAGAAATGCTTTATTGGATGTAACTTCAATTGGCACACATCCTTAAAAGAAATGTACTTAATCTACATTTCTATCAGGATTCAATCAAGAGCTCATTTTGCATAAAGCCTCTATTTTTCCAGTTAAGATGAAGAAAGTCAATCTGCCACTGGACTTGATCTATAAGTGTTCATGTATTACCAGTCGAGTTTATTTTTTCACAATGTTATGTCACAGTAAAACTTAATTTGGACAAAAAAGGTGGAAAATAGAATAAACATATGCCAGGTCTAGCTTCTTTTCTGCCAACTTCATTTCTGTTGTTTATGGCTCAGGTGCACATAACCAACAGAAAGTGAAATGCAAACAGTTGCTAAATTTAACTGTAAGCTTGGGTTGAAAAGTCGTTTCAACTCGACACCCACAACCTTGACAGAAGAAAAGAGGCAGAAATAATGGATTCCAGGGGGAAATGATTGGAGGTTGTCCCATAAATCTGCAGCAAGAGAGCCATTGAGGGATAGCCATGCTGTGCACCAGCTCATTCTGATATTTCACATCTTGTGCATCGCCTATTACTGCCATGTTTGTGGGTGCAATGGTGTTAATTTTGGTTCATGTGGGTGTTTTGACTACTTCCTTTGCAAATTGCAATCACCTGGACTTTACCAACTAATGTGGTGATACTTTCCCTCTAAAAGATGTTTCTAAACTGCTCTATTTTAGCAAATCACACAGATAAATCCACTCCAGGCAATCAAATAAAACCAAACACCAAAAAAAAAAGGGACTAAAAACCAGTTTGTTTTCTATTCCTCTTTCCTAAAGATATATTCAGGTGTTTTGCTTTGTGAGGTCAGCCACTTCAGCAAATTGTTGTAAGAGCTGGAGGGGCATGCCTCAAGGACAACGTGAATGATTCAAACCATAAGAGTCAGTGATTAGTTAAATGTTCCTGGTGTTCCAAGCTTACAGCAGCTAAATTCAACTTCATGCAATTAAGACATGTTAAGATCAACATAACACTCTAAGTTAATGCATTATGTACTTCATAGAACGATAAAGATTTATCATCTTTGCAGAAAATAGTATGGTAGTTCTCTAAGGAATATGTATTTTGCATACCTGCTCTGTACAGTTTTGTCTTTTCATTATTCAACAGAATGCAGAATCCATTCCACTGAGAACTAGTGAATAAATATATTTTCAATAAATAAAGGCATTTTGTTTTCTACTACTGTCTATATGCCTGCTGGGAACCAAGTGTGTTTGTACTGTTATTGCTACATGTTTTATACTTAGAATTTAACCCAATGACAAAATATACAGTATATTAAAGTCAGCATGAAATCAAAATTTACAGTATTTACTCATTTAATACAAGTTTCTATTGTACACTTTTTAAGTAATGTTAAAAGGAATAAACACCTTAAGTTTTACCCTTAAGTTTTGAAAAGATTTCTGTAGAGCTATCTATTTATTCTTCAGGATCAAAAACAGACAGGAAATAGCCCTTTTAACATATGAGGTTTGAGTCCAATTAATTCTAGACAAAACAACACAGTAAGTTTTGCTGCTAGAGGTCGATTATTAACAATTATAACAATAGCGTAGCTTGATGACGCCATAATGAGCATGGAATCATGGAAGGTATCGTCTTTACCTCCACAGCTGATGGAAAGCAATCCGACGGGACTCAGGCAGCAATCGTGTTCATGGATAAACTAGTTTTATGTGATTGGCTACAATGCTTCAAAAACATGCTGTAAATGGATATCTTTGACGCTCTTCACTGAACGCTTACACAGATACACACGGGAGCGTTTGAAAGCAGGTGTCTATCAGCGGATCCGTCTTAGGGTCTATTTACAACATGTTTTTGAAGCGTTGATCATTGTAGCCAATCACAGACATATCTGTTGAGCGCATGAACACAATGGCCAATCAGAGGTGTTTAAGAATCCAGTCAACAGCGCTCAAAATGCAAAGGGGAAATGCTGGTATCATCACATTTTTTAAATTTCAGCACGACTTGGTACCGAAGCTGGTACTTTTGACAACACTATTACTCAAAATAAATCAAGAAAACAAGAGATTCAAACAATAAGACTAATGGCGCTATTCCACTGCATGGTACAGTTCGGTACGGCTCGATACAGCTCACTTTTTGGTGCTTTTCTACTGCATGGGACGGCTCGGTATGGAACGGTACGGCTCACTTAAGTAGTACCACCTTGGTTGAGGTTCCAAGCGAGCCGTTCCAATACTAAATGTGACGTGTAAACACTACAGATCACTGATTGGTTAGAGAAAATTGTCACTACCAGCGTAATTGGATTTGAAACATGAAACACTAAACCCGCTAGATTTAAATAGTCAGTAACAGCCACCGCAGTATCATTTGTTCGTGAAACGACTTGCTTTAAAGGGTTAGTTCACCCAAAAATGAAAATTCTGTCATTTATTACTTACCCTCATGCCGTTCCACACCTGTAACACCTTCGGAACACAAATTAAGATATTTTAGTTGAAATACGATGGCTCCGTGAGGCCTTCATAGGGAGCAATGACATTTCCTCTCTCAAGATCCATAAAGGTACTAAAAACATATTTAAATGAGTTCATGTGAGTACAGTGGTTCAATATTTATATTATAAAGCGACGAGAATATTTTTGGTGCGCCAAAAAAACCCAAAATAACGACTTATAAAAGCAAAGTCCCTTTAAGACAAGTCATTTCACTCGGCGGCCATCTTTGAAACGCCTCTCGGGCATCCTGGGCATCATCACTTTGAATGGGGAAACATCAAATTCTCCAAAACTGTTCGCCAACCTTACGATTAAATTTCATATTTGAAATCAACAATGAAATCTAACAACAACCAGCTCATAAATTTAGTTTCTAAACGCTCGAATCATGACAATAAAACTGTATTTTTCAGGCTGGATCAAGCTAATGCGCATGCGCAGACCTAAATGCGTGTCTCGTGTTATTCTATAGTCTTTGATAAAAGTGATGGCAGATTTCAAAACACTGCTTCAGGAAGCATCGGAGCATAATGAATCAATATTGCTCCCTATGGAGGTCTCACAGAGCCATCGGATTTCAAATAAAATATCTTAATTTGTGTTCCGAAGATTAACGAAGGTCTTACGGGTGTGGAACGGCATGAGGGTAAGTAATAATTGACAGAATTTTCATTTTTGGGTGAACTAACCCTTTAAACTACTGTCGCACAAAAATTGAAAAAAGAAATGGCTTTATCGTGGTCAGTAGATGAAGTGCAGACTCGTTGGTAGACCAGGAGCGAATCCACGGCAGTAGAGACGGCGCAACTATAACAATCAGTCTATAATCCCATCCACTTTGAAGCAGCACTAACTGCAATGGAAAAACAAACCGAAAGTAAAGCGAGCCGAGCCGAGCCATGCCATGCTGTACCGAGCCGAGACGAATAGTACCACGCAGTGGAAAAGCGTCATAACCGTGTTGATCTATATAACAATGATTAGTTTTCTGTCGAATAAAAGTATCCAAACAGTTGCTCACCTGTCTAATAAAAAACATAATATATTAAAGCATCTTTGGTGTTTCCATGGTTTCTACGGAAGTAAAAATCGAGAAATCAAGGGTAGCGCTGATAAGACATTATTAACAGACGACACAATGACACGGCCATTACAATGGTTAAAATAACTAATTTCTCTGGATTTAAACATTGTTGGAAACATTTGGGATAATGTAATAACAAAAGTCAACAAAATATATAGCATCGTTAGTGGTTTTGGAATATTTTAATTTAAAAATCTTACATATTGTGCCCTTAAATGATGTTCAATGTAAACAAAATGCCAGGCATTTATAGTTTTGTTGTTGCTATTGATTCTTTCAATATTGAGTTGATTTATATGTAATACTTTGAACATTCCCCTGAAGCATTTTAAGGGCAAGTTAATGCCATTCCATAAAACAAGTTTTTCTAAAGGCTGAACAACAAGCTGAACATCATGTCTGTTGTTCTGTCTGATGTACATTTCCAATTCTCAGCAGCCCTCCAGCAAATCGCAATACAGACCTGAAAGTGTGCAGGAAAATTATATTAGAGCATAGAGAATATATCATATCATCTTATCTTTGTGATGACCCTGACTGACAATCACTCATAAAAACTCATAAAACCTGTGACTTTTGAATTTTAATATTGACACAATATTGTTTGCCATTATTTCCAATTGTGAAAACTGAAACAGGCAAATTGCATAATCTCATATTCTGATAAATCATCCTCTGCAACGTCTCAATCATTACAGTGTTATTCTCTGAAGATTGTGCATTGTTATTCATTTATCCTGCTGTATTAAAATAAAGTCATCTGCTTGATAGAGCTTGGAGGGCATTATCAAAAGGAATGATGGGTTTGTAAATGAGTATGTATGTATGCGAAGAGAGAGAGCCCTGAGGGATCCCGCGAAAGCCTCCAGCATGGCAGTTCATGGAATCCAAAAGAAGGCCAACCGCTCTTCCCTCTGCACAGAGGAGACAGTGAGAAAAGAGAGACATTTACAGGCAATATCCAGATGTGCTGCAAAGATATATCTCTTTGTCATTACAAAAAACTTCAGTGTATCGGGCAATATTTCAAACAAACCCTTGACATTTCATATCTACTGTGAGGATCTCAGAACAGACGTATGCGGGAGAAAATATCATGACATCGCACGCTGCCATATTATCCACCATGCGTGGCTGATTCGTGTTAACAGAAGACAATTGGGCTGATATAAAATATGCATGCGGGAAAAGGTCAGAGGTTTGATAGTTAGACATTTGCTTCAAGGGTCACTTCCACAAAGTTCTCTCTGTGATTGGCTCCATCCCACACACTCGGTATCCGAATCAATAAGGACAGTTACAACTGATAAAGGAGCTTGACACACTCTGAGGCCATATCACATGACCCCAATCAATAGTCTGGAATGCGTAATTTACCACTGAACCACCCACCATGTTTTTCAATGATGTGAGAGATACTAGAGACTGAGATGTATTTAGCCAAGTGGAAACAGAGGAAAGGAGAAAATGAATCATGTTAATAATTAACCATTATTAAATGGTACAAATTACTGCAATTATTGAAGAACGAATGCACAAGACAAACAAGCTCACCAGCAGGAGCCCCAGTTTTACAGAGGTACACACTTGAATTCCCAAAGACAGAGCCCTGTGAATTCAGGCTAAAATTTGCATTTCAGCAAGGCCCTTGAATAAACCTGAAGAATAAAACTGATTTATTTATTTTGATGATTTTTCAGTTTGTATTCATAAACTGTTTGTTCACTGCATAGTGAAACACTTTCAGTATTATGCATTATGTATACATTCTCACTGCAAGCTTGTGCTTGTATGTTTTCCTTAACAGTGAACAATGAAGAAAAAAATCCTTTTCATTACATTCTCTAAACTCTTTTGTAATATGCATATTGTTATTTTTTTTTCTTATTAAAATAAACAAAGTACCCATTAATCTTAGTTCATGTTCATTAGTTAATACTGTCAAGGGCCATTTATAAAACAAAACAATTGCGGTTACAGTAATGCACTTACTACAAAGTCATATTGGCAAAACTTATTTGAAATTTCAGCTTAGAAGGTCTGTTGTCTGTTATCAATAAAAATTTGGGTTTCGTTAGTCCATTGCCACTAGTATAAAGATTGCATGTTTAGCTTTAACGCACCCTCTGATATAGAAACGGCATCGCGAAATGTCTGATTGCGTGATAGAACGATTTGTATGCAATGGACCACAGGAACTTCAAGGCTTCATAAAAATATGTTGTTACAGTAAAAAACTGTTCAGAAATTAGATATCGTTAGATTATTATACCCTGCAATAAACTCCTCTGCTCATTCAACTAACAGTGCTTAATTTAAAAAATAATAATTTTTGAGTCTCCAAAGACTCCATTTCCATTGTGTTGGCTTTCTTCTGTTGTGTTGTGTGACTTGTTTCTTTTGTGCTGTGGTTTGTTTTCGTTGTGTTGTGATTTGTTTCCGTTGTGTTGTGACTTGTTCCTTTGTGTTGTGGTTTGTTTTTTGTTGTGACTTGTTCTTTTGTGTTGTGGTTTGTTTTTGTTGTGACTTGTTCTTTTGTGTTGTGGTTTGTTTTTGTTGTGTTGTGACTTGTTTCCGTTGTTTTGTGACTTGTTTCCATTGTGTTGTGACTTGTTCCTTTTGTGTTGTGGTTTGTTTTTGTTGTGACTTGTTCTTTTGTGTTGTGGTTTGTTTTTGTTGTGTTGTGACTTGTTTCTTTTGTGTTGTGGTTTGTTTTCATTGTGTTGTGACTTGTTTCCGTTGTTTTGTGACTTGTTTCCATTGTGTTGTGACTTGTTCCTTTTGTGTTGTGGTTTGTTTTTGTTGTGTTGTGACTTGTTTCCGTTGTTTTGTGACTTGTTTCCATTGTGTTGTGACTTGTTCCTTTTGTGTTGTGGTTTGTTTTCATTGTGTTGTGACTTGTTTCTTTTGTGTTGTGGTTTGTTTTCATTGTGTTGTGACTTGTTTCCGTTGTTTTGTGACTTGTTTCCATTGTGTTGTGACTTGTTCCTTTTGTGTTGTGGTTTGTTTTTGTTGTGTTGTGACTTGTTTCTTTTGTGTTGTGGTTTGTTTTCATTGTGTTGTGACTTATTTCAGTTGTGTTGTGACTTGTTCCTTTTGTGTTGTGTGTTTTTTTTGTATTGTGACTTGTTGTTTTGTGTTGTGGGTTTTTTTTGTATTGTGACTTGTTGTTTTGTGTTGTGGTTTGTTTTCATTGTGTTGTGACTTGCTTCTTTTGTGTTGTGGTTTGTTTTTGTTGTGTTGTGACTTGTTCTTTTGTGTTGTGTTTTTTTTTTTTTTTGTATTGTGACTTGTTTTGTGTTGTGGGTTTTTTTGTATTGTGACTTGTTGTTTTGTGTTGTGGTTTGTTTTCATTGTGTTGTGACTTGCTTCTTTTGTGTTGTGGTTTGTTTTCATTGTGTTGTGACTTGCTTCTTTTGTGTTGTGGTTTGTTTTCATTGTGTTGTGACTTGCTTCTTTTGTGTTGTGGTTTGTTTTTGTTGTGACTTGTTCTTTTGTGTTGTGGTTTGTTTTTGTTGTGACTTGTTCTTTTGTGTTGTGGTTTGTTTTTGTTGTGGTGTGACTTGTTTCTTTTGTGTTGTGGTTTGTTTTTTGTTGTGACTTGTTCTTTTGTGTTGTGGTTTGTTTTTGTTGTGACTTGTTCCTTTTGTGTTGTGGTTTGTTTTTGTTTTTGTTGTGTTGTGACTTGTTTCTTTTGTGTTGTGGTTTGTTTTCATTGTGTTGTGACTTGTTTCTGTTGTTTTGTGACTTGTTTCCATTGTGTTGTGACTTGTTTCAGTTGTGTTGTGACTTGTTCCTTTTGTGTTGTGGTTTTTTTTTTTGTATTGTGACTTGTTGTTTTGTGTTGTGGTTTGTTTTCATTGTGTTGTGACTTGTTTCTTTTGTGTTGTGGTTTGTTTTTGTTGTATTGTGACTTGTTCTTTTGTGTTGGGGTATGTTTCCATTTTGTTGTGACTTGTTTCCATTGTGTTGTGACTTGTTCCTTTTGTGTTGGGGTATGTTTTCATTGTGTTGTGACTTGTTTCCATTGTGTTGTGACTTGTTCTTTTGTGTTGTGGTTTGTTTTTGTTGTATTGTGACTTGTTCTTTTGTGTTGTTTTTGTTTGTGTTGTGTGTTGTGACTTGTTTCCATTGTGTTGTGACTTGTTCTTTTGTGTTGTGGTTTGTTTTTGTTGTGTTGTGACTTGTTCCTTTTGTGTTGGGGTTTGTTTTCATTGTGTTGTGACTTCTTTCCACTTGTGTTGTGACTTGTTTCTTTTGTGTTGTGGTTTGTTTTCAATGTGTTGTGACTTGTTCCTTTTGTGTTGGGGTATGTTTTCTTTTGTGTTGTGGGTATTGTGTTTGTGACTTGTTTTTTGTGTTGTGACTTGTTCTTTTGTGTTGGGGTATTGTGTTGTGACTTGTTCCTTTTGTGTTGGGGTTTGTTTTCATTGTGTTGTGACTTCTTTCCATTGTGTTGTGACTTGTTCTTTTGTGTTGTGGTTTGTTTTCAATGTGTTGTGACTTGTTCCTTTTGTGTTGGGGTTTGTTTTCATTGTGTTGTGACTTGTTTCCATTGTGTTGTGACTTGTTCCTTTTGTGTTGTGGTTTGTTTTTGTGTTTGCTGTTTAAATATAGTTGTGCTGTGCACTAGGCCAGCAGCCAGAAAGTGTCCAATCAATTGTGCATCTACTGTCTCTATACCTGACATCAGGTGCGAAACATCACATCTTTGTTGATACTGGCAACAGCCACTGAAATTACATTCATTACAAAAAATTTGAAGTTATTCCGAATAAAACAGGATTGCAACCACAAAAAGATTAAACAGCTTTAGAGCCGAATCACACACACAGGTTTTTGTGTTCCAATATCCTGCTAAAAATTGCGTTCTCATTTATTGTCATAAACATGTGCTAGACATACGCATTTAAAAGTCACACTACTTTTTCCATCTTGCATTTTTTAAATATAAGGGTCCTTTTACACAACACAATGTTGCATGTCAAATAATGTACTTTTTTCCAGAATTTTGGGGAATTATACAAGTTCTTTATCTTCCATTGTAAGTGCTTTACTGTAACCCTGATTTTTGCTGTGTGAAGTCTAAAAAAAAAGATCTTTGTATAATAAACATTATGCAACATGCTGTCTGTGATCTTATTGACCCAGAACATATAATATAGCAGGGGCAGTCACAGGTGTATAGTGATATATTCATGGATTACATGTATGGTAATTTTACAGTGACTTTAAAGTTTAGTCCAATCAGAGATTATAGTCGGAAATAGCGATTAAAATATTAAAATGTGGTTTTAAATTGGATAATGCTAGATCTAGTTTTCATTGTCAGTTTTGTTCCATTATGAGATTTCAATGATGGTCTGTTTTTGTTTCTTTGTTCTTTTACGAGATTTCAAAGACAGTTTTGTTTCGTTACGAGACTTCAATGATGGTTGGTTTTGTTCCTTTAGAAGATCTCAATAACTGTCTCACTTAAACATGCATGCAAAAATAAAGCCTGAATCATTTAAAAAATCATAATAAACATTTTCACACATGCTCATGAATTATGCTTTAGAGTAAATAAAAAGTTTTTACCCCAAAGGGTGAACAACACTTCAAATAAAGAAGTGTTATGAATTATATATAAGTGTCAAGAAGTGTACTTAGTCCTAAAATCTGGAAAAGAAGCAAACAGACTTGTGTACATGTCAATGAGTCTAACATGTGGAATGAAAGCAGTGATGGCCTCACCCTAGGACTTGTAAAAAAAAAATGGTGTTTTTGTTGCTTTGAATTATTTATGAGTTTTATGGCAATCTTGTCTTTTGAATGTAATCAAAGCAGGCTGCAATTATCTCCTGGAGAGGACCTTTCAACATAGATTCAGGGCTCTTACTGGGAATTTGCATTTATAATACTTTTCCCCATGCTTTAGTTGTCCTGAAGAGTAGTGATTGGGTCTTACCTGCCAGATATCCTGGAGCGCAGGGATACAGAAAAATCTAATCAACTCATCATCAAATCATCTAGCCAATATATTTACTCGATGTCTGCTGTGAACAACTTAACAGTGAGCAAAATCAGTTATTGTGCTGAAACTTTCACTCAGAAAATTATTTATATTGCATTCTCAATTGTTTTTAGATGTTTATGTATAGGACAAAGACTTTGGTCCAAGTGAGTCTTATTTGTCACTAACAAGTGCACTACTTTCAGTTGCATCTTTTGTTTCATGTAGTGCATTTAGATTTGTTATATGAAGATTCCATAATCCATGTGTATGATAAAATCCCATTGGTGTTAATGCATTGTTGAAACCAAGGAAGGTAATTTCCATTTCCCAGCATGCTTTAGATGTGTAAATATTGAAAATAAGTGCTATTTTTGATTAAGATGGGTAAAGGATTTAGAAGAGTGTCATTATTTACCATTTTGATGAAGAGTAGAGCTTGCTGTGCTTAGAATGAGAATAGGTGTGTGTTATACTCAAAAACCAATTACTGCTTGAATTGTCATTGTGACCAGTCTCTTCTTCCTTGTGCTTCCTGTTACACTTTTTGCATTTGTTAAAATATTATTGCTTGCTATTAATAAACTACAAGAGATTCAGTTTGGTTTCTTTTATTGTAATACCTTAAATTGTAAGGTATTTGAGTAGACATTATGTGCAATGTAATTTGCGGCATTCCAAAGTTTAGAAATGCAGTCCAAATCTGAATTAGGTTTTAAAGGGGACCTATTATGCCCCTTTTTACAAGATGTAAAATAAGTCTCTGATGTCCCCCAAGTATGTATGTGAAGTTTTAGCTCAAAATACCCCACAGATAATTTTTTTTTATAGCATGTTAAAATTGCCACTTTTTGGGGTGAGCAAAAACGTTTTTTTGCATGTGTCTCTTTAAATGCAAATTAGCTGGTGCTTCTGGCCCCCTTTCAAGAAGAGGGCAGAGTTTCAAAAACTCATGCTCTGGCATACCTGGTGTAGGACAGATTGCCAGAACACCTGGCAACAACAAAACAGGACAATCTCACGCACTGAAAATGTCAGTAACAGTGTTCAGCCTTATATGTTCGAAGCAGGAGTTGTTGAAAAGACCCACATTTGTGAAACAGTCCAGTGCAAAATGCTTGGCACCAATATATAAGTCTTTACAGATTTTCTTTGTGGACATTTCCTTTGAAAATGAAATTTAACCAGGATGATCTTAGTGACTCAGATGGCGGGTGTCTATGGAGACTCTTATGTCCCAAAACACACCACTTGTAATGCCTCTTTTGGCGCAGACATTGTACAATTCAAGCTGCTACAGCGAAGGATATAAAAATGGCGGACTCTGTGGTTCTCACTAGGAGCTGCGTCTATGCTAATAGGGCAGATCGTCACCGTCTGTGGGCGGGGCTTCTCCCTACAATGATGTCAATTGTAGGGGGGAATCTGAATCAGCTGCTTTTGATTTATGGGAATTATAAAAAACGAGTGAGTGGATTTTTACCATTTTAGGCTGGTTGTTCTCACACACTGCTGAGACACATTAGTGTTCAAATACCTAAGTGATTTTTACATAATAGGTCCCCTTTATGTTTATTAAATTTAAGTATAATAAATCAGCATATGTGAGTACTTGTTTAAGCTGTACATAAGGGAAAAAACAGAAACATTGTACTGAAAAAAAGGAATGGTCACACTTGTCAGTACTTTTTAATACTGGAACATGAAACTTTGTTGTGCTTGGGGAGTAATTCAGAAACTTCTCAGACAGATAAATATTTTTCATAAGCGGCGGAGTCATTTCTAATACCATTTTCTCCCCATGAGGGCAGTCAGTCTGTCTAAGAGTGTTAAACAGAGTTTGCACCTCGCTGGTGCTAAACAACGAAACATAATGGGAAATCACACTGTCTCTGAGAGATTTCTCAAGCCTCTGAGATAAGCCTCCTCCATAACAACAGATGCCGTCCAATTGTCCTTAAGTTATTACACAGAGCCTTGGAGCTCATCATTAAAACAACAAATTGTCTGTGCCAAATGTCATTATGTATGCCATTATAGCCTATTGAAATAGACAATTCTCGCTTGTTTTCAGTCAAGCTTTTGTCAGTAGATTGAAATCATGGCTTCTTTAAATGCATGTAGTATTTCTTCTTCTAAAGACAGTTGCTGATATGTTGGTACCCTTCTGAAATCTGTCAAAATATCATGCAAAAATTCTCTTGGTATGTCAACATCAGCAGCTTGTGCTGTAATTTAAACTATATTTGAATTAGTTCCAGTAGATAAAAACATCTAATTGGATTATCATTACCTAAACTTCTCACTTTAACAAGGTTATCCATCAAATGCAGTTTAATTACCTCAAAAGCAAACACTAAGAGGGCTGACTTGCAGCAACGTGATCAGAATGGTTGGGGTGGCTAGCCGGTGTGTAACAGCGGAGACGTGAATGACACAGCTGACTTCAATGTTTTATGGATGAGTTCCTCGGGGCTCCTTGGGAATATCTGTCTAAGCACAGCTCCTCAAGGATTGAATTAGTCTTTTGATCTACTAATTGATTTGGAAAGCTAAGAAAAAGAAACACTGGAGTTTTCAACTAGCAAGCATGTAAGAAATAAATCACTTGTGGCTGCTGGCCGTAAGAAGCTGTGGGGAAAATGTGATTCTTTTCACCTGTTTTTCAAACTGGTGTATGCATACTTCACAGCCTTATTCATTATGATGAATATTCAGAGTTTGTCATGATGATGTATGAATGTAATTTCCAGCGTTCACCTTGGAAAAGTTGTATATTTGATTTATGTACTGTTTGATTACAATGTTTGGAATAACAAACCCAAACTGACCTTACTCTTAAGATACTGCTATCTCCATATTTATTTACTCTCCATATGCATATTTATTTACAGGTCCATATTAAGTAATATTAATCATTTTACAGGGCAGACTTTAGAAATTTGCATGCAAGTGACGGCATATTGAAATGTGGATGGATGGAGCAGGTGAGTGTGTAATGATGACACAAAGCCCTAAGAGAACCAGAAGTGATTAATGAGGACTGAACGCAACCCACACCAACCTTACACGCCACATAGACCTGCAAACTAGGTCAGACTCAAATGTTCACATAATACTGGTTTGGAACAGAAGTTGAGTAGAATACTTAAAGAGACATTTCACCCAAAAATGATAATTCTGTCATCATTTACTCACCCTCATGTCATTCAAACCTAGGCGTTAATTCTGCTTAGCATGCCTGTAAGTTGTGTGTATAGTTTTGTAAAACTGCTCCATTTATGCATTTTCTCTATAAAGCTGCTTTGGTTTTCTCTGTAAAGCTGCTTTGGTTTCTTAGTAAATCTGCTTTTGGCATATTGTGAAAAGCACTATACAAACCAAATTAACCAAATTGAATATTTTACCCTATGTACATCTTTTTTGGTTATTAAAAAATATATATATATAAAATTTATTTATTTTATATAAAATATATAAAATTTGGTTATAAAGCAAAAGATGCTTATGTATCTAAAATTATTTAAACTTCCTTCCCTTGAAGGACATCCTGGTAGGAAACATGCAGTGCTATCAGGAGTAGAATGACCTGGTCGACGCAAAGCTGCACCGCACACTGCATATTTTATACATTAAGCACAAATTGCTAATTTTGGATGTCACAGCTCAGTGAGTTCAATGGTTTTGAAACTGTATTTAAATTCTGATCACATCAGGGATGCAATTAATCATTGCATGGTTTTAGGGTCAAACTGATGAATATTTAGTTATCTATATAAAATTGCCTTGACCTCTCTTACCATAACTTTCATTTAATTATTCTAACCAGAGCAGAGGCTTACCTGATATCCCAGGCCACCACCTTAAAAGGCATCTGCCTCTCCACGGATTCATAAATTAAATTGATTGCGCATAAAACTTTATCAGAGTTTGGCCAAATTGCTTGATATGAATTCATCTTAATCTTATTTATAGTTAAAGTGTTTTTTTTTCTTCTGCAATGGAAATTGATTCTGTTGTAATTTGAACCTACTTCCAAGATTTTGTTAATATAGAATGAAAAAAGAAAAAGAAATATTTTTGCCTGCATGGACAAAACTCACTGCTTTACCGAGAGACGAAACAGTGCTATAGCGCTGCTTCTATTTTACAAGTCTCAATAGGACTTGTCTACACATAGCAGTCTCCTTGCAAATATGCTAATAATCTACATTACGTTGTGTTTAGAACTCGGCAATGGCAACCTACTGTGTGTATATATATATATTTTTTTTCTTTAGATATATCAGCCAAACAAATTTTATAATGCAATTCATGCTGAGGTTCTAAAAGACATTGTTAATGCCATTAAACTAGCTTATCTTTAGAAATTATCAATGAATTACATCCATGATATGGCCAGATGCAGCCTACATTACCAAAGTCCCTTTAAGACAAGTCAATTTCACTCGGCGGCCATCTTTGAAACGCCTCTTGGGCATCCTGGGCATCATGCAGCTCCTATCTCTTTGAATGGGGAAACATCAACCAACCTCACGATTAAATTTCATATTTGAAATCACCAATGAAATCTAATGGTGCGTTCACACCGGACGCGAATGAAGCGGTAAGCGCGAGTGATTTACATGTTAAGTCAATGCAAAGACGCGAATTGACATCCTGCAGCGCGATTCGCGCGAATGAAGCAGCGGTAATGACGCGATTCGCGCGAATGACGCGCAAATTGAAAAATCTGAACATTGGCAAATTTCCGCGCCGCGTTAACCAATCAGGAGCTTGCTCTAGTAGTGACGTGACATAGCGAGCTGAGGCAGAAATTCGAAACAACAATGGAGGACAAAAACAAATTTTCACGCGTGAATGAAGCAAATGTCACGCGCGAATGAAGCGAGTAAACTCAAAATGTTCAAGCGTCCAACTACGCGCGAATAGCGCGATTTATTCGCGCAAGTCGCGTCTGGTGTGAACGCAGCATAACAACAACCGGCTCATAAATTTAGTTTCTAAACGCTGGAATCATGACAAAAAAACGTCTCGGGTTACGAGTGTAACCCTTGTTCCCTGAGTAAGGGAACGAGACGCTACGTCCAATGACGCAATGGAACCCATTGCGTCATTGGACGTAGCGTCGATGTTCCCACGAAAGGGAACGTCTCGGGTTACGAGTGTAACCCTTGTTCCCTGAGTAAGGGAACGAGACGCTACGTCCAATGACGCAATGGGTTCCCATTGCGTCATTGGACGTAGCGTCGATGTTCCCACGAAAGGGAACTGTATTTTTCAGGCTGGATCAAGCTAATGCGCATGCGCAGACCTAAATGCACGTCTCTTCAGAGGCGTGCGTCTGACTGTTTCTATAGAAACCGGTGATTCTAACGGCCGCTGAAGTGACGCGATGACTTTACCAGTCGGCGATTGGCTCTTGTTTAGAAGGCGGGACTTATTCCGCCATATTGCGCGTTACACTTTCTCCCATTCAAAACAATACGAGTGACACATCTTGTGTTATTCTATAGTCTTTGACATTACTACTGTGGAAATATTATAATATGGCATATTTTGAAAAGAGATTAAGATACAAAATATGTGTCTATAACTTATAGAACAGCAATGTATAATTGATGAACCAGGTCCAAAAACCCATTCACTGCAAGAACAATAGCTATTAAGATAACAATAATGCTAACTATATTAGCGTCCACGCCAATGGACACTAAAGTTGGGTTTATTATGAGTGTGCATTGCCGTTATGTTGTCTGTCGCTTTAATTGCTGGAGCTCTTTAAAGCCGAGTAGATTCTGATTGGCTCTCAATTTTATTTTTATCGTTCATCAGCTGTAAAAAATTGTTCTGAAAGTGATTCCAATACATCGTTCCTCTGTCGTTACTGTTACAGAATAGATTTATTATTAAAACTTTATAGTTATCATCCTTGGTGTGAACAGGCTTTAAGTGGCAGCTTTGAATTAACATTTTATGTTTCATCATTTTTTGATAGCCTGACATTTTCTGTTTCAAAATTGAGTTTTCTGTGCTTCTTATCTTTCACTTTTTCATTGCTGAAATGGATCTTTTCCCTTGGCACTTTGGTAAACCCATTTTTGCTGCAGCTTCATTGTTCTGAAATGATGTATTTTTAAAGAGGCTGTCTTTAAAAAGTTTTTCATAACCATCAGTTTTTGAATGATAGTAAACCACATGATGGCCCCAACATAGTGTCAATAGACCCTTTAAATGAAAATATGCATAGTAAGAGAGATTCATCTCATATAGGCTATGTTAGATGGTTATTGATCGGAGATTGGCAATACAGAGCAATTACTCGCCACTGGACAAGCTGAAGGCTTGATCTATAGCTCTGGTTTAACTGTGCACGATCAATGCCGGTGCACAGCAGACACATACATCATAATATTCTGACATTCAAAAGTCACAGGGCAAGAATGGAATGCCAGTCTCAGAGACTGATGATAAAGCAAATATTCACAAGCAAATATGTTGTGACAGCAGTTTGACAAACACTTTTCAAAAATTGATCCTGCATGTCTGCCTATTTCTCCAGGGTATATTATATGCAGAGGAGGCAAAAAAGGAGAACCTGGGAATATCATATTTATGCAGTCGCAATGTTGTTTAATAGAGAATGAATATAAACATGCTGCTATTTAATGCATGACTATCTCTTATATTTTCTTAAAGAGGCTCAAGGATGTAAATTTACCCAGGGTAATGCTATTCAAAGTGAAGGTTCAGAGTAGTCAAATAGGAAATTTCATTTAGATGACTAGACATTTGATGTCCACTGCATGAAATTTCCTATTTGACTACTTTGAACCTTTGTGATCCTGATTAGATGGTCCTTAAAAGCCCCGACAGCTTTGTATTTAGATGCTCAAACGCTACCAACCCAATGATATGGAACAGGCATCTCAGTAAGACATTGATCGCAAGCCACAGCTATCGGAAGCATCCTGTGTTCCCTCCCTCTCTATTGTTCTTATCTTCTCTTAATTGCCAACAGGCTTCCCAAATCATTATTCAGCCCACTATTAAAAGAGCAGAGCAGACATGGATCAGATACGGTATCCTACGCACTCTGCCAGCCGCCATTCTATGTCATCACTTCCTGTGTACGCCCTGCTCTCATTAGAGCTCAATCCTGCTATTGTCTCCTGCTGCTGATCCACCACTTGCCCATCAGCTGCACACAGCAAAATCAATACCCTTCCTGGAAAAGCTTGGAGGGTCCATTCTATATCTAACCCTTATTAGTGCAGCTACTGCCCATGACAATTACCATATAAGACCTGTGTCCATGTCAACGACCTTCAAACTCGTCCCAACCCTCTGAAAACAACCCACTTCTCACAGTATCGCTCCAAAAGTGTCAGTGTTGCTATGGCAATGCCTGTTTCAAGATAATTGTTGTGTTGTGGAAACCAAAAGCACCCAAATAGTCTACATGGGAAATGATACTAACACTTTTAGCAGCAGTTTTTAAAGTGATTTTATTGAAGTGTTTTTTTACCACTAAAATTACATATATTATTATGGATCTAACAAAAATGATAGTTTCAACAAACAATTGGCCTTTAAAAAATTACTGTCTTTGACAGCCTTCCCATGAGTAGCTTGAATCTCAGTTGGCATTATAGAGAGCTGTTAAAGTAATCACTGTTAAAGATTACTCTTTTGAAGACTCTCCCTTGCATCTTCCAATTCCCAATACAATATTTTTAAATTTTTAAATTCACACGAAAAGATCTCAAAACAGAGATCATCCCAAATGTAGACAGATGTGAAAAGCAAAATCGATCAAGGAAGCACAAAAAATACAAACAAAAGAGATGTGCTTTAATAGTTGCTCAGCTTAGTCAAATCGAGTTCTTTTTAAGATCACACAGTTTCATACACTGGAAAAAGAAACTTATTTTTAGAGCCCTGGCTGGTGTCTGATTATCTGAAAGTTATAGAATATAGCACCCTCATGGTTTTTTGACCTTTCCAGCCTTTGATTGCTATAATACTTTTGACTTTGAGTCTTGATAGCATATAGTGGCCATTTCAATTCTGCACATTGTCACTGTTCACTTCTGAGCTCTGTGATCAGATAACTACGGTGGCCCAGTAGTGCACAACACAACGAAATTAAAAAAGCAAACATAAGTTCACAACACAACGGAAACAAGCCACAACACAACGAAATAAAGCCACAACACAACGGAATAAGCCACAACACAACGGAATTAAACCACAACACAACGGAATAAGCCACAACACAACGGAATCAAGCCACAACACAACGGAATCAAGCCACAACACAACGAAATAAAGCCACAACACAACGGAATTAAACCACAACACAACGGAATCAAGCCACAACACAACGGAAATGCTCCCGACCACTTGGGGGCTCTCAGAGCTAGGTAATATTACTATTCCTTGCCACTGTTCTATAAAGTCGACAGTTTTACAAAGATATCAATACCATGATTAGTTTTAAGTATGTAAGCATTGTATATCGACATGGTATATTAATTAAAAATCAACTACGTTCACAATAGCTTCATATTTATACTTGTGAATGATTTGACGCGATATCACGAATCATGATGAAGGGAACGTCTGCCAGTTCCACCAAGTGGTTAAAACGTATAATTTGTATTCATTAAAATTACTTTTAACATTTAAAAACAGACTGTACAAATTCCAAAGGTTGTTAGTTCCTGTTGGTAATACTGACAAGCTTTGGAATTTGAATATGTCTGTTTTTAAATGTTAAAAGTAATTTTAATGAATACAAATTATACGTTTTAACCACTTAGTGGGATTGGCAGACGTTCCCTTCATCATGCGCCGTGGTAGCGCGTCAAATCATTCACAAGTATAGGCCTAAATATGAAGCTATTTTGCACGTAGGTGATATTGAATTAATATTTCATGTCGATATGCAGTGGTTACATACTGTTTAAACTAATCGTGGTATTGATATTACTGCCGACTCTATAGAACAGTGGCAAGGAAAACTAACTTTACCGAGCTCTGAGAGCCCCCTAGTGGTCGGGAGCATTTCCGTTGTGTTGTGGCTTGATTCCGTTGTGTTGTGGCTTTATTCCGTTGTGTTGTGGCTCGATTTCGTTGTGTTGTGGCTTTATTCCGTTGTGTTGTGGCTCGATTTCGTTGTGTTGTGGCTTTATTCCGTTGTGTTGTGGCTCGATTCTGTTGTGTTGTGTCTCGATTTCGTTGTGTTGTGAACTTATGTTTGCTTTTTTAATTTCGTTGTGTTGTGCACTACTGGGCCACCGTAATATACTAATTATTTCCAACAATCAGAGTGGCAAGAACATTTATATTTTTCTGAGATAAAGCTTGAATTGACCTGTTTGAACCTGCATGGTTTGTCTGATAGGGATCCCAAAAGGGCAGAACGCTGCTGATTGAATCACCAGTCCCTATGGTGAGTTTTTAAATAGATGTTCCGCTATTTTTTTAAATTCATGGTGATTATTTTCAAACCTAATGTGCTGAGCTATTTGGATGCCCCTGTAGGGTCTTGATTTTGAATTGGTCACAAACCCCTTAAAGAGTTAGTTCACCCAAAAATGAAAATTCTGTCATCAATTACTCACTCTCATGTCTTTCCAAACCTATAAGACTTTTGTTCATTAATCATCATCATAAAGCATTTGTATCTCTTCACAAGACTTGGATTAAACCACTCTATTCATATGGATTTCTTTTGTGATGTCTTTATGACCGTTTTAAAGCATTAGAGTTCCCCACTGCGTCATGGTGTTGATGCTATGAAAACGTGTCCAGGCGTGACCAGTGTCTGAAGAATGTGTAAATAACACCCATTTTCAGATGGCAAAATGATGTTACATGGAGCGCCCATGCACATAAAAAGGCACCAAGATTAGACGTCATCAGCTTTTTTTGTTTTCAGGAGTCACTTTGTATGCGCATGCAAGATGGGAATCTGTTGGAGTACGTTTGACTCTCGAGGGAGCTGAATGCGCTTATTGTGATGCATTCTCAGTGAGAGCTTTTTTATAGCTTGATTCTCTCAAAGATGTTTAATTATTAAAAATAGTTTTTTTCATTTCCTGAATTGGAGCGGTTCTACACAAACCTGCAATTTTTGCTGGTTTCAAAACACCACGCTGGATATAACCTGCCATTCAATTTTACTGACATGTAATGCTTTAACAGTTGGTGACAAAAAACAAACAAAAAAAAACTCCAGCTGAGATAGTAGGCGACTTACCTACTATGACTTGACAACTAAGTGCGGGCATTTCATTCATGCTAGTTGCGACAATTTGCATAGGCCGTACTATTTGAATTCATGATTGGTTGACTGCCAAATTAAAATTTAAAATCATTTCCAGTTTTTGTGGTCAAAAGCACAGAGCAGGCAGTCCAAACAATGTTAACCAGAGCACAGGCAAACAGAGAAATCCTGGGAACGAACAAAGAATCTAAAAAACCAAGACACAAGAGAAGAGGAAACAATGGCTAGGAAGAGCAGAGCTATATACAAGACTGAGCCATGAATGAGTGAGAAACCAGGCTTTAAATAGACTTTATATCAGTGATGAGTCCAGGCAATGGATTATAGGGAATGTAGTTTGTGAGAGAGTGACAATAGTCTGGGGTGGAGTGCCCCCTGGTGGCTTTCAAGGGCACTCCAGCTGATAATCGTGATACTCTGCAAATTCTTCCGATCCAAAATGGAGACTGATTAAACACCATTGCTCTCATAGATCTGAGGAATTCGATACAGAGGGAGTTTAGACGGCTGTTATTTATAATCCGCCTTCTCCGTTGCCCCGTATATAAGTCTGTGAGCCATTTATTCCACCTAGATCTCCATCATGAATGAATCTGTACAGCTCATATATTGTCTCCCCTGTAGTCGAACTTTCCCCAACACTGATACCTACTACGGCATGCCTCGGGCACACCTGCGCGTCTCCTTCAGCCGATGAAGCTAATGAGGTCTAATGCAGGAGCCATTTTAAGCACGGAAGCTCATATGTGATGTCATAGTATTGCCATCTGCAAATGAAAATTGTCATGTTTTTACACATGCTTCAGACACCGGTCACACCTGGACGCGTTCCCATAGCGTCAACACCATGACGCAGCATCTCGTACCCTTCTCAGGGAACCAGGGTTACATACACAATCCTAAGACATTTTGGGTGAATAGACTTTCCATGGAGGGACAGAAATCTCTCAGATTTTATTAAAAATATCTTCATTTGTGTTCTGAAGATGAGCGAAAGTCTTATGGGTTTGTAACGACATGAAGGTGAGTAACATTATTTTAACTTAAGGGATTTCTTGCAACCAGCTACTGGTTTTCATTATAGATTTATTTTAAATAAGTTTGTCCCTAAATGAAGTCTTTTAACATTTGACAGAAAGCTGGAAGCAGTTTTAGATGAATAGGTTTCAGAATTTCTGAGGCCTAGGTGGACATGTTCTAATGTTCAGGGCAAGGAGGATTGCAGTCATATTCTATTGAATACTGCCTCAGCATAACATTGACTATGAAACTGGCCATATTCAGCTTGCAGTTTGAGAAATTTGAGTTTTCTGGGTTACGTGCTATCCAGTCACACACAAATGCATGTACAAATGCATTTCTATTAGACATTGTTAAACAATTAGCATGTTTTAATTGTACCATCAACAATTAAATGTTACGATTTGCATGACACAGTGAAGTATTAAGCTGTTTTGTGTAGTGTGTCTGCAAAAAAAGACACTTTGTATTGCCTCAGATAATGTGATAGTGGAGACTAAATTAGATTAAATCATTGTTTGACACAGCACATGCTGGCACATTTTCCCCAAAAGGATTCATAATCTCACTGTGTGCTCTCTGGACAGAGTTATTTTGTACTCTGTGAAAGTGAAAACTGAAGTGGTAAGAAAATAAAAGAGATGTAAACAGCTAGTTGTTCATTGCTGTCAGTTTCGTGGCTTTCTCATCTTGTGCACTGTTTGTGAGCAATTCCCTTTGAGCAGAATTCATAAAACAACAGTTTTATGTTGACTGTTTTTTTTTTTCAAGGTTCTCCTGTAGTTGATCGATCTGTTCAAGCACATTGCAGTTATTATGCTTAAATTGCATTTTATTTGAGTCGGCTCTGAACAAGTCCCCTGTCGGTGAATAAATAGTGGCTTTTCTTAAAAAAAAAAAACACATTTAACTTAACAGGTAGGCCTATGGATGTTGAGATTTCTGTGGCTCAGTGAATTTACATCAAACCACATTTTAGATAGGTTTATTCCCTCCATTCATGCAACATAAAATCATTTGTTCAATAAATGCATGCAGACAGTTTTAAGATAAGCCCTTATACAGATTCAAGAAGTCATTAGATTGAATTTAAAAATATGAAATTTACAAAAGAACAAAATGCCCAGAGTCAGACCAATGACCTCTGTCTTACATATTTGCCCTTCTTTGAAAACTTGTGTCCCTCAGAAAGCTGTCCTTTGAAGGCTGTTTAGAGGAAGAACATTGATTGACTGGGAGCTTTCAGAGTCTGTGAAGTAGAGCATGCAATGAGGCCTCAGATAATGTTTAGTTCATATATTCAGGCATACTTTAAAGCCAGTTTTGCAATCTTCGGACAGCTCTTGTTGAGTGGCTATCAGCTCACTGCAGGCATTTTTACATAATATATCAAAATCCACCAATTCAAGCATAGATAGGACTATATATGTTCCAAATAACTGGGTAACCATTATCAAAAGATAAATGTAAGCATATGTTGCACTCAATTTTAGCTTTCTTTTATTTGTGTCTTTCTGTGTTAATGTTCGGATATTGCATTGCAGCACTTCTCATGCTGTCTTAATTAGGATGAATTGCTTGTGTTGTAGCATTCCTTATTTGTCAGTCTGAATAAAAGCATCTGTTAAATTATTAACTGTAAATGTTGTTACTTTTTATAATACTTTTTACATCTTGTACCTCTTCTTTTTCCAAGAATCTGTTATTATAATTATGATTTATTGATTCAAGTGTAGGTATTTTATGAGAGCGTATGTTCCCTCACCATAATTGCTCAATTTTCTCTATTGATCACTCCTTGTGTTTCAATAAAAAGACAGAAAATACTTTTTTCTCAGAAGGATTTGTTCTTTGTTTGTATTTTTACTTAATATTATAGCTAAGACATTTACAATCAAATAAAATATTATAAATATGTATAAATATGTAATTTGTATGTTATATATATGTAAATTAAAAATAAAATAATTACTATTATCTTTATTATACAAATATTTTTATGTGACGTGACATTGAATTATCACATTATTAATGAAGTTTTTGATCTTTTGTGTTGAGTGGCTAATTCCGATCAGCTGTTTCCCTGCATTTTTTTGTATTTCTCAGATGCAGTTCCACCTCTAAAGAGCACTTTAAAATGATTATAATTTAATACAATACTTTTAGATCAGTCAGTTGTATGGATCCATTATCTACAAATTGTGAATGTCCAAATTCAAACAGTATAGTACTTGATGGGCATCACATCACTTGTCATTCTTACCGGACAATACGATTTTCTGTGCTCGATCCTCTGAGCTCCTTTCTGTCCCCATGGTACTCATGTTCACAAGAAACCTACAGCATATGCCAATCTACTTTTGTAGGCACACCAGAAACGCTAATCGATTCTAACTTACACCGAGATAGAAATTCTCTTGGGTACTTGAAAATATAAGAGGTTTGAATAGAGGTGTACATACCTAGAAGAGATCTCGAAGGGCCTAAATGATTAATATCAGCTACTATATCCTGTAGGTAATTTCCATCTGCTTTAAAGAGGCATCTGCTGTCATCAGTCATATAGGGATCTTCAGTCATACAGTGGGTACGGAAAGTATTCAGACCCCCTTAAATTTTTCACTCTTTGTTATATTGCAGCCATTTGCTAAAATCATTTAAGTTCATTTTTTTCCCTCATTAATGTACACACAGCACCCCATATTGATAGAAAAACACAGAATTGTTGACATTTTTGCAGATTTATTAAAAAAGAAAAACTGAAATATCACATGGTCCTAAGTATTCAGACCCTTTGCTCAGTATTTAGTAGAAGCACCCCTTTGATCTAATATAGCCATGAGTCTTTTTGGGAAAAATGCAGTTTTTCAGACCTGGATTTGGGGATCCTTTGCCATTCCTCCTTGCAGATCCTCTCCAGTTCTGTCAGGTTGGATGGTAAACGTTGGTGGACAGCTATTTTTAGGTCTCTCCAGAGATGCTCAATTGGGTTTAAGTCAGGGCTCTGGCTGGGCCATTCAAAAACACAGAGATGTTGTGAAGCCACTCCTTCGTTATTTTAGCTGTGTGCTTAGGGTCATTGTCTTGTTGGAAGGTAAACCTTCGGCCCAGTCTGAGGTCCTGAGCACCCTGGAGAAGGTTTTCGTCCAGGATATCCCTGTACTTGGCCGCATTCATCTTTCCCTCGATTGCAATCAGTCGTCCTGTCCCTGCAGCTGAAAAACACCCCCACAGCATGATGCTGCCATGATGCACCATGCTTCACTGTTGGGACTGTATTGGACAGGTGATGAGTAGTGCCTGGTTTTCTCCACACATACCGCTTAGAATTAAGGTCAAAACGTTCTATCTTGGTCTCATCAGACCAGAGAATCTTATTCTTTCATGTGTCTTGCACTGAGGAGAGGCTTCATTCGGGCCACTTTGCCATAAAGCCCCGACTGGTGGAGGGCTGCAGTGATGGTTGACTTTCTACAACTTTCTCCCATCTCCCGACTGCATCTCTGGAGCTCAGCCACAGTGATCTTTGGGTTCTTCTTTACCTCTCTCACCAAGGCTCTTCTCCCCCGATAGCTCAGTTTGGCTGGACGGCCAGCTCTAGGAAGGGTTCTGGTCATCCCAAACATCTTCCATTTAAGGATTATGGAGGCCACTGTGCTCTTAGGAACCTTAAGTGCAGCAGAAATGTTTTTGTAACCTTGGCCAGATCTGTGCCTTGCCACAATTTTGTCTCTGAGCTCTTCAGGCAGTTCCTTTGACCTCATGATTCTCATTTGCTCTGACATGCACTGTGAGCTGTAAGGTCTTATATAGACAGGTGTGTGGCTTTCCTAATCAAGTCCAATCAGTATAATCAAACACAGCTGGACTCAAATGAAGGTGTAGAACCATCTCAAGGATGATCAGAAGAAATGGACAGCACCTGAGTTAAATATATGAGTGTCACAGCAAAGGGTCTGAATACTTAGGGCCAAGTGATATTTCAGTTTTTCTTTTTTAATAAATCTGCAAAAGTGTCAACAATTCTGTGTTTTTCTGTCAATATGGGGTGCTGTGTGTACATTAATGAGGAAAAAAATGAACTTTTTTCCAAAACTTGTAATGGTAACACTTAATACCAATAATAATAATAATATTTTATATATTAGCGTTACATTTTAATAGTTTAGGAAACTGAGTGTGCCTTCAATATTATTTGTACAATTTTCTTATTGAATTAGTGTTGAAAAATAATAAATAATAAAAATAATGACTTGAAATGCATGAAAATGCACATTATTCTGTTCGTTACAAACATCTATACCTATTGTCAAATAGCTACAATTTATGAGCTGAATTGTGAAGAAAGCTGTAAACACACATACACACCCTCAAGCCTGTTTGCTTGGGAAAAATGAAATATGAGGCACCTCTGTGAGTCATGGTAGTTTGGTTGGCGTGAGCTGAAGCTGTGAGGTATTTACAGGGGGTCCACTGCAGTGATACAGAAAGCTGTGACCTTTCCTTTAAGAACAGCCACTAAATCATTGTCTCTGTTGCAGAGTTTCTTAGCTGGCTAAGACAGAGTGGATGGCTATATCAAGGGATCTGCCTCGGTGCCTTTTGAAATCTTTTCGATTAATTGCAGGGGTGGTGGATGAAAGGCCAGTCACCTCTGTCTAAATAATCCTGGATAATGAAAATTCCCTGACAAAAGCAGTAGGAAGGGATGATGATCCAGTGCCCTAGACTCCATGTACAGGGGTAAAAATACATTCAAAGCACAGTAAATTTGCATTATTTTATGTATTTTTTCTCACCCAATGTTAAAATAATTTCTTCTATCCCCACTGTAAAACCAAACAGTGAAATTAATTAAATGAAGTGAGTTTGTTTCACTCAAATAATAATGAAAGTTCATTGTACTTAATAGAAAAAAGTTGAGTGAAATTTTATTGTAGTAAGCTGAACTTAATATGATTGAGTTGCAGCAGAATTAAATAAATGAAACGATCGGTTTGTGTGAGAAACCGAACAGTATTTATATGATTTTTTACCACTATGTCCAACCGCCTTGCGCATCCGGTTGGTGAGGTCAAAAAACGCGTTCTGATGACAGAAGTGATCTCTCACGTGTATACTGCATTCAGATCTCACCAATGGATGCGCAAGGCAGTTGGACATAGTGTTGTATTGGAGGTAAAATATTATATAAATACTGTTCGGTTTCTCTCACAAACCGATTGTTTCGTGTCTTAGGACATCAATGTGTCGTCACGAGCCTCAGGGTTTAATTTGGATTTGTTTGTGCATGTTTTTTGACTCTTATAGATGGAATTCCCATTGACGTGCATTATACGACTGAAGTCTGACTGCAACGGTTGGAGTTAAAAATCATCATTTGTGTTCTACTGAAGAAACAAAGTCACCTATATCTTGGATGCCCTGGGGGTAAGCAGATAAACATCAAATTTTAATTTTTGGGTGAACTATCCCTTTAACTAAATAACATAAAATGTAAAAAAATAAATAAAAAAATAAAAAAATAAAATGAGAAGAAACAAAATTATTTCAATAATATAAACACATGCGATGTGTCAAGCAGGGACTTCACTTTATATTTTTCACTGTACATTACTTCCAAAAACATATTTCTGACAGTATACAGTAAAATTACATATACTGCATAGGGTATTTTACTGCATATTCACATGTTTTAACTGTAGTACTTCTAGAGTCTTTTTCTGTAAATATGATCAACATGATTTACAGTGTGGGTATATAACATGTCATTAATTTTCCTGTAAATCATTCTAAAGGCCCATGCACACTAAGAACGATAACTATAAAGATAAACGAGTAACTATATTAGCATCCACATCAATGCACGATAATGTTCAGTTTTTCTCTGTAATCAGTGACCCTTATTAAATATGCGCTGCTTTATCATTAGCTGCATTTGCTTGAAAGCAGGTGAAGTCAACAGGCGAGCACTTCTCATCAGAGCTGGATTCTCGGCTCACAGGGCTGTGGGGAGGTCTCTGACACACACCTTCCCCAGTCATGCCCTGTTAGTTCTACCGTGAGGCGAAATAGAGGGAGACACGTTGCATCGTCCAGGGGCCCCATATCCTCTCTGGCAGCAGGCGTTTTTTTTCTTTTGGAACTGTCAGGTTGGTTGAGCTGGGCAGCAGCAGTACCTGTCTCCCGCTCAGTTTCGTCCCTCTCCGCCCTCATTGAGAATTCTGGTGCTCACCTGACAGGGCCTCAGCAGGGGCCTCCTGCCATCTGGCCTCATCTGCATGCTGGTACACCGGCAGCCAATGAGATGCTTTGGAAGAGCTGGGCTTTAATGTTGGTGTCTCCAGCGACTGACTCCAGTTATATCTCAGACAGCGGGGCTATAAGAGCTAAAGCGCTAAATTGCTGTCTGGAGATCCTCGACAGTTTTAAAAGGGAAAACCGCTAAGATGCTCTGCAGAGACCTGCCATCTTGGTAAAAATTAATTCCTGTCTAATCAAGCCAGCCAATAAAGCATATAAGCAGCTTAGCCAAGCCCTTTTCATTTTTTGGCTCTTAATGAAGCGTAGATATTATGTACATAAATATTTCTAGTTTTTGTTCAGGGAGTGGGCAAGTATATGACTGCTTTGTTCTTTTCAGCTGTTTCGAAAAGTTTCTAGAAGTTTGAAAAGTGCAAGCTCTGTATATGTAGCAAGTTGTGCTTGTATCTAGGATGTATTTTCAGACATTTAGATGTTTTGTCAGAGTTTCCAGACACCGTCACCGTTTGGCAGAGACCCTAGTAATGAGTTGGTAGTGTTGTAAATTGATCCGGATAAAATTCCGTGACTTCTCTAAAAAAAGAAGGAAAAGAAAAGAAAAAAAGTAGGTGAGCTTTTTTGAGTGAAGTTTAAGCAAGCAAAGTTTTCACTTTCGAAAGTTACAGTATATTTTTTTTAGACATTGTTCTATGGTAATACCATGTTTTAGACATAGCACCATGGTATTCTTTGAACAAACTTGGAGTTCCATGTAAATACCGTAGTACATGAATATGGTAATCATTAAGTTCTATGACATATAAATAGTACTATAGTACCATGGTATTAATCATCTGATAACATCACCAAGGCAACACCAGAACATTTTTGTAAATGTGGTTTAACACAATGTTATGGAAGCCTGTTTTCATCCTTAGAGTAAAAAATGTGAAATAAAGTCACATTATGAGAAATACAGTTGTAAATGTGAGAAACAAAGCTGAAATTGTGAGGTTTAAGGCCCATTCACACCAAGAACGATAACTATAAAGATATCAAGTTCTAAAAATCATTCTAAATATAAAAGAATAGCACTGTCCACACCACAGCTATAACGATAACGATATAGAGATACGATATTGTTGATTTCATTACAAATCAAAAATACATAAGTATTTTTGTCCAGCTGTTGAATGATAAAACACTGACAGCCAATCAGAATCCATTCTAATTGAAGGGGCTCGTGCATTTAAAATGGCAGACGACATTGCGGAGAAGGTCCAGAAAAAGCCACCACTTTTTTGACAAGTCAACACCCCTTTTGAAGGATACTTTAAAGAAAATGGATATATGGAAAACAATCAGTCATAACCTCTGAATAAATGGTGAGAATACGATGAGATCATTATGCTAGCAAACAGTGTAACATAAAAATTACCTCAGGTATCCAGCGCTAGTTTCGACAACATTGTCTTGCTTACTTTGAAGTGAAAAATACTAGGCGTTGTTTTTATTACACCCAGACTTCGTCAGCTACAAGCTATTCACTTGAAAACAGCACTCGAGGACATCTGCTGGTTAAAGCAGTGTAAAGAAAAGCAAAAACAAAAAAGTTATGGAATTCAAGTTGATTCCTCAAACCATTTTCGTAAAACAAGCGAACGAATTGAACATAGTGCTTGTGAAAATAGACATAAGGCTGTATCTCCGCAACGCTTTATGGTGCCCTGAGGCACCATGCAGCGTTTCGGCGCAGCGCCACCTACTGGTGCGGAGATATGAAAAATTGATATTTTTGCTTATAACTTCTGATGGGTTTGTCCAAAAATCATAAATTTGGTCTCGTTGGATTCGGGGCATCATGCCGAGTCGAATGATAACCAATTTTTCCATATAGGACATTTTGGCCGTCGGACATTTTGAATTTTGTGCTAAAATGCTGTATTTTACGAACGCATTAGCGTATCTTTATGAAACTCGGTATGGGTCATCAGCACAATACCCTGAAGGAGCCTGAGAAGTTTCGGACAACATTTACAAAAATGCTAATAACTTTTGATTGTATTAACCAATTGTAATGAAACTGGTCTCAGTAGATTCCTTGGGTCATGCTGAGAACATAGATATCAAATATGCCATAGTCGGCCGAACTTCCTGTCCGCCGTATTGTTTTTCTTTAAAAACCTACTTTTTCGAACTCCTCCTAGACCGTTGCTCCGATTTTCACCAAAATCGAAATGTATCATCTTCAAACCATGCCGACAAAAAGTTATGGATTTCAAGTTGATATGTCAAATCGTTTTTATATAGCGAAGTAACAAATTTGAGGCATGATGCAAAACACACTCTTGAAGCTGTATCTCTGCACTGCTTTATTGTATTCAGACCAAACTTGGTACATGTCATCACAAGCATGACCTGAGGCATCATGCAGTGTTTCGGAGTAGCGCCACCTACTGGAGTGGAGATATGAAAAATGGCTATTTTTGCTTATAACTTCTGATGGGTTTGACCAAAAATCATAAATTTGGTCTCGTTAGATTCGGGGCATCATGTTGAGTCGAAAAATATCCAATTTTGCCATATCGGCTATTTTGGCCGTCATCCAATTTGAATTTTGTGCTAAAACACTGTACTTTACGAACGCATTAGCATATCGATACGAAACTCGGTATGGGTCATCAGGACAATGCCCTGAAGGAGCCTGAGAGGTTTCGGACCAGCGCCACCTTGTGGTCAAAATTATAACAACATTTACAAAAATGCTAATAACTTTTGATTGTATTAACCAATTGTAATGAAAATGGTCTCAGTAGATTCCTTGTGTCATGCTGAGAACATAGATATCAAATATGCCATAGTCAGATGAACTTCCTGTCCGCCATATTGTTTTTCTTTAAAAACCTACTTTTTCGAACTCCTGCTAGACCGTTGCTCCGATTTTCACCAAAATTGAACCGTGTCATCTTCAGACCATGCCGAAAAAAAGTTATGGATTTCAAGTCGATATGTCAAACCGTTTTCATATACCAGAGCAAAGAATTTGAGGCATGATGCAAAAACGACTCTTGAAGCTGTATCTCTGCACTGCTTTGACATATTGACACCAAACTTTGCAAGTGTCATTGTCACCTCACTTTGACCATACCACAACAATTTGGACACAGTGCCACCTATTGGTCGAAAGTGATGAACCAGTAAATCCTCATTTTTGATCATTTTTCAGCTCTTTTACCTAAAATGATCTTAATAGGTCTTTAATTGCTCACTGCTGCAGTTAGCCTGATGCTCCCAGTCGTGTTGGCTTGCTTCTTGTGCTGTTTTTGTACTTGGCCCCGTAATTGCTGCTTGCAGCTATATTTATTATTATTATTATTTTTAGCAAGGATGAATTTAAAGTAACAGTAATATGGTGACCAGATTTCTCATGGTGCAAGGGGTGGGCAATATGACCATGATATTTTAATATATATATAAATTTTGTTATATAAAATAGAAATTTACAGATTACAAATAATACAACAAATATGATAGAGATACAAATTCATTAAACTTGTTTTTCAGATACAGTAGGTTTATTTACCATGTGTACATTTATTTAACATCTTTTGTTGTTTTAAGTTTAAAAGACCTCCGAAGAACAGGCGAATCTCAACATAACACCGACTGTTACGTAACAGTCGGGGTGTACGCCCCCAATATTTGCATATGCCAGCCCACGTTTCCAACATTATAAAAGGCATTAGACAAGGGCAGCCAGTATTAACATCTGGATGTGCACAACCAAATCATCAGACTAGGTAAGCAAGCAAGAACAATAGCGAAAAATGGCAGATGGAGCAATAATAACTGACATGATCCAAGATAACATGATATTTTTAGTGATATTTGTAAACTGTCTTTCTAAATGAGCATGTTGCTAATGTACTGTTAAATGTGGTTAAAGTTACCATCGGTTATTACTGTATTCACGGAGACAAGAGAGCCATCGCTATTTTCATTTTTAAACACTTGCAGTCTGTATAATGCATAAACACAACTTCATTCTTTATAAATTTCTCCAACAGTGTAGCATTACCCGTTAGCCACGGAGCACTATCAAACTCATTCAAAATCAGAAGTAAACAATATAACAGTATACAATACTCACATAATCCGACGCATGCATGCCGCATGCATGACGAACACTTTGTAAAGATCCATTTTGAGGGTTATATTAGCTGTGTAAACTTTGTTAAGGCACTGTTTAAGGCAAGCGCGAGCTCTGTGGGCGGAGAGCACGGGATTTAAAGGGGCCGCAGCATAAAATCGGCGCGTTTATAATGATGCCCCAAAATAGGCAGTTAAAAAAATTAATTAAAAAAATCTATGGGGTATTTTGAGCTGAAACTTCACAGACACATTCAGGGGACACCTTAGACTTATATTACATCTTTTAAAAACATAATCTAGGGCACCTTTAATGACAGTAAACTATTTAATTAGGCTACTGTCCCTTTAAGACCAAATTCATGGATGTAATATATAGTGACATATCCTGTTTTCAGACACCTGTTTACGTCCACTTAAGCCATAACCGACTGTGTTTATGTGAGATACCCCACACGATGGACATTTTGACAACTTTGTGGCGAAAGGAGAACTGATCGCGCGCAAGAAAAGAGAGAAAGCGCGCGCAAGAGAGAGCGCTTCTGGTCTGTCATTCAGCGCGATTCCGCCTATCACGCCTTCACTAAACAATAACGAATTGTGATTGGATGGTAATTTTGTTCTATGATGAATTTATTAGGCTGTTCTTCCGTGACAGAACACTACTACTCGTTCGATGATCACCCAGTTAGTAACTAAATTTTAGAAAAGATGAAATACGGGACAAAACATGATTTTTTTTTCTTAAGTCGGGACACTAAAAATAGAGCTGAAATACGGGACTGTCCCGGGAAAAACAGGACGTCTGGTCACCCTAATTTATAATGTTACAAAAGTTTTCTATTTTTTAAATAAACGCTGTTCTTTTGAACTTTCTATTCATCAAAAAGCCCCTGAAAAAAAATATCCCGGTTTCCACAAAAATATTAAGCAACTGATTTCAACATTGATAGGCTAATAATAAGAAATGTTTCCTGAGCAACAAAACAAACAAACAAACAAACAACAACAACAACAAAACCATCAGCATAGAATAAGTTCTGAAGGATCATGTGACACTAAAGCCTGGAGTACTGATGCGGACAATTCAGCTTTGCAATCAATGAATAACATTTTAAAGTAAATTAAAATGGGATTAAATTGTAATGATATATCACAATATTACAGTTTTTACTGTATTTTTGTTCAAACAAATTCAGCCTTGGGTGAGCATAAGAGACTTCTTTCAAAAACATTAAAATAATCTTTAGTGCAGTTAGCTTAGCTATTTTTTTTAATTAATATTTCATTAAAAAATGTTGTTTTCAGTGTTGTTTTTTTATAGTGTTTTTACTCTCGCCTGCACAGCAAAAGGTTTCCTCTTGATCTTCCATCTTCTCTATTTTTTTCTTCCTTTTTGCACTCAGTAGACATCGATTGATGCCATTATCGCCGTTCACTTGTGGAACGTGAAGACCGCAGAAGTCTCTGCTCTGCTGCTTGACTGAGCGTTAACCTGTGAGTTTGACCCAGTTTTCTGGCCTGTGCGCGTAAGGTTGGCGTGAGTTGCGTTCAGTCCTCATTAATCACTTCTGTTCCTCGCAGGGCTTTGTGTCATCATTACACACTCACCTGCTCCATCTACGAGAGCTCTGGCACATTTGAATATTCCATTACCTATATGCAAATGCTCTGACTCTGCCCTAGGTTATGATTTATATGGGCTTGCAACAGACCTCCACACACATACTTCTACTTGTGAACAAATCCTCCAGGCTGAGCGAGATCACCTGCCACATTAAGGTCTCCTGAAGTTATAGATTATTCATCTTACAGCTTGTGTTACGAGCATATTGTGTGGCAGCGCAGATCAAAAGCGTGGTTGTACCATAAGTGTGCACCTGATAAGCGCAGAAGCAAATTAATGTTCTCACTGACACCCAATTGCCCACAACCAACCTGACTGATTTTCTTTGAGTATGAACGTAGAATTCTGCTACTTATTCTTCACTTTCAAAATTGATTAAGAGATCAAAAAGACTAATTCAATCTTCAAGGAGCTGTTTTTTCCATATTAAACTGGAGGAGCATATACAGCTCACAAGTCTGTTGTTGTATTTACAACCAATTGTAGAAAGGTAATGCTGACTGTTCAAATCATGTTGTATAAACCTGAATGGCCAGATTAGAGCTTTAGAAAATTTAACGTTCCCCAATTATGCTATTTTAAAGGCCCCTAATATTGTTTTGGAGGTCTCCTACAATAGGTTTACGTGCATCCGACGTCAAAAATATACATTGCAGCATCACCTTTTTTCTCACAGTGTCTGAAACGGTTCGATAAAGGATTCCGTCTCTCTAAAACCCTCCCTTCATAGGGTCTACTCTGCTCTGATTTGTCAATTGTAAACGAAATGGTCATTACCATATCTGAATTTCAGCTCCGGAGGCTTCCTCAACACTTGTATACACAGTGATACGAAACAGTAATGAGAGAGTCGGTTTTACCATATCGGTTCGAGTCCTCATCCTTGTGGAGCTGCTTTCACAGCTCAGAAAACAGCATCTTCTCGACATGTCAACAACATGAACCAAACACTTCCAGGCCTCAGCAACTACTAGTGTTTGAGGGCGAGTCAAAGTAGATGTTGTTCGTGGGCAGCCAATGAAGACCATGGGCTGGCATTATGCAAATTTGTTACAAACCTACGTATGTTTGCGCATGCAGACAGTAACGGCCCGTTTACATGACACCGTTTTCAACTAAAAACTTTTTATGCGTTTTGGACTTTCATTTACATGACAATGGCATTTTGAGGGCCTCTAAACACAAACATTTGAAAACGGGTTTCAAAGTGCAAGTTTTTGAAACCGATACTGTTATTGTCTCTGTGTAAATTACAAAAAAAAACAAATTTTTGAAAATGGTGACGTAATGCGTATTTGCGTAGTGTTTCTTTAGAAAGTGACATCGCCAACTACTGGCCTGTCGTGCATAATGCAGTGTTTTTAATCATTCTCGCGGATCCGTATGAACGGGGATGGTTTTGACAAAATTGTCATCTGTATGCAAAAAAAAAGCTCAAAGGAAAAACTTTTTCATTTTTTGTACTTTGTTGTCGTGTAAACATACACTAAAACTGGCTTTAATAACGAATAATTTCAGGCAGTTCAAAATTGGCTCTTTCTTTTAGGAGACAATACCTTCTTAGACCTTTTACATTCCCATGAAGCTATATTACACACTACATGAAAGTTAATATCTGAAAAAGCATAATGGGATCAATTTAAATTGTGAGTAACTTGGATGGGATGACATATTGGGTATAGCATGGCACCATTTAGACCACAGTGTTTAATCCAGTTAAGCAATTTGAAGTAAAGGAAGTTACTGAGGGGCGAACAGAACTCGCTTTTGAACACAGTGAAACACTGCTCTCATTATGTATTCTGGCCTTTTATCTCTTTAACAGAGAAAGCGGCGAAATCGATATGGAATTAGAAGAGAGCAGAGTCCTGAATTATTAAGAATTTTAAGCTCTGGATGCTTTGAATAATATTGTTCATTATTGCAAATTAACATTCATTTGTCTCTTCCTTTCACTCATGTTTTGTCGCCTTTTAATAATTTCAGTGAACATTTTCTCAAAGAATTGCAATATTCTATCTTTACAGAGGTACATGGGGGACAACAAAGCTGCTGTGCAATGGAAGAGTTAACCCCCACCCCAAGCCCCCACATGCTGCCACATAAAGACACTCTCAGACATGAACTTGCTTGCGATGTTTATTTGAAAGTACAGTACTACAATTACTCAACTTCAATGGGCTTCTCTCTGTGTTCATGATGTGAAGTCTTTAAGTGGCGTCTTAACTTGTTCTGCTTTGAGGCATGGAACATACTGTGGTCTCTGTTCATTACCCACCGTTGTACTGATGAATCCATGGGCGAGATACTGTATGTCTCGTCATATTTTCTTGTCTACACCAGACGCCACGGCCACACCCACACCGCAACAGTGTGGCTGTTGACTGGATGTGACAAAGTGAATGTTGCAAATATGTTAATTTTTTTGTGTCAGAAGTTGCCCGAGCGCAAACAGGGCATCAGTCTATACTGTCAAGGATTTGTCGTGTCATGTTGTGTCGCCCCACATCCAGTGTAGACAGCATCACCCATTTTATAATGGGTTGTATTTGCTTTTGTTGCATCCCTTGTGTCTGGTGTGACACATTGTTTTGGTAGTTGCAGACTTTCCAACATGTACGCATTTTTACCTCAAAGTACGCTGGTACGATTTGTCACTCTAAACTACGCAAAAACCTGGCTCTGTGCACGCATAGTACTCAAATCAAGCAAAAGAAAAAAGTTCGACCAATCATAGCGCTGGGTTCATTTCCCCAAATAGCAATCGGGGATTGACTGACAAATGTGTAGGCTAAGGCCTGATCATTAAAAAGAGACTGCAAAGCCCTCCTTCCGCTCCCGCCGTCTGACAGTGACTGAATTCTCAAGCGAGGAGAGTAGGCACACACTTTTAACTTCCTTAAAGAAATTAGTCCACTTTTAAATAAACTTTTCCTGATAATTTACTCACCCCCATGTCATCCACGATGTTCATGTCTTTCTTTCCGGAACGAACGCGGCGCCAGTTTCGTTTTTTTTCCTTTCTCCGTAAGTAGAATAGGGAAGGCGTAGGACATTCAGCGTAAGCGTTTTGAAGAATGCGGAAACAAGAAGTACGTTCAAGGCTATATTTTGTGTTTATAAAGCATAAACTGTTGTATTTTCTATCGAAAATGACCGATCGTTTCGCTAGATAAGACCCTTATTCCTCGTCTGCTATCGTCTAAAGCCCTTTGAAGCTGCACTGAAACTGCAATTTGGACCTTCAACCTGTTGGTAGCCGTTGAAATCCACTACATGGAGAAAAATCCTGGAATGTTTTCCTCAAAAACCTTAATTTCTTTTTGACTGACGAAAGAAAGACATAAACATCTTGGATGACATGGGGGTGAGTAAATTATCAGGAAAAGTTTATTTAAAAGTGGACTAATCCTTTTAGGTAAACAGGTATAAATTGCTCAAGTAATGTTGAACAACAAATCTAAATAAAATTGAAATCGCTATATGGGTTAGTGATTATTAAAGTGCTGTGATGTGTGAATGACTGACAAGCACGAGTCTGGAGAAACAGGCGTTTATGTATTTATTCTCAGTGTTGAGAAACGTATAGCCTACATTTGTTGCGTTACTGTGTTAATAATAACTAAAGTACCTAATTATGTTACATAGCCTACTTATTTTGTATGAAAATTAGCACATTAGTTACTTTTGCATTTAAAAGTACCGTTGTCTCAGTGCTGCGCGAGCTCTCTCTCATAAACACAAACGCGCGTGCACACAGAGAGGGAAGATCATTGTCAAATGAAAATTTACGTTCTAGGTTTAAACTTTGTTCTTGCTTGTGTTATTTTTCTGTCGGAAAGCATTTTGAATTATCCATTCGTGTTTATATTCTTGAATACTCGATTCGTTTTGCTCTTATGGGTCCTGTCTATTCATTGTCAACTGTTTACTATAAATATGTTTGTATTGGCTAACGTTTATTCCGCGAATGTTTCTTGTTTATAATGTGCAATGATCAAATGCAAGGACAGCACGTTACAAAATAGAAATCCTTTTTTTCTGTGGGATTTAGTATCATATTAGGATATTGGAATGGAATAATACATTATTTTAAATGAATCACATGTAAACTCTAAGTGTTTTTACTGTTTTCTAAGGGTTTCTTGTTTTCTAAGTTGTCAATACAAAACCTGCATAAACGACTGTCAGGTTAGTCGTTGTATATAGCTTACTTGAAATTGCAAATAAAAAAATTATTTTAGTTCATATTAAATAATTGATTGCGATTCACTTGTGGTTGTCAGTTTGTATAAGCACACATTATGCACTGCAATATTAATCATGATTTTAAAAAATGCTTTTGAGCAAGTGTGAAATATTTGAATTGGGTCAAATTCAAAAAACGTAACAGTCAAATTTAGATTTATGAAGATAGGTGTGTGTGGGTGTGCGTGTGAGTATGTGAGTGTGTTTTGTGTATTGCATTCTCAAAAATGTGGTACAACATATTTATATATATATATATATATATATATATATATATATATAAATATGAAGACGTTGATTAGCTTGTTCGGGTGAGGTAAACTCTACAAGACAGTGGGTGCTTCTCAATCAGCTCCCTAGTTCAGTACCAGGGCACTGATCAGGGAGTCAGCCATTTTAAGGGATGTCTCAATCACAAAATGCTTCCAGTACCGTCCTTACCAGTGCCCGAATTCGTGTATACGATATACGGATTCATGACCTAGGGATCCCTCCAGGACTGACGTTGCCCATCTTTGCCCCCCCCCCCCAGTTTTATAACTTTGGGCCCCCAGTTTGGGAACCAATGCTTCTACAAGATGATTCATTTTGTAAAGTAAATGCTTTATGTGATAAATTAAACTGTGAGGAGTGGACAGAATCCCATGTGTTATTTCAAGGTCAATATGCTGTTGAGTTTAACTGATTGTAGCTGCAAGTATTTATAGTTTTACCAAGCAGGTGGTGTCTTTGTTTTTCTTGTCATTGTAAACTGAAAACAGATCCTGAAAATGGAGTCAGAACAATTAGAACAATTACATTTTCTTATGAGAATAAACTCAAAAAAAGCTATTAAAATGAAAAGAGAAAGATACTAACAATGACAAATGCAAATGACCAGTCTAATACATTTGATTAAATTTTTTCATACTGTTCTCTTAGAGATAATGACAGGCTGCTTTGAAACCATTAAATTGAGAATATAAAAAAATCTAAATAATTAATGTAAACAAAAGCTGGAAACTGTGGAAGAGAGATCTTGCTTGCAGTTGATGTTTTAGTGTAGAAATAAATTGTACAAAAAGAGAGCTTTCAGTTAATCTGCAGTTTTTATTTGACCTTTTTAATCATTAATTAGATTTCATCTAATGCATACACATCTGCAATTTTAAAAACAGATGTTTGTTAACATGTTATTCCAAGGTTACAGTCAGACAAGGCCTTAATCATAAAACTTGAGCCAAACTAATTTCTGTGTATTTCTGTTGCATTCAATTTAATGGGACACTTTATATAAGAATGTATTTACGAACCATTTACAGAAAATCATCGTGCTTGTGTTTGGTGAATAACACCCTTTGACTTTGATATTTGCAATGTGACTGAATTCATCATTGACTTTTTCAAAGGAAGATCTGTTTTCTGTCTGCTCAGACTGAACCAACAATTATGATGCCATTTTTTTCCTCAATGTTTTCACATCAGGCATCAGACATCAGGCTAACCTCTCAGATAATAAAAGACGTTTGAAGAGAACACAATGTATGGTTTTAAGTGTAGCATTTGATTTGTTTTGTGTCATCGCTTTTGGCAGTTAGAGTGATTTATACACAACACAAGTCAAAAGGCAATTTTTCCATTGCTAAAGTAAAGGTAACAGGTTTGGTGATTAAAAGAAGTTTCTGTTTTTTCATGTATTACATGAGATGTTGTCTTTTCTTCCAATATATCATCCATCATGATTTACATTTTCGACCCAGATCATTTAATATACAATATAACGCTTAACAGTTTTTGTTCATATTTTGAAGATTTTAATGACAATTAATGCCATTTTGGTGTAAAAATGTTAAAGGCTGAAATTTCAGTGCATTCCTAGTTACCTCATATGCTTATGGTTATTTCACTATCTGTTATGTTGATAATATAAAATAGCGAATTTCTTTTTTTTTTTTTTTTTGCCCTCAAGGGAATCCATTACGGCTGCATATAAAGAGATGCTTTCAGCTATCAGTAAGGCATAGTCTCAAAGAGACAGAAAGAGAGATTCTTTTAATGCATTTACTTTTGTAGGCCACTACAAAAGATGCCTCAATGGTTGACAACAAAGTAGAGAGATTAATGTCGACGATTTAGTGACCCACCAGAGCGGTGTGTCAGTCTGGTGGAATTCGCCTGACCTTTTGCATTATCATGGGGATTCAGATAATGATTCTCAGCGGGAAGTCTGAAGTGTGCATTATGTGTGCCTCTCACTTTGTTAAAGAATATAATCAGTCCTTAGCACTAGGACACAAGATGAAAAACAGATGGATGAGGGAGCGAACTGTGAAGGGCAGAGGTAAATGTCTTTGACACACATTAACTGACAGAAGGTGCTCTCATCCATGCACTCAGACATAACCGCTAGGGCTGGCCAGCGTGGCCGCATATAACATGCGGTCAATATGTCATGAAATGTGTAAAGATTCTGCTGTATGGCTTCAAAAGCAGCACATCTAGTCATATTTATAATGTGTTTCTGTTTTAAGGCTTGTTTTTAACCTTTAGAGTCACATAATGTCAAGTCATTTTTGTAGCTTTGCTTGACTTATTCATTTGTTTTCATTTTGGGGTTGAATTTCTTGCAAAAATAACTATATCATGATATAAAATGACTTTAAAAAACTGTGATACTAATGGTCAAAATTTAGAAGAATTATTTTTTAATGTTTTTGAAAGAAATATCTTATGCTCCAAGGCTGCATTTATTTGATCAAAAATACAGTAAAAACAGTAATACTGTGAAATGACAATTTTTTATATATATTTTAAAATGTAATTTATTCCTATAAGGGCAAGGCTTAATTTTCAGCAGCCATTACTCCAGTCTTGAGTGTCACATGATCCTTCATCAATTATTACTGGTGCTAAATTATTAGGAATGGTGAGCATAAGAGACTTCATTAAAAAAACATCTATATTTTTCCAAACTTTTGACTGATAGTGTATGAGATTTTAGTCATACCACCCACCTTAACCACACACACTCACACACATCACTTGCATTAAGATAAGCAGTTAAAAGTCTCTTACTGCTGTTTTAGGAAGGGGCACTCCCACTAATTGTGAAGTATTAGTTTCATGGCTGGATGCCTGTGCCCTTTGGTGAGGCTGATCACACCCACTCATAATGATGAGATGTAGAACACCCGGCAGTTGACCTGGAGCAATGCGTAATGTGGCGTGCTGTTGTTGTTCTCTTTGCTCTGAGCTTGAGGCAGTGGCACTGCGTCAGAAAATCAGCTTTCTCAGAATTTCAACACATCAACTTTCGTTGACATTGCTTTTGGCTACATAAAACAACCAGAACAAAAGCAATTTTTCCATTTGCTACCTTGCCATTCTTATTAGAATCTCATTTGCATTTTTCTTTTCCTTTTTGTGGAGTTGCACACATGCACTTCACTGCAGAGCAAAGTCTCAGTCACCTCTGAAGTACTCATGAGTGTAACATTCTGTAACAGCTTATTTTGATGTACAAGCCTCAATTTCCACAGTTCAGTTGCCAATGTCCACGCTCTCCATTCTAAAGTATATCAGTGACCCTGATCTGGTCATTTAGCTGCAATTTCTAGACCAAATGGTCTGCTTTGGCATTTGGTTTTGGGATACGCCCCATATTATGGCTCTATATAAGAGATATTCTAAATCTGAAAAATTTATGAAATTTGTTATTCGCTGATAATATTCCTTATATATGTGACCCTGAACCACAAAACCAGTCATAAGTCGTTCGGGTATATTTGTAACAATAGCCAGCAATACATTTTAGGCCTGTGGGTCAAAATTATCGATTTTTCTTTTATGACAAAAATCATTAGGATATTAAGTAAAGATCATGTTCCATGAAGATATTTTGTAAAATTCCTACTGTAAATATATAAAATTTATTTTTGTAAATTAATTTTGTAAGTAATATGCGTGGCTAAGGACTTCATTTGGACAACTTTAAAGGTGATTTTCTCAATATTTTGATTTTCAGATTCCAGATTTTCAAATAGTTGTATCTCTGCAAAATATTGTCCATCATAACAAACCATGGAAAGCTTATTTATGCAGCTCAGTTTAAAAAAATTGACTGGTTTTGTGGTCCAGGGTCGCATTGTTGGCTCCGGATCATTGAGTCAGTAGCTATGTTTCCATCCAAAGTTGTGAATTTATGTGCAAAATTGGAATGTAGTATAAACCAGTTGCAAATAAAGCACTGTTTCCATTCCAGGTGTTCAAGAGAACAAAATCGTTACTTCCTGGGAAATTGGCGCAAAATATCTGTAATAAAAATGGAAGTTGCTGCAATTGAGGAAGCCACTGTAGCTTTTATGATGTGTTTTTCCAACATCATAAATGACTTGTGTCACAGACAAAACACAATAAATGCTGTCCTGTTATCTTGCATTCGGATGCCTGGTGTTTGGCAATGCAATCATGTGAGATGCTTCTGGGAGGGAATTAAACCATATAATTTTAATGACATACATTGGCTCAGGCATTTTAGACTGATCAAACCAACATTTTGAGATGTTGTGCCATGCGATTGGTATGCTATCCTCTGTTGAGGCAAAGTCACATGAGTTTTCTGTTGCGCATTGAGGGATTTATTCGGTAAATGTGTTTCCATCGTAGCTTATGCACGTCCCTTCTTATCGGATTAAAAATATATCCACTTCAATTGAGTGCATACGTTTTTATGCATATTTTTTAGAATTTATGCACATATTGGCATTTCCATCTAGCGTATTTTTATGCAGTATCCCAAAATGTGCTTAAAATAGGTGGAATGAAACAGCTAGTGAGTTGAACTTGAGAACAAAAACAGTCTGATTCATTAATCATTTGAGCATTTTAGCTGATTTTGTGAACCAAATCTGCAGATTCATTGAAAAAATCCAGAGTCAGATAGAGTGTTTTTTTAAAGAAAAAGATTTTAAATTTAATTCCTTTTCTCACTCAGCTATCATGGCTTCAGAAGACATACAGCAAAAGAGCTGTATGGACCACTTTGAAAATACTTTCATTTTATGTCGTTTTTCAAGCTTGAAAGCTTCAGCCTGTTCAATGTGTTTGTTTGTGTCTTTTTACAGTCAATATGTTTCCTTTTGCATTCTGTAGTGGAAAGAAAGACATACAGGTTTACACACTTGAAACTTGAAAATGTGATTCATGTGATGTGTAACAAAACTCTATTCAAGTCTGATATTAAATATTACTGTATCAGCCTAACTTCATTAGGTGACAGCAACAAAAGTCATTTTTATGGGCCACATCATGGAAATAGCTCTAACAACAGCATGTTTCACTTTGTACAGAGCATGAAACTGATTTGAATCAAGATGCCTTACTTTACATTATATAAAAAACTGTTTGTTTTGAATGAAGTCATGATTGGTAAGGTAGTTGACTTTACAATGTGCAGCTAATGTTAGCTCACTTACCCCTATTAAAGACACCAATAGGCATGGTAATGCAAGTTGCATTAGTACCCTTTGCCTGCAAATAATATTTTATTGAAACATGTCAAATTACATTTGCACTAATTACAGTAACTGTTCATTAATATGTGCAGGAAATCAGAAAGGCTACAACCTGACAGACTGCCAAGGTTTCTTTCAGCGAATATTCATCCAATCTATCTATCATCTCATAATGTAATGCCAGCCAATAGTGCACAGTATTGAGTAGAGAATCATGTAGTGATTTGCATTCAACCATTTAACTACACACCAACATTCATCCTCCTTTAAATTGCTTTTCCTCATTATCATAGGAAGGAGAGAGATAATGTAAACACCTTGGCTCCTTTAATTAAATGCCAGTTTAATTAAGATGCTGATTCGCAGATAATACTTTTTGAGTCCAAATCAGAGTACAGGGCAAAGCAAATGAACCATCAGGAGGTCTAGACCTCGACACACTTCAAGTTGGGAAACATGCACAGCATAACAATGATTAAACTTGGTAATTTTAATGTTTAACATGAGTAATTATAAGAATGACTTAGCTGTAGTATATAATTATACAAAAAAGTCTAATAGAGAACCATCACATACAAATACATAGTATTATTATATGGCTCTCTGAAATATTTATTCTGATTTTTTTTTTTTATAAATAATGGATAAATTGTTTATTTAACCACTGTCCTCGGCTACCGATGTCTTTTTTTTTTTTTTTGTCTGTATATATTTGTAAAATACAGTCAAAAACAGTAATATCATGAAATATTATTACAATTCAATACAATTCTGTTTTCCATTTTAATATACACTGCTCAAAAAAATTAAAGGAACACTTTGAAAACACATCAGATCTCAATGGGGAAAATATCATGCTGGATATCTATAGTGATATGGACTAGGTAATGTGTTCGGAATGAAAGGATGCCACATCGTTTGATGGAAATGAAAATGATCAAATTACAGAGGACTGAATTCAAAGACACCCTGAAAATCAAAGTAAAAAAAAATGATGTAGCAGGCTAGTCCATTTTGCTGAAACCTGGCGGCGTCGGATGGACCGAAACATAATGTCCCAGAGGTGTTCTATTGGATTTAGGTCAGACGAGCGTTGGGGCCATTCAATGGTATCAATTCCTTCATGGAAGTGCCTGCATACTCTCGTCACATGAGGCCGGGCATTGTCGTGCACCAGGAGGAACCCAGGCAGCATAACATTCTCCACAACTTCTCCAGACCCTTTCACGTCTGTCACATGGTCAGGGTGAACCTGCTCTCATCTGTGAAAAGCACAGGGCACCAGTGGTGGACCTGCCAATTCTGGTGTTCAATGGCAAATGCTAATCGAGCTCCACGATGCCGGGCAGTGAGCACAGGGCCCACTAGAGGACGTCCAGCCCTCAGACCACCCTCATGAAGTCTGTTTCTGATTGTTTGGTCAGAGACATTCACACCAGTGGCCTGCTGGAGGTCATTTTGTTGGGCTCTGGCAGTACTCATCCTGTTCCTCCTTGCACAAAGGAGCAGATGCCGGTCCTGCTGATGGGTTAATGACCTTCTACGTCCCTGTCCAGCTCTCCTAGAGTAACTGCCTGTCTCCTGGAACCTCCTCCATGCTCTTGAGACTGTGCTGGGAGATACAGCAAACCTTCTGGCAATGGCACGCATTGATGTGCCATCCTTGAGGAGTTGGACTGCCTGTGTAACCTCTGTAGGGTCTAGGTATCGCCTCATGCTACCAGTAGTAACACTGACCCTAGCCAAATGCAAAGCTAGTGAAAAACAGTCAGAAAAGATGAGTAGGGAAAAAAATGTCAGTGGCCTCCACTTGTAAAACCATTCCTGTTTCTCATTGTTGCCCATCAAGTGCACCTGTTGATCATTTCATTAACACCAAAGCAGCAGAAACTGATTAACAACCCCCTCTGCTACATAACTGACCAGAGGTGCGTTTCCCAAAGCCAACCATCATCGCAAGTTCCGTCGTTACCAATAGAATTCAGTGGAACTTGCAACCATAGTTGGCTAACGATGCTTTTGGGAAACGCACCCCAGATCAATATCCCAGGAGTTTAACTGACTTGATGCTATTCTCTGATTAAAAAGTGTTCCTTTAATTTTTTTAGGCAGTGTATTTTAAAATGTAATTTATTCCTGAATTTTCAGCAACCATTACTCTAATATGCTGATTTGGTGTTCAAGAAACATTTCTTGTTATCATAGTTGACAATGGTTGCGCTGCTTAATATTATTGATACAATGTCTTTTTTCAGAATTCTTTGAGGAACAAAAAGTATATTTATTTGAAATCTAAATCATTTTTAATGTTATAAATGACTTTAAAGAGTTAGTTCACCCAAAAATTAAAAACTTGTAATCATTTACTCAACCCTCATGTTGTTCCAAATTACTGAATATTGCCATGTAGATGTCTTCAGGCTAAGACTATTATCAATCATGTGAAGTTTGGAGCAGATCGGACATCATTTGCCTGAGTTACAACAACTTCCTGTTTCGTGGTGTTAATCGCAAACATTAGCACTTAGCCAAGTGTTGCATGATTTAACGTGTTAAGTCTCTATGAGGAGTTAATCACAGTGTAAAACATGTCATTTCTACCAGAAAGACTCGGGAGGCAAAATAACATAACGATGAAATTTTATTAACAACCAGAAAGCTATACAATAAGATAAAGTTCTTTGGCATAGGCCCCGTCCATAGCACACATCCGAAGGGTTGTAGGCTCAGCATATCCTGCCCGAAATAAAGGCAAGGGCGTAGCCGACCCCCCATAGGGTTATGGACAGGGACCATCCTGGTGGTGGTGGGGAGGATGGAGGTGGAGATTGGCGTCGGCATCTGCGAACTCAGATAAGTGTAGGTACCGATGCTTTATACCTGAGTGTTCAATAATGATTGGTTAGATCTGATTTAATGAATGACGTAACATTAGAGTCTTCCCGGCAGAACTTAGAGCGCTAGAGCTTTCATTTCCTGTTGCCCGCAGGTGGCGCTATGACTGTAACTGAATATTGGCATGTAGATGGCTTCAGGCCGGGCGATCTGGGGCAGATCAGACATACATGCCTGAGTAACAACAACTTCCTGTTTCATGGCGAAACATCGAAATTTGTCAGGCCTCCACGGACACGCCCTTCAGTGAAAACTCAAGATCTTCGCAATTTAACGTCACAAAGGCCTTTAGATTAGACTGACCAAATATGACCTTGATCTGATTAAAGCTCTAGGAGGAGTTCGTTAAAGTACAACGTCTGGAAATGGCAAAAACTGCAAAAATTTGGCAGAGAAAATTCAAAATATCTTACTTCCTGTTTGGTTTACAGATTTTGGGCTGTTAGATGTGTCTACCAAATTTCATACCTGTATGTGAAACGTAGTGTGAAAGGCACTTAATTGAAATTTTGTAGGTGGCGCTATCGAGCCATTTTGCGATTCTGAAACCCATATCTGACGTAAATTTTCACCACTTCTGACGCGTGTGAAAAGTTTCCTGAGTTTTCAAGCATGTTTAGGCCCTCAAAAATGCGATCATTTCAGAGAAGAAGAATAATTGACTGAACAATTACAATAGGATCCTCCTCACACCATCGGTGCTCGGGCCCTAATGAACCAAGCAGTTTAGTCCAAATTTTCTGAAGAGACACAATCACTTTATATGATGAACATATTGAAGTTAGGCTTTTATTCACATATAAACAGTTACCTGTAGTCTTTGTGGTGTGTTCTAGCACAGCTTTTTGGCTGAGACGCAGCTGACATGAGGCGACAAGATAGTCAGCTTTTTTCACCACTAGGATTGGTGTGACACAGCCTTAAGAATCAGGAACTTTTTTATGGTCATGTTTGGTATAATTTTATAATTTAATGCTTATCTTCTTATGATATTTTTACATTACTTCAACCACTTAGTATAGGGGTAATTATTTACTCTTTTTGCACTGGTGTCACTAATCACTGGTGTTTCTAAAGCCGTTAGCAAGAGTTTCATTGCCTGTTTATGCAATATGTAGGATATTAGGTCCAACGCTTTCTACAAGGTAGTTAAACAAAGAACATTTCCCCTCTCTCCATATGATTGCTGGTAATAGTAGTAATTGTATGGAGTCAGATTATTAGTTAAAACTTAGTGAACTGCTTTTTATTCTTAAGTAATAGTTCGAAAGTGCAAGAAGTCATTAAAAGCTTGCCATTACAATTAGACAAGGTCTGTTTTGATTCTAGAGAGCCATTACATTACTGGGCTACCATGACAACTTATCTCCTTTTCTCTGTTATTGGCACCCATATGGCTTCCACCTTCTTTGATTAGGCTCGGTGGGCTTGTCTAGGCCCGGTGGTAGGGTGCAATGCTGCTGATTTGGCGAAAAGTCCAGTAAATGATAGATGATGGGTGCAATGGTGCCAGTGCCGGAAGTCAGCAAGTACAGAGACGTGATTGGCCGTGTCAGGGCTGGAACAGCTCCCTGCTGAGAGACGTGTTAACTGATGTGTCAGGTATTTGCGTCCTGTCTACGAGCTCACATTAGTTCAGCCCCGTCACCCCCCAGAGCCATCCTAAGTCCAAAAAGACAACCCCCTCTGCAGTGCTTTTATGACATTAGCGATTGTGCCAGCATGCTGTCGGGTCTTTGCAGGCTGCTGCTAGCATTTTGTGAGGAGACTTTAATAAAAATAAAAATGAAAACTGCGACAGAATGCCGCCAGGAGCAAACAAATAATGAGAGATATTTATTTTTTCTGGGGTGGTGGTGAAGTGTATGTTTACTGGAAGATTAGACTGTCCGCTGTGATCTTGTATATCTCCGCATCTCGCATCAGTACTGGGAATGCACTCTGAATTCAAGCAGTTATAGCATGCTAAAAAAAATACTAAGCTTTAAATACTATTAATTTTCGTAGAATAGAAGCATAGAAATGTATTCAGCCAGAACTCTGATGGTTAAAAATGTTCATAAAAAGATAAATCCAAGTCTTCTGAATAGACATGATCACCTTATGTGATGAATAGAGACTTGAAGGGTTAGTTCACCCAAAAATGAAAATTCTGTCATTTATTACTCACCCTCACGTCATTCCACACCTGTAAGACCTTCGTTCATCTTCGGAACATAAATTAATATATTTTTGATCAAATCTGATGGCTCAGTGAGGCCTGCATTGCCAGCAAGACAATTAACATTTCCAATGCCCAGAAAGCTACTAAAGATGTATTTAAAACAGTTCATGTGACTACAGTGGTTCAACCTTAATGTTATGGAGCGATGAGAATACTTTTTGTGTGCCAAAACTTTATTCAACATTAGTTATGGGCGATTTCAAAACACTGCTTCATGAAGCTTCGGAGCTTTATGAATCTTTTGTGTCGAATCAGTGGTTCGGAGCGTATCAAACTGCCAACATCATGCCCCTTAGTGGTGAACCACTGAAATTTCGAAACACCTATGTTGTAACGAAGCCTCGTTTACTGAAATCATGTGACTTTGACAGTTTGATACGCGCTTTGAACCACTGATTTGAAACAAAAGATTCGTAAAGCTTCGAAAGTTCATGAAGTAGTGTTTTGAAATCGCCTGTCATTAGATATTGTTGAATAAAGTCGTTATTTTGTTTTCTTTTGGCACACAAAAAGTATTCTCGTCACTTCATAACATTAAGGTTGAACCACTGTAGTCGCATGAACTGTTTTAAATATTTAGTCTTTAGTACCTTTCTGGGCATTGAAAGTGATTTATTAAATTGCTGTCAATGGAGGCCTCACTGAGCCATCGGATTTTATCAAAAATATCTTAATTTGTGTTCCGAAGATGAACAAAGGTCTTACGGGTGTGGAATGACATGAGTAATTAATGACAGAATTTTCACTTTTGGGTGAACTAACCCTTTAATTTAGGCTTTTATTTACATATAAACATTGATCAGCGAATGTACAGAGCACTCAAATATTGTAAACAGAACTCAACCGCAATTGCTTAATGCATGGGAACAAACACGAGAGAATGAACCTCATTGATTCTTGTGCATAAAGCAAGCCATTTACCAATTTTAGATGCGGTTAACATTGTTTGCTGATCAATGTTTATATGTGAATAAAAGCCTATAATCTATTCATCATATAAAGTGATCATGTCTCTTCAGAGGACTTGGATTAAACTGCTCAATTCATATGGATTTATATCTCTTTATGAACATTTTGAACAGAGTTTTGGGTGAATAGACTTTTAATGAAGGGACAGAAATCTCTCAGATTCATTAAAAATATCTTCATTTGAGATCCGAAGATGAACAAAAGTCTTATAGGTTTGAAACAACATGAGGGTGAGTAAATGATGACAGAATTTTCATTTTTGTGTGAATTAGTCCTTTAATTTTTGCATAAAATTTAATTGAGAAAATATATTAAGACATTTCTTGGTATTACCCATTGAATTTCTTTGAAATGCCTTTGTTCTTTCAGTCAATTTACCTCTCAAGTGCAGTTTTCCATTGATGGAGACATACTGTTAAATGAATCTGGAGGAAATTGTCCTAAACCTTATCGCAATGAGGAGAGAGAAGTAATTACTGAGTGAAGCCAGAATAAAATTGCTATCTTACACCATGCACAAACACACGTTCTTATTCACAAAAAGACTGTAGATGCCGTGAAAGACTTACTTCCTGTGATTTTATGACTGCAGGTATAGGCTCCCACTGGCTGGAATGTCAAGCCTTGAGTAGGTCTGGGTATTAATATTGATTTTTCAATTAATTGCGATCTTCATTTTACCATTAAAATTGTAAAATTACAAGGCTGATCTTTAACTCAATGCTTTTTTTAGTGGCTTTGTGTCACTGCGTTCTGTTGAATTAACTTATGCAACAGCATAGTTTAGGCCCTGTTTTTATGTACCATGTTAAAAGTTTCCCTGTATTTCATGAGTTTACAGTTTGCATTGAGTGTGATGTAATAAAAACACATCAAAACAATTTTACACCAAAAGTGTTTTCATATTGCCAATCATCATGGCACTGAAAGTCAGCTTAAAACTTCAATTTAAAAGGTCACACGGTTTGATTAAACACTCTACATCTATGTTTGTTGACATTTAGGCAAGCCTCCTTTAGAAAAGCCTATAATCTGATGTGAGTTGAAGCAATGTGGTGACTGAATATCTAACTAACTCATGTATTGCTTTTTTTCTAGGGTTTGAAGTTTAGCTGAAAACAGATATCTGTTATACCACCACATCATGACCACACTGTTCAGTAGCAAATAAGTTTGTTGTTGTTTTTTATGGTATTTTTTCATCATATCACACAAGGGCAGTTGAGCTAAGAGACTTGAACAGCAATGGCATTAAAAGGAATTCCAATGGCAAAGTAATATGCAAATCAGGCCTCAAAGATCAGGGGAAATTACAGTAGCCAATAACACAAATAGAACATAAGCCAATGCCATTGTTTTGAACCGCAATCTACGTAAGCAGTGAACTAAGTAAATGTTTTTTTACATTCTTCAAGCAAAACCCCAAGGCAAGAATTATTTAAAGCAGAGCTCATAAGAAAGCCAGCAAAGACTACGAGAAAGCTTCAAGGAAGTCTACTAACACTTAATATTACTAACACCATCGCTGCTAACGCTGATTTTCCGACTACAGATGTCTTACTTCTCTCCGACAAACTCGAATCTGTTCTCAGCTCCTCCCTGTTCAGAAAATGTGTCTGAGTAAAGCTAAATTGAGGTTTGGAGAAGATAAGTCCACCCTCAAGAAAACAGCTCGCTTTACACTGTAACCTCATCACAGAAAAAATGCACACTGGGTGGGTAAATGAACATCATGATTGTTCCTATAGAGCGTTTCACATGGCTGCCTACCAAAGCTAAAGCTTACTTGACCGCATTCATCAGGTTGACATTTAATGCCAAGTTATGCGATAAATTACTAGACATGCTTAATCTGTTTGTATATAATAATTTAACATTGGCAGTTAATGTTGGAGCAGTGGTTCATTGGCTAGTGCATGTGTTAAAGGTCCCGTTCTTCGTGATCCCATGTTTCAAACTTTAGTTAGTGTGTAATGTTGTTGTTAGAGTATAAATAAAATCTGTAAAATTTTAAAGCTCAAAGTTCAATGCCAAGCGAGATATTTTATTTAACAGAAGTCGCCTACATCGAACGGCCAGTTTGGACTACATCCCTCTACTTCCTTCTTTAATGACGTCACTAAGAACAGTTTTTTGACTAACCTCCGCCCACAGGAATACACAAGAGTTGCGTTTGTAGAGTGTGTTTATCGCCATGTCGTTCGAAACGCTGTTATTTTCATCCCGCAGTCCAATCACCGGGTCTGATTCCGGCTCAAATTGATAGGGTAAAATTAAAGACATGTTTACAATAACACTGAGCGCGTGCATCTCCACGTTATGGTAAGAGGCGTGACCTTTCCGGGCAAGGTTCGCTAAACTGCTGTCGAATCACAACACAGGAACCGCTGGCACAATCAGAACTCGTTACGTATTTCTGAAGGAGGGACTTCATAGAACAAGGAAGTCATCAGCCCGTTTTTATGACAGTGGAAACAGCGGTATACAGATAAGTAAATTATGTGAAAAATACTGTTGTTTTTTTTTTACACGCGAAACATGAACACATGTTATATTGCACACTATAAACACAATCAAAGCTTCAAAAAACCACGAAAAACAGGACCTTTAATGGGAACGCAGGTTTGAATTTGGCCCTGATGTCTCCTTTCCAATGTCATGAAGGTAAAAATGAATTGAATTAAACTGTGGAACTGGATTGATTGCATATTGGGTAAGATGGTTATGCTCTAATTTGACATCTGCACATTAACACATTAACATTTGTAAGATTTATTCCATCTGAACAGTATTTTGAGATTTAAAAAATTGACTTTTGTTATTGTATGGTGTGATCTGTGAATTTTATTTTATGTTGGATATTATTTTTATGTCTATTTGTTAATTTGTAGACTCTGAAAGTCATTACGATTTGTACAGTTTTATTTATTTATTTGTTTATGATGTTGTTTCTGGTGTTTTTATTATTAAATTTAATAATATTATAATTCATGCGTCACGATCTCAGCCTGCGTTCCCCTGGGGCCTGTACCATGAAGCCGGATTAGCTGGCTAGCCAGGTAAGATTCAGATTAGTTTGCACCAATCCTGGGTTTTAGGTACCATGAAAGTGACTTGGCTTTTAGCGGTGTTCATCGCCATAGTAACTTACGCTCCACGGCTAACCTGCTCCAGGGCAGGTTATGTTCTGGTTTAGAGATCTCAAACCGAATTTGGACCAATCAGATGTGAGCAAAGTGACACTGACACATCCAACGCAATAAAGTCACTCCCCCAGTTTCTCTTCCTCCAAATTAAAGGTCACTATATAGTAAAAAAAAAAATAAATAAATTATATATATATATATATATAAAAATTCAACAATGAAATAGTCTGGCTTTAATGATAATTACTTAGAATGATTTTATGATTTATATATGATTTCTATAATAATTCAATGATATATATTATTATTAATCCATTACACAAGCGATTTTAGTTGAACAGTTATTATTAATTATTTAGTTTCAATGAATATTAATATATACAGATCATGTGTAATATAAATAAGCTGTAAATAAACTTTAAATATGACTACATGTGACCTGAGTCTCTATCACTATATATTATCAACTAAAATAGTTGTTAGTGTAGGCCTATAGTAGGCTGTGTTATGTATCCTGATTGACTTTATGATTAGTTAAATCTGTTTTGCACATGCATCGCCACAGAGTTAACCATTTCAGACAGTACAGGACAGCCTCTGTCTCGTTCACTTCACGTCTGTGGCTTTACTCACAGCTCAGTGTGGCCCAGGCACGGCGCCAGGATTCCAGTTTTGGATGGGCCAGACCAATTGTGGGTGGGCCTTAAATTAAAAATTAAAAAAAAAAAAAAAAAAAAAAAACGTTATCCAATCACTGCTTAACCAAATAAAAAATATTGACTAATATAGCCTACTGTTATATTATCTGTGCGTATACATAATATAGATTTTAATAGCTTGATGTTCTTTAAATATTTTGTTGCATTGTTAAACGTTTCGGTGCATAGGACAGACCTATCCGCGATCGCTCTCCATGGTTCTGACCAAAGAAGAGCGCTTTGGAATCTCCATTACGCATGAAACGCATCATACCTGGGCTGCGTTTCCAGATAACATTGTCTCTTAGCGCGCTACGAGGCATAGGCGCTGAAAGACAGAGGCGCTGGCGCCCTCCTAGCAACGGCGCTGTTTTTGGTAAAACATGATTTTGACGACTTCATTAAGTTTTGTTTTATAGAAAACTCTTTTTAAAAGATATTCGTTTTGTATAAATTGTATCTTAATTTTGATCAATGTTTTATCAATCAATTGCCCGTATTTAATAAATAAGAAGCAAATATATAGCAGACAATGTAATAACCTTAGTGTAAGAATTACTAAAAAATATTTTGCTACCTAAAAGTTAAAGATTTTTTGTGTCACGCATGCATGCATGTCTATTTCCCTCATATTAAATATAAAACGCATGTGGACTGATATTTTTCCAATGTCTGGACTCCTTTATTAATGGAGTATATAAACAGAAGTTTCAATATATTGGTATTTAATGCATTTTCTGAGAATTTATATTTCAAGTTTTTACTGCAAATGTCGAAATGCGCGCTCTTTGGTCCATCAGTGCTTGGGTCACTGATCACATTAGAAAAAAAATATCTCATAATAAAATACAAAATTGACTGATTTATGAATGTATATGTGTTAGCTATGGCATGAAATATCTGATATTCCGATTGTCAAATACATGCAAGTGGAAGTGTATTGTTGTTTAAACACCTTTATAACGATCGCGTTAGTTGAGCTGTATGCGCGATATAATTTTATGACACAAAATTTTGAAATGTAGGCTTAAATCAAACACATTTTAATTCAGATTCTGTATTGGAAGAATGTTGGGAGAATGCTGGAACGGGGGGGGCGGCCGCCTCCCCCGCCCCCTGTTCCAACGTCTATGTGTTGTGTGACGTTTGATCAAGGGAGGTGTGTTTAAGGGCGGTTTTTAGATAAGAGCTGCGAAGCTAGCGGACCGACAGTGGAAACGCAACTTGATTTTGGCCTCGGTGCCTAAGGTCTGTGGCCATAGGCCCAGCCCGGCACGCTGTTAGCCCTGGCTCGCACTGGCCCGACAGTGGAAAAGCGGCTATTGTTTCTCTCTGTTGCAAGGCTTGTGACTGGCTGTTTGCCACTGATGTCACGCATTCATGTGCACGCGCTCCACAAACTCAGGATCAAAGCCTGAGTTGACAGAGAAAGTTGATGATCAGCATCATGGTACCAACAAAGCTGGATTGGAGTGGTTTGGTTTTGTCAACTCGAAACTAATCCTATAACCCTGAGTTTGTTCAACTACCATCATGGTACAGGCCCCTGGTCTTGTGTGGACTTTTGTTGTTCTGCGGCATATTTTGTAGTCATTTGTAGTTTTTCTTGTTGATTAGTTCTTTGATTGTTCCCAGGTGTGTCCTGTTTGCCAATTGTGTATTTAAACACCAGTGTTTATTGTGTTCCTGGTTGAGTCTTCTGTAATGCTGGGTGAACTCAAAAACAAAAAAAACCCAGCTGGATCCATACGCAATAAGTTTAATAAAAAAATATATAATAACGAAACCAGAACAGAGAACCAGGGAACAGAATGAGCGCCTAACATACATCCGTGTAGGACAAGACTTGACCAGAAACACAAGAAACATTGGGGTTCTATTATCTAGAAGTATGTTTTAAACATTTATTTATCATAACCCATAAGCCAACTGAGTTGAATCATTGAACTGCTATTATGACAGTCCTTTCCATTGAAAATATATGCTTATATGTAACTCATAGAATTATGTGGTGTAATTCAGATGTGTTTCTTTGACTGGGATTCTGTCAATGGATTTGACATCATTTAGCTAATTCAAACTCAATACGTGAATTTATATAGCATATTTAATTTAGTATTTTACATTACCACCTTTTTACAAAACAAAAGATCATATGTATTTTACATATTCTGTAAAGATTATATGTAGGCCTATATGACAGATGGGAGAATTAGTCCATTTTGAACTAACAAAAAAGAATTCAGCAAATGGTTCTTTTTTATTAACTTTAAATAATATATTGGATAGTCCTAATCATTTTTAAATATGCAGTTTAGCAGTAAATGCGCTGTACTTGAAGGGGAATCTCCCCCACCTTACCCTACATATTCAAATGGGAACAATTTCATAGTCAGTTGCAATAATAATGTCAAATTATACATCCTAATTTTTGCAAAAGAGAGAATATTTTGTCAGTCTTCATGAAAAATACAAAAATTTGACACAAATATTCAATCAGGCTTTGAACACTATACACAGTCTTTGTGTGTGTCATGTCTCACAAAGCTCTCAAAGCTGTTCATAGCTGATAGAGGGATTTTAATTGCTTTCCGTGTGTTTAATTAGGTCTGTTTGTTTGGATTCAGCTTTGAGAAGACGAAACAAAAGATAGTGCTGGAATTCATCAGAAAGAAATGCCATTTCTCATGTTTGGAGGGGAAATGGGTAGTGGATTTGGAATAACATGAAGGAAATTTCTATCAGAATTTCTGTCTATCGCTATCAACCTTTCAAGGGCAAAACTCCCATCGTCAGAGAGCATGGGGGCCGCCAGAGCTGCTGTGTTGTCTTGCTTTCCAGCTCTGCATGGAAGAAAACAATAGAGTTCAAAGTCAGCTATCATCCTGGGTGAGTCCCATCCATCATGCAAGAGCACATGTGACGTCCACTTTACTCCATTTCCACATGACTGAGCCCTGTCTGTCTACCGGTTTATATTATTGCTAGAACTGTGGTTCTCAACTTGTTTTGTTAACATCAAGTAGCGATAAAACATACTACATTTATTTAGCATAAAAAAGAACAAAAAGTCTAATTTGAATCAAGCACTGAAATTTATTTCCATGAACAAACAGGCCCAATAATATGCAAAATTGCTACCATTGGCCATTATTAATGCATAAACAACAGCAGAAGTGTGATTTTTACCAGCCTAGCACAGAGAACAAACACTGCATTAGTATTAGCCATATTACCAAGTGACAGATGAATTTGACGTCAACAACAAAAGATACTGGAAGTTGATAAGCCTATAAATTTTGGTATTTTCACTATGGACATATATATGGTTACTTGCAATTTGGTATTTGCATTTAGCATAGTTTTCACCACCACTACCAGAAGAGAATCACAGCAGTCCATAGTATATACATAGGCTATATCAAAGGAGATTTTATAATATCTTATAACAAAGCAAAGAATAATCTTAAAAAAAAGACCTGAAAAATCAGCTTAATAATATCCCATTCTGTTGGATATGACAGAAGGACATAAATAAGAAACACAGAAAAATATACCCAGCTTCCCATGTCTGTTTGTCTCCTCACTATCCCTTTAGCAGGCCACATACACAGCAGGCAGAGCTAACACTGTCTCTTCCTTTTAACTTCAAAACACCTTACTTCAAAAAGAGAATGTGAAAAGAAAAAAATGGCATTTCAGGTTATTTCTTTAAAGATGCTGATACGCATCTCTTTTTTCTGAGTCTCAGTGAGTCTGTCATGTGAAAAATAGAGAGAAGCAGGGGAAGTTTTGCTTTGATATCTGTAATATTCTTTGAAATTTGAGGAAGCTAGCAAAAGAGCTTGAGACGGTGCATAATGTTATGTAAATAATGGCCAATCCTCAGAACAGCCACACTAATGCTGTGTACATTTAACTTCATCACAAGTGAGAAAAAACAAGAACGTGCTAAAAATTATTAAGGGCTCGAAACGGCACGATTGTGAGTATGACATTGCTTATAGCAGCACTTCAAGATCTAAGACATTTTTTGATACAATATTGCAGTTACTTTATTTTTGCTTCGTCAAAAGCAGCAGATCCTTCATGCTTCTCCAAGCAACACCGCATACAGTATACTGTTTCATTCCTGACAGAATCAGTGTTTCTGATTCAATGATTCACACACTTGATTAGTTCGGTCTTTTTAAATGAATCAGTTGAAGGACTGATGCAATGACTCATTTATTTGTTTCCTTGTACTGTTTTTGACTGAAACAGTTGAATGACTTATTCAGTAGCTGCGTCCCAATTCAGAGGCTGCATCCTTCAAAGGACGCAGACTTCAAAGTCCATGCCTTTGAAGGCCACAAAGGTCGGAACGAGCGTTGTTAAGTGGGACGGTCTAGCCTACAGAGGATTGTTCTTGTCACCTTAGCAATTGTGACAGATGCCGTTGATGAATGGCAGTAAAGTTTGTACTACTCTGTCCTGTCATCACCGGTGCACAATGAATTCTGGTTAGGCAAGGCCGTGAAGGATCCATCTGTTGTATCCTTCATTTCATGGGAAATTAAGGACGTATTTGGAGGCAGCATTTGAAGGAGCCTTCGAATTGGGACAGCCTCTGTCACGGCATGGTGACGCAATTGGCTTTCGAATCCAGCCTCTGAATTGGGACGCAGCCAGTAACTCACTCAATCATTCGTTAAGGATAATGACAGGAAGACAAGAGATTGTTGAAAAGTTGTTATTTTTTGTTTTTGCGCACAAAAAGTTTTCTCGTTGCTTCATAAAATTAACCCTCTGGAGTCTGAGGCTGATTTGGGGCTTGGAGAAGTTTTGACATGCCCTGACATTTGTGCTTTTTTCAGTTGTTCATAAACATGTAAATGACAAAAGTGTCATTACACTGTATTCAGCACAAACTAGGCTACAATAATATGTGAGGAACATGTATGTACATGTTTGTATTTTTGAAGGAATAACGTTTATGCGTGGTTATTGAAAAAACAAAAAACTTAAGTCACTGAAATAAGGCCAAAAAAAGTATATTAAATCTATGTTCACAAGACTTTTGGGTATTGGAGGTTGTAGACTAGAGTTTTTACTTCAGAATTATGTAAAAATTATGCTGCCTACTCCTTCATATAAAACAATATATTGATTTAGTTTTTGTAAGACACTTTTTGTCAAGAAACACAGTATGCATGGGGGCGTGAATCTGCATGAATAATGGACCATTTACACCTGAGAAGACAAAGGAATCACATAGTAATGATCTGAAATGACTTGCATATTAATGAGGCCTATCAGTCAGGTAGGCTGTGAAAAAAACCCTCTGTAATAATGTCTCAGCTCATCATAAACAGCAATACTGTGAAATATTATTACAATTTAAAATAATGGTATTCTATTATATTCTTTAAAATATAATGTATTTCTGTGGTGCAAAGTGTCTGAAAAATTATGTTACCTCTATGGCATTTCATATAGGCTTTTAACTTAAAAGCATGCACATTTGGAGAAATATTGATGGATTCTTATATATTTATGTCAAATTTCTATTTATTGTCATCACTATGAGTGCTGGATACTGTGTTTTTAATTCATACTTGCAGCCGGAGGGCGCTCTTTACACCTTTAGTCCACAAATTCATAATATAAAGAAGAAAAGGAACTAGGAACTAACGGCATGTCTTCTAGAGCTCGCTAACCATTGCTTTAACATCCAAATAAACACTTTTCAAGACAATAAATACACGATTGAGACGATGAATGCATGTATTGCCTCTGAATTTGCGTCTGAATAGCGCTGGCTCCGTGGGCGTGGCCGCATTAGCGGATAATGAGCTGAATCACAGACTTCTGACATGGCTCTCTTTTCATACAGATTACATAAACACAGAATGTTTGTTTTCGATTTGACTTGCACGATTTAAAACCTGACATTTCAACATTTCTTTAGACGTAAGTGTCATTTTTTTTGTCATTAGTATTCAATGTGAAAAAAATCCTGCAAAACGCGCCTGCGCGTTTTCAGACCTCAGGGAGTTAAGGTTGAACCACTGCAGTCACGTCGACTGTTTTAACGATGTCTTTTGTACCTTTCTGGACCTTGAAAGTGGTGGTTATATTTCCATCAAAAATATCTTAATTTGTGTTCTGAAGATGAACGAAGGTCTTACAGGTGTGGAATGACATGAGGGTGAGTAATTATTGACAGAATTTTCATTTTTGGGTGAACTAACCCTTTAATAAATCTGTGAAATTATGCACTCATAATGCCATTTGTATTTAAAGAGTAAAAATGTAACTGTAAAACTGTGGAAGTTCTCACCAAACAGAATTATTTAATATACTGACATTTTGTGTCAGTATATTAAATTTAGAATGAGATTTTTTTTAACTATAAAAAATAGTGATGCGTGAGAAATTCATAATGCAGAATTCAGCACTCCAATCAATTAGGCGGATCAAATTGCAAAGGGTTTATCCGAGAGAGTAGAAACTTAATGAAAACAGAGATTTCTGGCAATTAAGACAATTAGTTCTTTTGATTTACATTGCTGCACAGTGTGGATTACTGCAGAGCACAGATGGGCATGCTGAATTGGCTTGGGCAACATGGAGTTGAGTCAAGGAACTCTGACAAACAAATATCTGGCATGAAATCGTCCCTGTTGGCAGGAGAGATAAAGTGAGACAAAATAATTTTGATAGTTAGCTTGTTGTTCTAAGTGAGAATGTTATGTGAGTTCACTTCAAAATGAAAAAAAGCAGCAGTCTATCCCATTAGAGACAAATGTGCAACCAGCAAGATAAGCGTTTGGCTTATTTGTAAGGCACTGTTGTCATTAAACCCTATTTATAGATGTTTCACCTTCATCATTCTCACCATAGAGTCTCCTAAAACCAGAACTTCTCATTGCATACACATCTGTAGATTTCCCCATATTGCATCCCTGTTTAATTAATGCTAGAGAATAAAACTCTAAGCACGCATACTTGGCACTTAGCACGCGTTTGAACTCAGGGTTGGGACTGATCCATATAATGACAAGCAAATGATGGTTCCAAGTCTCTCTACCACGATTCAATGCAAATGCATTCAGAGAGCATATCAACCTCAAAGGACAAGCGTAAACACTTTAAGAGCGTATCGATCTCCCTGTGTCACTGGATTTAATAGGCTTTGTGTTTCTGACCAAATCCTGAAAATTTCTACCTTCATCTTCAAGCCCGCCGAGAACAGGGTTAGATAAACCCAAATTGATGTGACCTAGCACGGTCTCATTTTTTAGACCTAAATAACGATGATGATTCGGCAAAGTCTGCGGTGTACTACCAAGCAGAAGCGATCAGCAGTAAAAACTATAACCTCTTTAAAACAGTTAAGTGCCTATAAATGTACTGTGGTTGTTCACAAGCTAAAACATCCAATAAGGCTGTGTTACAACTCCCCCAATTAAATCCAGCATGAGATCTGTTTCACACTCCGTGACATTTTTAAAGAACACACACTGACAGATAATAACATCAGTGAGGTGTCTTGATTGCTGTATAACTGTGATTAGAAAACAAGATTTTGCTTGTAAAGTTGGTAAAAAAACACTCTCTCTCACTCCCTAAAAAGTGTGTTTTGTGTGCATGACTAATTTAAAGCCTCATAGCTTCCTTGACTGGGTGAAAATGAAGATCTGCATCACTTATCTGCTTGTCAAATGAACAACCCCACTTGTCAGAAAATAATGTGTTATTTTGCATGTCTCTGTGTTACAGTTTACATGTTTTTAAAGTAATTATAGTGCACATTGTAACATGATACTTCCTCCATCCAGCTGTACTTTTGTGCAAAGCGATGGCTGTGAAGAATCAATACGAGCTGCATAGCTCAAATAAAATTGCCCTCTAGTGGGATACGCTCACCACTGTAGATTTTACATTCTTAGAGATTTATAATGTATTCATTAGCTTTCTAAATATGCTGGGAAATCCTGCCCAGACAGGCGTATATATATACACACACATATACCCTTGGGAACATGAGCTCATTGGGTTTGTTGTCAGGGAATGTTGTGGACTACAGAGCATCAATGACAATCTTTAAGATGAACTACAGTAGAATGCTAAAACCTCTTAGATTCTACTAGTATAGCACATATTCACACTCCTTTCAATGGTTTCCCTCTGGGATCAATTCTTTCTGGTTCCTTTACTCTGTCAAGGTTGTGGGTGATGTGTTGAAAGGGTTTTTCAACCTCTGCGTCTTGTTAATTTTAGTAACAGTTTGTATCTTCTTTTTGAGCTGCAGACAAATCTTTACCTGAAATTTATAGCTATACTGTCTCATAGAACATTCTGGAGTATAAACTGAATCTTGTTCTATTTAACAACACATAAACTATTAGCTGATGAGAAAATAAAGCGGTGTCATTCTTCAGGGAGTGTACATATTTTTAAGCTGTATTAGAGGACAAAAGGACTAAATTGAATTAATTTCACATTGACATTGTGTTTTGCTATAGAGAAATGTGCTTTTGAAGCCACACATTATGTTAGATAGAGAATGTAAACTTCCCATTTAATATGTAAATATGAGTTGTCATGATTACAGCTGTACATCATACTCACTTTCGTTTAGTTAACCTGTAACCAAGTGAACAATTAGGAGACACCAAATCAACATATTAGATTTCTGAAGGATCATGTGACATTGAAGACTATTGTAATGACTGCTGAAAATTCAGCTTTGCCATCACAGTAATAAATGACATTTTAAAATAAATTTAAATATAAAACAGTTATTTTAATTTTAGTAGTATTTCACAATATTACTATTTTTAATGTAATGCAGCCTTGGTGAAACACTAAACAGTCTTACCAACCCCAAACTTTTGAATGGTAGTTTTCAATAGTTCCCGTCTTCAGTGTTTCCGTCACGGTACATGTAGTTGAATCCGAAGGCGAGATGCGTAACGCAGAGTGAACGTTAGATACTTTTAATAAACACCAAGAAACAAAAAAACACACTACACATTAACATTGACGACCATGATCATGAACCATGAACTGAGGGCTTAAATACACACATGGAATGATCAACGGAACAAGAAACAGGTGCGTAACTCAATTAGAAACCATGGTAACCAACTATGAGCAAGAACTCAGGCAAATGGTGACTAAACAGAAAATTACAATGAATCAATTAACTAAACAAGACATGAATGTGACAGTTACACACACTATATAGTATATAAATAGCACTAGCTTTGTATAAATCTCTCTGTTTTGCGCAGCAAGTTGGTACATTTCTAAAGCAGTTTTGCATGGGTTGAGTTTGTTTTGACAGCAGCATGGTTATCGGATGCCAAAGGGTTTGTCCTTTGCCTTCCCCTACTCTGTAATTTGTCGGCATTGCACAAATAGGCCAATTATCTTCATACCCATGATTCCAGCACAACCTTTGACACCAACCTTCCCAACACCCTTTCCCGCTGTGGGTGACGCACACAAGGACACGGGGTGGCAAGAGAGCAGTACGACCTGCTAGCACTGTGGTTACAGTCATTAAAAATGTTGTCTTCATCAACATTAGACTAATTTGAAGTGCATGGAGTAATTGAAGGATACAATCTGCACAAGCAGATGATGGATGTGCTTTTCCAAATTAAGCTTCAGTTCCTGCAAAAGTTTGGTTTACATAATTGGAAAGCAAATTGCAAATTCAGTAGAATGGCAATGGAAAAGACAATATGCAGACAGTGGTTACAGATCATTAAATATTTAGATTGAAATTGCAAAACTGAACAAAACATAGGCCTACCTGTGTAAAAAGAGGCCGTGATCAAAACATCCCTACTAATAGCACACTGTTCTCAAGTAGATAAAGAAAATGTTTCAAAAATAAATCAGCAAACTTCTTTTCTAGTTAAAACCCCACTGGGATTAATATGAATTGGGTTTATATACTCGTGGGACAAAGATACTTTGAACATGGCCTCATGGGAGAATACATGCCATTTTTACTTCCCTGATTGTTTTTAAGCAAGTTGAGGTTCAAACAGATTATTTCCATAGCTTTCTGGACGAATATAAACCAAATCAAGACAACATCAAACAAACAACAGCAAAGTTTTGCTGAAAAACTCTTGGAAAGGGAACATGGTGTTGGAAAGTGGCTTTGAAGCTGATAAAAGATTGTCATAAAAATATTTATTCTAATAAAAGGTGACTCAAATCATTTACTGCAAAGCATACTTGCCATATTAAAATGACCAAAAGTGCCCTACGTTCAGATTATGTACTTGAACTTTCACTGTTGTAGTACATTCTTTAGGTGTAGTGTTTGCTCTGGTGTTGTTAAATAAGTACAATTTAGCAACAAGGCACAACTTGTATGTTACCTAAAGTGCTTAGACTTGAAAAGAGCTGCTCGGCTTACAGTTCTTTTTTTATTATTTATTTTAGAATCTGACAGCTTCTCTGCACCTGTGGCCTTATGGGATAGCAAACTGTCCAGTGGTTGCACACTTCAGAATCTCAAAAGATGCTGTATGTCTTATCACCCACGTATTGTTTGTCTGTTTCATGAATACTGCAAATACTATATTTTTTTGCTTGTTATTAGAAGGAAATAAGTCCTTTGAACAAAACTGACCTATGACCCCTGTATTTAAGAGGGCCAGCTATTTTGGGTTGATAGCACTTTAAACTCATTAGTTCTATCGAGGTTGAATCATGCACACATACAGTACATTCTTCATGTAGTCGACTGTGTCCTTGATGTGCCCAGACTGTTGAGACATTCAATTCAGTTGAACTATTGTGTCTTAGGTTTGAGGGAGCATGATTAAACTTCCTCATTTAAAGAGGTCTCTGATTCACGCTGATGACAATGTGATAATGTGGAAATGAATAGTTCTGGCCAAGAATAAAACTGATCTGTTGATTAGATATTTTGGTGGATGCATTCCAAATGAGGCTGTAGGGGGAAAAAGGACAGGATTTTGCAAGGGTGGCAAGTATATTTCATGATTCACCTGTTGAGAAACAATGGTCCAGAGGCAGAGGGTGAGACAGAGAGTCAAACCTCAATCTTTGCAAACAATTTAGAGTTTTTAGTCTCTTTATATAATGTCTATGGTTTCAGAGCATAACGATGTTTATTATAATAGAAGATTATCAAGCACTGAGAACGTACTATTATCACAATGAGGTTATTATGCAAATACATTGTCAAAATGTGCTGTAATATTTTAAAATGAGCTATGAGTTGACAAAAACCCAGTCTGAAGCTTATTCTGGACAAAAACTGCACACTTAGGTAGGAAAAGTGATTTGAATTGATGTTACATGTTACATGTTATTTCAAGCCAGGACTCTTGGTAGCCATTTCAGCAGCTACTAGGCCTATCATCTAAAAACATGGCAAGAATTAGGTGCTTTGTATTCAAACAAGACTGAGAAAAATTCACACAACCATAACCAGCAGGGTGGACTACTGCAACGGACTCCTTACCTGCTTTCCCAAAAAGACCATTAGACATCTGCAGTTCACAAAATTCTGCTGGCAGCCAGGTTTTTTAATACTATTTTTATATAACTATATATATATATATATATATATATATATATATTTCTTGGTACATGATTTCACCAAGTAGCCTACATCATGTTCCTGGATCATCTTTTTTGATCCTGGAACAACACTTCAATCAACCAATCAGATTTGAAGGACAGGTTTACAGTTTATGGCATGTTTAGGCTTACACCCAGGGTTAGGTGCTTCGAATTAGCGTTATTCACCTAATCCATATGAATTGAGCAGTTTAGTCCAAATTTTCTGAAGAGACACGATCACTTTATATAATAAATAGATTTAATTTAGATTTAATTTTCACAAACGTATAAACATTCATCAACACATACATCAGTTATGGTAAAAAATTAAGATGTGTGACATGCGAGACGTGAGAGAACCAATGAGGTTCATTCTCATGTTATGCACGGCTCTGGTTTGAGCTTCTGATTTGCCCTCACACATCAAGCAAGTACGCATGAGCTTCTGTTTATGTTCGCTGATCAACCGCCAGATTATGGATTAGTTTTACGATCTCTTTATGAACTGTTTAATGCGTTAAAGTGGTAGTTGCATAGATTGTCAATAGAGGGACAGAAATCTCTCAGATTTCATTAAAAATATCTTAATTTGAATTCCGACAATGAACGAAAGTCTTACGGATTTGGAACGCCATGACGGTGAGAAAACAATGAAAAATGTAATTTTTGGATGAACTAGTAATACCTCACACACTACTGGTAAATGTATTCATCACACAGATCGATTTTTTTCTTAGCGCGTGCGTATATTGCACTGTACAACAGCCCTGCATATATATATATATATATATATATATATATATATATATATATATATATATATATATATATATATATATATATACATACAACCTATATATCCAACTGAGTTATAGGCAACGATTTAAAAAAATCTTTTAGCTTGTTTCTTTTTTATTTCTACTCCTTGTGTGTAAATCACTTTGAGTTAACGTTGTAAATGTGCTCGCCGATGCCTCACCTTTGTAATTAACAACAAGCATGCTGTCATGTCACTGGGTGAAACGATCTAACAGCCTGTTGTTTTCATTATTTCACTCTCTTTCTAGTAGGCTCATCACATTGGGTGACTGCTCTAAGCTGCCTCGGGTCGCACCACGATCGAGCATCTCGGCGGCTGCGCTCACATCCTCAGTCGGCATGAGAGGAAGGACACGGCGGCTGCAGAGAACCGACTGCGCCGCGACAATTACAACCCGAAAGAGATTTCTACCAATATAGGCAACAGCTCCGGGATCCGAGTTTTTTGTTTCAATTAACACGGGGCAGGCAACGTGGCTGGAAAGGGAGTCTGCAAGACGTCAGACTATCTAGTGAGCTGCCTACCTAGACAGCTTTTTTAGTCACCATACCGCGTTCGTGCGCGCTCCGGGCAGCATTCATTCACTGTCGCTGTCCACACACACATGTACAGTATGTGTGAACGTGCGGAGAAGTTGAAGATGCCACTCTGAATCATCTGTGCGCTTGGGTCGACGGTAAGAACACGTTTTTATTATGATAGAATTCAAATACTGTTACCAACTTGATTTTCATATAGGTAGGCTACTCATACCTGTGTATGTAATCTCTTCCTATCAAAACAATCTACCACATTCTCCGTCGTTTGCAAGAGTCTGTGTTGTGTTTCATGCCCAAAGCCTCAAAGTTGTCAGATGTCTTTTCCTCTGTACGCTGTTGACTTCTGGGATATTTTAAGAGAAATAATAGGCGACTCAACTGGCATAAAGTAAGGACAGATATAACCTACATGTGTCATATTGCCCTTAAGGCATTGGAAGCTTGATGGCTATAATAGGTGAGATTTATTTAGAGAATGTGAACTTTATGGAACGTTGTGGTGGCTCTGTATACTGTTTATTTGTATCTAATTCTACGTTTTAAGTGTTTTTTCTTCAGTTTCTCTGTGGAAACTGAATGTAGTGTCAGAGAAGTGCTTGCTTAATGGATGTTTTAGACAAATATCTGCCTGGGAATGATGTGAATGTGACTTAACAGGGGCTTAACATTAATGTGGCTAGTTTAAGATTTCACTAAATAGATGAGAAGTTAAAATGACTGTAGTTTGGGTAGTTCATTTGTCACACTGCAGGACCATTCAAACTGAACAAGTGAAAGCAAGACCGTGATTTTAAATGTAATCTGTTACAGGGAATATATACTTTCTCTTATACATATGTGTATATTATTTTATCATATTTTATCTTAAAGTATTGATGTTGAATAATAAAAAATGAATGGAGATGTTTTATGTGAGCAACCCAATTACAGTCTTAAACATAGTTTATAATAAACCCAGCTTTCACAGTATCTTATATGAAGGTAATGCCCTGTCATAACCTCAGATCAGCATCTGAAATACTTTGAGCCTTTTGGACCACTAGTTCCTCCCCTAGTGGGGTAAATCATTCATTGCAACAGATACAATCATACTGTCAAGGCTCTCTATATTTTATCAAATTCAACAGATCTCGTATCAGGTGTCAGATATTTTTTATTAAAAGTTCAGTCTTTTTCAGTAGTCTGCATTCAATACTTTTATATTAAATTATGCTACAAGATGTAAGGTAAGCTGCTATTGCCAAATGAATGGTTACATTTTATATCTTTATATCTTATCATAACAAGCATGATTAAGATATTATGATTTGTTAGTGAACAGCGGCACTGTGATAAATGATATCATTAAAGGAACAGATGGGGTTTGCAAGACATGTCTTCTGCGGACTCCTTATTCTGTCCTCAGTACTTTTGACCTGTGGGCAGTATTACCAATTCAGACATAAAGAAGCACTCCGTGCACTTTAGATTGGGAACCGGCGCCCATGTTTAATGCATTTCTACCCTCCTCGACTGTTGAATGTGGAGAAGTGGCTCAGAGAGAACATTTCTAATGAGAATAGTATTTTAGATGCAGTAAAGCCCTTTTGTGAGAGTAAAAGTCTCAGAGAGACTGAGATTAAATAAAAGAAGGGTTTACAGAGGGAGCGAATCCCTCCGTATATTTTACTTTCATTTCAGACAGAAATATAGCTCACTTTGGGGCTATCAAAGCTACAAAGCCTTCATTAATAGTATACAGTGATGTTCTGTAATGAATTTGATCTCGTTATTTTTTCAGATTTGTAACATTTTGAAGGATGACATTATTAGCAAATGATTTTAGATATGTAAGTGTAAGTTATGATGTTCAGTATGTGGCATACTAGAAGTGTGTGGCTTATAGGTTATTAATGCCACTGTAACATCCAAAGCTTTTTGAGGAAAAATAGACCATGTATATTTCAGTAGCTCTTCTGTGTTAAACTCAGGGCCTGTGCTGTGCTTTTTGGATTTAAACCTTTAATCATAGAAAATCAGCTTATTGAGTTTTACATTATGCTTTTATATATGGTGGATTTATTTTGCTAAGAGGAAAAGTTGTTTTAGGAAAGTTTAGAAAACAAATATGATTACCTTATTGCAAAGTTCAACACTAATTGTACCGGTGGGAGTCCTGAGGGAGTTTTAATAAACTGCATTTCACACGGTATGGGGGACCCACACCAGCACTTGGCATTAGTGTTTCTCGAAAGGCTTAAGCTGCAGCATCCCGCTTATCAACTCATGAGTGTCTTTTCATGAGTGAGCGAGCCAAGTCAGATATAAAGAGCGTGGGTCGGCATTATTCAACAGACAATTACACGCATTACGAAAGCTAGAATCCCAACATCCAGCCATGATCCTGCTGAGGTAAATGGTAATTAGCTGTCCTATTTTAATCCACTATAGATGTGCTCTGACATGAGGATGCTAGGCTTTGACTGCGGTAGAGGATTAAGGTGCCTGTGAATAAGTGTAGCAGGTGGAAAAGGTGTGTCAACGTTTTCTCACCCTGCTCTCGCGTGTATCCACGGTTTTCATTGCTGTTCTAGTACTGACCTCTGATTGGGCACTTCAGCGCTAAGAATGCTCACCTCAAGCAGCTGTTGTCCTGCGACTAAAGGTGCGTTGACTGCGGTCACACTGTGCTTTAGGCATGCAAATTTTTTGGGATCTGAATATCGGCAACATGATATGATGTCACACTATAGGGGTTCTGGTTGAAATAAATAACAAATTACAAAGAATTATATAATTATTAATGCTACTACTAATAATTAGTCATAATTTGACTTAGAATTAATCATATGTCATGTTGTAGGGCTTCTGTGTTAAATAAATAATAAATCACATAATAATAATCATAGTTATGATTATTATTAATATTAATATATTTTTATGACTACTACTGCTAACAATAATTTCTAATTTAAATTAAAGGTGCCCTAGAACCAGTTTTTACAAGATGTAATATAAGTCTAAGGTGTCCCCTGAATGTGTCTGTGAAGTTTCAGCTCAAAATACCCCATAGACTTTTTTTAATTAATTTTTTTAACTGCCTATTTTGGGGCATCATTAACTATGCACCGATTCAGCGTGCGGCCCCTTTAAATCTCTCGCTCCCTGCCCCCCCGAGCTCTCTAGACGATAATACAGTGCATTTACAAAGTTCACACAGCTAATATAACCCTCAAATGGATCTTTACAAGATTGTTGGTCATACATACTTCATGCATGCGTCGGATCATGTGAGTATAGTATTTATTTGGATGTTTACATTTGATTCTGAATGAGTTTGATAGTGCTCCGCGCCTAACGGGCTAACATTACACACTGTTGGAGAGATTTATAAAGAATGAAGTGTGTTTATGAATTATACAGACTGCAAGTGTTTAAAAATGAAAATAGCGACGGCTCTCTTGTCTCCGTGAATACAGTAATAAACGATGGTAACTTTAACCACATTTAACAGTACATTAGCAACATTAGCTAACGAAACATTTAGAAAGACAATTTACAAATATCACTAAAAATATCATGATATCATGGATCATGTCAGTTATTATTGCTCCATCTGCATAATAAAATACTAGTAATGTTGAATTATTATTGTCGTTATTAATTTATATTACTAATTATAAATGAGTAATATACTACTACTACTACTACTACTACTACTAACAGTTCATATATTAGTAGTAATACTACTAATAATAGTTCATAATAATATAAATTCATAAGTTATATTATTGATACTTAAAAGTGGGAAAATACAGCATCTGTTCTACTTTCTTCAAGTCATTAAGCTTTTTTTTAAGTTATATTTTTTATGTCTCCATTAGATTCTATAGATAGTATAGTGTAGTGTTGTCAAAAGTACCGACTGCGATACCAAGTCATAGGCACCTCTGATTGGCAATTGTGTTCACGCACTCATCAGATATGTCTGTGATTGGCTACAATAATCAATGCTTTAAAAACATGTTGTAAGATTTCTTCATCGAGCGCTTGTACAGATACAGATGGTTTCAAATTCTCTCACTCCCGCTTTCAAATTCAACCACTTCCGTGTGCTTTCAAACGCTTTCGTGTGTCGATCATTGTAGCCAATCATAGACATATCTGATGAGCGCGTGAACACAAAGGCCAATGAGAAGAGGTGTTTACAAATCCGCTTAACAGCGCTCAAAGCGTCACATTTTTAAAATTTCAGTACTGACTTGGTATCATGTTCAGTACTTTTGACAGCACTAGTATAGTGTATACGAGACAGGAAGCAATGGGGAGGAGAAAAAGGAGAATAGGACAAGCAAAGGACCTCAAGCTGGGGCTCGAACTCGGGTCAGTGCTGCCCACAAGGCTATTGCTCAGATGCTTTTTTTTTTTTTTTTTTTTTTTTAATCTTTGTATTGAGTCAAGAAGTCATTGTGTGATGTTGGTCAAAAAAAAATTTCTCTATAAAAATTTACATATCATAGTTCACCAAACACAGCAAAATACTAGACTTCTTCGCATGAGCTTGCTTTTCCATTCTCCAGCATTTGCATGCAGATAAATGAAAGTGAATGGAGCACAAAGTCCAGTTTGACCTCAACTTTACTTTTACAGATCACAAATGCTTTCTTAAACCAGGATTTGAACTGTTTTCTGTTTAAGAGTGTGATTTAACAAGGTTAAGGTGTTGCTTGGGTGCACTGAGTTCAGTTGAAAGACTACTGATGTGATGCATGTGCAGGCGTTAATTGTGTCTGTCTTCCACTCTGTGAAAGGTGAAATTACTCTCAGGACAGGTGAATTTAATTTTCCTCGCATGGGGAGGAAGCAGCAAGGTTTTGGCTCGGTGGTTTTGATGAATGCAGACTGAGAGAGCGTGAGGAAGAAGCAGAGTCACTGTATAGTCATAAGAGGAGGAAAGTGGGAGGAATCTGGGCCATCTGTTAGACTTAGCAAGTAATATTTTGTGGGCAATGATGACGTCGTTCAAGCGCTCAAACAGGCTTTGTTGTGAAACTTGAAGCCAAAGCCTGATTTGTTAGTGTCAGAGAGGTGCTTTGGCTTCACAATCTGTCTCCGCTTTTTAAGACAAAGTTCATATTTAATCCAAGTAACCTGCTCTCTCTGTTTGATTTGCAAACATAGTGTTGATGATATTGAAATTTTGGCTTACAAGATAATAGGCCTAAATTCAATCTGTTCATAATATAATGCAATCGAGTCTCTTCAGAAAATTTGGATTAAACCGCTCAGTTCATATGGATTAGTTTTGCAATCTGTTTATGAACTTTTTGAAGCGTCAAAATGTCAGTTGCATAGCTGACAATGGAGAGACAGAGAGCTCTCAGATTTCATCAAAAAGATCTTCGTTTGTGTTCCGAAGATGAACAACATGAGGGTGAGTAATGACAAAAATTTCATTTTTGTATGTAACATAAATAAGACAGAATCAAACAGAAACCGTGAATAAATCACAATTATTTGCATGACAATTAATCGTCAGCACAAAATTCATGATCATGACAGGCCTACATACAGTATTTGATAATGTTAACAATTACTCTGGCTTACATTTGATAAGTGATGAATGATGATACGAATCTAAACTGTGCACTTTCTCCTCCTAAATAAATGTCGGTTTTCCCAGTTTGTTTAGTATTTATTTCGTGCCCCTGATTAATTTTACATACAGCTCCTGAATATTTATTATTTACATATTTAACTGCATCAATATTTAAACAGGCTTTGCAACACTGCTTTTGTTTGCAGATTTGAAGGCTGCTTATTGGATAAATAAAGGTAAACATCATATTATGCGACTACATGTTACTATTCTTAGAGCTTATGACCTACTAACTAGGTCTTGCTGTAGGAACAAATGGTGCGGGCAAATTAGGTATAAGGTTAACTGCAAATTAGCTAGCTGCTTCTGATCCACTAATCTGAACTTTTTGTCGCAATTTAAGCAAGACTTTGAATAGCTGGTTAGTTATGCTGTCCTTGATAACAGGTAACTCTGGTTAGAGAGTTAAAGGTGCCCAAGAACGTTCTTTCACAAGATGTAATATAAGTCTAAGGTGTCTCCTGAATGTGTCTGTGAAGTTTCAGCTCAAAATACCCCATAGATTTTTTTAAATTAATTTTTTTAACTGCCTATTTTGGGGCATCATTAACAATGCACTGATTTACACTCGGCGCCGCCCCCTTAAATCGCATGCTCCCTGCCACAAGAGCTGTCGACTATATTACAGCGCATTTACAAAGTTCACACAGCTAATATAACCCTCAAATGGATCTTTACAAGATGTTCGTCATGCATGCTGCATGCATGCTTCGAATTATGTGAGTAAAGTATTTATTTTGATGTTTACGTTTGATTCTGTATGAGTTTGAGGCTATATGCTCTGTGGCTAACAGCTAATACTACACTGTTAGAGAGATTTATAAAGAATGAAGTTGTGTTTATGAATTATACAGACTGCAAGTGTTTAAAAAATGAAAATAGCGACGGCTCTTGTCTCCGTGAATACAGTAAGAAACGATGGTAACTTTAACCTCATTAAACAGTACATTAGCAACATGCTAACGAAACATTTAGAAAGACAATTTACAAATATCAGTAAAAATATCATGCTATCATGGATTATGTCAGTTATTATTGCTCCATCTGCCATTTTTCGCTGTTGTTCTTGCTTACCTAGTCTGATGATTCGACTGTGTGCAGCTCCAGACGTTAACTGGCTGTCCTTGTCTAATGCCTTTTATAATGTTGGGAACATCATGGGCTGGCATTATGCAAATATTGGGGCGTACACCTCGACTGTTACGTAACAGTCGGTGTTATGTTGAGATTCGCCTGTTCTTCGGAGGTCGTTTAAACAAATTAGATTTATATAAGAAGGAGGAAACAATGGGGTTTGAGACTCACTGTATGTCTTTTCCATGTACTGAACTCTTGTTATTTAACTATGCCAAGGTAAATTCAATTTTTGAATCAAGGGCACCTTTAAAAACAATGGATCTTAATGATAAGTTGGGTAAATGTTTATGTACTATGAACATTTGTAGCATTGAGAAAAGCACAGAAACTAATTTTAACACATGGGCATGTTTGCTGAAAGGGTCTTAACCAGTGCAGTTCTTGAGTTGTTATGGTATAGTCTGAAAAACTGTGCTTTGTGATGTTTTACATTGTTATTGCTTCTTGAGCATGGGTAATAATTAAGACCTTGATTATTTTGTTAATCATGATTATCTTGTTTTCAGTGTTGAATGCCAACACGAGGGGCAATTATTAAGTGATGACAATGTTTATTTTATTAGCGTAAGGGAATTAATCGTTTTGCACATTAAGGGCTCTTGATTAGATAAAATTAGATCTGAGTTAGATTAGAAGTCAGATACTCTTGGCTGTCCTAAAGTTAGACTATGGAGAATTGAGGTGGGTGGTAGAATTTTAACCTGGTTTCTGAGAGCTCATGTTCACTGACACAAATCACGGTACTACATTATATTTTGCGCAAGGCTCAGTGCTACAGAAACTGGACAGAAATGTGTTTTATTAAAGGTACACTATGTAACTCTAGCGGTCAAGAAACCAAATTGCAAGCGTCTTGCGAAAGAACATTGTAGCCGGTAAGGATAAGACAAAAACATGGTTTGAAAGATGGATTCATGATGTACTTGCTCATTATATCAATTTTGTAAATTGTGAACAAAATAAGTTACATAATGTACCTTTAAACAATGGAACCATTTTATTTTTTCAGTGGCTCTTTCATATGTGGTTTGTAGTAAGTGCTGCAGAAGGAAAAAGACAGCCAGTTGTTTTGGTCAAACACTGTAGTGTCCTGCTTTAGGTGACTCATTGTATCTGACTCATCAGTGTGACTTATTTCTGCTGCTCATTTGAGTGACAAGACATGACCTCCCTCTGTTATTGGCTCGTTTGCTACAGTAGCATAATATCAAATCAACAAACCTTGGTTAGCTGGTTTTATTCCTACACATGCAACTATTTGGTGGCAGTTTTTTGTATTATTTACTAGCGTATGGGTCAGGGGATAAATAAGCAGTTTTGGTAACACTTTAAGGTTATCATTTACTCCCCCTCAAGTTGTTCCAAACCTGTATAAATTTCTTTGTTCTGCTGAACACAAAGGAAGATAATTGGAAGAATGTTGTTTGTAACCAAGCAGATCTCCCATTGACTACCATAGTAGAGAAAAAAATAGTATGGTAGTCAATTGGGGGCAAGATCTGCTTGGTTACAAACATTCTTCTAAATATCTTCCTTTGTGTAGAGCAGAACAGCGAAATTTATACAGGTTTGGAAAAATTGAGCGGGAGTAAATGATGACAGAAGTTTCATTTTTGGGTGAATGATCCCTTTAACTAAATTGGTTAATATTGGTTAAAGGTGCTAAAGAGGATGTTTTGTTTTATACATTTTTGCAATATTACTTAAAACTGTCTTTACTAACTGATAAAAGACTATTTATTAGGTGCACTGAAAGGAATAATATTAATATACATCATCTGTGCAAATCGCGTAAACGATTGGCTGATGTTTTTAAGGCCCTACCTCATGCACAGATGATGTATATTAATTAACAAGGCCCTCTGGCTTGTCAATCACTGCCATTACGTTCCTTGTGAAAGACGTGCGCGGATTGGCCCTCTGGCTTGTCAATCCATTAACTTTCCACACTCTACAGGCGCTGCATGCAATGTTTTTGTCAGGAGACAGGAGTAACAACTGCAGATTATGAGTTACCTGCGGTGAGTCCGACATAATGAATCCACTAACACAACACAGCGAATGCCGGTGGTAAACACTCGTGTTCCAATACTCGTTCACGAGTTTTGGGAGGCATTCCCTCGAAATGAGCTGTGAAGGTGGGGGCTGTTCTTACGCATGCGCTCATTTCAAAAACTCACTAACAGTCTTTGGTTTCTCAGTCGACGAAAACATCCTCTTTAGCACCTTTAACTAACAATGAGCAATGCATCTACAGCTAATATTAATTTCTTCATTTATTACTACATTTTTTAAAATCAAATGATGTATCTGGCATTATTTAACATGAACAAACAATAAACCTTTGTACTTTTATTAACTAACATTAACAAAGGTAATGCTGTTAAAATATATTGCTCATAGCTAAATAATGCATTAACTAATGTTAACAAATAAGACCTTATTGTGTAGTTTTACTGCAATTTTTTTTAAAAATTTGGTATACAGAGTATCAGAATAATGTCTTAATCAGATAAATCTTGAATCTTTAGTCTAACTAAAAGGTGTCTTTGTAGCAATTGTTTAGTTGAAATGACAAAAACAAAACAAAAAAACTTTTTGTTTATAGTGTCATATATTATGGCACATGAACTTGTAACTCTTAAAAATGTAAGGCAAAATTTTTACTTTAAAATTTCATCCATAGACCTCTTTGTTTTCATCTCAAACATCTCCAAAACTGACAGTAACCCTCTCATTTTGTGCTGCTCATTTATGCTAATGTACAGTATGTTTATGTAGTTCCAGTTTCAAAATGATTTTGCTTTCAATACAGTCTGCATCATGTAAAAAGGCTTTTATTTGCATGATCAGGAAAAATGTATTCAGACTACAAAAGGTAGCCCATTACAGAGCACATTAATTCCATGCATTACTCTATCCAGCCTTCAGGGGTTTTGGGTATTGGCACTTACATGAAAGGAAGAGGTGAGCATGCTCAGAAGAGCTGTCTCGTTTCCAACCCTCCTGCATCCCAACATGTGTGCCTTTAGGTAACAGTCAGCAGAACAGACACAACATATCCCCAAGATGTGCTTGCTTTTTCAGTAAACTCTTCATCTTGTCAGTACTAAATCAGTAGCCACATTATTTAGGCTAATGTAATGAAAAACGCTAGTATCTCATTTGTCGCACAGAGACATTTCATTACTATTTCATTGCTATTTCATTACCTTCACAAAAACAAGTTAATGCATGCCTATCTGGAGCAGAGAGATGTTCCGAGCGATGGGGACAGTGCGGATTGTAATGTCTGGTAATAGGCAGCCTGTCAGCTTGGAGCTGTCTTCTCAACTCAAAGGAAGCACGTAAAAGTTCTCCATGAAATATGCATCAATCGAAGTGAAAGAAAGAACAAAGGCAAAAGTGTGTTTGTTGTGGGGGGTGGGATATTGGAAACGGTTATTTATTGAAGAGCCAAATCTCCGGCAACAGCTGTTTAGATTGCAGCTCCGTAGACACCGCTTCAGAAATAAATGCATCATCATCGACAGATGAGAGGCAGGATGTAAGTTACCTGAAATGGCGGAGATCCATGTGTCTCCTTCAAGACAGATTCTGTTTGTTCGTTTGTTCTAAAAAATGTAGATTTACAGAATATAGAGTTTATATACACTACCATTCAAAAGTATGGGATCAGTAAGATATATTTTTTAAAGAAATTAATACTTTTATTCAGCAATGATGAGATATATTGATCTAAAGTGACAGTAAAGACAAATTTTACAAAAGATTTCAGTTTCAAATAAATGCGGAACACTTTTAATCAAAAAAATCCTGAAAAATGTATTAAAAAATATTAAGCAGCACAACATTGATAATAAGAAATGTTTCTTGAGCACCAAATCGACATATTAGAATGATTTCTAAATGATCATGTGACACTAAAGACTGGAGTAATATTAAATATACAGAATGTGAACCGTGCTGGCAAAATGAGTCGCAATTAGCACATTTTCAAAAATGATTGATTGTTATTCTCGCATTCTCTAATTAAAAAAAACTTCAATATGATGTATGATTTTGACAAAAAATGTCTGAGCTATACCTGTTTGAAGTCGATAGAGTCAGCAATGTCAATTTTGAGAAAAATCGAGTTAAAGTTTTCTGAAGGTTCCAAAACAAAATCATCTAGCAACCAATATACATTAAAATCCATGGTAATACCTCCAAATTTGGCGCACACCAAGTCAAAACCCACATCTATCGGAAAAAATATATATTCAACTTAAAGGTGCCCTAGAACTTTTTTTTAAAAGATGTAATATAAGTCTAAGGTGTCCCTGGATGTGTCTGTGAAGTTTCAGCTCAAAATACCCCATAGATTTTTTTTAATTAATTTTTTTAACTGCCTATTTTGGGGCATAATTAGAAATGAGCCGATTCGGGGTGTGTGGCCCTTTAATTCTCCTGCTCCACGCCCCAAGAGCTCGCGCTTGCCTTAAACAACATAAAAAAAGTTCACACAGCTAATATAACCCTCAAAATGGATCTTTACAAAGTGTTTGTCATGCCGCATGTGTAATCGCGTAAGTACAGTGTTTATTTTGATGTTTACATTGATTCTGAATGAGTTTGAGGCTGTGCTCCGTGGCTAACGGCTAATGCTACACTGTTGGAGAGATTTATAAAGAATGAAGTTGTGTTTATGCATTATACAGACTGCAAGTGTTTAAAAATGAAAATAGTAATAAACGATGGTAACTTTAACCACATTTAACAGTACATTAGCAACATGCTAACAAAACATTTAGAAAGACAATTTACAAATATCACTAAAAATATCATGTTATCATGAATCATGTCAGTTATTATTGCTCCATCTGCCATTTTTTGCTATTGTCCTTGCTTGCTTACCTAGTCTGTTGATTCAGCTGTGCACAGATCCAGGCGTTTTGCCCTTTTCTAATGCTTTTCTTCCAGACGTTAATATTGGCTGCCCTTGTGTAATGCCTCGATCATGGGCTGGCATTATGCAAATATTGGGGCGTACACCCCGACTGTTACGCAACAGTCGGTGTTATGTTGAGATTCGCCTGTTCTTCTGAGGTCTTTTAAACAAATGAGATTTATGTAAGAAGGAGGAAACAATGGAGTTTGAGACTCACTGTATGTCATTTCCATGTACTGAACTCTTGTTATTTAACTATGCCAAGGTAAATTCAATTTTTGAATCTAGGGCACCTTTAATCTACCATGATACCACAATTGTTTGATTTAACATTAATAAGACAGACAGCCTATATATTAAGACCTACTGTACCAAACAGATCTAATATAATGTTATGTTAATCAGATGTTTTTACCAAACGTTTTTCATTGACAAAGAAAAGGTATTCTTCTCAGAAAACGTACAAATAAAGATACTTTTAGGGTACGTTTACATGACAACGATGTACTAAAAACAGAAATGTTTTTTTCTTTGTACAGATGACAACGTTATCAAAACTATTCCCATTCACATGGATTCGCGAAAATGACGCTGTATTACGCATGCCAGACAAGTAGTTGGCGATGTCATTTTTTTAAAGAAAGATTACGCGTCTGCGCACATACGCATTCTTTTACGGATAACTCGCGCCAAACGCGCATGCCTATCCTCCTTATTTTCAGTTTACTGCACTTCGATATTCTTCTCATTACCTTCACATTGAAAAATAAGGTGGATAGACTCAACATCACCATTTTCACAGATGGTATCGTTTTCATAAACTTGCACTTTTTCACGTTTTCAAAAGTTTGCATTTTCGGGCCCCCAAAATGCCATTGTCGTGTAAATGAATGGCCAAAACGCATACAAAGTTTTCAGTTTTTAGTTGAAAACGATGTTGTGTAAACAGCCCCTTAGATGTTTAATTGTTATCTGGAGCATTGGGATTGCTAGATGAGGGCTTAATAAACTAATTTTCGATCAAAATTGACATTTTTCACTTGTTTTGCCTGTAGCTCGAAATTAGCCTGTTCGCATTCCGACTCATTTTGCCAGCACGGGTCACATATATAGTAACTAAATTTTTAAGATTCTACTACTATATCAACTATATTTTACCAATTTAACCATTTCATTTGGCTTTAGCAAAATAACAATATGAAAAGACTATTCTTTTTTATCATCATTTATTAACATTTTTCTCACCCGGTATAAATGGCTCTTTTATACTTAAAAATTTGAAGCTTTCTTTCTGTTTGAGGGTCCTTGGCATTAAAATCAACCACAAGCAAAAGACACCCACAGCTCTAGATCAGGAGTCAGCAACTTTTAGGTATGTGTCCCACAAAGAGAGATTTATTGATTGATTGATTGTAGTTTACATGCCTAACTATCTTAGAAATGAAACATTCAGTGGAAAAATAAACTTTGCACAAGTAAATCGCTTATCTACTTGATGTAGTTTAATGGTTAAAAGCTGCAATATTTCTTGTTCAAATTGGCCCTTCATCTCAAAAAGGTTGCTGACCCCAGTTATAGACACTCATTTGTCAGTGCTTAAATGAATCCTGTGAATTATTGATACCAATTAAGCACATAGTGTTCAGAGTCCCATCAGGGTTAATTCTAAAATCCACAGGGGCCAGATAAGCACTGTATCTTTAAGACCACATGAAGTGCTATAGGAGGAAAGCCAGTGAAGAGCAGGGTTTACACACACATGTCAGAGAGACAGAAAGAGTGCATATTAGAGAGAAAGTCGGGAGAGAGAGACTGAGAGAAGAGTGTCTGCTCGCTTCAGCAGGCCATTGCCATTATGATGAATGTTTGCTGCACTTTTTTGTGAGCCAATTATCTGCTCCTGTGTGAGTCATGGAGATCATTTAGGCAGGTGGGGAGCTACACACACACACACACACACACACACACACACACACACACACACACACACACACACACACACACACACACACACATACACACACACACATACAGAAGAGACTATAGACTATAAGCATTCCTGTTCTTGCATTCTGACCATTTCTCACATATTACCCCCACTCTTTTACTCCATCACTCTTTTTGATGCACAAACCACAGTTCTTGGAATCACTTCTCTCTCTTGTTCTCTGTGATGGAATAAAAGTTATGGGTTTCCTGTGTGTTCACAGTTCAGGCTGTGATGCTGTTAAGCTCTGAATGGGAAATCTCCCGCTCTCACTTACACCCGTTTCACAGCCTTTCTTCAGCTTTCTTTTTCTATACTGTTTGCTTAAAGGAACAGTTCAACCCAAAATTGTAAAATTGTTCTAAACTTGTTTAAATTTACTCTCTATGATATAATTTCTGATTTATTGCAGGGCTCAACGCTAAGGATTTTTTCTACTGGCCCAGTTGGGCCAGTGGTTCAAATTTTTACTTGCCCCACCAAAATTTTCACTTGCCCCACAACAAAAAAATTAATAAAGTATCATAAAAGAAAATAGGCCTATAAAATAAGCCAAGTTATTGTTTTCATTGTGTATGAAACATGTAACCTTAAATAAGGTTATGACACCAAAAGCTACTAGATTAACTCACTTAAATTTTAAATATTGTTAGATAAATAAACAGCAAGTAATAAAATAGTAATAAATAATCAAATTACGAGTATAGCACATATGAATACAACAGAACAAACATATAAATGAAATAAACAATGCTTTTGAAGTTTTTCATGTAGGTTTAAACAGGAGATTTTCAGGTACAGAAATTGTAATATCTATAACTATATAACTATAGATTAAACTTTATGAATCAGTCGAGAGCTAGATGCATAAATAATGTTTTGAAATGTTGAAAATATAAAACGTTAAATACTGTTATTTGAAATTATTTTAAAAATGAAAAGACACTTTAAACCTGAAATTAAACTCGCCAGTAGGTGGCAGCAAGTCCTTGCTAATGAGCGAGTCATTGAGATTCAACCGGATTCAACCGATTCATTCAAACGGCTTATTCAAGAAGTGTTGCTCAGAGACGCAAAACAATGCTGTTGACTTTGTTTGGAACTATTTTCGTAGGCAAAATAGAGTGAAACAGGCGATTTGGTGTCTAAAATGTAAGTCACTTGATATTAAGTTCTTGTTCATTAAACTGTAGGCTACTCTGTATAAAATCAATATCAAATTTGTAATTGTTGATATTTGGAGAAAAACGGCGCTGTGTAAATTGGTTAACTTTATTAAATGATATGAATAATAAAGATATACTGGGGCATGTTTGCCCCTTATCTCGAATTCTGGGGCATTTTAATAGACTAAATCACGCGCAGTGAAAGCGTACACTCTAAATATGCACGCGCACAAGTCTAACCTAAACTGTTACTAGACTACGTCCTCTATTGCGTGCGTGCACTCAATGTGTGTGTTTTTTGTTTGGTTTTGTAAATTGAGGGATATACTCGATAATTTCAGATCTTTAAATCAACAATTATGATATCATAAACATAGACGATATATATCGCACACCCTACAGCACTGGATCGATCGGGCAAGTAACCGTTCCGTCTACTGTGCCGAGAGTCATTCACACTGGCCCCGGGCCATCGGGCAGTCCTTATTGTCGAGCCCTGTATTATTTTTTTCTGTTGGACACAAAAGGACAATTTTGAAGGATTAACATGCAGTTCTTTTCCATATAACAACATGACCATAACTGTCAAGCTCCAAAAAGGACAAACCCACCATAAAGGTACCATAAAAGTAGAACATATGAATTATATGCATTATTTTCTGAGTCTTCAGAAGATATTCAGTGAATAACTGAAAATTTGACCCCTTTTCACATGTAAAGAGTGAATGCATATGAGTATTTATGTATATTTTAACTATATATTTAGATGTGCGGTGGAACACATGGAAAAGTCCTTATTTTGATCATTATCTTTGCAAAGTTTGAGCTTTACTCACTGTTAGGTACTCTTTAGCTTTAGGTTGGATGTTTTTAGGTGTGTGGTGGTCCGATGCTGGATCAGGGTGTTGCTGATGGCTGTTATCGGAAATCTGGAGAGATTGATGACACCCAGGGCAAAGCGCTGTCTGCGGGGCAGGCCACCGCCATAAATCAGTGAGAAGTGGGTTACGCCAGGTCAGCTTTTCTCCACCTGCCACAATTTTCACACATCTCTATTTTATACACAGTCTGTTAACATACTGTATGCAGTCAATGCTTAAGAGTGGGTCTGGACGATAAAGCTAAAACACATACGGTCAGTATATGTGTATTTTATTAAATAATAAAGTCTTTTGATAATGTAAAATTCAGTAAAAAAACGAAAACTGCTTTAAATATAATCAAGGCATGTTTTCCTATTAAGACTATTTTTCACTAAATGAACACAAAGAAGTATAATATTTGTATAACAATAAACAGAAACATAATTTTTTTCTAAAATAGAATTAAAGCATTGCTTTTTTCAAATATTAAACTATTCATTAAATGGGTCGTTTAAACTAATACGGGAAAATATGTTTAGTTTAAACCAAACCAAAAATACAATAAAATCATCTCAATATTCAAAATGTTTCATATCACTAGGAAAATGTGCAAAAATGTTGTGAATATTTAAAATATTGTCACCCTTTTTCACTTTTGAAATGGGTTTTATACATCATTTTTTGGCCATAGGTATTTAAGACTAAAGTATTCTTGAACATCTCCATACACATTAACTATAAGTTGCTGTTTTTCCCCTTACAAAGACATACATTTTGCAGAAGGGAGTGCAGGTAGTCTTGTTTTCTCCTAATTGGACTGCTGGCAGAATGTCTTTGCTAGATATGTGAGGAATAGTGCTGATCCCTAGGGTTTGTGAGGTCTAGTGCAGCCTATAGTTTGCTTTCTCTAGTGCTGCTAGTTAAGCAATACAGGACTTCACATTCATTATATATTAAAGGCACAGAAAGCCTCTTTTGGTCTGTTTTGCTCACATGCTCTTAAGTAGCTGTCCTGATGGTGGTCCTGGGAATCCTAAATTTGGTACAAAACTTCATCTCTTAAAATATGCAGTATGCCACGATGTACTCTGCCACTCTGTACTAATGTGGATTATAATTACAGTTAATTACAGTTGTCTGTTATTGAACTTTATAGATTTAGAATTCTTCATACTAACTGTATCTACAGCTTTCAGGGAAATGACTAAACTACAATTTCATGCACCATTGACCATCCATCACGTCTAATTTTAATGGACACACTTTTCTATACGCTCCTGTGCAAATGGCTTTTCTGAGTTGAGTGCTAACTAATGTGTATTTTTCAAGCTGTATACATCTGATGTAAAATGCAGCTGTTGTGTGAGTGCTTGGTATATAGAGGTCTAAGACATCTCATAGACAGGTTGATATTTGTCTTTCTGTATAACGGAAAACAGCTCAGAGAGTGAAAAGAGCAATGACCTTTAAGAGTGAAATGCTAATTTATCTGCGGTATAAAAAGCGTGTACGGTTGCTGAATGCTGAACATGTAAATGTTAGTGGTTCCCACTGACTGGGGCTGTTTACATGTGGATTAGGTACAGTTCAGTGGCCACTAAGCGCATATTTGCCTCAGCCTCTGGTGTTATTTTTCATTTATTGGTGAGTACAGAATATAAATTGCACATAAACTCCTTGGGTCAGGATATATGCTTTCTGAAAATCTTTTTATCCACCAATTTTTCATATAGCCTTTATAAACATGCACTTTCTATACACTACGGTGGTCTGTTTTTGTTTGCATCTTGTATCGATGGTCTGTTTTGCTTCTTTCTTTCTTTCTTTCTTTCTTTCTGTTTGTATATAAAATAGTTATACATTAAAGGGTTAGTTCATTTCAGAATTAAAATTTCCTGATAATTTACTCACCCCCATGTCATTCAGGATGTTTATGTCTTTCTTTCTTCAGTGGAAAATAAATTAAGGTTTTTGAGGAAAACTTTCCAGGATTTTTCTCCATATAGTGGACTTCAACAGGGACCAATGGGTTGAAGGTCCAAATTGCAGTTTCAGTGCAGCTTCAAAGGGCTCTACATGATCCTAGCCAAGGAATAAGGGTCTTATCTAGTGAAATGATCTGTCCTTTTTTTATTTTATTTTATTTATTTTTTTTATGTAAATTTATATTACATTACATTACATTATGGCCAGCAGCCATATCACCCTGTAGCCCAAGACTGGTTGCCCACTGAAGCAGGGGGTGCTCACCCTGTGGTCTGTGTGGGTCCTAATGCCCTAGTATAGTGATGGGGACACTATACTGTCAAAAAGCACCGTCCTTTGGATGAGACGTTAAACCGAGGTCCTGACTCTCTGTGGTCATTAAAAATCCCAGGATGCCCTTCGAAAAGAGTAGGGGTGTAACCCCGACACCCTGGCCAAATTTGCCCATTGGCCTCTGTCCCCATACACTGATTGGCTTCATCACTCTGTCTCCTCTCCACCAATAAGCTGGTGTGTGGTGGGCATTCTGGCGCAATATGGCTGCCGTTGCATCATCCAGGTGGATGCTGCACATTGGTGGTGTTGAGGAGATCCCCCTTCAATATGTAAAGCGCTTTGAGTACCCAGAAAAGTGCTATATAAATGATGCTATATAAACAAATTATTATTATTATTATTATTATATACTTTTTAACAACAAATGCTCATCTTGGACTGCTCTGCGATGTGCCACACATTACGTAATCACGTTGGAAAGGTCATGAGTGACATAGGTGGAAGTACCGCGGTAGGGCGAAAAACTCACAAAATCTCATTTTCTCCACCAACTTCAGAATTATCCATCGTTGTTTTACCTTTTTTTGTAAAGGGCGTTTTACTTAGTCTTTGCACATTCGCTTTGTAAACACTGGATCGGTTCTTTTGCCTACGTCACGCGTGACCTTTCCAACATGATTACGTAATGCGTGCCGCATCACAGAGCTAGTGCAAGACGAGCATTTGTGGTTAAAATTTATATAATTTTTTTTTTTTTTAAATGACATTGTTTCGCTAGAAAATACCCTTATTCCTCGGCTAGGATCATGTAGAGCCTTTGAAGCTGCATTGAAACTGTAATTTGGACCTTCAACCTGTTGGTACCCATTGAAGTCCACTATATGGAGAAAAATCCTGGAATGGTTTCCTCAAAAACCTTAATTTCTTTTCGACTGAAGAGAGAAAGACATAAACGTTTTGGATGATATGGGGGTGAGTAAATTAACAGGAAAATTTAATTCTGAAGTGAACTAATGCTTTAATATTATAATAGTTATTAAAAGTTTAGTTGAATTTTAATTCTACTTCCTTACATTCAAATTTGAATTGCAATTCAAATTTAGGAATTTAATTGAAATTTAAATGGCTTTCTATTGTGAATGTCACACAACACTGGAGGTTGAGTAGAGGATGAAAGTATTTTCATTTTTGTATATTTTCAACTGTTTTTTTGCAACCATGTTTTTGCTTCTCTTTACTTGAATGAAACAATGCGCAATAATCATTTTTGTGTAATCATTTTAATTTTGCTGTATGGATAAAGGTTAGATCAGCATGGTGTGCTGATTAAAATCAAAGCGTAACTCATCATTGCAACTCATCATTGCATGAATTTAATCATTGTATCATCAGCCATTCTACAGATTTATTTCATGCATGGATACGGCTCAGTTTCTGTGAAACAAGTCTTGTTGTGTTTGTCAGGTGGTTCTTTTGGGCCAAGTACATAGTATCAGTGTAACTCCCTGCTGGATAACCTCAGTTCACCCTGACAACACAATTTATCACAGAGGTATTGTATGTGTGTGCGTGTGTAAATGCTTTATAAGTATCTATTGAATTGCACTTGTGAGTTAAAAGTGGTAGGAAATGAAAAATTAAGCTTTAATATTCATATAAATTGCAGATCAATAGACCTGGATTTTTATCAGGTTGTACTATGCATTTGCTGATGTGTAATATATATCAGCTGAAACAACCAGCCAATTTCATTCTCTGCAAACACAGTCTTTATGAGAAGAATATTACACCTGTGAGATATTGATCCCACTTTCTTGGCCATTTGCAAAATAAAATTTTAATATATCTGTTTGGTGACTGGAAGAAGTTTAAGAGTCCACTCTGGGAATCTAGTATTGTGAAAAATATTTGCTTAAAAGATTTTTACAACAACTGTGTATTCTTAAAAGGATAGTCAACCCCAAAAATGAATTATTTACTCACTCTCATGTCATTCCAAATCTGTATAATTTCCTTCCTTCTATGGGACATAAAAGAAGATATTTTGAAGAATGTTGGGAACCAAAGAGTTTCAGTTTCCATTGACAAAAATACAATGAAAGTCAATGGGAATCGAAACTGTTTGGCTACCAACATTCTTCAAAATATCTGTTTTTGTGTTTAACAGAAAAAAGGAAGCCATACAGTTTTGGAACGACATGAGGGTGAGTAAATCATGATAGAACTTTTATGGTAAACTATTCCTTTAAAGGTGCCATCGAACGTTTTTTTTTACAAGATGTAATATAAGTCTAAGGTGTCTCCTGAATGTGTCTGTGAAGTTTCAGCTCAAAATACCCCATAGATTTTTTTTTAATTAAATTTTTTAACTGCCTATTTTGGGGCATCATTAAATATGAGCCGATTTATGCTGTGCGGCCCCTTTAAATCTCGTGCTCTCCGCCCACGGAGCTCGCGCTTGCCTTAAACAGTGCCTAAACAAAGTTTACACAGCTAATATAACCCTCAAATGGATCTTTACAAAGTGTTCGTCATGCATGCGGCATGCATGCGTCAGATTATGTGAGTATTGTATACTGTTATATTGTTTACATTTGATTCTGAATGAATTTGAGGCTGTGATCTGTGGCTAACGGCTAATGCTACACTGTTGAAGAGATTTATAAAGAATGAAGTTGTGTTTATGAATTATACAGACTGCAAGTGTTTAAAAATGAAAATAGCGACGGCTCTTGTCTCCGTGAATACAGTAAGAAACGATGGTAACTTTAACCACATTTAACAGTACATTAGCAACATGCTAACGAAACATTTAGAAAGACAATTTACAAATATCACTAAAAATATGATATCATGGATCATGTCAGTTATTATTGCTCTATCTGCCATTTTTCGCTGTTGTTATTGCTTGCTTACCTAGTCTGATGATTCACCTGTGCACATCCAGACGTTAATACTGGCTACCCTTGTCTAATGCCTTTCATAATGTTGGGAACATGGGCTGGCATATGCAAATATTGGGGGCGTACACCCCGACTGTTACGTAACAGTCGGTGTTATGTTGAGATTCGCCTGTTCTTCGGAGGTCTTTTAAACAAATGAGATTTATATAAGAAGGAGGAAACAATGGAGTTTGAGACTCACTGTATGTCATTTCCATGTACTGAACTCTTGTTATTTAACTATGCCAAGATAAATTCAATTTTTCATTTGAGGGCACCTTTAATTTTACCTTTTGGAGTGTTTTTGTGAGGTTGCAGTGTCACAAACCACATAACTCCACTAAACTTTGGCTACAAACATGTCTAGAGAAAGCGTAGCAGTTTCTCTCGCTCTGTTTCATCTACTATCTGGTGTACAAGGCTACAGAATTAATGGGCGGGGAATGGGAGGGCCTAGGTGGACCAGAGAGATTAGCTGTAAAATTGACACTGACAAATCTCATACATTATAGCTTCATGGGAGGCAGCCATCGCCACAGGAAGTGTTGGAGAAATAGAGGGGAAAAGCGAATCACTATATAAAAGGCCTTAAAATCCAGTTTTGTGGTGGAGTTCACCGAGCCTCACCACTCCAAATATACTGTACCACAATAACTTAAGGTCACTTTTTCTCTTTTATCAGTTACTTTCAACTCAGTTTCAACTTACTGAGTCACATTCTTGGCATATAATGTTATGGTTTCACAGGTAACATGCATACACATCTTTATGAAAACAAGGCAGAATAATTCGAATGAGTCACGGCTGCTAAATAAAGCAAATGGGCAAAAGTGTTTTGTTTCTCCATGGATTTGGCTTCTGTTTTTTCCCTGTTTGTGCTTATTATTTTAAACCAGGCTGTTAGGGATTTCAAATCTTCTTATTGCGTTCTCTAAATTGGTCTTTGGTGTTTGATGTTCATAGAGGGTGATTTAAAACCCAAATTATTTAATTATTGAAATTAATGAAGAAAATAGGGTAGATTACTAAACTGCAGAGCAATAGCCTTATGTGATTGCACTCATTTCAGCATTCAGGGTTTTGTTTAAACTTGATTGCTTTCAAGCCCATGAAATTCATAAAAGCTACATGCATTTGAATAATCAAGAAAAAAACTCTTATGAAAGTGGTTCGACTTGTGAGGTCATGGTTATTCACTCGTGGCATATAATACAAGTCACCTAGACATTTATGTTGTTTGTTTTGTGTCCTGAGAGTGTAATAGGGATTGGTGATATAGCTAAGAAAATATATTTTAATATCTTCCAGGCTTTTAATGATATTCAGTATACAGTATGATAAATTCCATATATACACCTCAATGATTAAAAGCTTATTTTTCCCCCATTCATTTCCAGATTTAATGATATTTTAATGTATATGCACCAATCATATTCAATTTGTTTTCAATCGTTTCATTTCACAGACCATTTGAACTGATTCACAAAAATGTATCACTGTTTTTGCTACTGAAATTTAGACAAGAGACCCTATGAAACACCTTGATACTTGTAATGCAAAGAAGAGTCTTATGACATGCTCTTTAGAATACTGAGTAAGAAGTGCATTAAAATCATCACAGTATTCACCATGTTTTTCCTTTTTGATCATGAATATTCAATTTATCACCTATTGACCTGCATAGTATTTTGCTGGTATTCCAGTAAGAATCTGTCCGTAATGAATGGAGATATATTGCATTTCTTTCATTTCTGAAGTCCTAGCTACAGGGTATTACCTCGCAGGCTTAAAAAAATGCTTATAGTTATCCGCTTATTGATCTGAACACTGTTGCTGAAGCTTTGATAGATACAGCACATAGACTATATGAAACTTAATTGATGCGGCACATAATTATTGCCATTTCATGAGCAGTAGATGGATTAGATGCAGAAGGATCTTGAATTTGCCCAATGAAATAAACTTGGTTAATGGTTGCCGCTCTCATCTCCGTGTGTGTTTTTCGTGCCTAGGGCTCCTTATGCTCAGCTGATGAGAAAAAGATGTATGATTGTCCCATCTGATGAGAATTTTACATAATTGCAGTTCAGATGTGTTCCTGCCCAGCCCCCATATTCATCTACATTGCTAATTTGATTGAAAGCTTGTGTTTTCTTATGATGCACCCAATTAAGGAGTGTGGGTTCACCATTACTCGTTAGTTTGTGTATCTTCCTGTCTAGTAAATGATGGTACGTTCCTGTTCTGAAGTATTTGTGAAAATGATGGATAGCGCTCTTTTCCATGGACCATTAATAGGATAAAGCTCTTGATGGTTCATCAACAACATGTGCTGTTGAATATTCTTGACAAATGTAGTGCTCTTAAAATATAACTCATTATCACTCTTGGCATCTCCAGAGTTTCTCAGCTCCATTTCGCACCCTTCAGAGGTTCGTGAAGTAGGATCTTTGCCATGTTAACTATTTAGTGTCACAATGCGCTGTGGTGGAATTGGGAGTTTATTCAGTTGTACATTCAGCCTTTTTAATGGGGGAAATTTATGTTGTTTATAGTAACTGTAGATTTCTTAGAATAATTTTAAATTCTTTAAAGGTGTCCTCGAATGAAAAATTGAATTTATCTTGGCATAGTCAAATAACAAGTGTTCAGTACATGGAAATGACATACAGTGAGTCTCAAACTCCATTGTTTCCTCCTTCTTATATAAATCTCATTTGTTTAAAAGACCTCAGAAGAACAGGCGAATCTCAACATAACACCGACTGTTACGTAACAGTCGGGGTGTACGCCCCCAATATTTTGCATATGCCAGCCCATGTTCCCAACATTATGAAAGGCATTACACAAGGGCAGCCAGTAACGTTTGGATCTGCACAGCTGAATCAACAGAATAGGTAAGCAAGCAAGAACAATAGCGAAAAATGGCAGATGGAGCAATAATAACTGACATGATCCATGATATCATGATATTTTTAGTGATATTTGTAAACTGTCTTTCTAAATGTTTCGTTAGCATGTTGCTAATGTACTGTTAAATGTGGTTAAAGTTACCATCGTTTCTTACTGTATTCACGGAGACAAGAGCCGTCGCTATTTTCATTTTTAAACACTTGCAGTCTGTATAATTCATAAACACAACTTCATTCTTTATAAATCTCTCCAACAGTGTAGCATTAGCCGTTAGCCACGGAGCATAGCCTCAAACTCATTCAGAATCAAATGTAAACAATATAACAGTATACAATACTCACATAATCCGACGCATGCATGACGAACACTTTGTAAAGATCCATTTGAGCCCTGAATCGGCTCATTTATAATGATGCCCCAAAATAGGCAGTTAAAAAAATGAATAAAAAAAAATCTATGGGGTATTTTGAGCTGAAACTTCACAGACACATTCAGGGGACACCTTAGACTTATATTACATCTTTTTTAAAAAAAAGTTCTAGGGCACTTTTAATATGTCATATGTTAAAATGAACTAGATGTTTAAATTTTTTTTTTTTTTTAAAGAAACATCATGAGAATCAAGAATTTTTTTATTCCATTTTTTGTCTTCTGTATTCATGTACATAGAATAAAATCTAACATTTTTAAATAATATTTCACTATATTGCTGTTTTTACTGTATTTCTAATCAAATAAATGCAGCCTCTGTGATCAAAAGACTTCTTTTGAAAACATTAAAACATTTTTAAGCGGTTTAGAGATGAGATGTCAGGCGTGAAGTTCTACTAATCATGACTTTATTTCAAACCTATATGCTAAAACATTGAGTGACTGTATATGCTATATTTAATTCCTATAACATGTATAAAATAACATAAATATTTGTATAAAATCTGAAGAAGCAGACAGAGTTAAGCTGTCATTAAGTATTGATACACACATGATGAAAAATGAAAGATATATTAAAGTAAATGTTAATGGGATTAGGGCAGGGGTAGGCAAGTTCGGTCCTACAGAGCCGCTGTCCTGCTGAGTTTAGCTCCAACCTTAATCAAACACACCTGAACAAGCTAATTAAGCTCTTCAGGATTACTAAGGCTATAGGCAGCTGAAGGTATTTTTTCAGGGTTGGAGCTAAACTCTGCAGGACAGCGGCTCTCTAGGACCAAACTTGCCTACCCCTGCCCTAATCCCATTTACATTTACTTTAATATATCATTCATTTTTCATCATCTGTGTCATCAATACTTAATAACAGCTTTGGATTAGGGTCAACAAATCACTGGAATACCCACATGCTTATGCACTGTGGTGTGTGTGTGTGTGTGTGTGTGTGTGTGTGTGTGTGTGTGTGTGTGTGTGTGTGTGTGTGTGTGTGTGTGTGTGTGGCACGGGTTAAACCATGTTGTTGGGACTAAATCTCCCCACAAAGATAGTAATACCAGTCATTTTTGACATTGTGGGGACATTGATTTGGTCACCATAAAACAACTTATACTGTATATCAATGATGTTTTTTGAAAATGTAAAAATACAGAAAGTTTTGTGTTGATGGATACGTTTAGGGGTAGAGTTAGGGGATAGAATATACAATTTACAGTATAAAAATCATTATGTCTATGGAAAGTCCCCATAAAACATGGAAGCCCTATGTGTGTGTGTGTGTGAGAGAGAGTGAGAGAGAGAGAGAGAGAGAGAGAGAGAGAGTTTGTTGTGAATGTGAAGTCTGGCTGTAGCCTGGCAGGCTGAATGAGGTCTGATATGAGGAGACTGCAGCCTGGAATCTTGCTATAAGTCTGGCACTGGATGAAATAACCACCGGTCAGATAGAGAGAGAGAGAGAGAGAGAGAGAGAGAGAGAGTTCATTTGGAAGCTTCCTATTTTTGCTGTAACGTCAAATGTAAAAACTGTACTGTTTATTACTTCCTCTTGTACAGTACAGTTGGGTCCAGAAGTCTGTGGCCACAAGTTTTGTAATTCAACAAAAATTTTTATTTGATAAGTATAGTAATTTGAGTGAACAGTTGAACTGAAAATGTCATGGATTTCAGAATGACAGCTGAACTCCACAAGTTAAACCTAATGATCCATGATATCCAGCATTATTTGAAAATGTTGCAAAGAGCATCTTTTGGAATAAGGAAATTTCTTCTGCACTCATTTTGTACAAAAACCTTTACATGGTCATTGTGACAAATTTACCCATTTAATTAGTCACCCAGAAATAGTCCCGAATCTTTGAAAAAAAAAAAAAAAAAAAAAAACTGAATTAATTTTACCTAATAACATTTCTTTGTTTTACATTTTTCACCTTCCTTTTAAACTTTCAACTTTTACAGGTTAAAAAAGGGGTTCAATATGGTCTCTCCACCATGTTTTGTTTTTTGTTTTTTTTGTCAGCAAGGACACTTTAAATAGTTCAAAATGACATTAAAGACATTTACCACACTGAAGACTGGAGTAATGCCTGCAGAAAATTCAGCTTGGCATTACAGGAATAAATGACATTTTAAAATATATTACACTTGTAAAAATATTTCTCATTTACCGTTTTTAATTTATTTTTTAATCAAATAATTGCAATAAGAGTGCTTAAAAAAAAACTTTTGTGTTTGTGGTCAAAAGATTTTGTACACTTTTTTTTTTTAGTGTACTGTATTTTTAAATCTGTTATGCTTTTAGTGATTACAAGAACGTCCTCTACATGTTTGTCTGTTTGTCTCCGGCCTGTTATAAATTTAATTTGCACTTCTCAGATTGACATGCAGAGTATTAGGAGCTTTTAAATAAATGACTGTTGGAGAAAAATTAGGTGGGATTAATATAGGGAAAGTAGAGAGTCCCTAGAGGAATGGCTGTTAAATGATGGCCTCTTTTTAGACAAACGGCTGCTCAGTCATCCAGGACAGTGGGCCCTCAGGGGAATAAAGAAATGTGATGCATATTATAGCCGCATGGGAATGCAGCGTCCACACTGGCGCTGGCTGGTTTAACACTTCGCCCAGCTCTAGAGACCTCTGCTGATGGATATACCCTCAGCCCGGAGAATATGCACATGCTCTAAAGCACCAGGAGGGCTACGATGGCTCTCGGTCTCTGCGTGCACGAAACAGTCTGCTCAATCGCAGTGGCACCAGCAGTTCCTGGCTGGTGACATGAAAACATTGTCCCCAGGCAATGCCTGAGACAGAATACATTAACAAGGTCTGTTATTTCCACGGTAATATGGCAGATATCACAAACCTTCTGTAGCTCACGCTGCATAAATTATTGTCGCGATACTTTGTGTTGTCAGTCAGTTTTCTTGACACAACAACCTCTTTTTCTTTGTCTTCCTGACAGTGTGGTGCTTCTCTGTGCTGTTGGTATAATTTATCAACCCACCAGGGCTTCTTGTAAATCATTTGTGGTTTTTATCAGCTCACTTTCTGAAGGGGCTTATTGAGTGCTCAGACGACGATCACCTCAACGGTGTGATTGTTAATTACACACAGGGGTGCGTTCAAATGCATTCCACTGGAAGGTCAGGAATTGTTGGGCAATGTAAATTCTTTCTTAACATCAATAGCAATGAATTGGTGCTGTTTTCTTCTTGCTTATTTTAATATAAAAATATGAAACCTTTCTTTCTTTGCAGATTAAATCAGTGTTTTTTTGTTTGTTTGTTTAATTTTTTTTACATTTGTAAAAAAAAATGAATAAATTGTCTTCAATGTTGTTCACAAATCATTATTACAGTGCTAAATATGTTAATGTCAATTCAATACCTTAAAGGGATAGTGCCTCCCCTGCAACCTGTATGAATTTCTTTCTTTTGTTGAACACAAAAGAGGATATTTTGAAGAATGTTGGTAACCAAACAGTTGACGGGCCCCATTGACTTCCTTAGTATTTTATTCATACTACCCCTTTAAAGGTAGGCTACACTATGTTTAATTTTTTTGTCGAAAATTTAAATAATGGGTCAATACATCACTCGCCCATGTGTGTCGCGTCATATCTGTAAATAGAGAAAAGTTGCTCAGGCTACTTTGACGCATGTATGGTTTGGGAGTGAGATCTCGAACCTCTGGGAATTCACCCATTTAAAAAAAAAAAAAAAAAAAAAAACAGAACAGAGGAGAGCCTGACGGCAAAAACGAGAATGTGACAGAGCTCGTAATAAAACGATAATCAACATTGGCTTTTCGGAGATGGTGATATCTGAGGGATTTGAAAATGTTGTAAAAGTGACGTGCAGATGCCTTTTTTATCACTTAACGCTAAGTGGTGGGTAAGGTATTTTATTGAACAGATAAATTGCCATATGTAGCTCTAACAGAGTATATTATGAAGTATTATCTATTGTGAAGGGTCATTTCTTTGTGGTTGTTGTATCGCTGTGCTAGACTTTATTTTCAAGGAAGTACCATGTTTGTTAATGGGTGTAACGTTTTCAGCTAGTCCGCATGAGATCCTTTCCATTTAAACTGGTGAGTAAGGTATCTTTAAAGGGTTAGTTCACCCAAAAATTAAATTTTTGTCATTAATTACTCTCATGTCGTTTAAAAACCCTAAGACCTTCGTTCATCTTCGGAACAGAAATTAAGATATTTTTTGATGAAATCCAAGAGGTTTATTATCATCAATAGAAAGCAATGAAATCACCACATTCAAGGTTCAGAAAAGTAGTAAAGACATTGTTAAAATAGTCAGCTTGACTACGGTGGTTTAACCTTTATGTTATGAAGCAACAAGAATACTTGTGCGCAAAAATAACAACTTTATTCAACAATTTCGTCTCTCCCCTGTTGACTCGACAAAGTCTTGAGAGTTTTGAGAAGTTTAAAGTCTTGAAATTTGAAAGTTTTAGACCTTATGGACAGAGGAAGATGAGCCCTTGGTTTTTCATTTCACATGAAAAAAGTGGGTGTTTATACTGAAGACTTAAAGACATTATAGAAAGAAGAGGGGGTGGATATTAATCATATAAAAAATTATTAAAGGTGACCTATTATGCTCCTTTTGACAAGACGTAATATAATTCTCTGGTGTCCCCAGAATGTGTCTGTGAAGTTTCAGCACAAAATACCCCACAGATCATTTATTATAGCTTGTCAGATTTGCCCCGATTTGGGTGTGAACAAAATCAAGCCATTTTTGTGGGTGGGTTGCTTTAAATGCAAATGAGCTCGTGCTCCCCGCCCCCAAGCTCGCTCCTCATTCAAATACACTGAGGCGTACATAATACACAAGGGAACACAGCAAACATAACTCGCAAAATGGATCATTAAACTGTTCTTGATGCAGCATATAACATAGGTATAGCATGTATGTTGTGGATGTTTGCTAAAATTCGATTCTGAATGATTTTGATAGCATGCTGCATGGCTAACGGGGCTAAAGCTACACACTGTTGGAAAGACTGGATAAGAATGAAGATGCGTTTATGAATTATACAGACTACACACGTTTTTGGGTTAAAAATGAAAATAACGACATGGCTCTGGTCTCCGTGAATACAGTAAGAAACAATGGTAACTTTAGCCACATTTAACAGTACATTAACCATGTGCTAACAAAACACATTCAGGAAGACAATTTGCAAACATCACGAAATAAATATATATGAAATCGGATCATTTGGTATCGATCCATCTTTGAGAATCAATTTCTGTGCAAATCCTGTGTTTTACTGACGATCGTGTGAAGCATTCTAGTGTTAATGACCTACACATATTGGTATATGAATTTATCTGGACACATTTCCTTCATAAATAAAATTACACTGTCCTTAGTGGCTCAGATGCCAGAAGTTTATGGAGACTCATATGTTTGCTATTATAGCCACAGATCAGTGATAATGTTTACATAGCTGAGACATATCACAAGCTCAGGGACGGTCGTTCTTGAATGCTGCTGTCCTGCAGAGTTCTGCTCTGACACAACTCACCTTCCTTCACATAGCTTTAGTAATCCTAAAGACGTTCAAGTGTGTTTGATCAGAGTTGTAGATAAACTGCTGCACTCCAGGACCAGTGTTACTCGTCGCTTGTGAAAACAATGGAGGCACCGTGGGTGGAAACATACAGATTTAGGGTGCGGTATTATTATAATAAGATCCCCTTCCTACGTCACAAGGGGAGCGAAATCAGAACGGCTCAATTTTTCACATGCTTGTAGAAAAAGGCTTACCAAAACAAAGTTAGTGGGTTGTCCTTTTTCACATTTTCTGTGCTGGTAGATGCACCAGAGACCCAATTATAGTACATAAACATGGGAAAAGTTAGATTTTCATGATATGACCCGTTTAAAGTTTGATTGTTGATGTTTTTGGCACAGAATTACTTTCCTAACTTTAAACTTTAAAAATGTTTTGAAGAGAATATATTTCTATAGATACAGCTACAGTAGACTTATGGCACAGGTTATAATCAGAGCTTGACCTTACAGTAAAATCTGTCTCACTTCCTTCTGTCTCACCTCCCCCTCTACCCCCTAGAAACCAGCAGTATCCAAACAGTGGGCAGTCAGTCAATCAGTAGTGTATAACCTCATACACAAACTGTTATTGGCACATAGCTGAGCTTCTATACAGCTCTCCCACACAAACTCCAGTCTTTTCAGCTTAGTCATCACATTGCTCCCTCTCCGCACTTCACACATAAGTTATTTAAGATGTTTATGTGTATATTAACATGATTTACTTTAGAAACTGCTCATTTTAAATTCTTGCGGATCCATCAGTCACTGTTGTGGTAACGCCATTTTTCCTGCAGCTCAAGAGGGATTACATGGCATTTGTAGCTCAGGTGATTTATTTGTTTATTTAATTAGTTGTTTGTTTACATTTTTATTGTTAATAATAATGATTATTTAGTAATTCATTAATTTATATATTATTTTTATTTATTTATCTGTTTAGTTGTTTGTTTGTTTGTTTGTTTGTTTAGATTTAATCTTTTTTATTTTTACTTTTTCATTCAATTATTTATTATTAATAATAATGTTTATTATTTATTTATTTATTTTTGTATTTTAAAAATAAATACTTTTTTGTTATTTTATTGTACGTAATAATGATTGAACAATGAATCACAATGATAATTAATGATAAATAATTATAATTTACATTTTTTGTAATTAATTTGTTTGTTTTCTAACCTATATTAAAGGGTTAGTTCACCCCCCAAAAAAATTCTGTAATTTATTACTTACCCTCATGCCGTTCCACACCCGTAAGACCTTCGTTCATCTTCAGGACACAAATTAAGATATTTTAGTTGAAATCCGATGGCTCCGTGAGGCTTCCATAGGGAGCAATGACACTTCCTCTCTCAAGATCCATAAAGGTACTAAAAACATATTTAAATCGGTTTATGTGAGTACAGTGGTTCAATATTAATATTATAAAACGACGAGAATATTTTTGGTGCGCCAAAAAAAACAAAATAACGACTTGTTTAGTGATGGCCGATTTCAAAACACTGCTTCAGAAAGCATCGGAGCACAAATGAATCAGTGTATCAAATCATGATTCGGATCGCGTGTCAAACTGCCAACGGCTGAAATCACGTGACTTTGGTGCTCCGAACAGCAGATTCGATACACTGATTCATTTGTGCTCCGAAGTGTTTTGAAATCGGCCATCACTAAATAAGTTGTTATTTTGTTTTTTTTTGGCGCACCAAAAATATTCTCGCCGCTTTATAATATTAATATTGAACCACTGTACTCACATTAACCGATTTAAATATGTTTTTAGTACCTTTATGGATCTTGAGAGAGGAAGTGTCATTGCTCCCTATGGAGGCCTCACGGAGCCATCAGATTTCAACTAAAATATCTTAATTTGTGCTCTGAAGATGAACAAAGGTCTTACGGGAGTGGAACGGCATGAGGGTAATAAATGACAGAATTTTCATTTTTGGGTGAACTAACCCTTTAATGTAAACCGTTTGAGCCAATTTTCTCCCACTTGTGCATCCCATGTTCTCATACAAAGTATCTCAGTATCTCTCCGACCCGGTCCCAGTGGGCCTGTTGGTGTCACCGCATGGCTCATTGGCCGCTCCGTGCACAGACGCACACGTAACACTGCCTCCCCTGCAACTTTTTATATCTGACTGTGGGGTGATTGAAACAGAAGCGGGGCCGTGTCAAGGCCCCAGTCACCATGTAATTGAATTCTTCCGTGTGTCTGGGAGCTGACCAAACTGGTAGAAAGAAGGTAAATAGACAAAGCTTTGGTCTTCCGTACAAACAACAAATGGAGACTTGCAGCTGTTTGCGGAAAGCTAAGCAAAGATTTGTGGGGAAGCACTTGTCTGGACAGACATTTTTTTGTTGGTGCAGGTTGTGGAGATTACATCATTTCCTTTTTCAGTATGTGTTTGTGTACATAAACGCGATTCCAAACTAAAGGGTTTACGTTCGCATAAGGAGAAGCGCAGGCAAACAGAAGTCAGGGCTCCCGTTGAGCAGAACTCTGACTGTATGCTTCAGACTGCACAATGTAGGAATGCGTTCCGACTTCCTCCCACCCACCACGTCTCTACATGTTCAATTTGGCGACCGTTGCTTAGTGACAGTGTGCCGCTGGCCCCCTGCTGTGTGGTTTTTGTGTCTTCGCCGAGGTGAGTCTACAGATCTCCAGACTCAAGATAGGGTGCAGAAAAAGTAGCCGTCTGTAATTTATCTAAGGTTATTTTGTGATTCAGATATACTGCTCTGGAAGCAGCCGAGCGTTAAATTGCTTTCCTCTGGGAGCAGGTCGCATTGAGGGGTCGACAAAGCAGAGAGATTTCTCTCTCTATCACTTCTCTATTGCCCTTTCTCTTGTCCTCTTCCTCTTTGTCTCTCTGTCTTTCTGTCTCGCTCTCTCCTCCCATGTTTAGGAGCGAGAGAACATTTCTTTGAGAACTCATCGCAATGGCAGATATGCTGTAATTAGGACAGATAATTGCAGGTGCAGTACGGCGGGTTGCGGGGGACACAGTGAGCTCTCAAAGGTCATAATAAGGGAGGGGGATGGGGTCATTTATGGGGAGATGGGAACCACTCTCGCTTCTCAAAATGAGACTCGTGGAGGAGTAATGGTGTGTGAGCCCAATGAGAGAAAATGACATAAATACAGATAGCTACCTGCATTCAAAAAACACGCTCGCACGCTGCCTATCTAGTAAGAGGTAATAGGAACGTAAAAGTGGTTGAGCAGAAACGCGAGAATGAATAAGTGAGAGAGTTTACAATCCCTGCAGGATCAGAGAACAGCCCGTCGGTAAAATATATAGTGTCAGTGCTAATTTGGTGGTATACGCGGACTGAATCAAGAAACCGAACCTTTCATTTTGTAACTGTTACTTTGAATTGCTTGTCAAAGTATTAAAGCTTTAATTAATAATGGAATGCTACAGTCAAGCGACATTAGTTACCTATACAAGATAAAAACACTTAAGATTGTAATATCTAAGTACAACTATCCAATTATACTGTATAAATTCAATCAACCATATTTTTATGGCTGGTTTTTGAATGAAAGATCAGTTTAAATGTGTATATAATTAGGTTTTTTTTAAATGTAGATTTAGGTGTGTATATACAGTCAAACCAAAATTTATTCAGACACCTTGAACATTTCATTCATTAATACAGTTTATTCACTATAGTTAAAAAAAAATGGTAATAAAATATGACAAGATCTCAGAGTAAAACTGTGTCAGAAAAAAATCAATCTTAATTATGTCAGATAACACTTAAGCAAAACATGGTCAGGTCAAAGTGTCTGAATAATTTTTGGTTCCAATTTTTTATCAGTTTTACTGGTAGTCCACTGTATGAAGAATTTTTGGGTATAATATGTCACAGTTTACTTTATTTTGCTATCCTTACTTACATAAATGAACTATAGTGTCCTGAACCAACTAGTAAAAAAAAAATTTTTTTTGGTTTGACTGTGTGTGTGTGTATATATATATATATATATATATATATATATATATATATATATATATATATATATATAAAAATGTAATTTATTCCTGTGATGTTAAATCTGAATTTTCAGCATCATTACTCCAGTCTTCAGTGTCACATGATCCTTCAGAAATCGTTCTAACATGCTGATTTGCTCAAGAAAATCAACATATATAAGAAAACCAGCTAGTGTTTTCATAGAAACATTTATTATTATCAATATAATAATAAGTTTGTGGAAATAATGTTTTTGTGGAAACTGTGATAAAAGTGATAATATAAAGTTAGTAGCATCGCTATGTGTAGTCATTTTCTCCTCTCCACTTCTTTTTTTTTTCATTCATCCATTTATTTTTATGATGAGTGGTCTGATTGCTTTGGGAGCCCCATATTAATATGCATGGATCAATACACATGCATCAACTTAATTGAACAGGATAATCGAATACAAGATTAGAGAACATACAGATATTACAGCAATGATCAACAACAGAAATGTCTCTGTATCAAATTCAGTTTCATTGTTATTTCCAAATTAAACCTTCAACATTTGTGCAGAGACTATTGAAACCACCAGCATTGACAATGAGAGGAAGGACCAAAAATAAAGAAGAGAAAGAGCTAGAGAAGATGAAATAGTCAGCTATACTTGTCTTAGGCATGCAGAGGCCGACTGTAGCTGATACCTCTGGGGTTTTTAGGCTAAGCTGCTCCCCCTTTCCTCTACATAGCCTCTAGTGTTTTCATAGTGCTGCAGTGTAGCATGTGTTCTTCCCCTAAGAGCTCTCGAAACTCTCCAAGAAAAGCACGAGCTGAGTGTGAAGAACTGTAAATATCAAGCTTGCTAGCCGATCCCACTGATTCGCCTTCAGAATGCGTGCGGCTGGAATAACAGCAAAATAGTGTCAGAAAAGGGAAAAAAAGTCTCCGGTGGTGCGCTGCAGTACTCAAGCTAGGTATCTGAAATGGTCCAGCGAAAATGAAAGGCAATTGAAAAAGACTTGCTTGGTAATTTAAGACTTTATTTAGGCCATGGGAGTGATTGACTATATTTTCAGACCATGAGTGTAATGGAAAGTTTAATTGTCTTGGCATTAAGGTTAAAGCCAAGACATTAGAGTGTATCATATGTCTCATAAAGTAGCCAGTATTCATTCGGGAGTGACCTTCAGCTGGGCAGAATGATGGCAGGCAGATAAAAGATTGATTTACACTAGTGATGGGAACAACAGCATGTACTTCTGTGAAAACAACACTGTTCAGTGCTAAAACAGTACAAACCGTAGTGAAACTGCAAATTTATTCAGGGCTGAAGTGGTTAGGAGGATGTTATCTACTGTGTTATATGCTTTACCACATTTACAGATGAGATACAAGAGAGTATATTATAGGAGAAAATGCATACATTTGTTCATTTATAACTAAAGAAGTGAATCAATATATGAGACAAACCACAGAACTTGATTTTATTTTGTTGGCTTAGTCTTTATTTCCCAATGGGAATGTTTGTTATATATAGAACATTTCTTTTTGTATTGGGTAACATTAGGGCTAAAGGTGGAACGTCCATGTATTGACTTTGTGGTAAATTAAGATGAATCCATAAGACAGAAAGTACCTTTTCTCTGGGTAAGAGAAACATCCCATTCCTTAATGGTTTCTCAATCCTATTGATATGCAAACAACATGGCTTTTTCAACTGCCCTGGTAAATAGTGAGAATTTTTCTTCCCTAAGGCTTAAATACCTAACCGTACGTGTCCATTAGCACCAAGATGAGCAGGCGTTTTCTATTCATTCAGTCTATATAGGGTGCTAAGCGGTAGAGGATTGTGGGAGTGAAGGAGACAATGAACGCATCAAAAAGTGCAAACTTTGTGTTTCAAAATTTGCCATTAGAGATTTTGTGATGAATGTAACAGTGATGGATGAAGTATATATGCTACAATACCCTAGAGGCTAGTTTGGGATGATTTTTTTAAAATTATTTTATTTTTTTATGTTTTTGAAAGAAGTGCCTTATGCTTGCCAAGAATTTTAAAAAACTTATTATTATATTATTATTAATACTTTTTAAATAACCACACCACCTAAGCATTTTGAGTGAATTAAAGGGTTAGTTTATTTCAGAATTAAAATTTCCTGTTAATTTACTCACCACCATGTCATCCAAGATGTTTATGTCTTTCTTTCTTCAGTCGAAAAGAAATGAAGGTTTTTGAGGAAAACATTCCAGGATTTTTCTCAATATAGCGGACTTCACTGGGGCACAACGGGTTGAAGGTCCAAATTGCAGTTTCAGTGCAGCTTCAAAGTGCTCTACCTGATCCCAGCCGAGGAATAAGGGTCTTGTCTAGTGAAACAATCGTTCATTTTCTAAAAAATCTAAAAATGTATATACTTTTTAAGCACTGCGATCCACTACGCATTTACGTAATCATGTTGGAAAGGTCATGCGTGACATAGGCGGAAGTACCGCGGTAGGGCAAAAAATTTTTTTACCCTTTTTTTGTAAAGGCCGTTTGGCTTAATCTTTGCACCTTCACTTTGTAGACACTGGATCAATACTTTCGCCTACGTCACGGGTGACCTTTCCAATGTGATTACGTAATGCGTGCCGCATGGCAGAGCTAGTGCAAGATGAGCATTTGTGGTTAAAAAGTATACATTTTTTATTTTTATTTCTTTAGAAAATAACCAATTGTTTTGCTAGACAAGACCCTCATTCCTTGGCTGGGATCATGTAGAGCCCTTTGAAGCTGCATTGAAACTGCAGTTTGGACCTTCAATCCATTGTACCCCAGTGAAGTCCACTATATGGAGAAAAATCCTGGAATGATTTCCTCAAAAACCTTAATTTCTTTTCGACTAAAGAAAGAAAGACATAAACATCTTGGATGACATGGGGGTGAGTAAATTATCAGGAAATTTTCATTCTGAAGTGAACTAATGCTTTAACCAGATTTCCAATACACATAGAGTAATTCTTTTCTCAAATGTATCTGAACAGTAATTATTAATTTAGCTTTTAGCTGAAAATTATTCATTCCAAGTGCACATCAAAGACAGTTCTGTTGTGCTTTTTCTAGGGTATCCTGTTTTGCCCACTGCTCATCACAATAGATCAGGTTTTCATGCTGTGAATGGACACCTAATGGATTGGCGACTGGAATAAGGCCAGTCTGGGATCCCTGGGCTTTTCCTTTTCCCAGCATGACCAGTCTGAATATGGTTCATTTGAGAAAACACAGGACATTTTTTTTATGTATCTCCTCCATTTTAATGAGGGGACCCTTAAGAAACAGATGGTGCATTAGTTGAGACAAACTCTTGCTGACATTGGTGCAATTCAAACAAACAATACAACGTGGCTGGAGCAGTGCAGTGTTCTTTCTGCAGATTATATATAGTCCACATTGTTTCATGAGCAACACTGGAATTTCCCCCTTTTTTATTAAATGGACACCGTGTTTTGTGGCCCTTAAGGAGGAGTGGAATATGAATCCAAAGTAGAGAATTTACAGCTGGCTCTGAGGCTTTGTAGTGCCAGCAGTAAAGATGCTGACTTGTTCGCTTTGAGCCCCACTTTACGTAAACCCTCAAAGGTGGATCCAAAATATGCACATGCATGGTTTCTTTCACACAAACTTTCTGCAATTGCAAAAGCGCACATTTTTATGTCAACAATATTTATATGCCTACTCACCATTTTGACATTATCAGAATCACAGTCTTTTTATACATTTTGTTTGAACTCCACTTTTAAAGGGTTAGTTCACCCAAAAATTAAATTTCTGTCATTAATTACTCACCCTCATGTCGTTCCAAACCTGTAAGACCTTCGTTCATCTGCGGAACACAAATTAAGATATTTTTGATGAAATCCAAGAGTCTTTTTTTTATCCCCAATAGAAAGCAACATAATTATTGTCATTCAAGGTCCGGAAAAGTATTAAAGACATTGTTAAAATAGTCAACGTGACTACAGTGGTTCAACCTTATTGTTATGAAGTGACGAGAATACTCTTTGTGCGCAAAAACAAAACAGAAATAATGACTTTATTCAACTTTACCCTGTCAGACTCATACGCAGTTGATGCAGTGAACGCAACGCTTCCGTGTTTATGTCTGAATGCCGGCTCAGTATTGGCCGAGGCTGTTCATTGTGAGCACCACAACGCATGTGTGTGATGCTGATGCAGGAGCCAGCCAATACTGAGCCAACGTTCTGAAGGTAGAACCTGGAAGCGCTGAATGTAAACAGCATATGAGAATGACAGGAATTTGTTGAATAAAGTCATTATTTTTGTTTTGCGCACAAAAAGTATTCTTGTCACTTCATAGCATTAAGGTTGAACCACTGTCATCATGTGGACTATTTTAACAATGTAAATTTAGTATTTTTTCTGGACCTTGAATGACAAAAATTACGTTGCTTTCTATTGGGGATAAAAAAAATAAACCTATTGAATTTCATAAAAAATATCTTAATTTGTGTTCCGAAGATGAACAAAGGTCTTACAGGTTTGGAGCGACATGAAGGTGAGTACTTAATGACAGAAATTTCATTTTTGGCTGAACTAACCCTTTAATTTGGCTTATAATGACTTGTAATTCATAAACAAGTCATAAGTAATTTTTTTCATGAAAATATTCACTGACCCTTAGAATTCAACATGCCATTTTTTGCTGCTGTGTCTTTAAGGCTCCAGTGTAAACACCCTCTTTGCATGTAAAATAACTTTTTTGCTGCTCTACACTGACTACAGGTTTGCTGTTGAGTCTTAAAACGCCCATCTTAGCACCGCCCATCCCAAATGCCATGCAAACTGTTAACGTAAGCCTGAAAAGGGACCTTGTTAAAAACAAAATACTGCTCGTTTCTAATGTTGGGATCCTTCAGGATGACAAGCAGAGCAGCTAAGTACACACAGCCAGGAACAGCACAAGGTTAGTTAATTTGGGAATAATTCAATTTTTGATGTTTAAGAATAATACCTTCTATTACTTCAATATGACAGGGTGGGCCAATTTCATAAGCAACTCACAGACATTGCTGACATGTAGTACAAGTTGCAAAAGTTTGTAATGAGCCATTTTCACAACTTAGTTTCAAAGATCTAAAAGAGTATATTTTTATAGTAGAGAACACTTTTATTTCAGTAGATGAAAGAATGAGTGTTATGATCCTTTAAAGTTGTTAAATTTCTTACATACAACCGTAGTATGAACAAATTTAAAGCATCTTTTGTTATACAATGCATGATACTATTTCAGGTTAAACCTGCATTGTTTCCTTCCCTTCCCTTCACACCTAAATGGAGGTTGACAGCTGTGTGCGGTTAGTCAGGCAAGAGCGCAGTTCGAGTTGGTGCGTAATGACGGTAATTAGCAAGATGAGCAGTGACATGTTTAGCGGATGCTCTGCGGTAGGTGTGCGCACACTTGAATGTGGAGTACAGTGAGCTGCCCCCAGCTGCGGCAGGGGAGCTCAATCAGCGAAATCGCTCTTGGCCCTATTGTACTTTTTCATCCATTTCCAATGAGTCAGCCACATTTACTAATGTCATCCTATATATAAATTTCCCACCTGCTTGCACAATGCACCCCATTATGACCTCATGATGTTAATCTGACCCCTTCAAGAGGACATTTCCCATAAGAAATCGAATTAGTATTTTATGTTTTTAAAAGCTACTAACTGTCACGATGGTGTAGCCGTTAAGGACGAGGATTGGAAATATATTGATGTAGCTGAGTCTGGTTGTACATATGTGCTCACTTGATAAATGGGTCAAAAGAATTGTGCTGAACTGTAACAAACTGAACCGTAATTGTTATTCTGCGCAGCATCTGTTATGCGCTCTGCTGATCGTAGCAATATGTGATGGAGTAACTGGACGCTTTGGTCGTAAAGCACCCCTCACAGGTGCACGTCCCGCATCAGGAGCCATGTGAAATAGATCAAACCGCAGACTAACGCAGCTGTGGCATCCTCTAGTTTCCTTAGAGCATCCAGAGCTGGATGTCAAGAACAACTTTCTCTCTGAGCAGCGTGAGTGAAAACTTACTTGCGAAGTGCATGGATCCGAATTTTTTATGGGAAGAGCTGCTTGGGGCCTGCATACTAAATTTAAGTGCATTAGGTCACTGGAATAGCCACATAAAACAATGAACAAATAAATTTAAGGTTATGGTGATGCTGCTTTTTCATGCTCTGCTGAGACCTTATTGATTTTCAAAGAGCATTTTTTATGGGTCTCCAGCAGTCTTGCAGGCAGGCGGCAATACTACAACCTGTGCATCTGAAAGCACAGAAACGTTATGCAGAAGACTGAATGTTGCTCATTTTAGATAAAGCACATGGTTGTCAACTGGTAGTTCAGGGCTTTGTTGCGATAGGGTTGCAAATTGCAGGGAAAGAAACCATGCTAAATATACCATCAAAGTCCCTTTCAAGGAAAGTCTGTTCACTCGGCGGCCATATTTGCAATGCTTCCAGGTAACTATTTCAGGCATCCAAGGCCAAGTCCTGTCTATTTGAATGGGGGAATCCTGACATCTCAAAAATTGCTGGCTGAACTCACAATTAAATAACATTATTTCAAATCAGCAACAAAATCTGACATGAACTGTCCCATAAATGTTGTTTCTTATGCTCAAATAGCATTAAAAAGCTTATTTTTCAGGCTAGACAAGCCAATGCACATATGCAGTCCTAAGCGCGAGTCTCAGGTTTCTATGGGAACCGGAGTTTTTTTTAACGGGAGCTGCAGTGACGCAATGACTTTATCAATCAGCGATTGGCTCTTTTACTTAGAAGGCAGGACATATTCCGCCATATTGCGCATTGTTTCTCTAATAGGAGTGTAGCGATGTACAGTTATTAATCAATTTATGGATGAAATATGAATATCATAATTCAGAAAGCTTTATATCTATTGACCCAACAGGGAATTAAACTTTGGTGATAACACAACGAATTATAATCAATCACATATATGATTAGTTCTGGTTTAATAATTATGTGGAAAACTATCATTTCGTCCACCGAAACGGAAAATCCACAGATTATCACGACAGAAATGTTATTCTTAACTTTCTATCATAGCATTGTTTGAATAGCAAAATACAGATATTTATGAAATTATTCAGCTTTCATTTGAATGCTCAAGGACCCATTGGCATGAAGTTGCTACATTTTAATCATGTCCATTCCTATCTGTATACACAGCCACACATTCTGTGTTTCAGAGCCAACCCTCACGCCAAGGTAAAGTTCCGTTCTGATATGAGAGGGACTCAGACGCTGTATGATTATTAAGATACAGAGATAGGCTCATTCGGCCTCTGCCGGAGTGCATGAGGGATGTGAGGACGAGTTGGCTATACTGGATTAAAGATCATATCGTCATCAGAGGCAAAGCATAAGAAATGATTGGCCAGATAGCCAATGATGCCTTTCCCGCCAGAGATAGGGAGTCTGGGACAGTTTATAATGGAGCAAAAGAACATGTGTGAGCACAGGAACAAGGTGGGTAACTGATATGTCCCTGCAATCAGGAATGTCATTCTGCCCCCACAGATTTGAAAGTCGAATAGATTTTTGGAGCGCTTCTAGTGTGTGTGTGTGTGTTTTTTTTTTTTTCTTTCTTTTTTTCAAAGCTCCCTTTTTTTGATAAAACAAAAATGCATGGTGTTCAGTGGCTTGCATGTCAGGTTTGTTTCATTTCTTAATCTTTTTTTTAGTTTTTTTTTTGACAGCCAGGACTGTCATTGCTACCTGGTAAAAGAAAAAAGAAAAAAAAAAGCATGACATCTGTGACTGTAGTTTCTTGTTTTTAATGTAATTTCAGATGGAAGATTTTTCTTTAATGGTAATCATTATCTTTGAAAATATTTTTTAACCTTAAATTTTTCATGGTAATTCCAATGAGGCAATTTTTCAGCCATTTTACAGCCATTGGAAAGTGCTAATTGATTGTGCCTTTCACTGTTTGACACAGTGAGATGTCAAGGACTGGACATTATCATATGCACTCACTCTCAGAAAGATGAGATGTGAGAGGGAAATAAGAGTTGAAATGGCATGTCTGCACGAAGAAGGCCTGCCAGAACCTTTTAGCCTGGCACTCGTCCCTCATACACTACGCTGATAGAGTTGTCACCGGAGGAAACAGTGCCGTAAGGCATGCGTGCCTGTGTGTATTCTCTCAGAGCAGTTCTGAGCGAGTGGCTGTACGAGTTGATCGGCTTCAGTGAAGTGCCGTTCACAGTAGTTCCCATGCTGATCCATTGTTGTTGTCAATTAGGCATTGATCTGTCTTTTCACTCTCAAAAATCAAAGCCATTTCAGGAAGAGGCTCATCTGCTCTAATAGTTAGCTTTATGATTAGCAATTTTATCACCCAGCAATTTTCTCTCTCGTTCTATGTGCTTTCAGAGTGGAAACTGGCCATTAAAAAGAGCCCCAGTCATTGTGGTTTAGAGATGTTAGGAATAACAGTGCAAATTAATCCACAAGTCATCGCAGTCTTGTAATCCACTCACTATGTTAATTACTTGCATGGAAAGGGGTTTTATGGGAAGGGTCATTAAATGGCTCAGAGCGATTGACCAGTTTTAGGTTGGTGTGTTTGTGGGCCATCACCGACACTGTCGGTTTCACCTCAGTTCATACCGATCAAAGCAATCTTCACAGATGTATGTGAGTGTTTACGTAGCCATTTGATTTCCCCATTATTCGTAGTAGTTGTAGCACACAAGTGTTAACCTTTTGCTTTTTGTTTTAAATCTCAACAAATACAAAGTTCTGTCATGAAACTCTAGATGGCGCAGGCTAATAGGTCCTTAAATCATTCTCTATAGGGCATAGCTAATTGGTTCCTGCTGTATCAGTAGCCAAGGAGCTCGCTACTCAACCTTCAAATACTCGTCAGCATTTGCTGTAGGAGTGCAGTGTGCTTTCAGAAACCCTCCACCTTCCCCAGCTCCACCTGTATAAATCTGCTATGGGTAATTCATGTTCCCATAAATGACTGAGTTCAACTTTAATTTTTCTTGTTATTGTTATTTATATAATTAACAAAAATACACAAAATGTAAATAAATATTGTCGCAGGTCTATATATAAATTTGGATACATATTCAACTTCACATACAGTATACTCAAATGAAGCGACATATGTGTGGTACAGTAACTATATCGCCCAGGCCTAATCTGCTAAATGCAACTTTAAGGCTTGAAGATATTAAAGAGACCATATTATGCCCTTTTACAAAGTTTTGTTTTTGGGGTTTACTAAGGTTTTTGTGCTTGAATGTTCAAAAAACCTAATTGTTCACATATTGGTTCAACAATATAGGACTGTTGTTAATGATGTCACGTGCAGGTGGAGGAGTAATAACTTCTTCAAATTAATCTATTCAAGATCTCCGAGATGTTGCTGTAACGAACATGCCACCTGATGACTACTTCACTGTTTTTTGTTCCATGTTATTTTGCTTAATTTAATGTTTGATTCATTGCAGGCTTCTTCTTAAGTCATACATCATAAGTTCCTTTACACATTTACACACTTGCACACTCTTCAAAAACGGCATTGATTTTGCCGTTTCTCTTTAGGTCCCCCAAAATAGGTCCTATTCTTGTCAGAATACTCAAATATTAAACCTACTAACATTTCCTATATCCATGCAATTTAGAACAAGTTCCATTTTATTTAATTGGAAATCATTTTGATTTATTATAGTTATTTATTCCCCTTCTCAATAAAAGAACATTTGTTGGATGAACATTTAAGTGCAAAAGTGCAGTTCTGCTTTGCCAAATAAACAGCCTTTAAAAAGACAGCATTCTGGAGATATGTCCTCAATATATGACTGCAGTGAATTGGTAGAAAGTGCCAAATCAAATGCAAATCATAGTGCATTTGCAATTACACATAAGCTGAAAGTTCAAAAGTTGTAATGAATATTTGAATAGACAGCCTCTGACAATTAAATTATGTAAATTATATTTCCATGTACATTATCGGTCAAAAGTTTAGAATAAATAAGATTTTTACATTTTTGAAAGAAGCCTCTTATGCTCACCAAGGCTGCATTTAGTTGATCAAAAATACAGTAAAACAGTAATATTGGGAAATATTATTACAGTTTAAAATAACTGTTTTAATATATTTTAAAATGTAATTTATTCCTGTGATGGCAAAGCAAAAAAGTATTGTTATTATTATTATTATTATTTAAATCTTACTTACTCCAAGTATCACAGTTTCCACAAAAATATTAATAATTTCTGAAGTGACACTGAAGACTGGAGTAATGGCTGCTGAAAATTCAACTTTGCCATCACAGAAATGAAATACACTTTTAAATATTATAAAATGGAAAACTGTTTTTTAAAACTGTAAAAATATTTTACAGTATTACTGTTTTTACTCTATTTTTGATCAAATAAATGCAGCCTTGGATATTTTGATGGGTATAGTTTTATAGCAAGAAAGTATAAAAAAGAGCCTTGTCATTTTGAAAGATTTTCAGAGAGCTTTCCTCTCTATATATCTAAGTGTCTGTATGTGCTGCTATTGTATTTCAAGGCCAAGCGCTGTGTAATATTACAGTCTGAGGTCACTCCTTACTTTATAGTAACAGTTACAAGGGATTCCCGGAGCTTTCCTGGGGAGCAAAGACGTGATAGATGTGAATACCACTGTCTGTTCTCTACACTAAAAACAGTTCTTTCAAAACAAGTAGTTGGGCTACAGATACACATTCACTCACACACAGGCACTCAGACAGCAACTCTCTCATGACTGGGGCATTTCATACCCGTATTAGATGTTTGCTACGCACAGAGGGAATCGAGAAGGCAGACGACTCACATTTGCTCATGCAGGCATGAGGCCCGACAGTAAATGGAGCTCATAATGGCCAGAACATGTTTGGAAGGGCATCTAATGAGGAAGCCCATTAGGTATTAATAGTGTTTTAAAGGCCCAGGGAGAGGGATCAGGAGGGATAGGAAAGCTTTGCCTATTGGATACCAGACAGGAACTGAGGCACATTTTGGGGGTTTATTTAAAATTATGAAAGGGTATGAAGTGTAATTACAGTAAAAGTTAATATTACATGTAGCTTTTGTCCATTCTGGATTAAATGTTTTTTGATTTGACTAGATTTATCTTAATACCACAGAACACACAAAATCAAATTGCTCCATTATCATTCTGAGATAAAAACCACCTTTTAAGGTTGATTCATCTAAATCCAGATTAATCAGACAGCAGATGCCGTGTTTCTCTCTGATAGGTGTCACAGCCAGTGGTCCTCTTTAGTCTTCCATACTGCCTACATCCTTTGAAGCTGCATTAGTTTCTACCCAAGATACTGAAGGGTTTTTTTTTTAGCAGCTGGAGCGGTGGGTCGAGGTCATAGGTTCGGCTCTTTCTTTGCTGTAGAAGGGGAAAGAGAGGTTTCTGGAAACATCCCTCTCTTTTACTTCCCACCAGGCTCAAAGGATGCTGGGAAATGATTAAAGACAGGATTCAGATGAAAGTGCCCACTGAAGGTAATAGACTGTACACTCTCTGCACTGTGGGATGTCCTTTAAAACGGTTTTCGGTTTTGCTTGCTTTTAATGGAATGTATTACGAAGGTTGAATGTATAGCAGGATTGTAGCGTAAAGGATGCACAAATGCAATTTGAATTTGAATGCAAGGATATAAAATGAATTGAAAACATTTTTTTTTAATATAAAAGCAAAGTTTTCAAGACAAACTTTAATGTTGGCTTGATGAAGTTGGTAGATAAAGACCTTGTTTGAAAGTGCACAATTGCTATCAATTTTAAAAAGTTTTGCTGCTTAATATTTATGTGCAAACATTTTCAGGATTCTTTTATGAATAGAGTTCAAAAGAACAGCATTTATTTGAAATAGATATCTTTTGTAACATTATATATGTCTTTACTGTTACTTTTGATCAATTGCATCCTTGCTGAATAAAAGTGTTAATTACCTATATATATATATATATATATATATATATATATATATATATATATATATATATATATATATATATATATATATATATAATATGTAATATGAGCAATATCACACTCGTAGTCCATGCGAATATGGCTAAATATCAACATGGCTGTGATTCGGCTGTACACACAAGGCTGCAAGCCAAGTGCCATAGGCAATCACGGCATGCTGATATAGCCATATCGCACGGTTACGTGTGTAATATTGTGTTTATACAACAGTTCGATGACACAAGTGTGCAAATAAATAATAACAATGATGGAGTGTCTTTAAAACCCCTCTTTTGTGAGGAACTCCTTCCGCCACGGATTCAAAAGTTGACAGGTTTAACAGTTGAGCCCAAGCCTCCGTTACTAATTCTAAAACGTCATTTTAGAACTAGAAACGAAGGGAAAGTTGATTCGCTTCATTGAAACTCATTGTAATTTGTCGATTATTATGAGAGAGTGTATAACCTGCATCTATCTGATATTCTTCAGGTCAATCTTAAAATCATAATCACAAAATCAGTTTGACTATCTTCTGAGGAAATGTCTTTGTCCTTTTAACATATAAGACATTCCCATGACATCGCTAGTCAGTGCATTTGTCAGTTGTGTCTCGTAAGACGTAACAAGTAAAATCAACTTCCTTGTTTCAGTCAATTTCAATATAAAAGTCTTTGCAACTGACTGACTCACTCATAAAGATAGTATTTGCTGCCATCTCATGGTGTTTTTATGTAACTTTGACTGAAGTCAAAATCACTAACGGACTCTTTCTCAATAACAAAAAAATATGGCACGTTATTTATATCAAATACTATATAAAAATATTTATATAAAATAACAGCTATTGACCAATCAGAATCAAGGACAGGAACTAACCGAGATATATATATATATATATATATATATATATATATATATATATATATATATATATATATATATATGTGTGTGTGTATAAATATGATCCCAAACTTTTGTGTATATATGGTAGTTCCTTACAGGAAGTTATTTTGTCATGTCAAGAATACAAACATGATCCTGGATTTAGGCTTTCAAATCTGATGTAATTTATTTCAAATTGAATTTTCAAACACTCAGTTGCTTTCATGCACCGAACAACTATCAGAATTAAATATTTCTTTCACATTTACATACTTTCATGCCCCTTTCTCTTCATCTGGGCATTCCTCATTTTTCAGATGTGTGGCAAGGGGTTGAATTTATCATGGCGACCAGCTTTGAAACGAACAAAATCACAAACAAATGAAAGGAGGGATCGATCGCAAGTGTCTCCCAGAATGATGAACTGGCACTTCTGTGAAAAATCAATGGCTTCTCTCTCCACAGTTCTGACATTGTGCTTGTGACTGTGCTAGCTCTTGTTGGCCTTAATTCTCCAACCATCTTTTCTCAAATTATGAATTTTAACCACAATGTTCATCTTTTCTTCTATTTCTCTTTCAGTCTTAAATGCATGCCAATTATTTGTGCAGAAAGCCCCCAGCACTAATAGCACATAGGATAAGCCATATAAGTGAGTGCAGCTGGATGTATTTACAGTCATATTGACTTTTGCCTGCCTTTATCTGTCTTGCTTTGTGTGGCACTTGCTTATTGGCTGCATGTCTTAGAACTCTATTGATCTGCTATATATGTTGCATCTCTGTGGGCAAGCCTTTATTAACAGAATCCATAAAACAGACACATGGCATTCCCAAAGTGTGCTCAGATCTCCAGAATCTCTTTTCATATCATTCATAATTCATGTGTAACCCTCTAACCTCAACCTTAGCGTAACACGAATACGTTATTGACTTTGCATCTTCATCATAGATTAAAATGTTTGCTACTTCTGTGTACAAATATAATTGCACCTGAAATGAAAGTCTTTTTTTTTTGTAGTAGCTTGTCTGGTAAACCGTTTAAAAACAACTTGACAGCATGTGAATTGAGTTTATCGGTGGGATGTTTTTGTGAGAGACAAAAGAATGGGTCAATATGGTTTGAAGCTGACAAATAAATGGTTCTGTGAAGATAGCAGATAACATTATGCACCTTTTTCTTTTGTATGGCACTTTAGTAAAGTTCAGCGTTCACTAAAGCGTTTTTCTTTTCTTCCCTCCAAAGGAAATCAGCCTTAGTCCCAATTTGACAGCAGACCTATCTCTGATTTTAGTATTTGTGTGTGTGCGTGTACGCGAGAGAATTGAAAGAGAGAGAGTGAGAGTCTGTAATGACGGTTAGCCTGTCAGTTATGTGAGATAGAGGGAAATCTTTGACAGCTTGAGAAAGTTCCTTCAGTTTCATCAGTGGTGGGAGAGCATGCTGTCACGAGGAAATCTACAGGCTGAAACAGGTATCCATCACAGAGAGAGAGAAAAAGTAGAGCTGAAATGCTATTTCCCGTCTAAAACAATAGCAGAGGACACCAGAAAGGATTCTCTGTTCATCTGTAATATACCATTCTTTCAAACAGCCTTCCATTATGATGTTAGAGTTTGCAGAAAGCATATTGTAAAAAAAAAAAAAAAAAAAAAAGGAAACAAATATAATTAGAAATAGCTGGCTTATAGGCTAAATTAGTGGAGTACCAACGCATTAGCGCTACTAGCTTAATTACATTTTTCAGTAGAGTGACAGTATCTCAGTTATTTTCAAAATAGTCAAGCTTTTACAGTAACAAGCTACCTTTTCCATTAAGTAGCAGTGTAGCGCGACCAATGTTTTTTTTTTACTGTGACTTACTGTCACAATGTACTGTAGGCTATACAGCTGTTCAGTGTGTAGTCCTAAAACACAGAAGAGAGTTTGTTCAGCTCTGGCAACATTTACAAACGATATTGCTCTCTTAAAGGGACAGTTCATCCAGAACACTGTCGATTTATTCACCCTGTCCATGCAACGAACCATTGACTTTAATTTTATGGACATAAACAATTGGAACAGTTGATGACTGCATTTCATTTTTGGTTGAACTATTCCTTTAGGTAGCTTAACGTTGTGTTGCCAGTTAGAGTAGCTTGACTGTTGTTACACTTTTAGCTTTGGTTGTTGTTTGCCACTGGTCTGTAGACGCAGTCATCTTTTACATTGAATAACACTGGGCGAAAAATCCACATGGATTTACAAATTCCCTGAAGCAAGGTCCAAAGCTAATTAAAGCCATACAGTGTGAAAAATCAGGGGAAGATGAGTGTGTAAACAGAGGTCAGTGCTGCTTTATCAAACAAAGACAGTTAATTGGGTCAGAACTGTTCTTGCTAACAAGTCACAAAAGTTTTTTGTCTTTTTGAACTGATTGTGAGACTTTATACAGAGTAAGGAGAACTGAAAACATTTTGTTTATTACTGCAGAATGATCTAAAAATAGACTACACTGTACTTGAACCTTCTGTGGAAATATCCTGAAGCCAATGACTATCAAGAACACCTTCTCTTTTTAGGCATTTTAAGGCATCATGCAGTAGGTGCGCTTCTGACACATAGCCTGTTCCAAAAAGTGTTGTAGCCAAATTCTATAACAACCATCTTTCATGGAGAAGACAATACCAGAATGCATTATAACATGTTCAGTGAAAAAAATAATCTCAAAAGAAATGGGTGAGTCAACAGAAAGGCAGATCATAAATAAACATGCACTACCATTCAAAATTTTGGAGTCAGTAAGATTTTTTCAAATGTTTTCTCTTAAGTCTCTTAATGTTTCTATTTGAATACATTTTAAAATTTAGAATTAATTCCCATGATGGCACAGCTGAATTTTCAGCATTATTAAACCAGTCTTCAGTGTCACATGATCCTTCAGAAATCATTCTAATATGCTGATTTGGTGCTCAAGAAACACTTCTTATTGCTATCGATGTTGAAAACTGCAAAATATTTTTGTGGAAACCGTGATACATTTTTTCAGGATTCTTCGATAAATAAAAAGTTTAAAAGAACAGAATTTCTCTAGAACAGAATGTCTCTATTTTGATCAGTTTAATGCATCCTTGCTGAATAAAAGTATTAATTTCTTTAAAGAATTTTGAAAATTTTTTACTGGCTATATAGAACAGTAGTGTATTTCATTCTGAAAAGTTTCAATAAATCACAGTTCAGTTGATTATTCCATACAGTAATTGTGTGTTCTCCATATTCAAGTTGCTTATTGCACCACTAACTTAGCAACATGCTAACATCAAACTTTATTAAAATCAATTGTGAGTAGAGTCTTCTGTGCAGAACCATTCCCGACTGCTCTCTTATGAGGTCCATGATGATTAGGTTGTTGTTGTGTGATTAGACAGCAGCTCGCTATGTTCTGAAACAGAGCTCTTGTGTTCAAATCATAATATTAATTTCAGTGGTTAAGAGTAAAATGAATGTCTCTTCATACCCACTTGCATTCAAATCAATCATTAATTTCTATAGTATTTCTGTCTTTTAATAATCACTTAGAAAGAATTCAGAACATAGTTAATGAGACATAAATTGTAGCTTAATAATCAGCACCATGGACAGCTCCCTTCGTCGCACAGACTCTCTTATATTAATTGTCTTACATTATAGTAGGTTTTACTGATATAATACAATCATTACAAGCTCACACACAATATTAAAAATGCATTAAAGGATAAATATCCATAGTATCCACCAATTCCCTTAGGAAAAAAACAACAAGCAACATTTTCTCATCTTGTCTTTAAACACAACGTTTTGCTCTCTTTACATCGTTATCGCATTCTCAAGTTCAGCTATATATCCTAGCTAGTGGGAGGGTGTTGTACATTTACCTGAATGAGCTCTCATTGTTTAAAATCACCGCTCACTCCTTGCTCTCTTATTCACAGTTCGGCTCGTCTGCGGAGCCAACAGTAGCACTTAAATGAGGAAGTCTGACCGTGCAGCTCAGGGTTATCTGTGCCTTCAGTAATCAGCTCCGCGACCTTATTTCCCAGTGCTGGCACACATTTACTCTCGCCGTCACTATTGTATAAGCTTCCTCAATCTCTATTATAGGCAGACATATGTTGTTATTCCCCTAACATGTACACATATTCCTTTTTCAGATCAAAGCCTGAAGGTTACTGGCATGTAGGAATACAGGGTTTGATGTTTATATACTTTATATAGAGATCTGTTGTATAGAAATGTATATAGATATCAAAAGGGCATGAATGGATTGGTTTTTTTTCACAGGTACTGGTATATATGACATACATGAAAATCCCTCACCTTTCGGCGAAATTCGCCGTTTTGAAACCAAAATAGGTGACTTACGTGAATCGTGTAGATTCGATGTGAAAAATGTTTTTTTTGGGGGGGTGGTATTCATATTCAGTGAACTGCGAATAGGTGCGCGTGCCAGAAGGGAGCGCGAGATTCAGTGAACTGCGAACTGCGATTCAGTGAACTGCGAACAGGTGCACGTGCCAGAAGGGAGCGTGAGTGCATGGCAATATTAACGCGAAGGGCCTTGTATCACCAGTGCAGACCACCATCAGAAGCTGAAAGCGCGCCTGGCCTGAATTTGGTGAGTGATGGTTTCAATAATTTTAATATTTTCTGGTATATCTAAGAGCTCTGTTGACATACTTAGCTAAGCTAACACAGACTTAGCTATCGTTAGCTACAGCTTGATGAATTAAGTCATTGAACACAGCAGGAGAGAACGCAACGTTAGCCAGCTAGCTAAAGCTCCGGTGGAAAATTATTAGCTAACGCAACCGTTTTTGAGGAGGTAGATTTTGAGGTGAGGGGACTGACAAGGCAGAAGGTAAAGTGGTCCACCGTTCTATCAATAAGCAGACCTGCCAACCTGTACGCAATTTGTGTAGCGGATACGCATTTTGACTTCAAAGTACGCTGGTACGATTTGACACTCTAAACTACGCAAAAACCTGGTGACGCCTCTGTGCACGCGCAGTCCTCAAATCAAGCAACAGCAAAAGAAGAAGAGTTCGACCAATCATAGTGCTAGGTTCTTCCCCCAGAATAGCAAGTGGGGATGATTGACAGATGCGTAAAGCCTATCATTAAAAAGAGACTGAAAACGACACCAATAAAGATTACCGCTCGATCCCCCTTCATAATACTTAGTAAGGAGGCCATAATAATTTTTGGCTCATGGCTGAAGTTAAGTTTCTTCAGCTCTCCCCAGGTTGGCAAAAAAAGCATCTCAAAATGCATCAGATTGATGCTTTAAAATATGGAATATTTAAATTTTTCTTATGGGGGAGCATGCCCCCGGACCCCCCTAGAGGGGTAATATCCTTCTCACCCTTTTCACCCCTGACCCGTTTTCATGCCTGATATGAAGAGTTTGGTTCCAAAACGCAATAACTCCATTTTGATTAATTTGAGTAAAAAGGTGTTTTCTTTACCAAGAAAGTGGCGAGATGAAAAACACTATTTTCTGTTTCAAACTTTTCACAGAGCATCCTTTGGTTATAAAAACATTAAAAATTCAAATCTACAATTTGATTTTAAAAGGTTTATTATAAAAACGGATTATTTTTTTCCCCAAAATGCAATAAATCCATGACACTTTTTTTTTTCCAAAATGGAATTAATCCATCAATATAAAAGTTATTTTTCAAATTGAAAATACATGGACAAGTAAGTTGATTCACATATATGACAGAGTCTAAACTTTGCCAGTATTTATCTTATACACAGACATTTTACTAAAACTACATTCAGCCGTTGCTCCCAAAATGAATTCAACGGGTCATCTTGTTAAAGGTGCCCTCGAAAGAAAAATTGAATTTATCTTGGCATAGTTAAATAACAAGAGTTCAGTACATGGAAATGACATACAGTGAGTCTCAAACTCCATTGTTTCCTCCTTCTTATATAAATCTCATTTGTTTAAAAGACCTCCGAAGAACAGGCGAATCTCCACATAACACCGACTGTTACATAACAGTCGGGGTGTACGCCCCCAATATTTGCATATGCCAGCCCACGTTTCCAACATTATAAAAGGCATTAGACAAGGGCAGCCAGTATTAACGTCTGGATCTGCACAACCAAATCATCAGACTAGGTAAGCAAGCAAGAACAATAGCGAAAAATGGCAGATGGAGCAATAATAACTGACATGATCCATGATAACATGATATTTTTAGTGATATTTGTAAACTGTCTTTCTAAATGTTTCGTTAGCATGTTGCTAATGTACTGTTAAATGTGGTTAAAGTTACCATCGGTTATTACTGTATTCACGGAGACAAGAGAGCCGAAAAACTCGTATTTTCATTTTTAAACACTTGCAGTCTGTATAATGCATAAACACAACTTCATTCTTTATAAATCTCTCCAACAGAGTAGCATTAGCCGTTAGCCACGGAGCACTATCAAAGTCATTCAAAATCAGAAGTAAACAATATAACAGTATACAATACTTACATAATCCGACGCATGCATGACGAACACTTTGTAAAGATCCATTTTGAGGGTTATATTAGCTGTGTAAACTTTGTTTAGGCACTGTTCAAGGCAAGCGCGAGCTCTGTGGGCGTGGACCACGGGATTTAAAGGGGCCGCAGCATAAAATCGGTGCGTTTATAAAAAAAAATCTATGGGGTATTTTGATCTGAAACTTCACAGATACATTCAGGGGACACCTTAATGTTATAAATTATTTGTCAATACAGATTAAAAAGTATCTGGCGCCACCGCACGATTAAATAAACACATCTGCCGAGTAAATTGGTATTAAAAACAGCTTTTTAAAAAATATATCGCATTCTGCAGAAAAAGGAGACTGGTGTTTGTCGCGTTTTGGAAAGAAAGGGAGAAAACATGATAGAATAACACGACGGATATCGCATTTTGCGCAAAATTAATAAATGACTTTTCAATACCGACCAGATACAATACTGATTTTGGCGGAAACTCAATTTTTTTTTTAAAACATTTAGAGATTATGAGGAAAATTGGGTTTTTACGAGCTCAACAGCTCTGGTTGAACTGTGATCTATAGGTGATCTATTGGCTATTTTGAAAAAAGGGGAGGAGCTTCTAGATATATCCTGCCCTGTCTTCCTGTTTCACTGGAAATTATGTCAACACAGTGAATAAAGCTATTCGTTCCAAAGCACTTCAGTGGGCATGTTGATGAAGCTCACCAAGAAAAATTCCAGACAACTATGTTGTTATGGCAAATCAATCAATCAATCAATCAATCAATCAATCAATCAATCAATCAATCAATCAATCAATATCTATTCATCCAAGTGGCATGGCTTCTCGAACAAAAAAAATGTGGGGTGGGACTTGAATTATCTTTATCTGTTATTTTTTGTATCCATTTGACTTTTTGAATAATATATAATAGGTTAGTAGATGTATTCAGACTAAGTATTAGGTTCTAAAGCAGTACTGTTGTCAAAAAACTTAATTCAAGATTTAAACACTTTCAGATAACAGATGTTCTGGGAATGCCTAACAAATAACAAGTGGCTATAACCCTGGACTCTGTCATGGCTGTCTCAACATTGATCCATGACTGTCATCCTGATTACTGTGATTGTGTAACCTCATATATTTTCCCTATGAGACAGTGTTTTGCTTATGATCTCTCCATATGGTAGCTAGGATCCATAATCCATTATAAAAATGTAATCCCTCAAAGTTAATTGTCAATATAGATGCATAATCCACTGGAATCTTTGCATTGCATTCTTGTCCATGCATGCAAATGGACAAGTTCCCGTCACTGGTGTAGTAATTTATGTGCATAATGATGGCCGGTCCACTTTCATCTCAGCACGTGAAGCCCAACAGTGGAGTCACAGCTGCACAGCTTATTAGCTCATTGAATTAGACCAATCATGAGCCAAATGGAGGAAAGACCGGACACAGTACCACGCAACGCTTATAAATCAGTCTTCCACTCTAATGGAACATGGCTGTTTCAGCTCTTCTTATTACACAGCTGATCCTATGCCAATCAAAAAGTTTTCACAGAAATTTTGGCTAGAAAGGGAGGAAATTGGCGATGGTCTACAAGGCAGGATGCTCATTTAGTTCCAATGGAGGAATGCATTCCCTACAAAAAAAGAGGCCAGCTTTCTTTAAGGTGCTTTATCTGAAATGCTAGCTTTCCTTCGCGGGCGGTCGATGACCAACAGAGCAAGCGGCCATTGGAAAGGGTCGTAGTGCTTATCCTGACTCTCTACATGCCTGGTGCCGGCTAAAGCCCCCCCCCCCCCCTCCTTTTGTCTCACCACTGACTGAGAACACACCATTAACAGAGCCACAGCTTGACAAGAAAAATGAAGAGAGCTATTTTCTGTGGCCTCGAGTGCCAGGCTGAATAATGAGCAGACATTCTTTCTCTCTTCCCCCTCCATGGATTCACTCCTCCTTGTGAAGACCCAGTCAGAGAAGAGTGTTTCTGTCTCTTCCCTTTTTTTCTCCGTCTCGCTCTCTCTTCCTGTGCCCTGATCTGTGGCTTCTTTTCTTAGGAAACCAGGGCAGGAACAGACTGTGTGTGCACATCACATTCAAGATCTCTGAGTGGTCAATTAGAAAAATGTCTAGTGTTGTCTGATTTATGAGTTTGAGGATCAGATATTTTGCATCCAGTATGTCACAGACACAAAAATTCATACTGGAATTAAAGTAGGTGTCTGACGAAATAAGGGTCTTGTTTAGTGCATTGTTTTGTTCGGATCAGGTATGTGTGGGCCTGCCCATAGGAAAGAAACATCACAAAAGAGATATCTTAAATATCCTCTGTAATTATTTCTCATAGACAGCAATGACATTAATTGAGAACAGCTGGAGTTGAAGTCAGGTTCAGAGTAAATCCTATTTTAGTGTGTCTCTGGCATCTCAAATTCATCTCAAATTGTTCAAATTGGCCAATCCACCAAATCCAATTATTACGAATCTAAATTATGTGCACTATGCTATGCACATTTTATCAGTACAATTTAGAAATCTGTATTATGGATGCTCAATATATTGGTACTATATTGGCAATTGACTGTAAGTAATTAGAGTTGTTGTTTTTTTGTGTTTGTGTGTTGTTGCTGTTGTTTTTTTTAATACAATTTTATCCATATTTCTCGTATTGGATGGAATGTGTGTGTGTGTGTGTGTGTATATATATAATGAATATATAAAATTTATATATTTTTTAATACTGTACATTATATAATTACATTTTTGTCTAAACTAACTTGATAAATGATTGATTTTACATTTATTTTTCTTTTTCGTTTTTCAGTAAAATTTTACTATCAGCCATTTATCAGTTATTTATGGAAGCCACTGAACAAAAAATATAAAAGGTAATTGTGACATTTTATCTCAAAGTTCTGACTTTCTTGCAATTGTGAGTTTACATCTCGCAATTCAGAATTTTTTTCTCAGGATTGTGATATAAACTCGCAGTTGTGAGTTATAAAGTCAGAATTGCGAAATTTATATCTCGCAATTCTGATTTCTTTTCTCAGAAATGTGAGATATAAACTTGCAATTGTGAGTTATAAAGTCCAATTCTGAGGGAAAAATACTTTTTTTCTCAGAATTTTTTGTTTATATCTCACAATTCTGACTTTGTAACTCACAATTTATAACTCGCAATTGCAGTTCTGACTTTATAACAAGCAATTCTGGGAAAAAAAGTCAGAATTGTGAGATTTAAGCTCAGCTGCGAGGAAAAAAAGTCAGAATTGTAAGATAAAAAGCAAAACAGGCGAAATATAAACAATTTATATAATCTCGCAATTCTGACTTTATAACTCACAATTGCAAGTTTATATCATGCTATTCTGAGAAAAAAAGTCAGAATTGTGAGATAAAAAGTTCGCAATTTCCTTTTTTTAGTTTTAAATTCTGTGGCGGAAACAAGCTTCCATAGTTATTAGCCATAACATGACAATATTTTGACTTTTTAGATCAGAATTTTCATATCAGTGAATCCTTATTTTGCATCCGTAATACATGTCAACAATCAAATCATTCTCCTAAGAAATATGAGGAGAAACATCAGAGACAAAGTTGATCATTCAAATGAAAGAGAAGATTTCCATTATGTGAATGAGTAATATTTTTTGCTTCTGGGTGAGTCTAGCGAGTATACAAGCACCACAAAGGTTACAACACACAAGTTCACGCACACAAACACGAAGAAGAGGGCATTAGTCAGATCCTATATTCTCAAAGTGGCTGTGTTCTCTGCAGACACCTCTTCCCCAACCCTTGAGTGCTAATAAAATGACGCGAGGACCCGTCTGCTGTGCAGGCAGCGTGAATTCACAGCCAGAGAGCAACCGATGAATCGCCATGGGTGTTTTTTCCTCACTGTGTTCATATTAGACCGCGTGTACAGATGTCTGAGTGTGTTCAAATGTGAATTTGCTTTTGCGTCTGTGAATCATGAATGCAGCTGTTCATCTCCTTCTCCTGTGTAAACATGTTGTTTGTGTTAATATTTGTCTCTGAATGAGTTGGGATACGAGCACGCGCACACAAGGGAAAGGCAACTGCGGCAGTAATAGTTCAGCTGGCTGTTAGTTTGGGCGTTGGGTTTGTGATATATGGTTATGGCCATTCATTGAGAGCCAATTAGGCGTCCTCTGTGTGTGAGAACTATGGAATCCCATAATGCACTACTCTCCAGAGCACCCACGGCTGCCTCCTCCAATGAACAAGAACAGGAAATAGAATTCTCAACAAGAAGATTCATGTTTACTCACTCATGACACTCACACAAGCTGCCGAAAATAAGCAATGTTCTTCTCTTCTGTTTGTTTCACGTAGATAACAAGCCATTTTCTATGGATCCGTTGATCGTCGTCTTCTCAAACCACAAGGCTCGTTCCTACAAGCACATCTGAGTCCTGCAAGCAGGTAACTCGTTTAATTTTTATTTTTGTCCTTGCTTTATCATTCTTTTGGAGTCCAAAACTTTGTTAAAACTGCTTTTGCTTTTAATTGCACCACAAGCTTCCTGCTTTAATCTGCCATTGTGATTTACAAAAGGAGGGGTGAGAATAGCAAAGGATCAGCTGTAATGCAGAATCAAGCACAGGCTTTTATCCTTTCAAATGCGTGCAACAATTGTAATACATTCTGACCTCTTTTCTGATGCTGATTAGCGTGGTATTTGAGCTGACATTAAACATGGTGCTGTAATTATGCTAAAAGGTAACAGAGAGGTAAATGCAGGGAAAAGAGTCTTTTCATTCTGATAGACTTTATAAACTCCAACTTTGGGTTAAGTGGTGGACTCTACAGATATGCAGCGGTTTCGAGATAAGGTATTAGAGGTAAAGCAAGAAATCTCTATCTATAGCAGCCATTAACTTTTCCATAAAAGCAGTTTTGTAAGATCTTGTCTAACAGCATTATTTCAAAACTTTGCATCAAGTGTAACGGTGCAGTAAATGGCTCAATATCCAGAACAATTCATTAGCAGTAAATGTGCAGTTATAGCCTGCGTTTTAAAAGAAGTTGCTGAAATAATCTAGTGTAAGCTGCGCACTTAAAGATGAAATATTAAGTTTAGTTTTACAATGACTCTTAGTTTTGCTTTTTGTGGCAGTCCTGGCTCAGATAAGACATAAAAATCAAAGAATGAAATAAAGATAAAGAGTGCTTTAACAGCTTAGTAGTTCCTTAGTGGTAGATAAGTAGTGGTACTACTACTACAATAATAATAATAATAATGCATTTTATGTATAGATTTATAAAAATATATACACTGTAAACCCAAATAAGTTGGACTAACACAATTTTTGAAATTTGAGGTAACACAAATTTGAGGTTATCAATTACATCAAATTTTTCGAGTTATGATGTTCCAAACTTTAAGTAAGCAGAACTATCAAGTTTTGAGTTAAGTACTCATACATGTTAATTGCTCCTAAGTTGTAGTACTGAGTTAACTAATTCATACATTTTGATAGCAATTAACATAAAATATTTAATTATCTTTTTATTTTGAGTTCTTCCAAATCAAATGAGTTATTTACTTCACTGTAAACCCTATAAGTTGTCAGAACTCAAAAAAGTTGAGTGAGAATTTTAAGAAAGTTAAGAAACTCAAAGTTTAAGTAAGATTTTTATTTTGCACTCATTTTTATTGTTCTTAACTTTAAATATTTGAGTACACTTATTTATACATTTAACTTAAAATTATCAGATTCTCTGAATGTAAATATTTTGCTAGCTATAACAAACTAATTCAGAAAATGCCAGCTTGCTAATTTGCTAACAATAGTATGGTATAGCACTTACTGAATGAGTACAGCAACTTAAAACAAGTGACTTATCTGCTCTTAAACCAAGCAGCACACGCCACTTGTCACCATGATGATGGTAACTCTCCAAAAACCCACATTAACAGAAACTCTTCTAAATTAGCAAAACATTAATCACTACTAAATCACTCTTACCATTAATCTTGCAGAAAAAAAGTCTAAATTAAAATAAATGAATTCGTACAACTCAAAGCAATTAAACAGTTCAGTTTACTTGAAATATGTCAGTGCTGTGAACTCAAAAGAAAAAGAAAGTTCTAAATACTTATAACAGTTCATTTAACTGAACTAATTTGTTTAATTTAAGTTTGTCCTATTCAAACCAAATAGGTTTTTTGAGCATTAGATTTTACAGTGACAAAAGTATAATATTATATATTATAATATAGCTTATTAACTTCTATATATATTTAACATGAATAACTTGAATGTAATATATCATCATAATCATTATTATTATTATTAGCTGAATAAATCATAAAACATTATGATTTCTCAACCCATTATTTTTTCAACACAACTATCATACAATTACTGTTATTACATATTAAAAGCCTGATACTAGCAATGCTAATGTCAAGGGTTTGATTAGAAGGGCACACACATACTTGCTATATGTATAACTTCAATGTAAGATTGTGTTAGATAAAAGCATATGCCTAATGTATAATTGTAAGTGCTCTAAACTCGAAAATCTCAAAAACCTTCAGTTTCTATAGGCCTTACACTTCTAAGCATTAACAGTCCATTTTCCTGAGATGCATAATTCCACTGTATTTTTAGCGAACAGAGACAGATTTCAAAACATTCATGCATGCATATAGAAGGCTGCAAATGAGAGAATGCTGTGATGGGCTAATGAATGATAGGCACTTGAAACTGTGAAGAACGATGGTACAGATGTACAGCTGGCAGAGGCAAACACCGATGTGAGTGAACATTAAAGATTCATTCAAACAGCTGTTCCTTATCCAGGACAGCACGATCCACCACCATGTGCTCTGATTCTGAAGCAGAAGAGTGCGGGAAGCAAGAGTGAAATTTTTTTACCAAAGCTCAGGGTATTACACAAGCAGAGGAGTCAGCCGAGATATCTGTCTGTGCACTGACTTCAGTGATTGAAGGGTTTACCTCATACTGAAAACATGAAATCCACAGACTGAAATTTGAAAACTATGACAGCAGCATTTCAAGATTTTGTGCTTGAATTTGACACACAGTAAAGTTCAGGTTCAAAAAATAAAGTTGGAGTGAACTGAGAATGAACAGATTATATGCATATCTATTTGTATCTCTGTACAGTTTTTCCTCTCTATTCTTTAAAGTTTGATTACTTAGCCAGATATCTGCTTTGAAGTCCAATAAAACACATTGTGTAATGGTGACAACTTCAAAATGACTCTTAGGAGTAATACTCTGTCTACTAATGGTTTCAACTTGTAAAGTGTTACCATAAAAATGAATAACAGTTTTCTCTTAATCTTATTAAGCACAAACAGTAAGGTTTCATTTGTTAACATTAGTTAATGCACTGTGAACTATCATGAACTAACAATGAATGACTATTTTTATTAACTAACATTAACAAAGGTTAATAAATACTGTAGCACATATATTGCTCATTGTTAGTTGATGTTGGTTAATACATTAATGTTAATAAATGAGACCTTATTGTAAAGTGTTACCATTTTTATTTATACTGTTTTTATTTCTATGATCAGTTTGTGGAAAGGAGTTCAGTTAGGAGATCAAAGGTTGTAGAAGCTCATAAATCATGTACATTGAGGTCTGAAGAGACTGAAATCATACAGAAGAGAAGTCAGTCAGTTGAGTTAGTGGCAAAACCTTTTACATTACTTGAGTATTGTTGTCTTTTACTGCATATGATAATTCATACTCAGAAAGTAGAACTGAAATGACATTCATTACAAGATGATTAGTTAAAACATTTCAAATACACCTGCAGAATACTTTTTCTAGTCATGTATTTCGCCGTCTTGTCTCGTCTCGTGAGATACCTGTCTCACACCCCTAATAGTTTATATAGAATTAAGTTAGCATTAGCAGAGTTGTTTGTTTTCCAGTACTGAGCAGTTATTTTACATAACTTTATCATAAAAAAAACCAGTACAAAAGCAAGCCACGCCCCTCCATAAACCCCTCCCCATAACCAAAGCCCCGCCCCCAAAATCTCACTCTAAGCTGAACTCAAAAGTTGGCAGCCCTGTTGTACTTATTTTTAATGTAAGTACATAGTAGTTAAAGACACCTAATATAAAGTGTGGCCGGACGTTTTACATGCTACACTGTAGCCACAAGTTCTTAGTTCATTGTCAGTGGGAGAAATACAGCAGAACAGAGGCGGAACTGAAAGCTTGCCAAACTAGCAATTGAATCACTTTGACTTATATTAAATGGACAAAAACGGTTCCTCAAAATATCTTCTTTTTCCATCAAAGAAAGAAAGTCATACATGTTTGTAATGAAAGGTGAGTAAATGATGATGACAGAATTTCCCTTTAATAGCATGAATGGAAATATGTAATCTGTTGTGAATACTAATTTTTGACATATCAGAAACATTCTAGCTGGAAATGTTCTCAAAAATATTGGCAGAAATCCTTCTTAATGAGCTTCTTTCAACCATGCAGCTATACTAATTTCATTTTCTTTAGAGTGGTGAAAGTATGAGCTAACTTGATAGAATTAGCTAACAGTTGACAATGAAGTTTGCTCTCCTCTATAATTGTATTCATAACAAATCAAACAGCATTTAGCCATTATGTGGTTACTTCCTTTCAGACTAATCTATCGCTCTCTGTTCCCTTTATAGTTCAAGGCATTCACTATAATGTACGAGTTAGTTATTTCGGACAAATGTATTAATTTGGTTAGTTTGAACACATTATTTACAGTAATTGTCTCATTCAGAGCAGCATGTTTTCACTTGCTAGCTCTTTGCTAAAGCAATTAGTGTAAGGAAAATGCTTGCACATGAGAGGAGGAAAGATCGCTAGCAAAGATTGCCTTGTTGTGAATTAGGAATCTTCTCATCATCAACATCATCTTCTCAGAATCATATAATCTGAAATATGTGTTTTTCTTTGAAACGCAAAAACGTAGCACAGTGGACTGGTTTGCAAAGAATGAAAGCTCCAAATTCTCAAATTGAATGTTACTTGTAGAGTGTTGTAATTCACAGAAAATCTTGCCTTTTGCACTTTTAAACATCATGAGGGTGAGCAGAGGATGACATTTTCATTTTTGGGTGATCTATTCGTTTAATGGTCTTGCAGAGTTCACATTTACCCTCACAAAATAACAAAATGACAAATTCAGCGTCATCTAAAACAATATGCCCCTTTTTGCCAACATAAAACTCACTCACTGATGGCTTTTCCCAGACTTTTTTTTTTGGAATTAAATATTTTGTGCTTTGTCCCTAGACCTTGGTGAAAGGAAAAGGCTGTTATCTGTCAGTAACACAAAACACGTACCTCCCTTGCAGAATCTCAGCCACGCGAAATAATCAGCCAAACAGGAGAGCTACTCCCGCTGGAAATCACGGTAATAAGCCCACCATCCCCTTTCGAAATAACAGCTGGTTATGTTTTTCTAATGGAGAAGCACCATCACAAGCCGTCGCTTCTCGTTCATCAGCAGCTGTTAGCTGTGACTGGAGGTGTGGAGAGAAATCGGCATAATATTATTTGTGTGCTGTGTGCAGAACCGGAATCTTCCAGAGACGAGAGCTGTATATAGTTAAGGCCATGACCCTGCAGAATTTATGCTCCTGTCTCGTCACCCTCACACCTGGATTTTGAGACGGGGGCAAGGGGTCCAGGTCGGCTTAATAGTGACAACTCTCATGCTGATGATTCTGGGGTGATACATGTGATACACACCATCTGCCGAAGGGTCAGTCTGCCCTGACAGGGCCTGTTTGAAACATGAACGTGTGTCTGCATGTGTCAGAACGAGCACTTGGATCCCTCAGGCTAATTTGGATCTGATGGAAGAGAGTCAGACATGTTCTCTTCTGCCATTTCACCTCTATGCAGCTCGGGCAATAATATATGTTGTTGATTGTGTCTTCAGGAGAGACGAATTTTCCTACAGCACATGTAGATATTTCAGCCAAAAATAAACAATTCTGTCATCACCCTCATTGTAGTACCAAACAGGTTCGGGTTTGTAACTAAGAAAAACTATGGTAACACTATCAACACTATTTTACAGTGTCATAGTTACTACATGTACTTACTATAGTAATAACAGTAAATTATGCATAATTACAAGTAATTAACCCTAAATCAAACCCTAACTAACCCTAAAGTTAATTAATGTACTACAGCACTGTAAAATAAAGTGTAACCAAAACTATATATGGCCTATGTAGCCTATATGTAGTGAAGGTTTGAGTGCCAACTGTTGTGTTGTGGCCGAAAGAGCGCATGAGAGCAGGACTACATTTATATATAATTTATTAACAGTTTTGCGTGTGTGCGCCCGTTCTCGCACACTCTTTCGGTCACAGCACAGCAGACGGCACTCAAACCTTAACTATGAGTGCAATAAGGCAAGCAATTAGGGAAAAACTTGTTAAGGTAGGAACTCACCAAGCCGACACCGACAAACTAGTGGTGACAAAAGCAGACTGTGGGGTTGGCTCATGTCGGCAGCGTCTGGGTCCAAAGTTGCCCTGACACACCAAACCGGCGCTCAACACCCGACGGCCAAGTAGCACGTCCGTTCTGCGATTGCGTAAGATGACATGTCTTTCCGTACCAGCAGGTGGCAGTAGCTGAACTGCCAGTCAGAATGATAAGATAGCCCGGCAGGGCATTGTACGAATATGATAAATTAATGAGTGCAAACTATATGAATGAAATGAAGTGCGATAGCAAGTCAGATAGCCGTGTTGCCGTCTCTGTGCGTCTCTTTGAATCTTACTTATTTTGTAACACTTTATATAGGCTAGGCTATCTATTTAAATGTTTTAAACCTTGTACAAAATGGTCTTGTCGTTTCAACCAATAAATAGCTCAGTAACGTGAAGTGAAGGTGGCTTATGGAAGCAAGAATACAGGTAGGCTACGTCTCTACACAGCGACGGATTTCGGGCTCGGGCTTAAACTTTAACAGTACAGGGCCAGATTTGGGCTTCAGTTTAAAGCCTGTGCAGACCTCTAGTACCAAACATGTATGATTTTCTTTCTTCTATGGAGCACAAAAGATGATATTTTGAAGAATGTGTTTTTGTCCATTCAGTGTTGTTTCGGACCCCATTGACTTTTATTGTATTTCCAAAAAACATTATTTGAAATATATTCTTTTGTGTTCCACAGAAGAAATAAGGTCATAGAGGTTTGGAACATTATAGAATTTTCCTTTAAAATCATGAATGTCAATATTTAATGCTAATTTTTGTTCTAAAAAATATTGACAGAATTGCTTCAAGAGCTTTTCTCATCCTTGTTTATAGTACTTTATAGCAGCTACATACCAATCTCATTTTCTTCAGCGTTTGAAAGTATTTCCAATATTTTATAGCCAATTTGAAAATACTTGCTAACACTCCACAATCAGGTTTGCTTTCCCCTTTGGATAATTTGGGAAGCTGCGGGGTGTCTGTCTTCACAATTAAAACTTGGACAAAAGTTAATAAGCAAAGTTGTTTTAGTGTTTTATCGATGGGTTGTTCATGATGAAGTCAAGCCAGAGCAGCTTCATTCTCATAAATGATTAAATTGTTTAGCATTTCGCAAACGGCGCTCCTTCGGCTCGCATGCAACCGCACAGGCCAGTGCTAAAACAACCTCCATCCCACTATAGGCCAGTTTTAGAGCAAACATTCTACATTCTAACAAGAGCTTTGTCTGACCTCGTCCCCCGTTGTTTTGCAGCAAGTTTAACTCAGCTCTGCTGATGTCATCGAGTTTTCCTCTAACAACGAGGCACAGAGAAGACAGGAGGAGACAGCGGAGAAAATAAGAAACAAAGAAATCCCACGTGGCATCATTTCACTTTTCAAACCAATGAGCCTTGCTCGCTGCCCTCTGCTTGGAAAGAGTCACAGAAAGAGCGAGATTAATGCAGATCATCTGTCATCACCTGGCAGCTGATCAAAAGATCTCATTGGCAGACAGCATTCGAAAATCCACTGGAGCTTCTTTTTTCTCACTTGGAGCTGTAGAGGCAGTTTCTCAGACACTCATGCACTGGGTATTGGCTTTAGGCGTGTAGGGAGAAGGGAGGGAGGTGTGAAATGGCACTAGCATTCCTTGGAAAATTAAAAGCAAAAAGAGAAGTGATGTTGAGACACACTTATGTTTTGAGACATCAGGGAATACGGTTTGTGGCATGCCGAATGTAGATTTCAGAGCAGGGGATTTGGGCAGAATGTGAGTGGGGTACAAGTGTACGGAGAAGAAGTAGAGAAAATTGTATTCTTCAGAAGAGCGAGAGAGACTCTTGTTCTGTGTTGCAAGAGCTGCACCCCAAGGCTTGTTGGTGTGCTGATGGGGAGGAAGCAAGTCCCTGTGTTGTTGTTTTTGCTGCTGTGCTTTCACTCCTTTTTTTGTCTTGTTATGCATTTATTTTCAATTTTCTTCTCTTTTTTTTCCTACCTTGTGATGAAAATTGCTTAAGCATTTTCCAGGTCACAATTAAAAGTGCGTTTCACAGTTCAGTGAATCTTTTCAAAGGCAGGTATTTAACATAATTGCCAATTCAGAGATCAGCGCTGGCATCCGTAAATGTTTAATTTTAAGAATTTACACCTTGGCACATTCAAATATAGTAGTATTATGAATACAACTGTTACAGTAAACTCTTTCTGTTTGCAAATGGCAAGAAATTCCCAGTGCACGTACATATTTTTGAATAGAATATGAGATGAAATCCTATAGGAATAGTTCCCCCAGAAATAATAGTTCTGTCATCATGTTAGTCCAAACCAACATGGAACACTGTTGAAAAAATAGAGAAAGAAAGAGAAATGAATAAAAACAACATTAAAAAAGTGGTCCATACAACTCTATGGCAGCTTTGTATGAGGAACTGGATGAAATTTAAGTCATTATTCACTGAAAATCAAATGATTCAGAATTCAAATTTGGAACAGGTTTAAAAATGTGACATTTGGTTATGAACGTGAAGCCACAGGCAACATATTTGGTTTGAGACTTTTGATTTGAGGAGATTTTAATAGTGATTAATGACTTAAATTTTAGTTTATTCCTCACAAAACTATCAAAACTGACTTTTTTGTGTTCTACATGAAGAAATAATGGCAAAAATAAGTAAAGAAATATTTTATAAATAAATAAGGAAATAAAGAGGTTCCCTTTCGTGGGAACTACCTTTCGTGGGTTCCCATCACGTCATTGACGTAGCGTCTCGTTCCCTTACTCAGGGAACAAGGGTTACATCAGTAACCCGAGACGTTTTTTAATGACGACATTTTTTCTTTATCTCATTTTGACAAGGTTAAAATATTTTCCCTTTCATTTCTTTTGCGCATATTTGCCTATTGCCTTTTTTTTTTTTTAAATCGAGCCATCTCAGAGGAAACACTGTTTGAAGTCATTTGGCCTAACCTTACACTGACATTCAAATCTGTATGCTGGAAAATGCAGACACCTGACCATTGAGAGTGCCTCGTATGATGCGACTGCTGCACCCTGTCTCACCTCTATCTGCAAAAGTAATTATGGCAAACCACTGAGCGACTACACACTGGATTGGAGTGAAGGCAGCCAATAAAGGTCATGAAAATAAACACATCTCTCTTGTAATGGAGGAGAGGGTACAGTTTCCAGTGGAGTGCTGATGCACAAGGCCAGGAATTCTCCTTTACCTTGCCGGTCCTCTAGCAGATGCTGTTCCTCTGCGCAAAACCCTAAAATTCCCTTGAGATGAGACATGACATAGAGAGAGAGACCGAGCTTCAGCAGGGATCATGGGGTGAGAGGAAGGTTGCCGAGACATTGTGGAAAGAGCATGGAAGCAAGTGGGAGGTGAGAAAGGGAGAGGGTGAAAGTGTGAGAGAGACTGTGTATTTTTGTGTGTGTTAGAGGTGAGAAAAGAGACTGTCAGGTTTGGTGGAACAAAAGCTGTATGAGTATATGCAGCGATGACACGAGTAGCCCTGCAAATCTTAATAATGATTGTTTAATCAGAATAGTGATTTAATTTAGATGAGCTATTATGGAGTTTCCTGCATTAATTGTATTACTTGATTAAAGCAGTGTTTCTCAACCCTGGAAGGCCCACAGACACCTAATGTTTTGTGGCATAATTGCAAGGGGTCTGTAGATTTTTTTTTTTTTTTTTTTTTTTTATGTATAAAATATTTTTTTAATGTGTAAAATATCCATAAATGCCATGAAAATATTAGTACAGTGGTTCTCAGCCTTGACCTCAGCAAACATCCAAAGGAACCAGATCCAAAGACTTAAAATTTTATTATAAATTATTGTAAATATTAACTTAAATAATAACAAAACCCACCGGCAATTAAGTTGTACAGCATGAAAACTGACATCATAGTTATTATTTTATTTTGTCCCCTCAGTTACTTTTTTTTATTGAAGAACATAGGTGTTGAAACTTCTGGAATCATGAAATTAATCACAGTTAAGTGATCCTAGTGGTCTGTACGGAAGAGGATTAGGGCCAAGCAATAATAAAAAAATAAAACCATCTCGAGATTAAAGTTGTTAAATTTCGAGAAAAAAGTCGAGATAAAATGTTGAGAATAAACTTGTTAAATTACGAGAAAAAAATCATTAAATTTCGAGAAAAAGGTCGAGATAAAATGTTGAGAATAAACTCGTTAAATTACGAGAACAAATTCGTTAAATTACGAGAATAAAATCATTAATTTAATGACTTTATTCTCAAGATTTTATCTCGACTTTTTTCTCAAAATTTAACGACATTTTTCTCATAATTTAACGAATTTGTTCTCGTAATTTAACGACTTTTTTCTCATAATTTAATGACTTTATTCTCAACATTTTATCTCGACTTTTTTCTCGAAATTTAACGAGTTTTTTTCTCGTAATTTAACGAGTTTATTCTCAACATTTTATCTCAACTTTTTTCTTGAAATTTAACGAGTTTTTTCTTGTAATTTAATGACTTTATTCTCAACATTTTATCTCGACTTTTTTCTCGAAATTTAACAACTTTAATCTCGAGATGGTTTTATTTTTTATTATTGCTTGGCCCTAATCCTCTTCTGTAGGTCTGTGTTGTAACTGCAAGGGCTCGTTTTAAAAAATGTATAAAATAACAGATAAAATACTTTAATATCAGCAGGTATTATATAAATTTACATATATATATGGTAACACTTTAGTATGGGGAACACATATTCACTATTAACTATGACTTTTCCCTCAATAAACTCCTAATTTACTGCTTATTAATAGTTAGTAAGCTAGTTGTTAAGTTTAGGTATTGGTTAGGATTATGATTATTAATTAAGATATTAATGTAGAATAAGGTCATGTAGAATAAGGCATTAATATGTGCTTAATAAGTACTAATAAACAGCCAATATTCTACTAATATGCAAGCCAATAAACAACTAGTTAAAAGACCCTAAAATAAAGTGTTACCATATATATACTTTTATGGAATATATCAGATATGTTAAACATTTTTACATACAGATTTACATTTATGCTGTCAAGTTTTACCTGTGTTTTGATTTCGTTTTCAAGGACTTTTAGTTTGCTTCTCTTTGTTTTCTGTTTCCTTATATGTTCCCATTTGTCATTGCTTGTCATGGTAATTCATTATGTTATTAATTAGAGCACACCTGTTCAATATCAAGTTTGTTTTCTTGTGTATTTTAGACATTCGGTTACCTCAGTTCGTTGTCTGGTGTTGTTTGTGCATAGCACACTGTTATGTTGTGTTTTCTCATTGGGGTTCTTGCGTTAAACGCTGCTATTTGATTTGCGATGCTTCTCTTCACCATCTTTGTGGACTTTACACATGCATTTAGCAGACACTTTTATCCAAAGCGATTTAGAGTTGTGATGGTCTCAGCAGATTGGCTGTTTGGCAGCTCACTCCACCAGTGAGGACTAGAGACAGGTGAAGGTTTTGGAAAGTGACTTGGTCCCTCATTGTGAAGGATCAGCAAGGCACCACTCATTCAATAAACGCCTTAAATCCAGCAACTGGGAGCCAGTGAAGTGAAATCAAGAAGGGGAATGTGGGTGTCCAACATTGTCATTATATTATATTATATTATATTATATTATATTATATTATATTATATTATTCTTTTTTGCAGTGGCTTGATGATGGTTTGACATATGATGGGAGTACATAATTTTAAAAAAAAAAGAGAATAATTTGATTAAGGTACTCTTGAATAGATTTATCTGTAGTATGAAAGAGTACAATGTCTTTGAATAATATCATGAACTTTGTACAATTTATTAGGCTATTGAAAACTTTACTTCATTGTGTTGATCATTTTAGAAGCAGATTCTGGTCTTGCTAGGCACATAGTCACAGCGAGTCTGTCTCTGCTCTGACCTCTGGAATCTACTGGATGTTGACCTCCAGAGTGTGGGGATTGACCGGGCAGGCTGCCCAAAACCATCCGGCTGCTGGCTGGCCCTTACTCAAGGAGACTCGATCCAACGGATTATCCACCCCAGCTCCAGCGCCGGCCAGCCCTTCAGACGCACTGACTGGAAAAAAAAAACAGCCTTTTCTTGCTGTGGGCCAGTCTTAGGGGATTGATTGTTTAAATGAAGTGCTCCCGGGGGTGAGCCTTTGGAAAGTAGGGCTCATAGGACTTGATGGAAGACACAAATTTAGCTAACTGCTTAAGAATGGTTATTAACAAATGTCAATCAAACTAAGTTTTTTCACCAACTAATAAAGGCATAGTTCACACAAAAATGGAAATTCTGTCATAGTTTACTCATCTTCATGTTGTTTCAAACCTGTATGACTTTCTTTATTCTGTGGAATACAAAGAAATATGTTTTTATATGTCAGTGTTGGTTTAGACCCTGTCTTTTTTTGTCCTGCAGAAGACAAAAACTCCAACAGGTTTGAAACAAAATGAGTAAATGATGACAGACTATTAATTTTTGGATAAAAAAAAAAAAATATCTTTAAAGATGCTCTCAATATTTTGGGAGAATAAATGAATCCCAGTACTAGTTATGTCTAGATAGTTTGGTTAAGAGTTTATTCAGATTGTGAGTGAAAATGTATTTTAATTGATTTTGAACAAAATATTAATATTTAATTTCGATTAAATGTACTTAGGTTTGCAGTAAGGTAAAAAAAAAAAAAGGACCCCTCCAGAAAGTATTAGCTTGAGACTCATTAGGGATTATTAATGAGCTACCGAGACCACACTAAAATACCAAAGCCTATCAATCTATAAATTATATCAATTAAAGCCTCACAATTTGCATTTCAAAATCTGTTTTCAATAGCACATTTAGAAACTTCCTCAGATGTGCAAAGCAGCTGATGCTAATAGATTCTGAAGTATATCTAATTAAGATAATGAGAGCTTTGATGTCCCATGTCAGAAAGTACAACTCCGCAGCTGAGCAACTATATGCATAAAAGAGTGGACGATCCATTTCCCCATGAAAACAAGTCCTTGTGCAGCTCTTTTCCCCTGCCTTCAAGTAAGTTTCTTCAGGGAAAACGAGAAAGGTTTGTTTCAGAGAAAGAGGTCACGACTACAGCTCCTCTCCATATTCATTTGACCTCTCTTTCTTTATAGCCGACTAGGAGAGCGCTGCTACTGTACAATGAATATGCAACAGCCCTCTCTCACACTCTGCACTGTCCTTCATGGATGATAAACAGACTGCAGAAATTCATTTACATTTGTATTGACAAGAGATTTCTCCAATTTAATCACCTTATTTTCTCATTTGTAGCTTTCCTCAAAGTCAGCCTTCTCTCCACTGTTTTTTTCTTCTTCTTCCAGGCCGCCCCATTTCCATTTAAATTGAATAGGACACACGTCTTAATGTAACAATTTTTTTTTTTTAAATGGCCGTGATGACTTGAACAAATCTCAGCATCATTGGGAGCTCATAGGAAATGCTGGCGCCACATCTATTTGCTTTGTAATCCAGACGGTTTAATGTGTTTTCAATGGGCTGATTTGGTATTTCTTGTCTATGTAATGACATATTTTCTGAAAGTGTCTAGCACTCAAGTGTGGCAGTTTTGACTGTCACGAGCATCATTTCCTTTAAAGCTGAAGTTTGTACTTACTGCATCACTAGCATAGCCAAGGGATTGTTTTCAAACAGGTTTCCCTTGAGCACATCCCATCTACCACTGGTCAAGCCAAACAGATAGCCTCGCCCCAAACTCACTACATTGGTTGAGCCACTGGCAGCGTACGAAAGCTGAAAAATGCTGCCTTCGGAGGATGTGTTCCAAGGTATTAAGGCACCAAGGCACATCTGATGTCTGATCGATTTTTGAAAGCAGCATAGACGTATTCTTTGCTGAATTTGATATCCCACAATCATGTGCACAATCTTGTGCACATGTAAATATGGTGTCTGAAACGTGCGGTCGGTGGTCAGGTCGGTGAGTGTAAATGTGCATTTTTGACCAACTTTTTCCACTTTTGATGTTATTTCTAGCGAGAAATGACTATTATATTTAATTATAGATCATTAAACCATTACGCTGCCTCAGAAGCCTGTCTGAAATCAGTTTCGTGAGGTACCTTTGTGTGCAAATGTGTCTGTGAGGTCATTGACCGATAGAGCAGTGCGGCAACAAGTCAGCTGTCTAAGCTTTCGGATGCAGCCACTGTTGCTATGTTGCCACAGATCCTGCAGTGTTTGCACTTTTCATGGGAAATGAAGCTACGAGTGACTTATTTACAGCTGTCTACAAATTAAACTGGGAAAGTATTTTGGAAAAAAAATGACATACTTTAGCTTTAACTTTGTGAAAAAAATTTAAATCGTTAAGAAAAGTGTTTTTCACTGTACTCCCAGTAGAAAACCTGGAATGCCATAGACACCTTGGTGTGTAATGTAACTTTCATGTTTGGCCATTAATATATTAATACACAGGCTGACATACTGTATGCATCTTAGTTTCATCAGCCAAGCCATTAGTCACATAACGTTCAAATGTCGTCTGTAATATTTTATACATTTTTTGAAAGAAGTCTTTCTTACAGTTTAAAAATGTCTATTTTGATATATATTCAAATGTTATTTATTTCTGTGATGGCAAAGCTGCATTTTTAGCAACCATTACTCCATCCTTCAATGGGTGTGCAGCTTAATTTATTATTATTATTATTATTATTATTATTTATTTTTATTTTTTTGTGGAACATTTTGTTTCAGAATTTTTTTATAAATATAAAGTTCAAAAGAACAGCTTAAAAAAAAGAAATATTTTGTAACAATGCAAAAGTCATTTCTGTCACTTTTGATCAAAATGTGTCCTTGCCCAAGCTTTTGAACGCTAGATAGATAGATAGATAGATAGATAGATAGATAGATAGATAGATAAAAATAGATAAATAGATAAATAAAAATAGATAGATAGAAAGAAAGAAAGGCAGTCATGACACCCTGTTGTACATACGCAAATAGACAGCATTCACTAGAGTGGACCTCCAAGAACAACTAAGACCATTCGCATGTGTTTTTGTGGGTGACAAAGCTTTTATCGTTCCTAAATGTGGCAAAATTAGGGGGAAGGAGGGGGGGGGGAGCTGCCTAGCTTTTGAAGAATTAATAAGGCTGTCTCATTTAAATGTGCACAGCGTCTGAGACAGCCTCTGAAAGTCCCAGTTTTACATTTTCTTGACAGTGCCTTTGATGAGCGCTGATAACGTACAGCAGCTCCCAGGGAGCCCACATCTTATAATAAAGAGTTTGGCGGCAGAGACGAACTCTGCTGATCCAAGCTATGCATTATTATGTGTCTTCCTCACAGAAAAGCAGCTCTCATTTATGCCTCCCTCTATTTTTACATTGTTATTATGGCTTAACATTATCCAATTGTTCATATGCCAGCCTATACACACAGGCTGCTTTTGTTCTGCAAGAATAGTTTATGCGAGCAATAGTATTTAATTTTAATATTATACGTTTAAGATTCACCATATTAGGACCATCTCCTGTGCAATGGTTTTAGAAAAACATCTTAAGCGCCTTGCTTTATGCGAGTTTTTTTTTTTTTTTTTTTTTTTTTTAAGAGCGATAAGCAATCGTCTCTTTAAGAGCGGCAGGTCAAAAAAGATGGAGTCTGTTTATGTGATTGGCTTATCCTGCATTCTCTCCACTTAAACTGCAGACCAGCTCATGTATCAGATGGCTGCGTATGGGCTAGATAGGCAGAGATACCCTGTGACCCATTTTTAAAACACAGCCTTAGGCCACGCTATGCATAGATAACATGTATGTTCTAACCTAGGTTACTACAAGCTTGACTGTGATGAGGAGTGAGTGTGAAAAAGGAGTAAAATCCCAAAGGTTGGTCACAGCCAGGGGTTAGGAATTGGCTGGTTAGCGCCTCTGCTGGTAGATGTTGTAACTACACCATTATGACTCGCCATTTGAGGGCCGTTCAAAAGTAACATCTCAAGTTACTACTGTAACCTCAGTTCCCTGAGAAGGGGAACGAGACACTGCATCACCATAGCGTCAACCCTGTGACGGAGTGAGAGTTCCACTATGAAAGGGAAAGCATGTGTTTTGACTAGTTTTTTTAATTGTATTATAGTAGATGTTTTACCTGTCACTGATTGTTTTAAGGGCATTTAAAGAAAAAGTAAAAACTAAGTCAAATTGGTGGCCAGTCAAATAAATGTTCATCTGCTTCTTCTGGTGTTTCTGGAATATGAAGAACTGATATGAAGAATAATAAAAATTGCTTATTTTTATTATTATTTTTAAATTTAAACTTAGTGGAGCTTGAACTGCATGTACTTTTTTGCTGATACACCTGGGTACTTTATTAACCCTTTAGTATTTCTGACTTAGGGGTCACACTTTTGATTCTTGGCAGTCCAAAAAAAAAAAAAAAAAATTCTTCTTTTGTGAAATGAATATACTATATGTGACCCTGGACCACTAAAAAAATAAGTGTCAATTTTTTGAAATTGAGATTTATACATCATCTGAAAGCTGAATAAATAAGCTTTCCACTGATTCCAATATTTGGCCGAGATACAATTATTTGAAAATCTGAGGGTGCAAAAAACAATCTAAATATTGAAGAAAATCACCTTTAAAGTTGTCCAAATGAAGTCCTTAGCACTGCATGTCAACTTACAAAATGAACATTTTGATATATTTATGGTAGGAAATTTACAAAATATCTTCATGGAACATGATCTCCTATATGATTTTTGGCATAAAAGAAAAATCCATAATTTTGACCCATACAATGTATTGTTGGCTATTGCTACAAATATACCCGTGCTACTTATGACTGGTTTTGTAGTCCAAGTTCATTTTTTGTTTAAATATTTATTCTTTAATCGGGCTGAGTATTCCCTAGTTGATTATAAGAGTATTTTCAGACATAATTACTTATGTTTATTAGGTTTTGTATATCGATATACAGTACTGTGCAAAAGTCTTAGACATTTTCACCCCCCAAAAAGGTTTTAAGCCAGTTATTTATATCTTTTGCTGTAGTGTGTCAATAGGAAATATCTGTTCACATTTCCAAACATTCATTTTGCCATTAATTGTAATAATCCAGTGAGATTTTTGAATACACAATAAGACTGATAACAGCCGGTGCTCCACATGGAGATCAGAGCTCACCATCATCAAATCTGTCTGTGATTACAAAAAGAAACATATGAAACTGAGACAAACCAAATCCAAAAGAACTGTGGCCATGTCTCCAAGAGATTTCAAGAAACCTGCCTCCAAAGCTACCTGAAAAATGATGCCCAAGTGTACCTGGACAAGAGCTGTTTTAAATGCAAAGGGTGGTCACACAAAATATTGTTTTGATTTAGTTAATATAAGTTAATTGATAAATAAAATCTATTTATAACAGTATTTTTTAAAAACATATTCACTTTACAGCATTTTTATACAAGTGCCTAAAACTCTTCACAGTACTGTATCTCTGCAGGCAGGTTTCTTTAAGCATCTTAGAGACACGGCCACAGTTCTCCTGGATTTAGTTTGTCTCAGTTTCATCTTTTCATCTTCATGTAATCACAGACGGATTTGATGATGGTGAGATCAGATCACTGTGTGGAGCACCGGCTGTTGTCAGACTCCTTGTGTATTCAAAAATCTCACTGGATTATTACAATTAATGGCAAAATGAATGTTTGGAAATGTGAACGGATATTTCCTATTGACACACTACAGCAAAATATATAAATAACTGGCTTAAAACCTTATTTTTGGGGGGGAGTGAAAATACTGACGTGCCTAAGACTTTTGCACAGTACTGTATATTTAGACATTATCAAAGACTAATACATTGTGGCTGTTTTGTCAATTATGCATTTTCATATTTTTCATATTTCCTATTCATTTTCTATGGCGGTCATTATTCGCCACAAATATCACAAGTGTGAATATTTTTTAAAACCATTTAACCTTTTTCTAATCATTTTCAGATTTTTGTCTGTGTGTGTGTGTGCTCAAATAGCAAGGTGCCACAAAAGTCACCAAGTTTCTCCACGTATTGACCTCCTTGATCACAGAGTCTTTTAAGGAGGCTGCAGAGGAGGCGATAGGGCAAGAAACCGCCCGCAGCTCAGTCAGCAGAACGCAATCAAGTGTATAACAGCAAGCACCACGTTAAATGTGAGAGCTGCCCATAGTGATCTATGTTAAATTACCCTGGACTAAAGAAAAGCCTCCCTTTTTACAGAACCTCAACTATCATGCTGAAGTATTAGGCTGTTTGGATTATTGGGATAGGATATTTGTCCTCAACACTAGCTGGGATAAGTGGAGCTAAATGATAAACGTAACGATATCAGTGTTGTACAGGGGTAAGCATATTCAGAATAGGTTTTTACCACTATTGAGGGTTGAAATGAATTTTCATTCAACGTTCTTCTTATGCTTCCCAGGCAAAGAACTAAAAATAAATGTGAGTCTGTGGAGAGGGGGAGTTTGAAATGAATTTCAAATGCAGCAGTAGTGGGAAAGAGTTTATGTCTGAGTGTGTGTATGTGTGTATATATATATATCTCACATTTCTCTTTCAGACTGTGCTGTAGTCCATGAGCTTTGGATCCATCCGTTGGATCCAGTGTTTGGCTACAGACAGCTAGCTATCATTTCAGAGTCTGCAGTTTCAGTCTTGCTAAGGTTGTGTCTTTTATTTTGCAACCCCTACTTTTTTTTTTATCTATAGCATTCCAGCCTTTTCTGGGTGGTGTCGGGTTATATTACACTGATGTTGTTTTCCTCAAGTCCTTGACAAACATTGGTTTATTTCCCAACAGATGCTGCAGTTCATACCCCTTCCCATTGCCAACGTATACCATCATTTCTTCAACCTCTCTCCCAGGGCTTTTGAAATAAAAAAATTGGCATTTAAAGCAAAAAATCTCTTGGACTGCAGATATTGTACTGTACAGATGGCCATTACTCCAATTAGCATGCTAAATGCTTGCGCGAACAGACAACTTCTCTCCACACTAAGAGTGCCCAGTGTGGCATTCAATCTCCCCATGCAATCATCACAACTGCTCTTTGATGTAGCTAAAGGGATCAACAGTGTGACGCAAGGCCTCTTTTTGAACCAGCACTTCCCTGGGGTGCTAATGAAACAGCAGGTCTGCTCCACCCCGCCGAACCCTCCGTGGGAGCTCTTTTTGTTCGGTTCTAGGGCTGTGGTGGAATCTAAACCGAAGTGACACTTATAGTCAGGGCCAAATGGAGAGATGGAGGAACAGGCTCTCACAGGGAGAGGGAAACCTTTGAATAGGTAGATTGACAGGTAGTGAGCTCTGCGGAGATGGAAAGCGCGTGTACTTCTTTTGTGGTACCGAGGGTCAGGAGTAGAGCGTTGCAGCGTCGGCAGAATGGCAGTGGTTAGATGTGACACACTGTCAAGCGTTTCGTCGCACCTCTGTGGCGACAGCAAACACAGCTGGCACCTCGCTCAGGATGCTAATTCCTGGAAGCGCGGGGCCTTTGTTCCCAATGTTTGTTTTTATTTGGATGGCATGTTTGACTTGAACACTAAATGGCAGGGTGGAATTGCAACCACTTTTACTACTGCATTCACAAAACACATATGGCTTTCTACATTCTTTTCATATAATGGATCATTCGCTTGTGTTGTAGCTAAAGGATTGTTTAGTTGTCCATTCTCATTTTTCCATTTATGTAGATTACCTTTGCTGCCATCAAAAGTTCACTAAAAAAGGAAATCATTAAAAGTAATAATTAATTAATTAAAGGTGCCATCGAACATTTTTTTACAAGATGTAATATAAGTCTAAGGTGTCCCCTGAATGTGTCTGTGAAGTTTCAGCTCAAAATACCCCATAGATTTTTTTAAATAAATTTTTTTAACTGCCTATTTTGGGACATCATTAAATATGAGCCGATTTCTACTGTGCGGCCCCTTTAAATATCGTGCTCTCCGCCCACGGAGCTCGCGCTTGCCTTAAACAGTGCCTAAACAAAGTTTACACAGCTAATATAACCCTCAAATGGATCTTTACAAAGTGTTCGCATGCATGCGTCGGATTATGTGAGTATTGTATACTGTTATATTGTTTACATTGATTCTGAATGAATTTGAGGCTGTGCTCCGTGGCTAACGGCTAATGCTACACTGATTTATACACAGAGATTTATAAAGAATGAAGTTGTGTTTATCCATTTTTGTCTCCATGAATACAGTAAGAAACGATGGTAACTTTAACCACATTTAACAGTACATTAGCAACATGTTAACGAAACATTTAGAAAGACAATTTACAAATATCACTAAAAATATCATGTTATCATGGATCATGTCAGTTATTATTGCTCCATCTGCCATTTTTCGCTGTTGTTATTGCTTGCTTACCTAGTCTGATGATTTGGTTGTGCACATCCAGATGTTAATACTGGCTGCCCTTGTCTAATGCCTTTCATAATGTTGGGAACATGGGCTGGCATATGCAAATATTGGGGGCGTACACCCCCGACTGTTACGTAACAGTCGGTGTTATGTTGAGATTCGCCTGTTCTTCGGAGGTCTTTTAAACAAATGAGATTTATATAAAAGGAGGAAACAATGGAGTTTGAAACTCACTGTATGTCATTTCCATGTACTGAACTCTTGTTATTCAACTATGCCAAGATACATTCAATTTTTCATTCGAGGACACCTTTAATAATTAATTGTTAAATATAATTTTAACAAATATCAAAATTAATATTTGACATAATGTGCATTGTAATGATCAGTATGAAATGAAATATATATATTTATATAATTCAGGGTTTTTTGTGTCTTCTTGTTTTTTATTTTTTGCATTTTGAGATTTAGTTTTTAGTGTTATTATTTTATTCTGACAAAACAGCATAAAATTTGATCAGTACTGGCGTGTTATCGCCTTTTTGGCCTTAACACGAAAATAGTCTTCAGCTTATCAGTTTGGGGATAAGAAAAAAACTATATTAAAGGGTTAGTTCGCCCAAAAAATGAAATTTCTGTCATTAAGTACTCTCCCTCATGTCTTCCCAAACCCGTAAGACCTACGTTCATCTTCGGAACACACATTAAGATATTTTTGATGAAATACGATGGTTTCTGAACCACATATAGGCAGCAACGTCATTGCAACTTTTGAGGTCCAGAAAGGTATTAAAGACATTGTTAAAATAGTCAAAATTCAAGTCAAATTATTGAATAAAGTTGTTATTTTTGTTTTGTTTTTGCGCACAAAAAGTATTCTCGGGCTTCATAACATTAAGGTTGAACCACTGTCACAATGACTATTTTAACAATGTCTTTAGTATCTTTCTGGAATTCAAAATGTGCAATGACATTGCTGCGTACAGTATGTGTGGGGTTAGAAAACTTTGGATTTCATCAAAAACATCTTAATTTGTGTTCCAAAGATGAATGAAGGTCTTACGGGTTTGGGACGGGTTTGAGGGTGAGTACTTAATGACAGAAATTTAATTTTTGGTAAACCCTTTAATATATCAAAAGATATAGGCTATATGATGAGGACATAAAAATACTTCATAACAGGAATCACCCCTATAGACTCTACTTTTGCCTGAAGGAATGACCACAATTTTTAACTTGCATGTAATAAAAACATCATGCAGTTATTCATTTATCTAGAAAGCTTTATTTGTCCGGGACCTCAGCCAAAGCCATTAGGAATCATGAAAGCGTTGTTTTTTTGCATTTCCACTCATTTAACATTTGGTTATTGATGCCCACAGAGCGGTGTAATACAAACCCGTCGCTTTATGCCACATAATCAGTTCTCCTCCGAGATTAATTACTGTGGATGTCCTGATTAATTAAGCATGGAAGAGAAGAATGGTTGTTTGGAAGAAACAATTCAAGGTCAATTATTTGAAATAATTGTGCTGAGGATGACCCAGTGATCGTTAAAGAAGATGCTGGTAAAAATGAGAGAGATATTGTTGGCACAACAATGCTTCTTGCAGGTTTGTGTTCCTGTAGCTCAATGGGGGTAAAACATGGTGGTGGCAACAGCCCAGTCATAGGTTTAGTTCCCAGAGATGTGCATACTAAAACAAAATAGGTTTGGACATGTATATTCTATAAGGCTAAATGCACAAAAACACATACATGACGCTGTATTTTCTATAAAGTGACAGGATAATACTGAAAAGTAAAGCTCAGATAATCTTTCTTTTTATTTTTGGTCACTTTTTTTCATGCCAGAATTGTGCACCATTTAGAACTGATTTGTGAATGCCTTTTCGATTCCTGATTTTGAGGAAGCAAATAGGATTCAGAATTGCAATTCAGATTCAAATGTACAGTGTAAGGACATTGGTTTAAAGGGTTAGTTCACCCAAAAAATGAAAATTCTGTCATTAATTACTCACCCTCATGTCGTTTCACACCTTTAAGACCTGTGTTCATCTTCGGAACACAAATTAAGATATTTTTGATAAAATCCAATGGCTCAGTGAGGCCTCCAGTTAATTTACACTTTACCCAGAAAGGTACTAAAGACATATTTAAAACAGTTCATGTGACTACAGTTGTTCAACCTTAATGTTATGAAGCGATGAGAATACTTTTTGTGCACCAAAAAAAAAAAATAATAATAACGACTTTATTCAACAATATCTAGTGATGGGCGATTTCAAAACACTGCTTCATGAAGCTTCGAAGCTTTACAAATCACGTGATTACAAAAACACGTGATTTCACTAAACAAGGCTTCGTTACGTCACAAGTGTTTCGAAATTTCAATGGTTCATGTGACTTTGGCAGTTTGATACGTGCTCGGAACCACTGAATCGAAACAAAAGATTTGTAAAGCTTCACAAAGCAGTGTTTTGAAATCACCCATCACTAGATACTGTTAAATAAAGTCGTTATTTTGTCTTTTAGCGCACAAAACGTATTCTCATCGCTTTACCACTGTGGTCACATGAACTGTTTTATATGTCTTTAGTGCCTTTCTGGGCATTGAATGTGTTAATTATCTTGCTGTCAATGGAGGCCTCACTGAGCCATCGGATTTTATCAAAAATATTTTAATTTGTGTTCCGAAGATGAACAAAGGTGTTACGCGTGTGAAACAACATGAGGGTGAGTAATTAATGACAGAATTTTCATTTTTGGGTGAACTAACCCTTTAAATTATAATACATTTAAATTCAAATTAACTAAGTTAACTAATTTTTTTGAACAATTTCTGTCAAGACACAATTTCACTGTTGACAAAGTTAACATTTGGGGACCAGGGTGGAGAAACACTTTGTTTCCCAAAATTCCTTACTTGTGTTAAATTTCTTTAAATTGCAATTCAGTAAATTCCTTTTCCTGTTATTCCAATTCAACTTCCTGTCAGACAAGGCCTCTTTAATTCAAATTCACATTCATGAACTGAAAGGGAGCCAGTTCAATTCTGAATTTTGCCCAACCGTGGCTCATGCAATTTCCTCATCCCATTTTGATGTGTTACACCCTAATGGCAGACACAGATGTATTCATAAAATCCGGCCCAGGAAGGCAATTCTGCCACAGTGAAGAATGAGTCATTTATATTTACAAAGCATAGCTAAATACCATCACTGTTTGCAGCGAGCATATGTACTCGTGCACTTTTGTGTATTTTCCCTACGTGACAGGCACTGTGTGAGAGGGCATGGACCTGTCAATGCTCAACACTGTTATCAGTCCGGCTGCCACCAAATAATATTTTCTTTCAAATGACAAAATCCATTACCTGAACCTGGGGCTCTAGCGAGAGCATTTAATGGCACAATTAAACTCCAACAGCCTAGTATCTATTGAGCAATTAACCTTTGATAAACCAATTAATGTTTAGCGTTTGATGACAGAAGTTGGGCCTGGAGGAATCATATTTGAGTTTAATGGAACGACTCTCAGTCCAAGATTAGCTTAGCGCAGCTATAAAATTGTCAGAATCCTTGTTTTCTGCTGTATTGATTCTTTTGTGCTGAGCCATCGCTCACTTTTGCAGATGAAAAAAGGAAAATTACCAGAAAGCATGCGAGAGAACAGAAGAGCTGTCAGTTATTATAAAGCCGAGTTTGAAGAATTATTGATAGCAGTGTGAACATGTCTCCAGACACTGCCTGATTATTTCCTACATGATGTGCAAATGCTAGTTTCCTTTGATGTTTGATGCTTCATTGTCTCTGGCAACTTCCTCTAAAAGATGCTGCCTCTCAGGTCACTATGGAGACCGCCATCACACAAACATAGGCAGACCTGCTGAAATACTGGCTCTCCAGCTGCCATCCTTTAATGTGGTTGTTGTGGCTATAAAATAAGTATAAAAACGTCAAGAGGATTTACCACCTGTCTGGAGGGCTGGTTAATGTGCGTTTCCTGAGATCCCAGGGGATCTGGACAGAAAAAACGTTTTGGTATCTGTCCATGCTATCATGCTACCGTTGAATGTTGTCACGTCGTCATCAGAGGCGCACCGCGGGTCATCGTCGGCCTGTCATTCATCATCAGTAATGTGACTCAGACAAACCGGACAGTGCCTGATCCCATTCGCCATTAGCAAAGCTCCACATGTGAATTTATCTTCTCTTAGTCTCCAGCAATATCATTTTCCCCAGCTTGACAGCCCTCAAGCCTCCCGAATGCAATAATAAAGAATTGATTATATTCTTTATGGAGCGCAGAGAGCCCAAATGTGTTTTGTGTTCCTTTTCCTATCAGCTGTAATGAAAAAGGGAAAAAAAGACAAGAGGTGAGTTGATGAATGTGTGGAAGTGATTGCGAATAGTTTGCGAAAGGTTTACATTACCACCGAATACCATCAGTGTTCTTGCTGAAATATCCTCTCTGACAGACTCCAACACACTAGGCCTGCGGACGGTGGATTTTGTCCCGGGTTCATCGATAAAAACAGAATAGAAAAACATTTGGTTGTCCATGTTTTGCACTGTAGCATATAATGAATTGAAAGTCTGGCTGAAAATGTGTTATTGTGGAAGGCCTCTCACGTATTGATGTAGGTTTTAATTTCCTGCTCTCCCCACGTTTGCCATTAGCATCTGAGACGATACAAGCGTTTAATGAAAAACACCCCCCTCCCTCCTCCAGACTAAACTGTCACGGCGAAATAATGAAGCACACAAAGCACCAGGAAACTAATAAACCTCATATTTCTTTTGACATCAACATGAAATCATATGAAAATAATACTTGCGAGAAAAGGCTCTCGCCGTAATGCCACCTCCGTATTGTATTTCTAAACGAGATGGCGAAGAACGAAAGCTCCAATATGGTGAGGCAGCGATGGACCTGTATTATCCTTGAAATGAGCGTTGAGCGTTGGACATTTTATCAGACCTAATGAACAAGGACTGTCATGTGTGTCAGCCACCTCAGTGGTTTAAGATGACATATCATCGCTTAAATCATTAGTGATGAGATTGGAAGAGGTGGTTTGAATTATGATATTTTGTCAGTTCGTCATGATCATCACACGCTAGAACATTTGTCATCAAAACCCATCCCATGAAAATCCATGAACCATTTTTATAATTTATGCCAGTTCATTTTTAATAATCCGCCAGTCCTTGAGAACAAATTGAGAAACCTGATTTGGATTTAGTGAGGTGCGATAAATTCAAACGGACTGGAGTATGATGTATGTTTTGAGATCTTGTTAATTCGGCGGTAGTCCTTCGTGCAGCACAGCCGTTGTGCAGAATCAATAATCGGTGTATGTCAAGTTGTTGAGTAATGTGCATTTGAAGGGAATTCGATTATGGAATGATTTCAGAGAGACAACGATACGGTTGTACGTTGTCTTAGCAACTAAAATGAATGAGCATTCAATGGGCGTCATCACAATCATGTCCTGTCAAATGATTACCTCACATTTACGTAAATACCACTTACAGTGCCAAATGCAAATTCAGTGTGAGAAAGCTGTATAAAAAAAATGTTAGGGGAAATTAAATCAGCTACTATAAAAAAAGAATTACAACGCAAGTATAAGATGGATGTTGCTGTCAGCAATATTTGATATTTACACAATTAGATTATGTTTTTGTGGCAAAATGCAAATTCTTGGTGTGCCAACATGCAACGGCTAAAAGCTCCCACTCAACATCTTTGCAATCTGGCAGGCTGTCCTGCTTGGGGAACGCTTTTCTGAGCTGTTTAAATCTACCATGTCCTGTTTGGCCAGAAACTCATTATGGGCCACCATCTGCAAGTGATGAACAAAATCCAGATTCTCATCTCCTGGCACCCTCCGTTAGTCCTCTGGGACAGGGAAAGAGTTTAGGCAGACCAAGCTGTGTCTTTTCAATGTGGATTCAGATCTTTTGTACCAAAGATATGGCATGTTTGCATTATGCGTTTTGAAACCGGTAGCGGCTCACACCATAAATTACAAATTTGCTCATGTAAGGTTTTTTAAGGAGCTCTCGTGGAACAAGCTGGTAGTTGACGCTTATATGGGCCTGTTAAGCATGCATCATCATCTGTTTCATACAGGAACTTACAGAAGAGTCAAATCCAGAGATAATTTCCCAAACATGTATTTTCCATTGGTCGGTTTTGGCAACTGTGTGATATAATTCTCTGCTTTTTGTCCCCTTGGTTGGTTGCGCTTAGCTGGTGGAACTCGTGGGATTGGACCGCAGAGAGGGACTGGAGGGGAGGATACCCCTCAGCAGATAAGCAGGATTTGTGTCTGGGAAACTGGAGATTGCGGGCCTGTCTCTCTGAGAATTACAACAGCCACTCAATGCAGCTCTTACTCAAACCTTTGTACGGATCTGAGGGACTCGCGGCAGTGACGCATTCCAATGCTGTTATCACAGACATTGGCTTAGGTCAACCATGTTTTTTTATAGTATTCTTGCTTTTCTTCTAGAAGGGACAAAATAATCTGAATTAGAAATTCAGAATATAGAAGATTTATAACCATGAACAAAGTAGAAAGTGTAAGTACTGTTCTTGATGTGGAAAGCTACGCTACTGAAGTGTACTGATGCATTGGCTACTTACAGTGAAGATTTCATGGTTTGAAGTTATTATTTTTATATGTTCTATAGTTCACCCAAAAATGAAAATTCTGTCATTTACTCATCCTCAAGTTGTTCCAAACCTGTATGAATTTCTTTCTTCTGTTGAACACAAAAGAAGATATTTTGAAGATTATGGGTAACCAAACAGTTGATGGGCTCCATTGACTTCCATAATATAAACAATATTATTTATAATATTGTATACACAGAATATATACACTAAATACACAGTATATATACACAATATAAACCAATTCACTCAGGCTCTCACACATATTAAAGGAGTCATCCTAGGTATATATATTACTTTCTTCTTTCTAATGAACACAATCTGATTTATATTAATAAATATTTTGATGCATCCAAGATTTATAATGGCAGTGAAAGGGACCAATAAGTATGAAGCTCAAGAAAGTGCATCCATCCATTATAAACATTTTTCACATGGCTCCGGGAGGTTAATAAAGACCTTCTGAAGTGAAGCAATGCGTTTGTGTAAGAAAAATATCTATAATATTTAACAAGTTATAAAGTAAAATATCTAGCGTCAGCCAGACTGCCTTCCATATTCAACTTGCGAAGAAAGTGTAACACCTCTCACAGTTCAAAATGCTTACGCTACGTCCTACGCCTTCCATATTCAACTTACGGAAATAGTTTAACTGACGTGATATCAGTTCAGCTTTTTTCGTAAGTTGAATACGGAAGGCGGTCTGGCGGAAGCTAGATATTTTACTTTAGAACTTGTTAAATGTGGATATTTTTCTTACACAAACGCATCACTTCACTTCAAAAGGCCTTTATTAACCCCCCGGAGCTGTGTGAAGTATGTTTATGATGTATGGAAGTGGATGGATGCACTTTCTTGTGATTCATACTCATTGGTCCTGTTTACTGCCATTATAAATCTTGGATGCGTCAGGATATTTATTAATATAACTGTGATTGTGTTCATCAGAAAGAAGAAAGTCATATACACCTAGGATGGCTTAGGGTGAGTAAAGCTTGGGGTAATTTTCATTTGAAAGTGAAATAATGCTTTAAAATGCTTTGAATATTTGAATCATTTCTTTTTAATTCATTTTTCTTCTTCTAAAGCCATTGTTAATGTCTTTTAATCTCCATTTCCATCAGCTACAATTTAATGATTTAACAATCATTTTCATCATGCTTTTTTGCATTTTTGTTGATGAAACATTTTCATATGCGATTTTAATAAAGACATGATTGCAACTGTTTGGAAGCACATATGAACTGGCCACTGAGCAATCAAGGGCCGGCAGTCTCTTGATATAATCTAACCAGCTGAATGGAGTTTGCTGAGGGCCTTTTTTACATTGAGCAGAGTTGTCTTGAGGCAGAGAGGATGTGACAGGGTGCATTAACTTGATCTGTCTCTGTTCTGAAGGATTAAATGGCTATCCTTATACATTAGCCTTGAGCTAAATGGCATTCAACCCGCTCACATATTGTTCAGTCCTCACTGTCAGCGTTACACACGCACATGGACTCCACGCCCGGTAACCGTTCATGGTTTGTTTCTCGATGGATTAAAAAAGAAACAGCTTTCCACACTGTAAATCGATCGTGCCGTGCGAGCGTAAGACCCTCTCAGATGCTGAGGTGGTGGGGGGGGCTACCGGATCGATCCCTCTCCCTCCACTCAGCGAAAACAGGGAGACACAAATCTAAATTGAAGTCCAGGGTGATTTACAAAAGGGGGAAGAAAATGAATCACTGCAGATGTCAGGGGGAACACAGAGATATAATTCAATTACCTAAGTGTGGAATGACATTTGATTTAATCTGAACTATTAATGCCAGTGAGGTCAAGCCAAAAGAAAGGGCACTTGTCTAGTTAGTCGCAATTAGAGTGTAAATCTCAAATGTCTGTAAGGCGGGGGAAAATGTCATTTGCAGAATAACTGGCTAATAACGTGGTTCCCCTCACCTTTGAGTAACCAGGCGGCGCGGAGTGAATCTAAATCATGCAAGACTAACAGTAGAGTCATTCGAGAAAATTTGTCCGCCTTTTGTCATGGTTGGATAAGAATTAGTGGGAGCACTCGATGAGTCGGTACTGAGCGCCGAGCACCCACTAATCCTTGTGAACAAACACAGGGAATTAGGAATCTTGGCAAGGGCTTAGGGAGATGCTATATGCACATTGTCATGTCGTTCCCTTTTCGCTTAATCATCCGTGTCACTTCAGGCGTCTTAAAGTGGCAGATCGCTTATAACATCTCAGGTTAGATTAAGATTTATGTTGTGGATGATGCACTGCTGCTAAATTACAAAACCATATCAACCTACAAAATCCCAGTGGATGTTTGGATAAGTATGCATTACGTATGCGGTTCGATAGGTTATTGATTATGCAGCCGTGTTCTTTGCAAAACAGGACCCGCATTAGACGGCTTTTATCTGCAGGCATCAGACTCCATCAGGCACGCTTGTTCTGCCACCTCAAAGGGGCCCCATGCATGTTATTGTCTTCTATTTTAAGTGACTGCCCACTGGGTGGTGCAGAGAATGAAATGAGAAGAAGTTTGGAGTCGTCGGTCTCCTGCAGCGCTGACAGCGCGGGTGTGACTGATATTGTGCATTTAGTTGTCTCTCCAGAAAAACTTTCCTCCCCCCTGCACACACACATACCCCCAAATGTCAGATCTGTCACATGTTGTGGCTGTTCTCTCCACCGGGGTGAAATACCAAGCTAATTGTGACAACAACTTTCATGTTAGTCAGTTATAATTGGCTGTAAATGAACAGATCTGGACTGTGTTTGGCTTTTTTTTGCTTTTTTTTTCTTAGTGTTTTTTCATCTCATAAATTATGCATGATTAGATTCATGGCATCTGAGTTAGTCATCTAAGGGCTTGTTATTGCCATCTTCTCTACTGGTTGGTGTTGTAAATGACTTCAAGTAGACAGAAATTGGAATTCACTTCAACCAGTGATGTTTTGAGTCTTGTGGCCATTTTGTGTCTGATTTCTGCATTTTGCATTAGTCACAGCTCATCTGGTTATGGGTAGGGATGGGGATTGTAAAGAATGATTCCAGTTTCGTTAGTGAATGTTTTTAATTTGATGTTGATATTATTACATGTTGATATTAATCATAGGAAAAATAAATATACAATGTAACAGTAACAAATGATAAAATAGTATTAAAATAAGGTGGTAAATAGTTTATAAAAGATTTTAAAAACTGTGTGTGTGTGTGTGTGTGTGTGTGTGTGTGTGTGTGTGTGTGTGTGTGTGTGTGCATGTGCACGCACCTACTTAACCTCATTTTGGGGACAAATTTGTTCCCAAAAGTGAGCTAAATCTGACAAAACCTCCTTTTTTGGGGACATCCTCATTTGTAAAATTACAAAAGGTTTTGTATTAGGTTGGAATACCTTACCTTAACAGATTTTGGTCACACTTTAGATTACGCTCCAATTCTCACTATTAACTATGACTTTTGCCTCAATAAACTCCTGATTGACCCTTCGCCAGGAGTTTGATTGACAAGCGATCTAATCAATCATAACGCCCAATCCGCCATTTTGTCCGACAAAGCAGTCATTAACCTCTCAGATTAACCTCTGTGGACTTGAATTTGAAAAATGGTGTGTATTTACGTCTTTCCGCATTTGAAACAACATTCCTTCTGATGTTCATTCATGTTTATTTGATGCTATAAATGAACTAGTAGGAAGATGAGCCACTTGAGCTGAGGCGCTACAGCAATCTGTCACAACCATGGTCACGACACATTAAAGAGCCACAACACGGTTTTTATTGTTCAAATTTTTCAAAAATTATAAAATTTGAAAGCTGGAACTTTGTTTAATATCATAAGTAACCTGCTCTGTCTTGTCTGTCCACATGTTGTCAGTGTCCTCTTTGCTCTGCGATGTATTTTTCACTCTGTGTGGCGTGACAGCGCCATGGCTTGTCGGACAAAGCAACAGTAACTAAGGGGGGTGGGTCTTTGCAAAGGGTCAATTATTGTTTATTAATAGTTAGTAAGGTAGTTTTTAAGTTTAGGTATTAAGTAGGATTAAGCAATATAAAATATGGTCATGTAGAATAAGGCATTAATATGTGTTTTATAAGTACTAATAAACAGCCAATATCCTAATAGTATGCATGCTAATAAACAACTAGTTTGTAAGAATTGTAAGAAACTAAAGTGTTACCCAGATTTTAACTAAACAAGCGAGGATCATACACTACCCGACTTTAGTTGTTCTGAACACTGCAAATTACTGCAGAAACAGACTTTGAGAGACCACAGGTCTTGCTATATGTTTTTGTTTCACAAAAAAAGGCTCATAATAATCATTAGCTCAAAAATCAGACTTTACTGATAACGCTGTATGTTTTGCATGGATAGTAATGCAGGGAATAGTTTCAGAGTGTTTTATTGTGGTGTTTCTTCAGCAGAAGAATGCACATGAGAGACCCATTGGTGGAAACAAATGTTTTGATTTTTGAATATACAGTCCTGTACAGTATAAAAATCATTATGTCAATGGAAACCCATAAAACATGGAAAACCATGTGTGTGTGCAGGTTTGGCTATACTTGTACTTATATAGTGAAACATTATAAACATTATACTAGTAAAAACATTTTACTGGTTATGTTTAGGGGTGGGATTGGGTTAATATAAAATTAATAAAATTAATCTGATATAAAATCAATGGAAGTCTATGCAATGCCATCACTAATATAGTGAAACAAATGTGTGTGTGTATGTGTGTTAGAATAAATACATAGTTCTGTCATAAAACACTAGATGGCACGGGCATTAATTACAGCATTAACTGCTTGGCACAAGCTGATTGGTCCATGTCACATTCACTATAGCAGTTTGCAGCATTTTCTTCTAAAACCTTCCACCTTCCCCAGCTCCACCTGTCTAGATCTGCTATTGGTTATCGTTATATGCTATTTGTGCAGCAGCACTATGTCTTACTCACGGCAGCATATCGGCATATGTATTGGCAGTAGCAAGTTCCTGTACTTGCTCTGCAGCAGCAGCAATAATGTACAACAACAGCAATACTCTATAGCAGCAGCAATTCAGCAGCAGATCTATTCCGCCAAGACCCAATACATTAACATTGTCATATCCATTACTCTACATTACTCAACTGTGGTTCATTGCTTTTTAACCAAATACTGAAGTTGCTGTGTGAAATGTAATATCACTACTCTTTGTATTGTATTTAATTTTCTTTGTAACCTATTTGAGACAGTTTTATTTTTCATATCTCCTCAGTCTGATACCACAATCCCCAATATATAGAAGAGAAAATTCTCTCAAAAATGGTAGATTCCCTCAATGTGGATAACAATAGTTCGACTGCACTGCAAATCTCTATCTTTTCTTTGATGTTCCTCTCTGTAAATCCCATCATTAGGCATTGATTCATGCCATGAATCATAGTGACAATACGCAGTCACATCCACCCTCTCTTAAGACTGGGAGGCGTTTTGACAGTGCATACAAAGGGAGAGATGGAGGTCATTCTCACTCATCCTGAACACAGCACAATACTCGCTGATGCGTTCACAATCTATTCCAGAAATAAAGCAACAAGACAAACTCAAAGCCACTGTTATGTGCCCCCCGTGAGGGCAAGTAGCAAAGCTGTCAGTCAGTGAGGCGGTTAGAGATTCAGCCTTATGGTTTTCACAGGGCTGAAAGGGGGCTTTATAGACAACACTGGGTAAGAAGAGCACCAGGAATTTGCTCTGTGAAAAGCGATAGTACAATGATGTCTGGCACTTATGAAATCAATGCACATGCAGTACACAATTTATGTAAACATGATTTAAATCAATTACAGACATACTGATTTGCCCATGGGCTTGCATAGTTTGTTTATTGGTTAATTTTTGTTGTTTAATGACAAAAGATATTTTCAGACTCATAATTCAAAGGTGCAGATAGTGTACAAAGAAGGTTTCACAATACATCTGTGAGCTCTTATGTGTCTTATTATGAAGTATGATAGTCTCTACTAATCATAAACATGAATAAACATGATCTAATTTGCGTTAATGAAGTGTGAAGCATGAGTGTACTGAAGAATTAAAAAAATAAATAACACAATGTTTAAAATTAATATTCAAGTAGTCATTTTAGCTGAATTAAGTAGATGATAATAGATTACAATCCTTCATTGCATTAATTAACACCATTTTATTTATTATTTATGCCGGGACTTGTTTAAAATGTTAAATTAAAGAAATAGTTTATCCTAAAATGAAAATGAATCAACGTCATTATTTACTCATCCTCAGAAGCAATGACATTTGATGAGATCCGTTGAAAAGCGGCATAGTTGATTTAAAAGCTAGAAAGGAGGGCAGTGAATAATGACTTAAACTTGATAGACGTGACCATTATTTGCATTTCATGAAAAAAAAAAGCTATGTGAAGGGTCCACATAAAAGTAACTGCAAACAACTGACATGAGGTTTAATAAATAATGCCAGAATTTTCTGTATTTCTTGGGTGAACTATCCCTTTAACAGCTCCAATCATAAGTCAATGCCTGCTATCAAAATTTTCAACGCTATAAATGGAGGTTAAAGTCTTCACTCTCAATGCATTCATGTTCATCAGTTTAAGCACTACATTGTATGGGTCATAAAGGAAATAGGCTGGACTGGGCTTCAGTAATGATTGGAGTTGTTTAGTCCATCTGTTCTGAATTCCTCTGGGTGGCTGTTGATTGTAGGGTGAACAGGAGTACTGAAGAAAATGCGATGAAATAAGGCCATGAGTGACGGCCTGATTGACTATAATCAGTCCCAGGTTGAGCCTTCCACCTCCTGTTGTCGTCGCCTCATGATCTCCTGTAGCTCTGTATCCCCACGACCCCTCTGTGAGAAAGAAAAGACTTTCATGCTCCATTTTGCACTGCATTTGAAAATTTTATCTACTCAAATTCAGATTAACATAAGTGATATTGCTCTGTGACAGACCTCTAATTGAGCTTTCTGCACACTGATCTGACTGAAGACACGGGAGCCCTCGTCCCCACACACGGCTTTCAGCTCATCCTTACTGAGAGAAAATAGTTGAGCCCCGTTCAGTAATACCCAGACATTCCACCACCCTGGAATGCAGAGAGAATATTACATCATATTCATCTTTTTTTCTTAAAGCAGTCATATCATAAGGAATCAATTTTTTTTTGATCTTTTGAGATAAACTGCTATATATACTATGAAAATAAACTGGGGCAAATTCACTAAAGTTGCACAACATTAAACTTTATTCAGCAGTATCTAGTGATGGGCGATTTCAAAACACTGCTTCATGAAGCTTCAAAGCTTTGTGAATCGCTTGTTTCGAATCAGTGGTTCGGAGAGCGTATCAAACTGCCAAAGTCACGTGATTTCAGTAAACGAGGCTTCATTACGTCATAAGTGTTTCGAAATTTCAATGGTTCACGTGACTTTGGCAGTTTGATACATGCTCCGAACCACTGAATCGAAACAAAAGATTCGTAAAGCTTCAGTTCCCATGAACTGTTTTAAATATGTCTTTAGTACCTTTCTGGGTATTGAAAGTGTTAATTATCTTGCTGTCAATGGAGGTCTCACTGATCCATCAGATTTCATCAAAAAATATCTTAATTTGTGTTCTGAAGATGAACGAAGGTCTTGCGGGTTTGGAACGACATGAGGGTGAGTAATTAATGACCGAATTTTAATTTTGGGTGATCTAACCCTTTAAATTAAGACACAGTCATTCTTTTCTGCACGAACACATCTATGTAAATTAGGCTCATTATAGACTGCACCTTATTCATTGAACTATTGCCAGTCATAGTTTTTGTTAAGGCTGGGATAAAAGTATATTTTTATTTAAAATAGACATTTGCCAGATTTTAGTATTTTAGTATCATTTACAATAAGGTTTACAAATTATCACTCTAAAAAAACAACTGTAAAAAAACGAAACAAATTTACAGTAAAATACCGTTTCCATTGAAACAGTAATATACCATAAAAACAATGCATTCTGGTTAATATTATTTGTCATTTTCGAGAAAGTAACCTATAGGATACTTTCTCAAAAATGACAAATAATATTACCCAGAATGTATTGTAATATACATAAGTAATATACTGTAAAAACAATGCATTCTGGGTAATATTTGTCATTTTCGAGGAAGTAGCCTATAGGTTACTTTCTCGAAAACGACAAATAATATTACCCAGAATGCATTGTTTTTACAGTATATTACTGTTTCAGTGGAAAACTGAGTTTTACTGTGTAAATGTTTTTTTTTTTTTTTTTTTTTTTTTTTTTTTTACATTTTTTATCATAGTCCTCCTGGAGCAACCTGGGGGTAAGTACATTGCTCAAGGGTACATGGTTTGAACTTGCAACCTCAGTTAACAGCCCATATGTTTAACTACTCGGTTACACAGCCCATATGTCATCTGAAGTGTCACATGTCACAGCTCACGTGTCACTCACGGTTTAGAGAATCCCTTTGCGTTGAGCCAAGCATGGACCTCGAAGGGCTGGGATTCATATGTGATGGGCATGGATGTACTTGAGCGTTCCACCCGAAAGTTTCGAGCTGGTGGCTGGGCCTTGTTGTCAGTTATCCTCTTCAGCAGTTCATCATTTACCTCTTTCTGTTGGTTGCGGTCTAAAGAGATAGTGAAGAAGTGAGAGAGAGAGAAACAAGCACTGGGACAGAGACATAGTGAATAAGATTGCCCAAGACAGGAGCAATGAGCTCTGGAGGGAATCTGCAATCTGTGTACATAAGAGCACTCTCACACCAAATTCATTTCCCACTTCTCTGCATTTTTATTTTTTGGCAGACTCTCCCCACTCTCCATCTCACAGCAAATACAGCAAGCAGATAAGAGGTACGTACTATCTTTATCCCGGGAGGATTTATTCATCTCCAAAACCTCTGTGTGATTTACAGGGCCAGCAGAGGTACCTTTGTAAGGATTCACAGCCTGTAGAGATTGGGAAAAAACAGAGGGGTGGAAAAAGAAAGAGTCAATGCCTGCCATGTAAAGTAGGAGAATATTTGTGTGCACTTTCCACAAACAAAGTACCAAAAAAAAACAAAAAAAAAAACATTTTTTTTCCCACAAGTGGTCGGTAAAAGGAAGTGCTTAACCTTCAGGAAATGGTCTGATATATTATATTATATTCATTTTCTATGAAGTGTGCAATTTTTTCAACCCTGTTAGCACATTTTGGGACTTTAGAATACAGTTGAAAATTTCAGTGTAATATTCTAACAGTAAACATATAAAAAATTTAATAAATATAAACATGTTATGAAATAGATTTTTTTTTTTTTAATGGGACAGGTCAAAATCACCTGACATCAGTTCATCAGACATATCTAATAGTTTTTGCGGTAAGACTACAATACAGTTTCATTTGTTAGCATTAGTTAACTACATTAGTTAACGTACTAACAATGAACAATACTTATACAGCATTTAATGATCTTAGTTAATGTTAATTTAAACATTAAATTAACTTTTAAAATCAAAATATCTCTGACATTAGTTAATGCACTATTGAACCGACACGAACAAACAATGAACGATAGTATTTTTATTACCTATCATTAACAAAGTTTTAAAAATTGGTAACACTTTAGTTTAGGGTTGGGTTCTTACTTTTAACTAGTTGCCTATTAGTTTGCATATTACTAGGATATTGGCTGTTTATTTGTAATTACTGTATAAAGCAGATATTAATGCCTTATTCTGCATGACCATATTCTATATCCCTTAATCCTGCCCAATGCCTAACCTTAAAGGGTTAGTTCACCCAAAAATGAAAATTCTGTCATTAATTACTCACCCTCGTGTCGTTCCAAACCCGTAAGACCTTCGTTCATCTATGGAACACAAATTAAGATATTTTTGATGAAATCTGTTGGCTCAATGAGGCCTCCATTGCCAGCAAAATAATTAACACTTTCAAATTCCCAGAAAGGTACTAAAAACGTATTTAAAACAGTTCATTTGACATCAGTTGTTCAACCTTAATGTTATGAAGTGACGAGAATACTTTTTGTTCATGAAGCTTTGAAGCTTTACGAATCTTTAGTTTCGAATCAGTGGTTCGGAGCGTGCATCAAACTGCCAAAGTCACCCCGCAGTGGTGAACCATTCAAATTTCGAAACACTTATGATGTAACGAAGCCTCGTTTACTTAAATCACGTGACTTTGGCAGTTTGATACACGCTCTGATTCAAAACAAAAGATTCGTAAATCTTCGAAGCTTCATGAAGCAGTGTTTTGAAATCGACCATCACTAGATATTGTTGAATAAAGTCATCATTATGTTTTTTGGTGCACAAAAGTATTCTCGTCGTTTCATAACATTAAGGTTGAACCAGGTTAAATATGTCTTTAGTACCTTTCTGGACTTTGAAAGTGTAAATTATCTTGCTGGCAATGCAGGCCTCACTGATCCATCAGGTTTTATCAAAAATATCTTTATTTGTGTTGCGAAGATGAACGAAGGTCTTACGGGTCCAAATTTTCATTTTTGGGTGAACTAACCCTTTACACAAAAACTACCTTACTAACTATTAATAAGCTGTAAATTGGGAGTTTATTGAGGCAAAGGTTGTAGTTAATAGTGAATATGTGTTCCCCATTCTGAAGTGTTACCAAAAAATGTTGTAAAACATAAATTGCTCACTGATAGTTCATGTTAGCTAATGTATTAACTAATGTTAACAAATGAGACCTTATTGTAAAGCATTACCATTTTCACCACAAAAAACATGGGATTTAATCCTCTAATAGAGCTTTCAATAAGTAATAAGACACTAAAGTTTTGTTAAAGTTAAAGTGGGTGAACAGTGTGACAGTGAAGTAGCTTAGACTGCAAGCTAACCTGGCTGTTGAAGAGAGCAGCACGGTTGTACTGCTGCTCTCCTGGTTTGACCTCTTCTAGCACATTACATGGCACATAGCCTGACTGACCGCTGCGGTTCCTCAGCAGCCGCCACTGTTTATTGTTTTCCAAGACCTAGAAGAATGTGAGAGTCTAATATTAGTACGGTAAATTGCATGAGTGTGCATGGATTTTTTTCTGTGACAAATCTATTTTTGATACTCTTCCTCATTCATTCAACATGTTGTCTAATTTTCGCAGCGGTTGTGTCATACTGTGCCCCAATGATGCATCCTACCATTGGGATCCTAGAATTAAATCCCAGTGATACTAGGCTCAGGCCGGGCATGTCTAGAAACACGATTATCCGTGTTTCCAGATGGATTAGCCAATCGGGGGTAATCCCTCTTGATCACTTCAGTAGTTCTCATGTAAATAGAGTTCCTCAAGGGTTGGAGGCTGTTCTGAGGGAAACAGCAGACATCTGAAAGTGACAGGTTGAAAGGACGCCTTCCTACATGCTTGACGTCAGCTCCCTGGATAGTTGTGGGTATTGTGCATTTGCAAGGCTTTACTTGTGTTCCAATAATGTGGAATTGTAAACAGAGTCTCATTGTATGCACTATAAAGTAGACAGAACTATATTTTATGTATTTTTATCTTATCTGTATGTTATGTTCAATGTAGTTTCCCTCAGGTTTCCCACAAACTTTTGATGTTTTTGTTTTTTATCATTTATGTTCAAACATCGGCCTACAGAGTCTTCTAGACCTTGAGCTCTGCATGAGCTGTAGTCGTGTTTTCTTTCCTTCTACCTCCCACACGCTGTATACCTCAGACCTGTTCTGCCCTGTTCCCCATCCTCCTCCACCTCCACACATAGGGTCATCCGTACCTCCAGCACCTCACCCTGCTGCACGGAAACCTCGTTGGCATTGCGTGCCACAAAGTGATAACGGATCCTGACATGTTGGAGGTCGCTGTTAGACCTGTGCAGTAGAAATAGCAACACAGCACAATACTTGGAAGCTCATTCATAGGTGAGGCAACAGCTGACTGTAGTTAACACTTGACAGATTTAGTATTTTTAGCCTTAGATTTGTTAATGTGGTCTCTGCACCTCCTCAAGAGCTGACTTTTGCTTTTGTAGTTGTTGTAGATACTTAAAAGTCAACATGAAGCCCTTTTTGCAACCCATTCTACTTCTGTAATATGGAGTGTTTCAAAGTGAAACTTGATATTCAGTGTAAAAAAATGAATTTTATCCATCTGCAATTGATTGGATAAAAAGTAGGTATTTTATACCAGAATAAAGCTGAGTTTGTGCTAGATTGTTAAGGCAATGCATAAATAGCTCTTTGACTGTTGATTAACATTGGTTACACTTTAATTTAATGGTCACTTTTAAACATTCTGTTGACTATACAGTGGTGCTCAGAATTATTGGCACCCTTGGTAAATATGATCAAAGATGGCTGTAAAAGTAAATCTGAATTGTTTATCCTTTTGATCTTTAATTCATAAACTTAGCAAAAATCGAACCTTTCATTGAAGAAAAAGAATTGAAAGTGGGGGGAAAGTCACATTATGAAATACATGTTTATATCCACAACACGTTGGCCACAATTATTGGCACCCTTTTATTCAATAGTTTTTGCAACCTCCTTTTCCCAAGAAAACAGTTCTGATTTGTCTCCTATAATGCCTGATGAGTTTGGAGAACACCTGACAAGAGATCAGAGACCATTCCTTCATGCAGATCCTTCAGATTCCAGCTCCATGTTCTTCAGGTGCTTCTTCTCTTCAGTTCACTTCACTCATTTTCTTTAGGGTTCAGGTCAGGGAACTGGGAAGACCATGGCAGAAGCTTCATTTTGTGCTCAGTGACACATTTTTGTGTTGGTTTTGATGTTTGTTTTGGATCATTGTCCTGATGGAAGATCCAACCACGGCTCATTATAGGAATTTCTAGCAGAAGCAGTCAGGTTTTGATTTTTTATCTGTTGATATTTGGTAGAAACCATGATACCAATATATCTGAACAAGATGTCCAGGACTTCCAGCAGAAAAATAGGCCCACAACATTAAAGATCCAGCAGTATATTTAACCGTGGACATGGGGTACTTTTTATCCATGTGTGCACCAAACCCATCTGGTGGGTTTGCTGCTAAAAAGCTCTTTTTTTTTTTTAGTTTCATCTGACCATAGAAGCAGGTCCCATTTGAAGTTCCAATCATGTCTGACAACTTAATATACTGGAGATTGTTTCTGGATGAGAGCATAGGATTTTTTTCTTGAAAACCTTCTGAATAACTTGTGGGGATGTAGGTGCTGTTTGATATTTTTTTTATCGCTTTCTGAGACTCAAGACTCAACTAATCTCTGCAATTCTCCAGCTGTGATCCTTGGAGAGTCTTTGGCCACTCAAACTCTCCTCCTCACCACGCATTAGGACGATTTAGACACATGTCCTCTTCCAGGCAGATTTGTAACATCTTTAGTTAATTGGAACTTCTTAATTATTGCCCTGATAGTGGAAATGGGGATTTTCAATGCTTTAGCTATTTTCTTTCAGCTACTTTCTATATTGTGAAGCTCAGCAATCTTTTGCTGCACATCATAACTATATTCTTTGGTTTTTCTCATTGTGATGAATGATTAAGGGAATTTGGCCTTTGTGTTTCCTCATGTTTATATTCCTGTGGAACAGGAAGTCATGGCTGGACAATTTCATGTTTATGATCACCCTGGTGTGCTAAAAAAAATGTAAATATGACTGGGAATATACTTCAGAGATATTTTACTCATAAAAAATTCTAGGGGTGCCAATAAATATGACCAACATGTTTTGGAGAAAAACATTTATTTCATAATGTGATTTTTCCCCCCACTTTCAATTCTTTTCCTTCAATGAAAGGTTAGATTTTTACTCATTTTATGAATTAAAGATCAAAAGGATAAACAATGCAGATTTATTTTTACAGTCACCTTTGATCATATTTGAATGAATGAATGAATGAGGCATTTATATAGCGCTTTCATATGTACTACTGTACACCCAAAGCGCTTTACAATCATATCAGGGGTCTCTCCTCATCCACCACCAGTGTGCAGCATCCACTTGGATGATGGGACGGCAGCCACAGTACAACGGCGCCAGTGCGCTCACCACACACCAGCTGTAGGTGGAGAGGAGAGAGAGTGAAAGAGCCAATTCAATGGATGGGGATTATTAGGAGGCCGTGATTGGTAAGGGCCTATGGAGGGAATTTGGCCAGGACACCGGGGTTACACCCCTACTCTTTACGAGAAGTGCCATGGGATTTTTAATGACCACAGAGAGTCAGGACCTCGGTTTAACGTCTCATCCGAAGGACGGATATTTACCAAGGGTGCCAATAATTCTGAGCACCACTGTAAGTAATGTTGTAACCTACATGTCAACTAACTCTCAATATTGGAGTATTGGTTGAGTATTAGTAGACTGTAAGGGGTAGGGTTAATAGAATAAGTTGAATGGATGTCTTAGACCAGGGGTCTCAAACATATGGGTTAAATACGGACCACAAAGGTCCAGTCTGGCCCGGGGGATGATTTGAACTATAATAAAAAACAGAGATGCACTAGTCCATTGGCCATAAATCCAAACATTTTTTAGTTTTATTTTGGTCAGTCTTTATTCCGGGTTTGCAAACAAATTGCTTTGTAATAATTTCCCAAAATTTCATTTGTGTGGAATTATTTACGAAATCTGTAAAGAGGACGTTAACACAGACACACGCTGAATACGGACACAAAGAGGAGAACAGACGTGCCAGCAGAAAAAATACTGTACCATGCACAAGCTTACTGTTCACGGAATATAGGAATAATAATAGAAATATTGAATTGGGGTTGAATGTATCTCTGACGGGAACTGTCTTCAGAAAAGTTTTGATGGCTTTTCCTCTTTTCTCTATAATAAAGTAGTAGCCTATTTATAAACGCAGCGCTGCTTTGTGTATAGCAGTAACCATGGAAACACTATATTGCTGCTGTTCCATAAGCGCCACCTACTGTCAGAGAGTGAATTTGCATTTTCATTCAGTCCGTCTGCTGTTTTTGTTTTGTGTAAGTGTGGCTTATGTAGCATAATTTCACAAAGCTAAAGTCAGACCATGCTGTTTTTGCTGTTAATCTTGAAATTATACAATAATTTAAATTAAAAACAACTGCTCACGCTCATGTGCATAACATCTTTGTTGGGATTGTGATAAAAATGCCGTGTTTGCCTCTAATATCAAAGAGCTACACATATTTTTTGTTTAAGGCCAGTTTGGCCTGTGAACAAATAAACAACAAATAAATTTGCTTTAAAAAAAATCTGCAACCAGTATCAGAATCGGCCAATTTGATTCAAAAAAATTCAAATTGGCATTGAAAAATCAAAATAGGTGCCTCACTAATAAAAAATATTAAATAAAGCATCTTTTTTCTAATTAGTCAGTTTTAAACAAATGCAGTGTACTAGTTTTCTGCCAAATATGGTTAATATTAATGCAACTATCAGCACACGTTTAAAAAAAAAAAAAGGTAATTATAAATTGGCCTGCACATGGTTAATTTTTTTCCAACTCGGCCCTCAACCGAAAATGAGTTTGACACCCCTGTCTTAGACGTTATCTTATTAATGAATGAATGAACTAAGTATATATTGAACTACACATAACTAAAAGTCATGTAGTCGTTTAAATGAAAGAGTTATTTCATTTTGAATTTACTTGGAAAACCATGCAGCAATGAATCATTCAAAATAAGGCAATGCAAAAAGAAAGTAAACAGGGTCAATTTGGATTTCATGTTGACTTTTAAGGAAATCCAGCAGACCAAACAACTTTGTCTAGAGGCCAGTCCATGAACAAACAACTCATTATAACAAACAAGCCAGCATAAAAAGCTACTTTGAAAAGTTTTTTCCTTTAAATCTGTTAGAAATAAAGCAAACTTTTTGTTTTAATGATATGTTGACAAGTTTTAACCCTTCTACTAAAGTTGCAATGTCTATATGGACAGAACATACTGTAAAAAGTATTATTTCTTTACTTATAAATCTACTTTATGACAAAAACAAGCTATAAAACACTCTACATGATTAACACATACATGCAGAACCAGTCTATTATAATGGACAACTTACGACTCAAGCATCCTTTTTCAGAAGAGCCTGCGGTTGCTTTGCTGCAAGCGCGCCGTGAGCCGCTACACCTTCCGCCAAGGTGGAAAGTAACTTGACGTGCTGCAGCCTGCACATGCGGTGTAGCTCATGCATATTTCAGTGGGCCTGCACAGAGCATGGAGAACTTTAAACTGAACGTACTGGTCCCTATGCATCTTTAATGAGCTGGCCTACCTCTCTCCTCCTCGTCCAGTGGTAGAGCGCTGAGGATAACCGCAGTGGCCCAGTGTCCACCCTGTGCCAAGACCTTCTTTCTTGAAGCCCATAAATAAATAAACATGCTGAACGCTGGAAACTGGTACTCCACTACACAACAGGCAGATTTGTTTTCGCCTGCAATCGCTGTTTGTTTTACACGCTCTAGATAACTGACCATATATTTTAACAGTCTCATAATTGTAGCCATTCAGCATGTCACTCTTAATAAATTGCCTCAGTAAAAATGTAATTATCAACTTTATATATTTATATACTTACTTATTAAAGGGTGAAAAATCATAATCCATGGCGGTTTAGATGAAATATCACAGCTTGCATACTTAAAAATGGCTATTGAAGTTTTATCCATTCTGGTGAACACCATCTGAGGGTTAATATGACAATGCATATACATAGAAATATTCAGGGTCAAAACATGTTGTCAGCATGACAGTATTTGTGGCATAATGTTGGTAACCACAAAAAAATAAACAACTAAACTTTCATATAGTTTCAACTGTAAAGCTTTTTAAATGACTGGTTTTATTGACTTGAAATGTGACAGTTGACAGTCTAGGAAAGGCACTATCAGTACATCGAGTATTTCTGTAGCACAGAACAGTTCACATCTTAGCCTGAAGAAACAGTAACCTTTTCTGCAATCCTTAGTTGTCGACCCAGTCTGTGACCTGTAATAGTATAATAACGTTGGAAGATGTTATCAGCCCAGAGCCGGTCGTGGGAGGACCCTGTTTTCACCTACAATTGGATAACACAAACATGATGACACCATGCTTCTAGAACATATACTGGTGTTTCTATTGGTGATGCGTTTGGTTTATTCTGCAGGCTCAGTGTAATCCTTTGCCAAAAGCGTCTACTCCCACAAATCCATGTTCATCTTGCTGTACACCATTGCCTGAATGCCAAACATGTGAATCCATTTTCACATTTAAAATGCAATGCATTTATAGCTTTATTTACACTTGTTTTTGTTTTTCTGAATGCATATCTCATCCGTTTGATAGTGTTGATCATGTGTTGTTGCTAGCAATGTGTCCCATTTTGTGAGATTTAGCATGTTTTAGCATGTGCAGTACTTTTCTAGAGGGTTTATTTCAGATAAATAAGTGATTGGTTATATTCCAGTAAACAAAATCTGTTTACTTTTGCTTTTATGTCATCAAACAAATGAACAATGGTGTTTACCACCTTTGCTAAACTGTCTTTCTTGTACAACATACGCAGTTATTAAAATGGCATCTAATTAGAGGCATTGAGCAGGCGTTTTACATAAGATTAATTGCATTTTTGAGAGCACTTTTTCTTCATTATTATTCTGCCGTGCAAATGGATTCACTGCAACTGTAATGCATATTCATTTTCAGGAAGCTTGGAAATTGTGGGAAATTAGCCAAAGGTGGATTTGGGCTGCTGTGAGGGTACAAGCAGAATGTTTAATACAGGAGCTCTGCTTCTGCTCCCTGAAGTCTGGGCCTCCTTAACTTCAGTCTTGAACTATGGTTGGCTTTGCCTCAAGACAGAACCAGTGCAGGTTGTTATTCTGGGATATTTAAAGGGGACATATCTTGAAAAAGAATAGTTTCCTTGCTCTAATGAAGAGTTAAGAATTAGAATACCATGTGTTCTATGTCTTTCTTTGTCCATTAATCAATTAGAGAACAACCTAATGCAACAATTTTGGCATTTTCCAAAAGGCTCTTTAAGCATATTTCATAAAATAAGTTAAAATTATTCTAAAGCACAGTATAAAAAACTTGTAAGACATTTGAAAAAGAACTCTGATCAAAATTGGAGAACACTTTCGGATACCTCCAAGTTATTGGTGTTAATCTGGGACATGATGCTAATTTCTTTAATTATCTGACAAACCCTATTTAACTGGCAGCATTCCGGTTAGGACAACTTTCCAATTCTCTTTGCAAGATCGTGAGATGCTTTAAGGTGACTGAAACCCTGCAACAGTAGGTTGTCCAGAAGAAGGCCAAAGGAATGCCATTGCAAGAGAAGTTGGTCATTCCAAATCTGTGATTTCTATATTGCAAATTTAGAATGACACTAATTTATTCAAGTCCCCCCAAAAGACTGGACGTCCATGCAAAACAAATGCACAAGAAGACAGGATCATTCGGAGATTCTCAATGGAAAATCGGTTCAACATTGTAGCTGGAATTGCTCACCAGAAAAGGGTAAGGATCTGTCTCTGCATACAGTGTCTCACGATTTAAGAAAATTCAGACTGAAAGCCCACTTTGCAATGACCAAGCCTCTCATCAGCAGAAAGAATAAAAGGCTAGGCTAACCTTTGCTGAGAAGCATGCTGTGTGGACAGAAGAGAATTAGTCCAAAGTTCACTTTAGTGATGAGAGCAAGTTTAATTTATTTTGGTCCGATGGGAAACATTATGCTCAGCGTCAAACTGGGGAAAGACTGAACCCAAAGTGCGCAAAGAATTCTGTGAAAGGTGGAGGAGGATGTGTCATCTTTTGGCGATGTTTCCTGCAGCAGTAGTTGGGCCTCCTATACATCTTCACGGCAGGGTGAATGCAAATGTTAATCAGAACCTCCAGCAACATGCGGTTCCTTCCTTGTGAGTATCTCCCAATCAGCCTGCAATTTTAATGCAAGACTATGCCACCTGTCACACTGCAAAATGGGTGAAGCTAAGAACATTGAAATGGCCAGTCCAGAGTCCTGATCTAAATCCGATTGAAAATCTCTGCAAAATCCTTGGCGACAAAGTTACAGCTTAAAAAAAAAAAAAAAAACACTACAGTTGATGAAATGTGGAAGAGACTGGATGAAGAGTGGACCAAGATTAAAGAAGAGCAAAGTTATGGTTATGTATGTAACCACAGGTTATGTATGTAACCTAGGTTAAGTATGTAACCCCGGTTCCCTCTGCATTGAATGCCACTATGGGGACGTGTCCCACAGAACCCAGTGTATGAGGCATGTATGAAACTAAGCCGTTGGCCAGCGCAATGCAATGACGTCACAAGGTGCACCCACGCATATAAAATGGGCGCCTGTAAACACGTCATCAGCTTTGCATTGTCTTAAGGTAGAGGCGCAGACAAGCCCCGAAGCATGGCAACCTGATGCAGCGTCTCATTCCCCCTCAGGGAACCGGAGTTACATCCGCCACCTCCTGTGGAGAGGCACCTAGTATTGTCCCAGTTAGCAATTTGCATTCTGGCTTTTTTTTCAGCGATTGCCGGAAAGTTCAGAGGGCGAGATAGGGGCATCAAGGAGGATGGTCTTGTCACAATCTTAGCTGGCCACCTGCTTGATGGCATGGAGGGCTAGATCTGTGGCCTTATAGTATGCAGCTCTGCCACCATTTCGGGGCATAATCTCTTGCCCTGATCCATGTCTTTCAATAGGTCTGCCTGGTAGGCTTGCATTACAGCCATCATATGTAAAGCACCTCCGGCCTGTCCTGCCACTGCATATGCTCTGCCAACTTGCCTCAATGTCATTTGACATGGCTTTGATGGCAAAACGGGAGCCTTTAATGATGAGGGTGTCCCCGGGGAGAGATAGCTTGCTAAATTTCCTTCAACCTGAGGCATCCTTCCAGACCCCTGCTCATGCAGCCTCTTTACATTTGAATAACTCAAGGCCATATTCACCACCCGAGCAGAATATGGGTGTCTCCACAAGACTGCCACCTCAGTGTGCAGATCTGAGAGAAAAGGAAGGCTCATCGGAGCTGGACACTTATGACCTTGCAGGTATCGCTCATCAAAGCAGCCACCTGTGATTTCATGCTTCGGGCAGGACCAGTTTAAACTGAGTCAAGCTTGCACGATCCATAAGGTCCAAAAGCTTGTCATATGCAGGACTTTGCTGTGTGGAGCAGGAAACAGATTTTTTTGAAACATCCATCTCAACTGACTCCATTTCTAGTTCATCTGAACTAGTAGGCGAGCAGCATGTCCTCGTCCATATTGGGAGAAGCCACTGGATGGGCTCCCGAATCAGACGCTAGGACGACAGAGCCAGCGGAAGAAGAGAAGGAGTCTCCCTCAAAACCCATTGTTATCTCCACTTGAGAACCCCACGATCTCAGCCAGAGCTGCAGGGCTCAGATGCTTGGCTTCCTTCACTCGTGAAGAGAGGAAGTTGGGAGCGGAGCTTCTTCAATGGGAATTTATCACAGTGCGCACATCCAACCCCCTCAAGGGTTGAACATGTGTGGTCCACTCTTAGGCAAATCACACAGAGCTTTATAAAACATTATAAAACTTGGGCATGGAGGAACACACTGTTTGAATTGCCCTTTACTTGCCATTATTTTCTTTTTCTTTTCCCCCTTTTTTCTTATATCTCTATTTTACACACTACTTATTTTTCTTTCTCTCACATGGAAAACACACAAGCAGATTCCTGAAGACAAAGAAGCTGATGACGTGTTTACAGGCACCTTGTGGCGTCATCGTACTGCATCGGCTAATAGCATTGCCTGAATTCAAAATCGCCCCCTATATCCTCATTCACTATTTCCTACATTAGTTCACTTGAATGAGTGACTTAAAAAGCAAGTGAGTGAATTCGGACAGTGAGCGCACCGGAAGGACTGACGCTTTTGCATAGTTTATGCTTGCTGTTTAATAATCATTTTAAACTTAGCAAACTGGCAGCTCTGGTAGTAAGATTAGAAAAAGGATTAGAAAGGATTTATCTTGAATTCTGTCATGCAAATTATTACATAAACAATTTAATAATCAATTAAAAATGAATTTATACAGCATCTATATGAGCGGTTTGAAAAATTAATGCATGAATTATTCAGCTTCAGACGCCATCTTCTGGCGAGACTCAGGAATTAATTTGGTGTGACTCTCGCATAACATGTGTATTATCTAGCCATTGAGCATACATCAGTTGTACACTTGTTATTGCGGTCCATTGTGGGATTGAATGAGTGAACTCGATTGTGACAAGCAGGGCGGAGCGAGAGCCACGAGGGAACGGCGCAAGGCCGGTAACGTGATTGCTAAAGAGCGTCATCTGCGCTAGGCACCGTCTCATATCTCTCATGGAGGAGCTCCAGAAACATAAAAGGAGGAGCGACGACAGTTAAGGACGTGAGAGGACCAGGCCTGGATTTTATGTTTTTATGATGTTTGTGTGCATTTTACCGGTTCCTGCCTCCTCCTTCCCGTATATATACGCACTACGTTACATCAATAATGTCCACTAAGGTATTGGACACCACTAAAAATGGCTGTTGCTTCAGACACTGGGTTCCACGGGATGCGTCCCCATAGTGTCATTCAACGCAGCGTGGAGTTACCTCAAAAGGGAACGAAGTGATGTTCTGTGGCCACCGATGTGCTGAAGTCACTCAAAGCAAGGGCCTCTACACTTCCTGCTAATTTTTTGACAACTATAACCCTTAAAAAAAATTTAGCTGAAATCTTTCACGCTACAGTGGTTAGCCTACTATTCTTTAATTTTGATCATTGTGTCTTCCACAAAATAAAGGTTTTTTAGCAAACTAACAATGAACAAATATATTTTAATTAAGCAATGTTAAAATTATACTGTATTTTACAACACATACAAATACTGTCAAACAAATGTATTGCTCATTGTTAGTTGTTTCACTTATTCTGAAGTGTTACCATATATGTTACAGATGCTGTACATAAACGCACGACAAAGTTTTTAATAAGACACAGGAGATTCCAACAGGATAGCAACAGCATCACATAAACATAACTTCAAACGTAAACATCAATGAGACCGGACAACATGCACTGAAAACACAGGAACTTAAATACACAGGTAAATAAGGAGTTAAACAGAAACAGCTGAGTGTGATTGCAAATCATATTAGTAACCATGGTAACACAGGAAAAGCGGGAAAACTAAACAAAGGAAAACATGTGACCAAAAGTGACAAAATAAGAGTCCATGAAACTGAAACTAAATAAACAGAACTGTAACATTACGCCCCCTCTCGGAAAGGCGCGTCCTCGTGCCGTAACAGTAGAGGGAGGGATGGTGGGGGCTTGGCAGGTGGGCGAGGAGAAGGCGCAGGGCTGGAGAGAGGAGCAGGTAGAGAGATGGTCGAGGCAGATGGAATAAACCATGGAGGAGTAGATGGAGGTAGCAGCCAAAGAGGAGAAGTATAGAGAGCCCAGATGGTGCAGACCCAGAGCCCGACCAGAACGACAGCCCATGGTGGAGTTGATGGAGGGAGAAACCACTGTGTCGATTTGGCCGTTGCCTTCCTGGTTATGATCGACGGAACTGTAACCTTGGTTTGGCAAGCCCACAATGCAGCCGGAGAGCCGAGGGAGTGATGGGATGCTCAAACCCAGGGTGGCCGTGACGGAGCCAAAGCGACGCCCCTCTGAGGAGACGGTAGGGATCCAGAAGCTAGAGGTTGAGCTGGGGTGACCGAGGGCGGAGGTGATGCCTCAGGGAAGGTGGAGCTTGCCTGAGCCAAAGGGGTGAAGGGCCGGAGGGCAACGGACGGACCGCAAGTCCGACACGGAGGCGTGGCGAGGTCTGACCTGGGTAAAGCCGACAGTCCGAGGGAACCTCGTGAAGCCGAATGGCTGATGGTCACTGCTGGAAGCAAGTGTGGAAGGAGCGTTGGCGTAGGAGTCAGGACGACCGGTTGAGGTGGACCAGCACGCTCAGAGGCTGTAGGTGGAGCCACAGGCTCAACACACCCATAAGGAAGTGGTTCCCGGCAGGTCCGCTGAGTGTCCACACCACTGAGAGGAGGTGATGGAGATGCAGTGGGACTGATGGGGAACACTGACGACTGGGTGGCAGGTGAGGCTGAGGACAGAGGGACGTCGATTGGGGTGAAGACAGGTTGGGCTCTGGGTCGGGCTGCGAGACGTCTGCGGGGTGGGACTGGACGTTGATGTTACTGTCAACATCCGCTTCGTCCACTGTGAATGTGGATCCATTCATCCACAGTGCAAAACGGATGTAGTCCTTTAGGGTCCAGCACGGATCTCCATGGGGCATGACGAAGCGAATGTCATCGTCCAGTCCACACCGGAAGCCCTCCATCAAGCAGACTTCATCGCAGCTGGCAAGGTGGCAAGTGTTGAGAAGCTCCTCTATGTATTCCTCCAGGTTTTGGCTGTTCTGAAAAATAAAAATAGTAGCTCCACTCAACATTATGTTGTCCCACATTGGGGCAACGTTTATAGACGCAATGTCCATAATCACTTTCAGGTCCGGTCTTCTGTTACAGATTTTGTACATGAAGATGAAGATGAGTATGAGTATTCTAGTAAGTTTTTAATAAAACGCAGGAGATTCCAACAGGATAGCATCACATAAACGTAAACGTAACTTTAAACGTAAACGTCAACGAGACCAGACAACATGCACTGAAAACACAGGAACTTAAATACACAGGTAAATGAGGAGTTAAACAGAAACAGCTGAGTGGGATTGCAAATCATATTACTAACCATTGTAACACAGGAAAAGCGGGAAAACTAAACAAAGGAAAACTTGTGACCAAAACTGACAAAATAAAAATCCATGAAACTGAAACTAAATAAACAGAACTATAACTATATATATATATATATATATATATATATATATATATAGTTATAGTTATAGTTATACACATACATACATACATACATATAATAAAAATAATATAAAATATCCTGCTTAATTCTAATAATCATGGTTGAAAATGGTCACATAAAACTCAACTACCTCAGAAACCTTGAAAGTGAATGAAAATAAAATGCTAAAAGAGTCAAGACTACAGCAGCTTAAAGGCTATGAACATATACAAAAGGACAGTGAAATGGGAGCTACAGAGGGAGAATCATAATGAAGAGAGCGAATGTCTATTGTGTGCATGAGAGTGTCTACATACAACAAGCAGTTATCTTCACCTTCCAATTCCTTTCTGTTATCATCAATAATGAAAGAACCTTTGGTTTTACAGCTATCTGATTCAATATTCTGTTGTGCTCACAATAGAACAGGCCATTGTTCTTCTATTCCATCATGTGGAAGAGCAGTTCTGAAAGGCTGGAAGACTATGCACCAAAATTGATTCTTGGAGCAACCCAGGAACATGTGCTGCGTGTGCTAAACATCAGAAAACTGCCAAGCGTGAGCTCTTCCTGTGGTTTGAAACTCTGCTGAAAAGTTTACCTTTGTTAAGTAAGAAAAAAGTTTGGCATTTTATTTTACCTCAGGCTTGCTGGGAAACTTCAAAGCCGACAGAGAGACTGCAAGTCAAAAGAAGAAGCAGCAGCAGCAGGTTTATTCTGAAATGTTTATTTATTCTTTTCCTTTTTTTTCAAGAAACTTGCAATGTGTTACAATTCACCAGAGAATCGCTGACAATACATCCATTTCAACCTCTCTGCAATATATGCATATCAAACATCAATCATTAGGATGAACAAATTTATAGGCAAAATATAAGTTGTAATGTTAAATTTGTATTTTACTTACTTTTCAGGTTAGATTAGTTCCCTTTCAATGCACAAGCCATCCTGTAGTTTTGTTAAATTTATTTTATCCTTCCCCTGCAGAAAAAAAAAATCTAGTTAAAAATTAGCTGCCGCATTGTTTTGGACCATTTATGCTGCTGTCGAAAAGTTGTGTTAAAGGCAGGGTAGGTAAGAAATTTTGTTCCAAATTTGTTTAAACTTTCTATATATATACATGCATAATTAAAATGTAGGAACTCTGATAAAAAGAGTATAAAAATCGAGTGACTCTAGACCGTTTAATCTGTATTAAACACAGCTCATTATTTCCATCCGGGACGAAACATAGGATTGGCTTAGGCGGCTGTCACTCTCTCGCAACCATGGCAACCACCCTTTTGCCACACATGACCTGCCCACTTGCGCGCGCACGTTTGATTTGGGGAATCCAAGAGGCACGCGATCCTAGGAATACCAAAACAATGGCAGAGAAACAGCAAGCTAAATTCACAGTACCGGCCTATGCAGTTAGTGAAGGCAAACCAGGCAAAAAAGGAAGACAGTAACAGTACAAGAAAAGGCAATGATCAAAAAGTCTTTGGATAAACAAAGAAATAAAACGCGAGTTAATATCGGCGTGGCTTTCCAGCGATGGCGAGAACTGAGGGAACTCAAGGGGCTGAAAAGTGACTCCTTGATGGCTTTATTTCTGCTGGACAGGTAAATCTTTCTTTTTGTATTTTGATCATACATATTTTTTTGTTTATTTTTTCATGAAGCATGTGTCATTAGCACACGTAACTGCGTAATATAGCTAACATAACATTACTTAGCGAGCCGTAGTAGAGACGATAAATAATGATAGCTACAGTGTTGAATTGTGCATAATTTTACCCTCTGTCTAACTCTTTTACCATGTTCACCTGTAAGTTTACCTGCACGTTTTTTTCGCCTTTGTTTTGTTTTTATATTCTCTACCTATGTTTACTGATGTCTTTATCTTGTATCTGTGTGTGTCGTACACACTTTGTTGTATGTGTGTGTTATTATTTTGTGTCTGCAATGCAGTTGTGAGTTGATATTTGAGTGTATGTTACTCTGTTGATCTGTAGAACAACGTATATGTTATGAATCTTACACGAAATTCATCTTCATCACAGTGTAAATGATGGTAATGGAAAAACGTGTATCATGCAACCTGTTTTTAGCTTTGCCTTATAGATAACTAGCTCGTTAGCAAATCAAAAAAATATATATTTTAAACTTTACCAATATCAATATGCTAGCTTGATAGTGAGTACTAAAATACATCTTGTTTGTTTATCTTCATAATTATAAAGTTATTTTTATTACATGTGATTCTGACATGATGTCACTACATGCACTGTGCTCCTTCCTCTCCGCTCGTCTCAGGTAAATAATGCGTCTTCCAGCTCAGTGGTCGGAGTCGCACGTTCATGCGTTTTGGGGGCGTGGCTTTGTAAGGAGCCCAGAAGGGAGGGGGTGGAGTGAATGGAAATAATGAGCTGTCTTTAAAACAGTCGTGAGAGGTCTACAGACACTCGATTTTTATACTTTCTTTTTCAGAGTACTTACATTTTAATTATGTATTGATATATAAATAAAGTTTAAACAAATGTTGAAAAAAAGTTTTTTATACATTTTTTTGCCTACCCTGCCTTTAAGACCAGACTAGCGATTAATGATGGTATTGTCTTATATTGACCGTGACTTTTTGTGTAAGGTTGTGATGTGACAGCGTTCATTTTAAAAGTGTGATTGGGGAATTTAACTGTAAATTGCTGAACTATTGTGTGGAAGTCAGAAAGTTATTCCACACAGCTACAAGCATAAATGTCAGTTGTGCTCGTTAATTAAGGACTGATTGCATTACAAATGGCTTAGAGCCTCATTTGACTCCATATGAACATCTCCCTAAGCTGAAGGAGATAAGACATATTTCTACAGCAGTGGGAAAAAATTTATATTGCAGTTTGTTTCCCCCCCCATTTTCCTAGTTAGTTTCTCTAAAAGGCACAAATCAAGTTTGCAAGTCATTCTGTATCATTTCTAATTTCCTCATATTTTTATCACTCACACAATTAAAATAAAATTAAATGAAAACCTTCAATGTTGTTAATTTAAATGAGTAATAAAGAAAAATGTTATGTAAATAGTGAAAAGTAATGGATTAGTATGAATAATTACGTTGCATAAAGCTAGGTAATAATTCAGATACAGACTATTGGAGAATGAATACTGAATGAATTCCCACTGTGATGTGAAGATGTTTTTCTTACCAGTTCAGTTGGTTAAGCAGCAGCTGAGCTAATAAGAACTTTACCTATCCATTTGTGTCCAGATTTATGTTAATTTAATTCTAATTAGTCACTTTATGCTAATGACTCCAGCCTTCATAGATTTTACCTGCAAGCAACATAACACATAATGGTAGTTATGCAATATAGTAAAAACACAGCTCTTTTATACAGTAAAATTATGGAGCGTTCACACAGCAGCAGAATTTGATTGTGTGTCCTTTATTGATTTATGCTTAAAACACAGTTATTTACAAAAGTTCTGCATTCTAAAACTCTTGCGATTCTGATTGGTCAAATACAGGACCCAGCAGTCTGATATATCTAAATATTCTGTTGAATCAAACTGACAGTTCTGATAGCATACATATGCAAATAACTGCATCTCAGTCATTTGATTTTACTGAAATCACCTTGGAGGACATCAGTATTAATATTACTGTAATATTGCTGTATTCATCTTTTGCTAGGCTGATTGTTTTGTATGTTGACTTTTTTTTTTACTGGATGATTTTTTTCACTATATTGTACAGGTAGTGCAGCCATTATACATTGTCCACATATTTATTTATATGGTCACCCGGCTTCATGTCTGGGGTCAATACTCACCTGCCTGTGTTTATCCTGTTGTCAGTTCAGCAAACTTACCATTGTTGCAGTACTCCTGTGCTATATCCTATATATAACTGTATATTAACTGTACATTATTAATGTTACAGTTCCATTTGATGTTTACACAGTTTCCACTATAATGGTCATATATTTACCCTGATGTTTATTACATCTGTAAATGTCAGAAACACATTTTTATTTTTGTTTTCTTCGCATTAATGTTTTTGTATGAGAATGTTGGCTGCTTACACAAGGCGCATGTTTGCTTTTGACTTTTTTTGTAGCTTGTAAATTAAAATTTTCAAGAGGGTCAACTTAGACCTTCCTTTTTGCAAATTAGCAGAACGCCGTGAGCAGAAACAGCATTGTTGAGCACCTTTAGAGTATTTCTCTTGACTTTGAAGCCCAGTATATATTGTAATAGATAAACAATGAACTGTCCATCATTTCAGAGAGAGAGAGAGACAGAGAGCAAGAAACAGTCTCTGTTTCGAATGCATTGGATTTTCTTCCTCACAAAAATGTGCTGAGAGGAGATAGTGCTTTCTCATGTTATCTGCTACTGGACGCACACCCCACAGCCATTTTCCCATTTCTCACTTGTGACCCAGCGGTCACCTTGGCTTTTTACAGAGCTTTTAGGAAAGAGTGCTGTCCCACCATTCCTTTCTCATAAATGGAGAGGGAGGGAAGTTTTGCACAATGGTATGGCTTTTACAGTCATTCTCCCCACAGAGCCAACAGATCAAGCAACATGTGATGTCAAGATGCATCTGCCTGGAAAAAAAAACAAAACAAAACAGAAAAGAAAGTATGTAATCACCTGAGGTTCGAATGATAACTTATGTTGGATTTTTTTATTATTTACTAACAAATATTTACCAAAATCATAGTTGTTTTCTGAGGAAGCAAAGGAGGCAACGGCTCCTCAAAAGAATTTATTAAAATTAACAGTACAAAAACTTTTCATCATCATTTTATTCTTTTTTTATATATATAAATATGAAATCATGGAGCATAGAATACATTCATGTGAGAAATCAGCCTGAATGGATTAAAAAAAATAGAAATGGATTAATGTCACCACTTTTGTCCATATCTGAATTGAAATAAACTTGAAAAAATGATATGAAAAAGTTCTGTCATGAAACTCTAGATGGTGCTGGCTAAAAGATCCTTAAAGGATTAGTTCACTTTCAAATGAAATTTCCCCAAGCTTTACTCACCGTCACGCCATCCTAGGTGTATATGACTTTCTTCTTTCTGACGAAGACAATCATAGAAATATTAATAAATATCCTGACACATCAGAGTTTTATAATGGCACTATGCATTACCAAACGAGTATGAGCTAAAAAAAAAATGTCTCCATCCACATCCATCCATTATAAACATTCCACACGGCTCTGGAGGGTTAATAAAGGCCTTCTGAAGTGAAGTGAAGCAATGCGTTTTTGTAAAAAAAAAAAAAAAAAAAATATATATATATATATATATATATATATATATATATATATATATCATATTTAACAAGTTATTAAGTAAAATATCTAGCTTCTGCCAGACCACCTTCCGTATACAAATTATAGAAATAAACGGCGTCGCATCAGTTCCGTAAGTTGAATAGGGAAGGCGTAGGAAGTAAGCGTAAGCTTTTTGAAGAATATCATTTTGAAGAATGGTAACGCATAATGCCATTATAAGGCTCGGATGGGTCAGGATATTAAATAATATTTCTATGATTGTGTTCGTCAGAAACGAAAGTCATATACACCTAGGATGGCTTGAGGGTGAGTAAAGCTCAATCACAACCCTCCACCTTCCCCAGCTCCACCTGTATAGATCTGCAATGGGTAATTCATGTCTGCTATATTGTACAGCAGTAGCAAGTCCCGTACTTGCTCTGCAGTGGCAGCATAGCAGATCTATTCCGCCAAGAACAAACATATCAACATTGTCATATCCATTACCATGCCAAACACTCAGAGAGTTGTCATGACAGAACCATAATCGAGCTGGTTTTTACCGAGCACTCAGCAAAATTAAAGGTTCATCTCCATGTCTGCGACCTGTGGTGTTTACTGAGGATTTGTTGTCTAATTGTCCAAAAAGGTGAGCTAAACATCAAACGGAATTGGAACATGAATTTATACTGGACTAAAAAACTCCTAAACTTATTTCAGAAGTCCACATGGCACTTCCACACACATACTGTTTTAGTGGCCAGGATATTTTATGTTTAAGGGAAAAGAGAAGCCGTGCAGTTTTGTTGGAGTGTGCTTGAGGAAAATGGAAGCGAATCGAGAAAGACGAGGAAGAAAGCTGGTGAAAGAACATGATCATTTTGAACAAAAGAATAAGAAAGATTGTACTGTGTATTTGTGCTTTTTATAGTGGTAACGGTGAAGTCATATCGCTGAGGTCCATCTCCAGAGCTCCCCTTTGAGGTTTGGGTTGGTGCTATAATCTGGGTCAAAGTGCTAACTGCTAAGAGGCGCCTGTGAGAGGCTCGCTCGCACATGAATCATTTCTCATGCCTCTCTTCCTCATTACACTCTCTGCTGATAGAATTTCAAAGGCCTCCGTGTCTTCGACTGACCTTAAAGGTAAAATTCTGCCTTACGGCAATGACAGAGCCTCGCTCAACAGGCTAACCTTGTAAGATGCACCACATAAGTAAAGGCACAGGGAGGTAGAGATTTGAGTAAGCATTAGTCACTCGTATTAAGCAAGAAGCCATACTGTGATTTTAAAAATGTGTGAATGTCAGACAGCATAGACCAGAACGGTTTGCACATATTGCAAGGTCAGTGACTCAGTTCCAAAATTTACTGCATTTTAAGGCATCACAGATAAGCTCAGATCGCAAAAGCTGCTCCACAAGCATAATTATGCTGCCTTTTCCACCTTGTTTTTCAACACAGAAGTAAGCTGTCTCCTGTGAATGTGCAAGACTTCTGATTCATTAGCCACACAATATTAAAATAATATTGTAACAAATTCCAGTTTGAAATGTCAAGCAGGATAACAGACTGTTTTTGTACAGCTAAAATAGCTTAAAGTGGCTTACACTGGAAGCCTTGCACATTAAAAAAAAATGCCCTTGTACGCTCTTATGTTAAAATAAGGCCCAAAATCTGAGGTAGAATCATATGTATTTTCCACAGATAAGGCAATCTCAGAATGCATTGTGCCAAGCTTAGTGAAAAAAAAATCCATTCAATATGAGACAAATGTGCACATTTTTTATATATGTATCATATTTTTGTAGGATTATTTCACTTTAAAATGAAAGTTACCCCAAGCTTAACTGCTTTCCGTATTCAACTTACGAAGAAAGTGTAAAACTCTCGCAGTTCAAACGCTACGTCCTATGCCGTCCATATTCAAAGTACGAAAAAAGTAACTGACACGACGTCAGTTCCACTTTTTCCATAATTTCAGTACGGAAGGTGGCCTGGCGGAAGCTAGATATTTTACTTTATAATGTGTTAAATATGGATGTTTTTCTTTCGCTTCGCTTCAAAAGGCCTTTATTAACCCCCCGGAGCTGTGTGGAGAACGTTTATAATGGATGGATGAACTTTCTTGATCTTCATACTCATTGGTCCCATTCACTGCCATTATAAAGCTTGGATGCGTCAGGATATTTAATATAACTCTGATTGTGTTCATCAGAAAGAAGAAAGTCATATACTAGGATGGCTTAAGGGTGAGTAACGCTTGGGGTTATTATCATTTTAAAGTGAACTAATCCTTTAATGAATTTTTATACTTGCATTGTTTTGAAGTCATTAATAGAACTTTAACATTAACTAGAAAGTGATTGATTAGTGATTCATTTTATGTCTGTTCTTTGAGAGCCAAAAAGCTTGTAATGCAATGGAAAGGGAATAATGAATCATGGAATCTCTCCATTTTGCTCAGTAATGCAATTCTATTCTATTCTAGCATGTTTGGCTCCCTTATTGTTACAATCAGAGAAACTGGCATGTGTAAGCCATTATAGAATATGCTTTGTATTCAGCATCAATCCAGCTCTTCACACAGCTTCCAACCTGAAGCTAAGCCACCTGTATAGCTGGTGCCTGCTGCAGTCTGGACTGCACCCAAATCCAAGCGGGTGCTGGATTTATTCATACATCAAAACATAGAGACATTCGGCAGATCCTCACAGTAAAGCACCACCATGGCTTCTGTGCAGGAGAGTCGCTAAAAATAGGCTGCCACCAAGACTTGGGACGAGGATATAAACAAATATCTTCTTTTATCTCACAGAAAGGTTTAAGTATGAAACTTCATGCAACACTGAGAGATGTCACATGATTTAGAGGAAAGTTTGAGACCCAGATGTGAGGAAAGAGATCCTTCTTTTGTGTTGTCATCGGGTTCTAGACAACAAGTGTCCCCACTGTGTTTACGAATTGTCACAGTGTTCTAACAGAAACAGAAATCCTACTTCAGCTTTCCCAGCCTTCTGTGATGGAACAAACTAGTATTATGTTAACTAGGTGAAAACTATGACTTGATACTTCTTGGCTACCAGAAAGAAAAGGGGGAAATGTGCATGTGTCTGGCTCTCTGAGCGTGTTTTGTGTCTGACGGTGTCAGCAGTAGTTGAACAATGTTTTTCATGTGCTTTAGTGAAGATTCTGCAGTTACAAGCTTGCAACCTCTCCAGTGAACCATCTTATTATGCCTTAAGAATGCATTGATGAGCAAAACCGATGTCAGGAGGTGCTGTTTCAGCAGCATGTACAAACACTGCTATACGCACAGGCACAACCTTAAGAGATTTACCAGTCAGATACTGAGAAACGAAGATGTGCTGTGTTAGTGCTACATAATAAAAGCATGCTGACATACTGCTAAATAAGATTTTTTTCTATATCAGCCATTTAGGTTTAGTTTATTAACAGATATTATTAATTGTTATTTTTTAACAAATTAGTTGGTAGCACTTTATTTTACACTAAAAAAAAAAATAGTTGAGCTAACTTAAAATAATAAAGCAAATTAAGTTAAAGGTGCCCTAGAATTAAAAATTGAATTTATATTGGCATAGTTAAATAACAAGAGTTCAGTACATGGAAAAGACATACAGTGAGTTTCAAACTCCATTGTTTCCTCCTTCTTATATAAATCTCATTTGTTTAAAAGACCTCCGAAAAACAGGCGAATCTCAACATAACACCGACTGTTACGTAACAGTCGGGGTGTACGCCCCCAATATTTGCATATGCCAGCCCATGATTGAGGCATAACACAAGGGGAGTTAGTATTACTCAAGGGCAGAACGTCTGGATGTGCACTGCTAAATAATCAGACTAGGTAAGCAAGCAAGGAAAACAGCGAAAAATGGCAGATGGAGCAATAATAACTGACATGATCCATGATAACATGATATTTTTAGTGATATTTGTGAATTGTCTTTCTAAATGTTTCGTTAGCATGTTGCTAATGTACTGTTAAATGAGGTTAAAGTTACCATCGTTTCTTACTGTAATCACGGAGACCAGAGCCGTCGCTATTTTCATTTTTAAACACTTGCAGTCTGTATAATTCATAAACACAACTTCATTCTTTATAAATCTCTCCAGCAGTGTGTAATGTTAGCCGTTAGCCACAGACCATAGCCTCAAACTCATTCAATATCAAATGTAAACACCCAAATAAATACAATACTCACATAATCCGACGCATGCATTCAGTATGCATGACGAACACTTTGTAAAGATCCATTTTGAGGGTTATATTGGCTGTGTAAACTTTGTTTATGCTGTGATAGAGTCGAGAACTCGGGAAGGGGCGGAGAGCGTGAGCATTTAAAGGGACCGCAACCTGAAACCGGCCGTTTCTAATTATGCCCCAAAATAGGCAGTTAAAAAAATTAATTTAAAAAAATCTATGGGGTATTTTGAGCTGAAACTTCACAGACACATTCAGGGGACACCTTAGACTTATATTACATCTTTTAAAAAAAAGTTCTAGGGCACCTTTAACTCAACTAATCCACTCCAGTTAAAATCAACTTAAATACTTAAGTTCATATTGTTACAGTTCACGCCTGTCCCGGACTCATCTCCCATGATCCTCCCTGTTCCACACCTGCACTCACTTCCTCATCATCTCTCCCGCTCTTCCCGGATTCCCTGCAACTGTTCATCGTCATTAGCACTCCCTTTATAAGGACTCACTTCCCTGCACTCCTTGTCCGTTCTATTGTTTGTATACCTCGCTTATGTGTTTGGTTGCCGTTCTGTTCCTCGTTTAATAAAACCCCCTCTTTGAAGAAGTCTGATTCTGCCTCATCCCTGCTTCAGCCACACATTTGTAACACATATAATGAGTACCACACTGTAAAAAATTACCGTGATTTTAACAGTAAAAGACTGTAAAAATGCTGCGGTGAAAAACTGTTAATTGGTTTACAGAAAGTTTCCATACTATATACGGTGAATAACTGTAATAGATCTAACGGTACATTTAATGTAATTTTACGGTAAAATACCGTTAAATTCACAGTTTTTGAAAGTGAAAAATAACAATTCATTGTAAAATTTACAGTGAAAAAACGTAAATTGACATTCCCACAATTCCCTGCGTGACACTTCACATTTGATATATTTTTGTTGAAATAACTCTGTTTCTTCTTAGTTTTTCTCATTTTTTTCTAATCAGTTATGTACATTAGGGTTTTATGTTACATCTAATGTTGTTAAATTAATGTTTATTGCATTTTTAAAATGTTACCATGATGGTGTTTAGTGTGTGTGTGTGAATGCCTTCTATATGTTAGTGTTGTCCTTCTCAGCTTGTGGAAAATCTGCTTGTGATGAACTTTGATTCATCATGTGACTCTCATCACCACTGTGTTTGGTGACTGTCAGTGTATTATAAAGATACAAAACAGATATTAGTACTTCATTAGGTTGGTAAATTAACATTACATCAGTTAATGAAATATGTTATTTTACCATAAATTTTACTGGGATTTTTTTTACAGTGTACTGAAATCCAATGTTAAATATACATATTTAAAATGTAAAATTCACATGTAACTCCGTAAGTATGTTTACGGTTTGATGTCATTTTTACAGTATTGTTCTGGTAACCACAGCTGCCGGTATTTTTCCGTAGAAACAACGGGATTTTTTTTACAGTGCAGGTAATCTTTTGAACTTAAAACTTCTTTTTAAGACAACTAAAACAAACAAGTTGAGCCAACTTGGAAAAAAAAAAATTAAGTTAACTCAACTACATCAGTTAACATCTACAAGTTAACTCAACTACACAGTATCTTCATCCAGACGCTGCAAAGAACGCAACAGCAGCCCATCATTGCAATGTTCATCAATCCGCCAAATAATATCCAATACGTCTATAAAAATGTATTTTGAATAAACAAGAGTTCTGCTCGTGTCATGTAAACATATTACTGCGATTAAGACCTTACTCTAATTATGAGAAATAATTGCATTATTGGTGCACATGTAAACGTAGTCATTGTTAAAATCAGTTTGCTTTGTAAATGAAAAAAAAATTAGATATTCAGATATTTAATCAATTTTTGAAGGTCGGCACAGTGGCTCAGTGGGCAGCACTGTCGCCTCACAGCAAGAAGTTCCAGCTCACAGGTTCGAGTCCCGAGTGAGCCAGAAGTCTTTTCTGTGTGGAGTTTGCATGTGTCTGCGTGGGTTTCCTCCAGGTTTTCCGGTTTCCCCCTCAATCCAAAAACATGCAGTATAGGTGAATCGGGGACACTAAAATTGTCCGTAGGTGTGAATGAGTTGGGGAAAGACCTGGCAACCTACCCCGGAAAAATCATTGCCAAGAAAATTCATAGACAGTCTTTCGCGTATGGCAAGAGATGGCCATAGTATCACCAAGATTCGGATCTGACTAAAATGTTTAATAAGAGAGAGATTACTTTTGAATAGGCAGAAAATCTCATCACAGCCTATACACACATTCCACTACTTTTTTAGGTTTTTCTATAAAACTGTTAGCATTTTTTTATATATATATATATATACACAACTGTCACGGGTTGATGGCAACAAGAATTGGAGAATTGAACACAGAACTGAGGAAACTCAGGGCTTAAATACAAGGGGAGTGATAATCAAGGATATCAAGGATAAAACGGAACAGGTGTGGGAACTGATTAACAACCAGGGAAACTAACTAGAGCTCTAAGCCAGGCAAAACAGGAACAGAACAATGAAAATGAAACTAAAACATTTGTTACAGTAATATATTTATACATTATTCATTTCAGAAAAACCTGTTCTAAACAGCACATTAGAAGAAAACAAACTATCATTTGTCACTTAATATGTTGGTCAGATGGTCTGAATACACAGTTCATAGCAAGCAACTGTATTAAGTAAACTACTTTTGCCTTTTTACTCTGATTAACCATATGTGAGATTAATTTGACCTGTAATTTATAAGCTAGCATTCAAGATTTTTAACCATTAGGCTGCTATTTTACCATGTTGCGTGGATATGTGTACGTTGTGTATGGCCAATCAATAAATTTCAATTTATTCAGTTATTCTCGCATCTTGGCACTCTAATACCTTTACAGAATAAATTTAGATCAGTTTGCAAATTTTAATCTTCATTATCAAAATAGAATTTTGGGCTTGTACTACTACACTATGCTCTGGATTTTTTTTGTACATTGATTTAGTTATCATTATTTTAATTCATTAATTAGAGGTCAAAAGGGTTAACAGTGAACTGTAGTGAATCATAATTATAGCTCTTAATTACCCTCCAATTTGTTCATTAATCAATGCTTTCATATAAGCATAGGCAACTGCATTAGTCATAAATCATAACCTTGTATTTTCTACTACCACAAACATTTTTTTTTCCTTTTCTCAAGAGTTTTGTGGATTGCACTTTTATTTTATTTTATTTTATTTTATTTTATTTTATTTTATTTTATTTTATTTTATTTTATTTTATTTTATTTTATTTATTTTATTTTATTTTATTTTATTTTATTTTATTTTATTTTATTTTATTTTATTTTATTTTATTTTATTTTATTTTATTTATTTTATTTTATTTTATTTTATTTTATTTTATTTTATTTTACAAGCCTAACGCCAAATTTAAATCAACAAGGCTGCAATGCACAAATTGATTAACACAAAGAAATTCATTTAATTAACAAAAGTTCATTCACAGAGCTGAAGCCCACAGTGTTCATCTAGAGGCAGTGTTTCTTATCATCTGAAGCCGGTACTCTTTTTCTGCTTTTCAGCCCTTTTGTTGAGGAGAAAAATCTATTTAAGTGGCTGAAGCTCTGACACAAAGCAAGAGCAGAAAGCTGTAGAATCTGCTGGCTTAATTGATTATTTGCGCAGAGCTGTATATCAGCGAGGTGCAGCATACCCTTGGGAAATAATGTAAAACAGATAACAAGATCAAATGTGGAAGAATTGCTTTCTACTGCCAGCTTTATTAATCTGTTTCTCTCTTAGTCAAAATGGCTTTTTTTCCCCCTCTCCTCTATGCAGGTTTTCGCATTAAGGCAAGGTACGCCTCTGCGTCCCAAGTAGCATAAAAGCTACAGCTGACGGAGGTTTTATGAAGCCGTTTTGATTCCAAAGAATATGGGTGGCTCACGATTTCAACATTAGCTTAGCATTCAAGCTGTGTGTGGCAGAGAACTTGAAAGGGTGGCTTGCTTTTTTTAAGAATTAGAATTAGAATTATTCAGTGCTTTAGAGACTTAATTTACTTTAAAATTGGGCTTTAAGGAAATTTGCCGACTCGCATGTGTTTGTATTTTGGCCTTAAAGGATCTGGCTTTTAGAAAATACACAAGACTTGCTTGCTTACTTCAGTAAATCTTTGATTGCAGATTTACACCAGTGAAACAGCCACAATACCCTCATGTATGGCCTTGTAGGTTCACTCTTTATAGTTGAGATGCTGTTGAATGCTGGGAGTGTTTGTATTAAATCCAAATCAAACCAAGTGTTCTCTAATTCCACATTCTCTCATAGTGCATTTACATAATAAAAATTGCATAGCAGTCTCCCAATCTACTAGACATCCTTCCTCAAACATCTCTCTAAGCCTTTTCCAACTCTGTAAACTGATTTGTTTTTCTTATTCATGGGGTCTTGCGGCACATCAGACATGACTGTAATTGCCTTCTTCTCACCAGGGAGCTTCTTGTTTCTCATTCTGAAGTTTATTCTCTATTTCATGTCACCAAGACAGAGAGAGAGACGCCACCCTGGGAGAAATGACACTCCCTCCGTCACCAAGAGGAGAGTGAAAAGATAAGAACGTTAGATAAATATCTGCAAATGCGCAGCTCAAAATGATGCTCGCACAATGTCCTCGCTTTGAAATGAATGGGTGTTTATGAGTATACATCCTACGAGAGAGGCAGTTCGCATTAGCGTATGCAACGTAATGCACAAACAAGCTGATGTTAGACAGAGAGACCATCTGGATTTTCTGTGTTTTTATGAAATCAACTCTTTGGATTACTTCTCTCGTTCTCTAATTGAGCCGTTTCGTTTAGTACGGCAGTAACGCTCTAAATGCCCAGTTTATATTGACTGCTAAAAAGGCTGCTCGCCCCGGGAGGTGATGATCTACAGAGCGACAGGAAGTGGGAATGAACCTCAGGTTATTTACGTCAGCACTCCCTCAAATGAGACCTCTGCAAAAGCAAGATCCCTGGCAGCTCTACGCGGCTCTGCCGTCTGCCTGTAATTTCAGCTCTTCTAGAATCAGACCCTGTCAGGTGTAATTACGCAACATATGAAGGTACCAGACTGGTTGTTTTCCCTTTTACAAACTAAATCTGCGGCTTTAGTCTGGGAAGAAATGCGGTCATTATTAAATCTTTGTTTTTCTACCATTTTTGAGGAGTTTTAAATTTCAAAGCTCAGAATTGATTTTGTGTGTATGTCAACAAGCACCACTCTCTGCATCCATGAAAGGAGGAGGGATAATGCCAGCTCAGCTTAATACATTTCTAATGGATGTTTTATTTTCAGCCTGAGGGTGCGTCTGAAGTGTTTGGACACTTGGAGATTTGAGGGGGTGGAAGAATACCTGGCAAATGCAGCCTGTTTGCAACAAGATATTTGGAAACATTTATAATGCCGTTTTAACTTTCTCTCTGCTTCATTCTTTCTTTTTACATGAGCTAGTTTTTCTATTCTTCCGAGGCTCTAAATGGTAGTGCAAGGTATGCTACTGAAAATCAAAGGAAAAAACTTGAAAAGATTCTGTTATCATTAAAGGATTAGTTCACCCAAAAATGAAAATTCTGTCATTTATTACTCACCCTCATGTCGTTCCACACCTGTAAGTCTTTCATCCATCTTCGAAACACAAATTAAGATATTTTTTGATGAAATCCGAGAGGTACGTGACTCCTCCATGGACAGCAATATAACCACCACTTTCAGTGTCCAGAAAAGTACCAAAGACGTCGTTAAAAAAAGTCAATATGACTGCAGTGGTTTAACCTTAATTTTATGAAGCGACAAATACTTTTTTGTGTGCAAAAACAACAAAAATAACAACTTTATTCAACAAGATCCTTTCTGGATCTTGAAAGTGGAGGTTAAATGGCTGTCTATGGATGAGTCATATATCTTAAAGGGTTAAATATCTTATCAGTGGTTCGGAGCGTGTATTAAACTGCCAAAGTCACGCCCCCCAGTGGTGAACCATTGAAATTTCGAAACACGTATCACATAACGAAGCCTCGTTTACTGAAGTCACATGACTTTGAAACAAAAGATTTGTTAAGCTTCGAAGCTTCATGACGCAGTTTTTTTAAATCGCCCATCACTAGATACTGTTGAATAAAGTCGTTATTTATTTTTTTTGGCGCACAAAAAGTATTCTCGTCACTTCATAACATTAAGGTTGAACCACTGTAGACACATGAACTGTTTTAAATATGTCTTTAGTACCTTTAAGGGCATTGAAAGTGTTAATTGTCTTGCTGGCAATGGAGGCCTCACTGAACCATCAGATTTTATCAAAAATATCTTAATTTGTGTTCTGAAGATGAACGAATTGGTCTTACGGGTGTAGAACAACAAGAGGGTGAGTACTTAATGACATAATTTTCATAATTTTTTGGGTGATCTAACCCCTTAACTCTTGTCATTCCAAAATCTGTATAACTTTCTTTGTTATGTGGAACACAAAAGAACATATTTTGAAAAATGTCTCTGTTTTTTGTTCGTACAATGAAAGTCAATGGGGTCTACAATTGTTTAGTCCCCAACATTCTTCAAAATATCTTCTTTTGTGTTCTGCAGAAGAAGGAAAGTCATGAGGGTAAGTAAATGATAACAGAATTAAAATTTTTGGGTCAACAATCCTTTTAATTCGCCTCCAGCTACTCTCAGTACAATTTAATTTTAAGAGGTTATTACAGTAGTTATTGACTCAGCCTCACTGTTTCAGCATTGTAATTCATAACATTTTTATTAAAAAGCCTTTGAGTAAATTCAGCAATTTCGTATATGATTATATCCAGTCAGTTTGCAAGTTTTAGAATTAGGTACCATGTGATGTAATGGAAAACCATCAGTGGTCTCCTCACTTCACCTCCAGTGAAGGATGAAGCAAGTTTTCAGGCTGAATCAATCCAGCATTGCTATTACACTGCATTAACATTACATGAATCCACCTGCATGTATCAAAATGCAAAATGGTTTGAACTGGAAAATTTAAAAGCCAGCCACTTGTGTAATTAAATGCACAAGAAAATTTAATGTGCAGTACGAATATCGACTTGGTAATATAATTTTTTGGCTGTCTACATTCTGTTGTCTAATGATAATTAATTGGTTTAAAAAAGGTTTCTCTGAATGATAAGTACATATTATATATATGTAGGAACTGACATTTTCCTGGTACTGTAGTTAAAATATTTGTACAAGCACCAAGAATACAATGTGTCATTGTGAATGCATAGCCATTTTACAGGAAAGACACTAGTCCAATGAAATATATTATATTATTAAATATGTATTTAAAAAGAACCATTGCCATTCAAAAGTTTTGGGTCTGTAAAAAATGTTTAATGTTTTTTTTTTAAAGAAGTCTCTATGCTCAGCAAGGCTGCAGTTATTTGATCAAAAATTCAGTAAAAACAGTCATATTGTAAAATATTATTACAATTTACATTTACATTTATTTTAAAATGTAATTTATTCCTGTGATGGCAAAGCTGAATCTTCAGTGTCACATGATCCTTCAGAAACCATCCTAATGACTGATTTGGTGCTCAAGACACATTTATTATTATTATCAGTGTTGAAAACGGTTGTGCTGTCATAACAATAAATGTATGCATCCTTGCTGAATATTAATTAGTATTAATTCATTTTGAACTATAGTGTATAAAACCCCATATGCATGGTCTCAATGTGTTCAGTACTTTTTAAGTACAAGCAAGAACTCACAGAATATCGACCTGACAATCCCCAGTTGAAACAGGTTGGCAGTGGGCAGAACCGATACACATCTTGTTATAGGATCCGCTGTAAAGTTATTTTGTATTCCATTAGTGGTCTAAGATGCTTAACAGGAGCCATCAAAAAGGCTGATACCACATAGGCACTCCAAAACACTTGCGTCCTTCTTTCTATTCTTGGATAACTCTGTGTAATTTGAGGTCAAAAATAAAAGAACGCCTAAGGCCTATTTCATGCTCATAGCTGATTTTTTATTTTTTTTTCTATTTCAAAGACAGTCACTCCAGCTATGCATCATCAGATGAAGATAGCTGAAATTGAAATGCCATTTTGCAGTATAGCTTTTAAGAACCATACTTTGTACTTGACTCACAGACCTCAAAAAAGGGCAAAACAAAAGGACTTAAAGGCACAGAGTTCTGTACATACTTTGCTAATACCTAGTGAGTAGGGTCGGGATATTAACCTCACAGCGTGTTCTTCAGCTGAAGTCTGTATTATACCTACATCGTTGTCGAGTTAATTACTGGGCTTAGAGGCACACAAGGCTTCCACTTATTTTTAGTGTGACCTTTTAGTGAATGTCCTGTCTTATATATAAAAAGAAGTGCTTCCCTGATGGCTGCACAGCCAGAAATTGGTGGCAGTTTCTCTTGAATAATCAAGACATGATAATTTTATTGAGCTCTTTCTGTGCAATTTCTGTGCACTCTATCTATCTATCTATCTATCTATCTATCTATCTATCTATCTATCTATCTATCTATCTATCTATCTATCTATCTATCTATCTATCTATCTATCTATCTATCTATCTATCTATCTATCTATCTCACCAAATGGAGTGCCCATGATCTCCACCAGAGGGCACTCCTGCCATCTCCTTTACCATTTCATGAACTACATTTCCCATAACCCACTGTGTGGCCTCATCATGTTCTGATTACTGCCACCTGCTTGTCTTTATCTCATTTATGTTTGCCTGTGTGTGTTGCCAAACCCTGTGTGTTCATTCAGTCATTGCGAAGTCTTGTAAGTGTCACACTGCATTTCTGAGCGCTCTCCCTGACTTTCTGCCTGGTTTACTGTATTTCCCTGTTTGCCTGTGTTTTTCGTAGTGATGTATGGAGACCTGCACATGACATGCAAGAAAAAAAAGTAAATCATGTGCACAATTTACTAATTTGTTCCCTCGATTTACTAAATTGTGCGCACAAATTACTATTTTGTTATTTTAGTAAAGAGATTTAGTAAAGAGTGCGCATGATTTATATACTGAGGGAATGACTTAGTTTAGCTACTTAGTTTAGATAAGTTAATTGCATTTGATAGATATTACCTCCAATAAAACATTTGCAATATGTCTGTAAAAGGTGTTTTTATGTTCATGTTTGGCTTCAGTTTTGCATTTACACTGTTCTGACCAGCTGGCGTCACCAGCGTGTGGCGTTTCGAACGCTTCGAAAGCGTGTGCATGATTTTTTTTGATGGGATGATGGGAGAAACAAAGCTTTTTGAAGCTTTGAATCAATTGAACTGTTCGAAGCGTTCGAAATGCCACACGCTGGTGACGCCAGCTGGTCAGAACAGTATAAATGCAAAACTGAAGCCAAACATGAATAAAAACACCTTTTACAGACATATTGCAAATGTTTTATTGGAGGTAATATCTATCAAATGCATTTAACTTATCATCTAATAATCAAGCCCACTTATCATCTTAAATATCAAGTGTCTGTGTAATATGTGCTCTTTTATAAATATTCAAGGTCTTTTTTTTGTTTGTTCCATGGATGGCTTAGCTAAACAGGCTAATAAAAGACTATTTTCTATTATTCCTTTTAATTATACTAATGTGTAATTGAAACGTCTACAAATTTTTAAAACTGATCAGAGATCAGGTAACCATAATAGACACTTGTTTAATGGTTCACCGCTGGGGGGGCGAATCTCAGTAAATCTACATGATTCATGGGTTCAGAGAGATCGCCCCCCAGCGGTGAAACCATTGAAATTTTGAAAGGTTTCGAAACAGTTATTACATAATGTTGCATTCACACGGGGCGTCGGCGTCAACGCTTGACGGAGGGCGTGTCTGAAGCTTGAGGTGACGCGAATTGTCATAGTACAGCACCCAATCACATTACTTTATGGTGTTGGATGAACACAATTGGCTAACATCTGTGAATCTGATTGGCTGACGCCTGCGTTGGCACTTGAAAAGTTGAGAAATCTTCAACTTCTGCCATGAGCAATGCGAGTGAAGAGACGCGACGGAATCCACAATTCAGTTCGGCAACGCATAACGTCACACGTTCAAAGTAAACGAGAAGCGTTAACGGCGACGCCCCATGTGAATACAGCGTAACAAAGCCTTGTTTGCTTAAATCACGTGACTTTGGCAGTTTGAAACACGCTCCGAACCACTGATTCAAAACAAAAGATTCGTAAAGATTCGAAATCGCACCATCACTAGTTTTTCCTGCCCTGGTGTCTTATTGGAATTATCTGCCCTGTGTTTTGACCGATTGCCTGTTTTCTGGATTACCTTAACCCTCAGGGGTCTGATTTTTTTGGGGCCCTGGAGAAAGTTTGACATGCCCTGACATTTGTGCTTTTTTCAGTTATTCATAAACATATTAATGGAAAAAGTGTCATTACACTGTATTCAGCACAAACTAGGCTACAATAATATGTGAGGAACATGTATGTACATGTTAGTATTTTTGAAGGAATAACGTTTATGCGTGGTTATTGAAAAAACAAAAAACTTAAGTCACTGAAATAAAGCCAAAAAATAATATTAAATTTGTGTTCACAAGACTTCTGGGTATTGGAGGTTGTAGACTAGAGTTTTTGCTTCAAAATGAGGTAAAAATTATGCTGCCTGCTTGTTCATATAAAACAATAGAGAGATTTAAATTTTCTAAAACATCTTTGGTCAAGAAACACAGTATGCGTGGAGGCATGAATCATCATGAATAATGGGTGATTCTCACCTGAGAAGACAAAAGAATCACGTAAAGAGCTCTAATGACCTGCATAAATAATGAGCTCTTTCAGTCAGGTAGGCTGTGAAAAAATCATGTCTCAGCTCATCATGGTGTAAATCAAACATACAGAAAAAACTGCAATACTGTGAAATATTATTACAATTTAAAATAATGGTATTCTATTATATTCTTTAAAATGTAATGCATTTCTGTGATGCAAAGTGTCTGAACAGTTATGTTACCTCTATGGCATTTCATATAGGCTTTTAGCTTAAAAGCATGCGCATTTGGAGAAATATTGATGGATTCTTATATGTTTATGTCAAATTTCTATACAGAGGAGTAATATTTATTCTATATTTATTCTATATATCATCACTATGAGTGCTGGATACTGTGTTTTCAATTCATACTTGCAGCCGGAGGGCGCTCTGTACACCTTTAGTCCACAAATCCATATAAAGAAGAAGAAGAACCAGGAACTAACTGCATGTCTTCTAGAGCTCGCTAACCATGGCTTTAACATCCAGATAAACACTTTTCAAGACAATAAATACACGATTGAGACGATGAATGCATGCATTGCCTCTGAATTTGCCTCTGAATAGCGCTGACTCCGTGGGCATGGCCGCATTAGCGGATAATGAGCTGAATCACCGGCATCTGACATGGCTCTCTTTTCATACAGATTACATAAACACAGATTTTTTGTTTTCGATTTGACTTACATGATTTAAAACCTGACATTTCAACGTTTTTTAAGACAGAAGTCTAATTTTTTTTTTGTGATTAGTATTCACTAAGTTACAGTTAATTTTCTGAGAACTATCAGATTGGACTTCGTTCAGAGGGAGACGAGAGATCACGCATCATGTTAGTTTTCTTTATTTTGCAAAACGCACAACATTTTGTTTTTACTCTGAGTGTACACAAAATAAAAGAAGATATTCCACAGATTAAAATGCTGTATAGCTCTTAATTGTATGTGCAACATTGACGGAGTATTTTGAGTCTCTTTCACACTGGTTAGAAAAAAAACTCGGTGGTCACGCCGGCGTGACCGCCGACCCCAGAGTGTTAATAAAGCTGCATTTGGATCCTCAACCGTGTCAGAGCAGTTCGTAATACTATCTAAATAATATCTAAACTTCAAGGCTCTTTATGTGAATTTCAGTTCATTTTAAATCCACAAAATCCTCCTTACATTGCAATTATGCATCCTCAATTCAGATTCAGTTCACATTTAGGAGTTTAAATGGAATTTAAAATGAATTCTCAGTTCAGATTTGAAAGGTGAAACCCTGACATCACTGCTTTTAACCCAGTGGTTTTCATTTTTTGGTACATGTTTTATTTATGCTTTGTATAAGACGATTATGACTATTAAGCTTCAAAAAGCGAAATAAATTAACAGTATGTATTCCGTGCTCCACCTCCTGATCTTCATCTATCAAATTTAGCATATCAATAATACATCCTGATGCAGTACTTTCTCTTTGTTTTCTCTCAGATCACACCAGTAGTATTTCCATCATGAGACTGGTGTTAAAGTTCCTGGACAAGATGAGGTGTTTCCGGAAACGTTCCACCATTCCTTTTCTGGTGGCTCTCATTACCTTCCTGCTCTTCATAAACCTCTACATCGAGGATGGCTATGTGCTGGTGAGCTTGTTTACCTGTTGAAATCCAGCAGGTAAATTACAGAGGTCAATTTATTTACAACATCAGTGGAGCAGATAACAAGACAATAGTGGGCTTCACAACAACTTGACTACTGTTGCTGCATGTGATTTAGCATTAATTATCTCCTTGCTGAAAAGTTATTTTGTTTATATGCTTTAATTACCAAATGTTGCGTGTAAGGCTGCCGGTGCTGTGTTGTGCATGTATAATTATCAGAGCTCACGATGCAGCCTATTTAAAATTTCATGATGTAGAGGCAGTCCAAATGCAAGAGACACATTTATTATTCATGAGGCCAACTTTATGATCAAAACTTTGTGATCATAACATGTCGTGTGTTTGTCTGTTGAATTATTCAGAAGTTGTACCCATTTTGACTAAGTCACTTTTCTAAATAACCCCCATTTAATTGAAATACAAACACCATCACAGCCAGCAAAGATTTAGTAAAGTGTGAACAGTTCATGTGTGGTAAAGAGACATTGAAGTATAGCAACAATGCTGTAATTTAATACTAGATTCTAAAAGTTGAGCGAGTAATATTGTGTGTACAATTAATTTTTCAAAGGCCATCATTTACAATTTAATGAGATTATACAAGAGTGTGCAAGCATATTACCAAATCTAAAAATAATGACCTGCAGCGCTTTCACTTAAAAGATGCAAAAGATGTCTTAGCATCACATGTACATATAATCCTGTCTTGGAGACTCATTCTAGCCTTAAGGCACATAGCGAATGCTGTGACAAACATGGACTTACAGACTTGTCTGTCTTGGATGTCATGTGTTTCAGGAGGAAGATAAACGTCAGTTGCGAGAAACCTCAATGCATCCGCTGAACTCGGAGCGATATGTTCATAACTTTAAAGATATCACCAATTTTTCTGGAACAATCAATGTGACTTATCGCTACCTTGCTGGAACACCTTTACCTCGAAAGAGTAAGACTGCTTTCCTTTGTACACTTAGTATTGGCAGTATAAACCGGTGGAAAAGATTTCTAAACAAATAAGTAAATAATGTGTGTATATATATATATATATATATATATAGAGAGAGAGACAGAGAGAGAGAGAGAGAGCCTACCTCAATCCCAATTCTACACATCCTTTAATCGATTCTTTTTAGAAAATGCCAATTAGCAAATTTGATCAAGTTCACCCAAAAATTTAAAATGATCCCATAATTTACTCACACTCAAGCCATCCTAGGTGTATATGACTTGCTTCTTTCAGCCAAACACAATTGGAGTTATATTAAAGGTCCCGTTCTTCGTGATCCCATGTTCAAACTTTAGTTAGTGTGTAATGTTGTGTTAGAGTATAAATAAAATCTGTAAAATTTTAAAGCTCAAAGTTCAATGCCAAGCGAGATATTTTATTTAACAGAAGTCGCCTCATCAAGGCCAGTTTGGATAATCCCTCTACTTCCTTCTTTAATGACGTCACTAAAACAGTTTTTTGACTAACCTCCGCCCACAGGAATACACAAGAGTTGCGTTTGTAGAGTGTGTTTGTCGCCATGTCGTCGAAACGCTGTTATTTTCATCCCGCAGTCCAATCACCGAGTCTGATTCCGGCTCAAATTGATAGGGTAAAATTAAAGACATGTTTACAATAACACTGAGCGCATGCATCTCCACGTTATGGTAAGAGGCGTGACTTTTCCGGGCACGGTGCGCTTAGAGCTGTTGAATCACAACACAGGAACCGCTGGCACAATCAGAACTCGTTACGTATTTCTGAAGGAGGGACTTCATAGAACAAGGAAGTCATCAGCCCGTTTTTATGACAGTGGAAACAGCGGTATACAGATAAGTAAATTATGTGAAAAATACTGTGTTTTTTTACACACGAAACATGAACACGTTATATTGCACACTATAAACACAATCAAAGCTTTTTAAAAAATATCCTTGCTCTTCCAAGCTTTATAATGGGAGTGAATGGTACCCTTGAAGCCTAAAAAACACATCTATCCATCATAAAAGTAATCTATACGCCTCCAGGGGGTTAATAAAGGCCTTCTGAAGCTAAGCAATGCATTTTTGTTAGAAAAATATCCATATTTATCCAACTCAAGCTCCTCTTCTCTTATATCGAAATCCTCAGAAATTTCTCTTTAAAAAAATTCTCGTTTTAGACTTCTAATTCGTAACCAGTGTTTTGATTTGCGTTCCGCGTTCGTCAATACGGTCGGGTCAGAGGTCACTCTTCCGTCGCGTACGGTCATTACCTGAAGCCAGTGATTATAAAGTTAAAAATATGGATATTTTTCTTAGAAAAAACACATTGATTCACTTCAGAAGGCTTTTATTAACGCGGAGCTGTATGGATTACTTTTATGATGGATGGATGTGCTTTTTTGGGCTTCAAAATCTAGGGTACCACTCACTTCCATTATAAAGTTTAAAAGAGCCAGGATATTGTTTAATATAACTCCAATTGTGTTTGACTGAAAGAAGAAAGTCAAATACACCTAGGATGGCTTGAGGGTGAGTAAATTATGGAATAATTTTCATTTTTGGGTGAACTAATCCTTTAAGCATAAATCTAATAAGGTCTAGTGAGGGTTATTCCTAAAATAAGTAAAAATGATTTGCCAGTGAGGTAAGAACTTAATTTGAGATAACAACTCAATATTTTATCAACTCAATTTTATCAATATTTTATCAACTCAATAATTTTGCTTCAAGTAAATATATCTTGTTTTTCTGGAAAACATATTGATTAAAGGGATAGTTCACCCAAAAATGAAAATGATCCCATGATTTACTCGACCTCAAGCCATCCTAGGTGTACATGACTATCTTCTTTCAGACGAACACAATCAAAGATATATTTCTTAAAGAATTATCCCTTTAAGAACTTTTTTGCAGTGTAGTTCTTTCACATATCTTAACAGATTATACTATAGTATTCACTTTATACAAAGTAACAAATGCCATTCAAAGCATACATTCAGAATTTTGATTCACTTACTCCATGATTTTTCATGTTATTTTATAGAGTATCTCACTATTGGATTGTCATCTGTGAAAAGAAAACGAGGAAACTACCTTTTGGAGACCATCAAGTCCATTTTTGACCAATCAAGTTACGAGGAGCTCAAGGAGATCGTTGTGGTTGTCCACTTGGCAGATTTCGACCTGGCATGGTGCGAGAGCCTAGTTCAAGAAATCTCAAGGAAATTCGGCCACCATATCATTGCAGGACGGCTGCTAGTTATCCATGCACCTGAGGAGTACTACCCGTCCCTGGATGGGCTGAAGAGAAATTATAATGATCCAGAGGATAGAGTACGATTCCGTTCCAAACAGAATGTAGATTACGCGTTTCTGCTCAACTTCTGCACCAACCTGTCAGACTTCTACATGATGTTGGAGGATGATGTGCGCTGCTCCAGAAACTTCCTCACTGCCTTGAAGAAAGTGGTGTCATCTAGGGAGGGATCGTACTGGGTGATGCTGGAATTCTCTAAATTGGGCTACATTGGGAAGCTGTACCACTCACGAGACCTTCCCAGACTTGCCCATTTCCTGCTCATGTTCTATCAGGAGATGCCTTGCGATTGGCTTCTTATTCATTTCCGAGGCCTGCTGGCCCAGAAAGATGCGATTCGCTTCAAGCCTTCCCTTTTCCAACACATGGGTTACTATTCCTCTTATAAGGGTGCAGAAAACAAACTTAAGGATGATGACTTTGAGGAAGACTCCCTTGATATCCCAGACAACCCACCTGCCAGTTTGTACACAAACATAAATGTGTTTGAGAGCTATGATGCTGCCAAAGCTTACAGTAGCGTGGACGAGTACTTTTGGGGCAAGGCCCCATCCACTGGGGACTTTTATGTTATAGTGTTCAACAAGGCAACAAAAATCAGTAAAATCAAGATCATCACGGGAACAGATGATCGCCAGAATGATATTTTGCATCATGGAGCTCTGGAAGTGGGAGAGAAATCAATAGGAACCAAAAAGGGAAGGCAGTGCTCCTCCTATATAACTTTAGGGGAGTTTAAAAATGGAAACATTGAGGTTTATGATGTGGACCACAAGATAGCGTTTGATATTGAGTGTGTTCGCGTTGTGGTGACGGCAAGTCAGAAGGAATGGCTTATCATTAGAAGCATAAGCCTCTGGACTACACAAGGTGCCAGTCAATGAGAACATTTTTGAACCATAGCTCAAGGCACAAGTATCTGTTTATTTATCTATTTATTTATTATTTATTCACTCTCACCTGAGAAATCTTTATTTATTTATCAGACTAATTTAAAGGAAAATTTAAAGGCAGTACAAGATTTCACACATCAGTGGGAGGCGTACTCCCTTTTTCCATTTTTACTCCATAATGTCAAAAAGCTTTGTCTCAGTTGTTTTTTGCCTTATTTTCCAGTGAAGATTCCTAAGCATCTTTAAAATCAGAATAATTTATGTGAGAAACAAAAATCAATATATTTTTTAATTAACTTTTTCTTACTTAAATCATAAATCTATTAAGGTATGGTGAGGTTTATGCTTAAAATAAGAAAAAAAAAAATTTGACAGTGGAGTAAGAAAGATGTTCTTAGTACCTTGCATCATTGTGTTTTTAGTAAACGTGTCCTGTTTAAAAGAATGTTTATACATTTTAACTGGAAAACAAGACAAAAATACAGTTTAAGGAAGTGATTTTCTGCAGTGTAGCTCTTTCCCATATTTTATCAGACACATTATCCTATTGTAGCCATTGAAAAAGTTGATTGAAGCTGAACTGTCAGCATTTCATTTCGCTTTACCGAAATGAATTTTTTTTTTTCTTCAATACATCAAAAAAAAAATATGCTTATCCCTCTCTCCTTTCAGCCAACACAGGGTCAATATTGCCTTGAATATACAATGTATTGTGGCATGAATCTACTCAGCAACATTTCATACTATCTCCCCACTGAATGATAACAGAAATGTTATTCAATCAACTTTAGGCCAAAATAGTCTCCTTGGTATAGTTTTGGTTTGTTTGTGCATTTCTTCAGAGGCATGGACTGGAACAGTGTGGGTATTCGCCCATCTTCTGAAGTGTTGTGATTGGACAGTACAGTGACAAATGAAGTAAACCTCCTTCCCCTTTTCAGTATTTTCCTCCTATCTTTTGCTCAGCGCAATTTTACCAGGGTAAATTGGATTTTGTTTGGCTCATTCCCCCATAAAATTACACCAGCAACAACCACCCCAGTGAAGGCTGTTCTCATAGCAAACCCCTGGCTGGAATTGTTGGACGCAGCATCTAAATGCAGTTTTGTGTCATTGTGTGAGTCTATATGCACTATAGACCATTACTTTTTGTTTACTCAAATGACTTTGTCATAAGATGTTTTGAGAGACGTCACAACCATCTAATTACGCCGCTACACTGAACATGTCACAAAAAAATGCAATAATAAGACAACTGTTTACATGACTCTGTAATGTTGCAGAATGTGTTTATCTTACTTTATTTGAAGACACGCCATTTTTTTCACATCAAAAAAAGACTCTGTAATTTGCATGATTTTTGCAGTGGTCTTTGCCAACACCCAAGATACAGTCCAAAATTGACGTTAAGAAGTGCTTTGCACCAACATATGTCAAAAATTAACTTTGCCATGATTATCAAGAAGCCATTACTAGCACTATTTCTCAGGCTAGAAATGTGTTAAATTGCTGTATACATTTATTTTCATCCCAGGTCAGAATTGCATTGTTTCCTTGTCAGTTTTTCACTCCGTTTATTGGAAAGTGAATACCTCTTGCCCAATTGTATTTGTGAATGGTCTTTTGGATGCATTTCAGACTTCTATGGCTATTTAATGTCACAGTATGTTTTCAATAGTTTTGTAATGCTTTCTTGTGAGCAAAGCACAGGTCCTTTTTTTAAACAGCCAGCTAAATTTTAGGGCTGGGTGTGTAATAAAATGTTACAAATGAAAATATTGGAAGGTTTTGTCTTCCTAATAAAACAACTGAATACATAATTGTTCATGCATGAGCTAAGAAAGAATGCCGCCGTGTTAGTACGCCTGTCGGTTTTAGGCTTTGACTTGTTTCCAAGTGTCTACTCTGAACTTGACTGGCATTGTACTGTACTTGATTTGTAATTTAACTGTACTAATACTACATTGCAACAATGGACATCTCGCGTATTGTGCTGCATAGGTGAAGAGAATGTGTTATGATGTAGAGTTATGTTGTATTTCTCCCACACTGTTTGTCACATGGTACTGTATCTATATTGTAAAATGACATATATTTTTTTACATTTATCATTAGAACTGTTTGCCTTGTATATTGTACCTAAATATACTTTGACTCAAGTGCTGAGTTGACAAAAATGAATGCCATTTCATCATTGGAGATCCAGAGATTGTAAAGTAAAACACATACTTTTTAAATACTATTCCAAATACACACTGGCTGGACACACAGTATTAACCATGGATCCAACTGAATATTCTCTGCCTTATATGTTCAGCAGTTTTGTGGGTATACAAGTTCAAACAAGCCATGCTATTCAGATATTCTTCACTGTTGTGGAAATAAACATTAGTTTGTGTGATAAAGTATATAGAGTAATTTTAGAGTCTTGAAATGATCACAGATGTCATTGGATTCCATCTAACCATGGCCCAAAGCAGTAGCTGCCTCATGCATTATTTATTTGTTTATTCATATGCTTTGTGTCATGTTAATACATTCATAATGAATTTACAGTGCAGGCTATTTGTGTGGATTTTCCATTTCTAGCTTTTAGTATTTTGTGAAAAAACACAGTATATTATTTTCTCTTGAAATGATTCTGGTTGTTGCACAAGTTAAAAATAGAATGGCAAACATAATCAAATATAAATTATACACACATTGCAACATATATTTCCTTGAGGCATCGCAATTGCTGTGTTTTCCCTCTAAGTCTTGAAGTGATGCTGTAAGGATTCACTAGGAATGTGTGTCAAGGATTTTGCAACACAATTGCTGATAAATTTCAGATTTTTGATAGTTTTTGATAGGTTGCATATTGGGTTGCTGGTATGTTTGGAGGACAGTGAAAAAAATACTACAATAAATTTAAATAACGCAACTAACCATATAATTCTGAAAACTTAGGATAACAACATAAATATTTTTTCAATATTCCATTTTATGTTGTAAGCACATATTTTAAAAAGGAGAATATACTTTTCTGCTCTCTGGTTTTGACATCAAAGGTTAGAAATCAAAAGTTTAAAAAATAAAACATGTATTAGTTGCATGCCATTTCGAAAACCAACACAATTACAAAAGGTAAACTTCAAAACTTATTTTCCTGATCTTATGGAGTCAATAGAGTCACACAATTTTTCGGATTGACAACCACATTTACTTATAGGTGTGAGTCTCAAAATGTCCCGTTCACACAAGCAACTTACAGTAGTGTCTCGAATACTGTCTGTTTGAACATGCAGTGAGAGTCAAACCCTTATTCTCTTACCAGTAACCATAGCGACAGTGACCATAGTATTATCAAAGATGGCGATGTCCATAAATCTTAAAAGTCTTATCACTTTTTGACACGACAAGAGTCCAATTGAGCCACGAGTTCATCCGTCAAATCTTCATTAACCGACAGAAGCTTCGATGTAAACGTGCGCCAGCTGGACGCATTTAACCGCTGCACTGGCGTCTCACGTCCTTTGCAGTGTCTCGCGCATGACGCGGCATTTGAGTCACGCATAGAACACAAAACTGACGGGAGCCGCTCCGGTGGAGCACAGTGACGGATCTAAAACCTTCAGATGACACACAGCTCATATCTCTGGCGCAGTAAGTTACCGAAAGTGAAACCACACACACGAACCCTGTGGCATAGCGCCTCTCTCATACTGTATGATGTGACAGACAATTTGTTGTCCAGTCCTGTTCCGTTCACATAGTGCGGGTTTTCCAAAAAGTGAGTCCTGAAAATGTACGGGCTTGAGTTCGGTTATAGAATGCAGTTGTCACTCCCGTAATTAACTGTACTGTCTGTGAATGTATTAAGGACTCTAATACAGGACTGACAACCATATTCTGCTGCTGTGTGAATATTGATTTATCTATTTATTTGCTTTTATTTTTTTATTGGCTTCAGTATTTTGTTTCACCAGTCAAAACTTCTCTAGGTTGTCCATATTTGTCTGTATGAATATAAACATCCTGCTACCCATAAATGGCACTTGGAGGGCGTTGTCCGAATATGTCATACAGTATGACATGTCGGCTGTGTCCGAAAGCTGAAAAATGCTACCTTCGGAGGATGCATTCCAAAGTAAGAAGGCATCAAGGCACGTCCGAATCCAATGTTAGCATCACTTCCTGTCTCCTGAGATACCTTCATCTGATCGATATTTAAAAGCAGCATAGACGTATCCTTCGCTGCCTTTGATATCCCACAATTCTGTGCTTTCCATTCTGTGACATTTGAGCTGAAACATAAAGATGGCATCTGAAAGTTGCGGTTGGTTGTCAGTTTGTGTGTAAATGTACATTTTTGACCAATGTTTTCCATTTCTAGCTAGAAATTACTATTGTACTAATTAAATATTCTCTTAGTTCTCACCAAAGCTCTCTTTATTTTGCTGTAGATCATTAAACTGTTACTCTGCCTCAGAAGTCTGTCTGAAATCAGTTTCCAAAGACACATTCATGTGTAAACGCTGTCTGCAAAAATATTGCCTAATAGAGCAGCGAAGCAACAAGTCAGCTGCCTAAGGGTGCTTCTCAATACTCAAATTGATGCTTCCTCATTTCCTTGCTCCCCCGTCTTCCAGCCCGTGACCTGGAAACTGATCATATACTATAATTCTCTAATTGCACCATGAAGAGACGAAGAATGAGTGAGGAGGCTTCCTGAGTCATGAGCGAGGATACACAGGCCTATCTTTCCCACGCATCCAAAGGGGTGGAGCTAAGATGTAAAGAAAGGAAGTGAGGAAAGGAAACGAGGATGCACAAATAAGAAATTAGAATTACCCTTATTATAAGGGTAATTCTACTTATATAATTACCCTTATATAATTACGTCCGAAAACTGGAAAATGCTGCCTTGAGGACACATTTCAAGGAAGTAAGGCATCAAGGCACATCCGAATCCAATGTTAGCTTCACTTCCTGTCTCATGAGATACCTTCCTCAGATCGATTTTTGAAGGAAGCATGGATGTATCCTTAGCTGCCTTTGATATCCCACAATCCTGTGCTTTCCATTCTGTGACAGTTGAGCTAGAAAAATAAAGATGGCGTCCGAAAGTTGCGTTTGCTGCTCAGTTTGTGTATAAATGTACAATTTTGACCAACATATTTCAATTTTGATATCATTTCTATCGAGAAATTACTACTGTAATAATTAAATATTTGTTTAGTTCTCACCAAAGCTCACGCTATATTGCTGTAGATCATTAAACTGTTACGCTGCCTCAGAAGTCTGTCCGAAATCAGTTTCGTGAGGTACCTTCATGCACAAACTCTGCCGTACAAGTCATTCTCTTATAAGACAGCAAGGCAGCAAGACAGCTACCTAGGTTTTCGGACGCAGCCAACGTTTTTGGACGCAGCCATCGTATCTATCTTCTTTGTTGGTCATGACTGCTCAAGAGCGCCCTCTGGTATTGCGGATGAATGGAACAGACCATTCGAGAGAGTTTGGTCAGATCAACATAATTTAGTGAAAAATTGACATGAGTTATCATTTTATCTAAAGAAATGTGAAGTAAACATATGATAATCCTTCAACATTTCTTCAAATTGTAACACATTTGGACTAAAAGAGCTAATGGAACACACGACAAATTCACCAGAGCATGATTTTTATTTTTATTTACTTGTTTATATTTTATTTTGATTTCACATATTTCGATTTGTATTACTTTCTCACGTTAATATTTTACAGTCAGTAAAAATTATGCAAAAAGTAATCTAAGCTAGTGTCTTGCTCTATAATTATAAATATTTTGTTTAAAAAGAGTATAAAGTATAAAAAAAAAATGTAAAAAGTAGGTTTTGACAGCTTAATATGCAGTAAAGGAAAATGCAAAATGATGTCGAGGTTTGGGATCGTGTGTGTCAGCAGGTTTACTTTCCATTCAACTGTAAACATACTTTAAAGGGTTAGTTCACCCAAAAATGAAATTTCTGTCAACCTTCGTTCATCTTTGGAACACAAATTAAGATATTTTTGATGAAATACAAGGTTTCTTTTATCCTCCATAGAAAGCAACGCAATTACTGTCATTCAGTCGGCTCAGTATTGGCCGACTACTGCGTCAGCATCACACGCATGCGTTGTGGTGCTCACGTGAACAGCATCGACCAATACTGAGCCGGCGTTCGGGCATAAACACGGAAGCGCTGAACTGCGTTCACTGCGTCAACTGCATATGAGACTGACAGGGTAATTGTTGAATTGTAATTGTAATATAAATTGTTGAATAAAGTCGTTATTTTTGTTTTTGCATAAATTATTCTCATCGATTGATTGATTGATTGATTGATTGACCACTTTGTAAAGTCTGGGTCTTGATACGAAACCAGTTGAGATTCGTTTTGTGCACTTCATAGATAATGGTTGAAACTTCCTCAGTAATTCTTTTTCTCCCTTCTTTTTCATTTTCCCCCCTTCACAAAACATTTGAAATAAATTTGAGTATCTCTGAAAAAGCATAAGCTCGGTAAAATGCCAGTCACTCTAATAAATGTTACTCTGAATCACCCTACCTGCGAAGCAGTCTTTCAATAAGTAATGCACATTTCATAGAGATTTTACCAACGTTATTACTTGGCTCTATCATTTTGATCAAGTACAATGTATTTTACAGACAAGGGTTTTTGAAAGACATAATGGAAGCTAAACTGAAACAGCTTTTACAGTTTTTACAGCTCTTAGCAAATTCTTTTCTTGTATAATGAAATTAATTTTTCCATGATAAATGGAGACTGCAGGCAATTTTAATACACTTAACCTCTTCAATTGCAAATAAACCAGAGTGATGAAACTTATTCAGCACATAATCTGTAAAATCCTCTTTCTCAAATTTTCAGATATGTTTTGCAAAAAAAACTTTTTCAATGCCCAATATTTTTGGATGCTGTTGAAATGACTTGTCTTGTATTACATTGAATGTTATGATCAAATCAATCCCTTTTTAAGCCTTGTGAGCTTGTTTTTTTTCTCACTTTGAAACATATAAATGTTTCTTATAGCAAAAGATTACAGGTGCAGTAAACTCTGCTTTATAAGGGACAACATTACAGTTGTCTTTCTTTATTATTCATCTTTCCATACAGCAGAGCAAAGGTCATACTAAACCTTGCATTAGGCATTACAGTTAACACACTCAGGTTATTAACATGTCCAGTATGAGGGGCTTTTAATTATGTATATCAGAAATTGCCAGATCTTTACATTCATTAGATAAACAAACATATACAGAGTGTACTGGAAAGACATTTTTATTGCAGATCCAGCAATTTCCACATTTTCAGTGCAGGTAGAGAAAAGCTGAGGCCACAGCAGCACTGCCCTTCAAAGTGGAGTGGAACTAATGCTGAGGTGAGTCCATATGGCAGGCGAGATATGTGGGAAACCGTAGCTAATGTGCATTTTAAAAGGTGTCAGAATGGTCCAGAAAAACCAATATGCCATAATAACTCCTGGCCCTGCACAGAGCATCACCCAATCGATTCGAGTTTCCATGGCAGCCGGTCTCCGTAAATAAGGGAGCAAACCACACAATCAGATGATGTGAATCTGAGGCGGAGAGGCTTCTCTTATCCTATTCCCAAATGATCCGCCGTGCTCAGGATCTCTCACACCATCTGATTCCCAAGAAAAATCATTATGGATGTTAATACCTTCAGAAAGGCAGGCAGAAGATAATAGGTGAGTGGGAACCAATCGATTGTTTTTTACTCAAGAAGTTCACCCAAGTTTCATATGAAAGTAATTCCACTTCGATCTGTCTCAAACTGCAACCTGATTAAGCCCAAGAGCAATACAGTGAAACCATAGATTTATCAGTACCTCAATATTACACCGTTAATGTGACAGCATGAGGGTTGAATTTGCAACAAAAGGCGTCTCCCCGGCAGAACTTAAGCCTGAAAGAAAAATATGTCACTTTAAGATAAAATAATACTGCATTTGCCTCAGGAACATCACAGAAGAGGAGTTAATAAAAGCTTTAAATAGTTGACCCCTTTAGGGATTAAAAAAGCATTGTAAGTCAAAGCACCTAAACATTTGTGATTGAGCTATAAGGAGGACAGTAACTCTGCAAGGTTGTCGGACACGGATAATCAAACATTTCTGTAAAATGAAAGCATGAAATCATTAAATAAATTCCTATTGTGTTACTGCAATTGCCTTAACGCACATTTTTGATGGGTTTTATGTAATGTGCTGCACTGACAACATAAAGAGTATTAAACAGTTTGGCTGCATTGATTGAAAACATTTCCAAGTAAAATGCCTGCAGTGTTTGAGGTTTATTCTTGGTTGCCAGGCAGTCATTTTTCAAATACTGTGCTTAGATAAAACAAAAGGTATGATGGAAAAAATTGATTGAAACGTGTGAATTATGTGTTTTTACTGAATTTTATATATCTCGCATCTCTCCAGTGGCTTGGATTACCAATCAATGTTCCCTCTAAGCTGCGCGCGTGCGCGGCCACGCAGAAGAAATAATTGCCGCGCAGAGAACAGACATGAAAATGATTGTAGTAGTTTAAATGAGAAATAATTGCAGTGCTCTGGACAACCGCTACAAAGTTATTGTCGCTATAGAGTTGGAATGCGGTTTACAGGTTTCATAGAAAGAGAACGATTGAGCGCGTGTGAGCTGGCTGGGCTGGCCCTGAGCCAAATCAGGCGCGGTAAGTTTGCGGACTAACGCGAAACGAAAAGAAATGTGAAATAAAACGTCATGTTTTAATGAAAAGTGGTGGAAATAACGGATGATGGGCACAGAATGCTAACAAAACTCATCACAAAATACATTTACAATCACACACCCACCACAGGTGTAGCTTGCAAACGTACTCGGTTACTAACGTAACCTCGGTTCCCTGAGATACGGAACGAGTACTGCGTATGGGGAAAGGTCTCCCTTTTTCCCCGCTGCTGAAGCCTTTTTCAATAACGCAGTGTAACTGCATCGTCATTGGTTCACTCATAGACAAGTTGTTGAACCAATGACGGCGCGGCATAGCTGCGCAACTTATGGCGACAAAGCGCGCAAATATTCCCGCCGAAATGGGCGGGTTAGGGGCTATATAAGCAGGCGTTTCGCCATAGGATTTCAGTGTAATCGACTGAAGCGACGACCCTGAAGCCGCAGCCTCGTGGCACGGCAAGTGACGCAGTACTCGTTCCGTATCTCAGGGAACCGAGGTTACTTTAGTAACCGAGTACGTTCCCTTTCGATACTTCACTCGTACTGCGTATGGGGAACGAATTCAACCACGCCGTGCCACGGCTGGGAACGATACAGCCTGATATTGGACACGTGGGAGTGGGTCCAAAAGACAAGCGAGAAGGCAAAGCCTTAATCGAACCCTAGTTACACTTAAGGAAATAATTCCTGGGGTTGTGTGAGGCGGAACTCGCCAGAGGCCGCTTAATCACACTGAAAGAACCCGAGCTTGCAAGGTCGGGACATCGAGATGATAGAATCTGACAAAAGTGGACGGCGAAGACCAGCCGGCTGCCTCACAGATGTCTTGAATGGAAACTCCGTTGGACCAAGCCCACGAGGAAGCCATTCCTCTAGTGGAGTGGGCCCTGACTCCTATGGGGCAGTCTGCACCTAGTGAGGAGTAGCACAGGTTAATAGCGTCCACTATCCAACGGGAAAGGCGCTGTTTTGAGACCGGAGACCCTTTGGTGCGGCCACCAAAACAAACAAAGAGCTGATCCGACTGCCTGAAAGGCTGCGATCGCTCCACATAGGTCCTTAATGCCCTGACTGGGCAGAGTAGCTCTAGCTCTCGTTCATCCGCCAAGGGAGGAAGAGCAGAAAGCGAGATGACCTGAGCTCTAAACGGGGTTGAGAGCACCTTAGGAACGTAGCCATGCCTAGGTTTCAGAACGACCTTCGAGTCTCCAGGCCCAAATTCAAGGCATGCAGGGCTCACAGAGAGGGCCTGCAAATCGCCAACGCGCTTAACCGATGCCAGTGCTAACAGCAGAGCGGTTTTTAGCGTTAGGGGCCTGAGATCGGCTGAACCCATTGGCTCAAAGGGGGCTCCCTTTAAGGCCCTGAGGACCAACGAGAGGTCCCAAGTGGGAACGGTGAGGGGGCGAGGAGGATTCAATCGCCTAGCACCCCTCAGGAAACGGATTATAAGGCCGTTACGTCCCACTGATTGGCCAGCAATGGGAGCATGGAACGGCGCAATGGCTGCTACGTAAACCTTAAGAGTAGAAGGGGTGCGCCCCATTTCCAAGCGTTCTTGGAGGAAAGACAGTATGAAGGATACGTCACTCTCCACAGGGTCTATGTTGCGTGAGGAACACCAATCAACAAAGACCGACCATTTCTGGTCATAGAGGCGTCTCGTGGACAGGGCTCTAGCCTGAGAAATGGTATTTAGGACGTCCCCGGGAGGCTGGTCGGCTCCCATCGAGGGACCAGAGGTGCAGAGCCCAAAGCTCCGGCTGTGGGTGCCAGATCGTTCTGTTTGCCTGAGAGAGGAGGTCCCGTCTCAGGGGAATCGGCCACGGGGCTCTCAGGGAGAGCTTGAACAGCTCAGAGGACCAAACTTGGTTCCTCCAGAGCGGGGCCACCAGAAGGACTCTGTGTTGGTCTTCTCTGATGCGCCTGATGACCTGAGGGATCAGTGCGATCGGAGGGAAGGCGTAAAGGAGCGTGCTGGGCCATGTATGGGCCAGAGCATCGACTTCCTTCGAGAAAAATGTTGGGCAATGAGAGTTGTCTTCTGAGGCGAAGAGGTCTATCTCTGCCTTCCCGAAGAACTCCCAAATCTTGAGGACCACTTGGGGGTGGAGCATCCACTCGTCGGAGGGGATGTTGCTCCGTGACAACATGTCTGCGCCCAGATTGTTCCTGCCAGGAACATGAGTCGCTCTGAGCGACTGAAGCCTCGGAAGAGCCCATTCCAGAAGACGTTTCGCCAGAGCGCATAAGCGGCTGGACGAGAGACCGCCCTGGTGGTTTAAATATGACACCACTGTCATACTGTCCGATCGGACTAGAACATGACGTCCTGTCAAGTGAGCCTGAAAAGACTGAAGGGCCTTCATCACTGCTAGCATCTCTAGACAGTTGATGTGTAGACGGCTTTCCTCGTGACTCCACGAGCCGAAGGCCGGTCTGCCCTCGCACACAGCGCCCCAACCCAAGTTGGAAGCGTCCGTTGAGAGCACCGTCCTTCGTGAGACCGCCTGTAAGGGTACTCCGCGCTTGAACCACATAGGGTCCATCCAAGGTTTCAGGGCTAGAAGACAGGCCTGATTGACTTTGAGACATAAGCGGCCGTGCCGCCAGGCGCTGGGAGGAACCCGGAACTTCAACCAGTACTGAAGAGGCCGCATCCGAAGAAGGCCGAGCTGCAGCACCGGGGAGGCGGAAGCCATCAGCCCTAGTAGCCTCTGGAAAAACTTCAGAGGGAGACAGGCTTTGTTCTTGATCGAGGCCGTGAGCTGCTGAATCGTTAGAGCACGCTCCGGCGAGACTACTGCCATCATGCGGACTGAGTCGAAAACTGCCCCTAGAAACGAGATTCGCTGGGTGGGGCACAGCGAGCTCTTGGCTAAGTTGACCCTGAGACCCAGACATTGTAAATGGCTGAGGAGCACGGATCTGTGGTGTTCCAGCTCGGCTCGCGAACGGGCTAGAATGAGCCAGTCGTCGAGATAATTCAGGACCCGGATTTCCATTTGCCTCAGAGGGGAAAGCGCCGCGTCCATGCACTTGGTGAAAATGCGAGGAGCCAGAGACAGCCCGAAGGGCAGGACCGTATATTGGTACGCCACTCCCTCGTATGCGAATCTCAAGAATCGTCTGTGACGGGGGGCTATCTGGATGTGAAAATACGCATCCTTCAGGTCCAGCGAGCAGAACCAGTCCTCGGGGCAAATGTGCGCGAGGATCTGTTTCAGCGTCAGCATTTTGAACTTCCGTCTCATGAGGGAGTGATTCAAAAGTCTGAGGTCTAGAATGGGTCTGAGACCACCATCCGTCTTGGGGACCAGAAAGTAGCGGCTGTAAAAGCCTGACTCGCTCTCTGTCGGGGAAACTATTTCCACAGCTCCCTTTCTTAGCAACGTCATAACTTCGGCTCGGAGGACATGAGCGTCGTCCGGATTGACCGAGGTTTGAAGCACCCCGCCGAAGCGAGGGGGCCGTCGTGCAAACTGGAGCGAGTAGCCCTGGGTTACGATCCCCATAACCCATTCTGACACATCGGGGATGGCCTGCCAGGCCTCGGCCCGAGTGGCAAGGGGTTGAATGATATCGGGTGACAGACCGCCGTTGAGGGGGTCGTACACCGAGAAGGGTGGAAGAGGAAATTTGCTCTTTTTTAGATGAGGTGAAATATTGTTCGCCGTGAAAACGGCGTTTGGAGTGGGCGCAACAGGTGTGGGCCCAGCTATCACTTGGAGCATGTTTCCCACGCCCGGAATTAAACGAGGCGGAGGGGAAATTACTCGTTGGAGCTTTGGGGGCTGTCCGGTCGCAACGGGACGATCCCCCATCCTCTTCCTTCCTGACGAATCAGGACGACTTCGGAGGCACCGGGTCCAGCACAATCTTGGGCCGGGGTCCCTGGCGTCTCGGGAAGGGAGGGCGCTTCGCAGGGCGCGAGCGCTGGCGATGCTCCTTGGGTGGCGCTGCCTGTGTTGCGGGTGGAGCTGGCTTGTTCTGCTGAGCCGGCGCAGTCCTGCGCTTCGGCAAGAAATGCCTCATAGCCTGAGACGATTTCTGCGCAGCAGTAAAGCGCTCGGTGAAGCCGTCCACTGCAGGCCCGAAGAGACCAGAGGGAGAGACCGGGGCGTCTAAGAAGGCCGTCTTATCCAGGTCCTTGATCTCCGTTAGGTTGAGCCACAGGTGGCGCTCCAACACTACCAGGCTGGCCATGGAACGCCCGATGGCCTGGGCCGTAGCCTTCGTGGCTCGCAGGGCAAGGTCGGTGGCGCTGCGACGGTCCTTGAAAGCCGGCGCGTCAATTCCAGACTCGTCCAGCGAGCGGAGGAGTTTGGCCTGGAAGACCTGAAATATGGCCATTGTATGGAGCGCGGAGGCAGCCTGGCCCGCCGAGGTGTAAGCCCGTCCAGCCAAAGTAGAGGTGGTCCGACAGGGCTTGGAAGGAAGGGCCCTCTTGGTCTTCCATCCCACAGCCGCGGGAGGGCAGAGGTGAGCAGCCACCGCTTCATCTAGGGGTGGCAGGTGCTCGTATCCCTTCTCTTCGGCGCCGTCGACGGCGGTGAGGGCGGAGCGGTGCGTTGTGTGAAGGCGGGCGGAATACGGAGCACGCCACGACTTCGTGAGCTCCTCGTGGACCTCAGGAAAAAAGGGCGCTGAGCGCTGGCGAGGTGCTTGGCGGCGGCCTGGCAGGAACCACTCGTCCAGGCGGCCGCGAGATGGCTCCTCTGGAGGGGCCCACTCGAGGTCCAGCTCTTCCACGGCTCTGGACAGGATGCGGAAAAGCTCGGCATCCATGCCCTGGCCGTGCTCAATGGGCTCCAAGGGAGGCGGGGGAGCGGGGTCATCCGGCTCGCCAGCCCATCCTTCCGCTTCGGAAGCCGCAAGTGACATGGAGTCATCCTGCTCGTCGTCTGTTCCTCCGAATGAGACGAGGTCACTTGCTTCGGCAGAGGGACGCTGCTCAGGGCGAGAGAACAGGACGGGAGAGAGTTCCCTCGGAGGAGAAGGCGAGGCACGCGGGGGCTGGGCCGGCGTGAGCTCGCCTAACTCCGGGCGCTGAGTCGCTCTACCCGCTGTCTCTTCCTGGCCGGTTCGCGGGAGGAAGGAGACGGGAGGGCGCGAGCGGCGAGATCGCCCTCCGTGAAGAAGGCGACCCGCGAGCGCAGGGAACTGAGACTCATGCACTCGCAGTGCGGGCATGAGTCTCCAGCAAGCGCGCCGTCCGCATGGGGCTTGCCCAGGCAGGCGACACACTCGCTGTGACCGTCGCTATCGTGCAGGGGGGCCCTGCACGTAGCACATGAGTGACGGGGCATCGTGAGACGCCTCAGTTGGGTGGCTCTTTGTAGAGCGGCGAGGGCCGCGGAAGCTCTTAGAAGCGGTGAAAACCGCTGAAATCGCTCTTTTAGAGCGGCGTTAAGCCGCGGGTGAAGCTCTCAGGCGGCGCGCCGGATGGCGGCAGGGGACGCACAGGAAGCGGCCAGGAGCGGGAAGCGGGAGGCAGCGGCTCGACGACGGCGCAGAAGCTGCAGTCAGTGAGGGCGCCGGCGCTGTCCTCAACCGGCGAGTCCAGGCGAGTCCGCTGTGGGAGCCTCTTCAGACGGCGGCGAGAGCTGTCAGGAAGGCGGCGAGCTTCTTCGGCTTCAGGCGGAGATCAGCGAAGAGAAGTAGAGGTCGTCGCTGAAGGAGAAAACACTGAAATCCTATGGCGAAACGCCTGCTTATATAGCCCCTAACCCCGCCCATTTCGGCGGGAATATTCGCGCGCTTTGTCGCCATAGGTCGCGCAGCTATGCCGCGCCGTCATTGGTTCAACAACTTGTCTATGAGTGAACCAATGACGATGCAGTTACACTGCGTTATTGAAAAAGGCTTCAGCAGCGGGGAAAAAGGGAGACCTTTCCCCATACGCGGTACGAGTGAAGTATCGAAAGGGAACTCAAAATACATCAGTGATATACCTCAGTTTGAATAGATTTTTTGTGTGTGGTGGTGGTGTGGGTTTCAGGGATGTTTAGATAACTACAAACGAGTTAACGTTCACTTTTCTTAAAAATATTTAGCTATCAGTTTAAATGCTTCAGTTTGTTTTCACTATATAATATATTTAAAAAATGGAAGCATTTAAACTGATAATACTGTATACCAGTTTAAATACTTAAATATTATATTTTATTATATTATAATGTATAAAAAATTTATCTCACAATGGGATTGTTTAGGGCTCCTTGCCACGAAAAATCTTAACCTCCTGGTATATAAAATCTGAGAAATTCATAAGAAATAAACATGTAATTTTGATGGTTTAACACTGTCTGTTGCTAATAATTGACTGTATAAAAACACATTATGGTTGTCCCAAACCATCATTGTAACTGCTCATATTATATTATATTATAAAGAACTGAACTGTCCTGCAGGAGGACAGAAATTATTTTTTAATAGAATTTCTTGGTAAAGACTGGTACAGTTAATACAGCAATGTAAAAAAATCTCAAGTAACCTAAAATGTGCTTAATTTAGTGACTGAACTGCTTGTTTTCAAACATATTATTTAATAAATCACTAAGTTACATCAAGGATCAAATAAAATAGAAACGGCACATTAAAGTTAAATGTTACAGTTGCATGATAAAACCATTTTTTGTGTGTGTGTGTTTACGTTCATTGTACAGTTCTGATATAAAGTATGTTTTTGCTCAGGTGGCCAAAATGTGCGCTCAACAGAGAAAAGTTTTGCTCAGCGAGAAAAAAAATGAGAGGGAACATTGCTACCAATCTGTGAATATTTTCAGTTATTTATTATACAATGCAGGGCAGTTGCAGTAAATCAGAGCTTTCACTGCCAATTGAATTAACACTTACTATATCCTGAAAAAATAAATCTGGTGGCCATTAACTTTAATATTGCAAGTCTGTAAAATATATTTTCCACTTAATATCTGTCCTGCCTCCAAAAGAGCAATCAAGACATGATTGTAATTGTATTTGATCTGTTTTGTGGTACAACATCCAAAACCAACAAAGGAACTTACTGGCATGTATGTGGGTTTTTGAATGGTTTAAGGGCCTAGTGATATGGATGTCAGGGAAAGACGTGATGAAGAGGATGGAAAAGAAAAGCATGAACAGATTGATGGGTAAACAAAGGGCCGTGAAAAGCTGTTCCCCAAGGAGCAGAGGAGCTCAAAACAGAGATGTGGGTGATGAATGGCTTGTAATAAGCCGGCGACTGTCTGACGGCCACTGATCTAAGGTCCCTTTGCGATTAGACGCTCTTACGCTCACATGGGAGGCTGCGATGACAAGGATGTGATCTGTGTGTTGATGTGTTTGGGGGCGGGTGTGTCATTGTGAAACAAACAGTCACTGAGACATAAGGGCCACGTTTCGTCAAACCACCTCTGCACTCCTGTTTCAAAGAACAAACCTGTTGTGCTACATAAACTTGATGGAATGATAAAGACATCTTGGCCTTTCAGAAACAGTTGAAGTCGGCATGAAATGAAAATTCACTATATCTATTTTCTAAATGCATTGTTTCAGTGTTGGTTTCAATTTCTTTTTGGTGATGTATGTATGCAGGACTCTGATTATTTAATCCGTTTTGAATGTCCGTTGCGATCTTGTCCTTTTAACATTTAATGGGTTTTCCCATGCCAGTCAAAACATTTGTCATTTGGGTCTTGTTCCGTGTTCACAACAAGCTTCAATATAAAAGTCTTTGCAACTGAGTGACTCGCTCATAAAGACAATCTTTGCCGCCATCTAATGCCGTAAGGACTGTAACTTCTGTTGCTGTTCACGGTCAGGGACTATTTTTTCCAGCGGAAGGAAGGCTTTTAATGATATTACTTCATGAAAGTTGCATTGATACCAGTGTTGCCAAGTCCACGGTTTTCCCATGGAATTCGCCTACTTTATCACAGGTTGTTTTTCATGTCCGCAGGTTGAAGCGACCCCAAATAACATGATATTTAACCCCTGGAATGTGATTTTTACCGGGGGACCTCCCTGAAATGCGATTGGGCAAGTTTTGGGCTAGTTTTGAGTTGCAATTGGGTGGGTTTTGTTGTGAAAACCTGGCAACCCTGATTGATACATACAGTCTACAACTGCACACTTTAGAAGATCACAGCTATATTGGCCAAAGTTTGCAAGGTTTGTGAAATTAAATGTTTATTAGATATTCAAAGACTTTTTAAAAATGATATAAATGCATAATTTATTAGACAGAACTGTTAAACAGAGACAGTAAACTAATAAAGATGGAGAATGGGAGCTCAGGTACTGAGTGTTATAGCACTGTGAAATAAAAGTTCCACGCACTGTCAAACATCAATCAAACAAATCAAATCAATCAAACACATCAATCAAACAACAACAAAATTTTACTCACCTTGATGTCATTCTAAACCTGTATGATTTACCTTTTTTCTGTGAAACATAAAAGAAGATGTTCTGAAGAACTTTTTTTCCCAAAATAAGTTTGTAGCGACATGAATGTTCATTTTTTGGTGTATTATCCCCTTAAAATGTAGCTGCAGCATTATCTTTTTCATGTATCACTGACAAAGCACAACAACAGAGCTGTGCCATTTTTTACTTAGACAATCCTGAGTCAATTACAGCATGGATGCAAGTGGTTTAGATGAATCCAGAGGGGAGAAGGATAAACCTGGAATAAAATAAGACCTGTAGTCCCTGTCCGATAAGAACAAAGGATCCGTTTCATGGCAATCATTAGCTGGTTAGCACACTCCTTACACCGATAAGCAGGTGTTTATCTGTGGACCCAGAGACACAATGCCACAGGTGTTGGAATAGACGATTTCTGGCTATGCTTACTGTCCCCTGGGCCATGGTGGTTTAATATCCCATCACTGCAATGCACCAAGGTGGAGACACACATCTGGCTTTTCTCAGCTACTGTCACATATCATGCTAGGGGCGCAGGAACCGGATCTACCCTCATCCAATAATTAGTCTCATTTATCCTGCTGTTCCCCTCGGAGTGTTGCTCTGGGCTCCTGCCTGCTCCTCTACGCAGCTTTCATCAGTAAACCATTAAAGTTTCATAAGTATTAACTACTGTCTGATGACACTCTCCCTCAATGGAGCAGCTTTATGAAACTGATGGTGCCCATCACTCTGCAGCAGTTGATAGATCCCTCTCCTGCCGGTGCCAGAGAGAGAGAGAGACACTTTGACACGAGACGGAGTGGAAAGATACGTGAGAGTTAAACTGATTGCATATGGACACTTCAAAATTAAAGGCTCCGAAAAGGGTTTGAAACTTAGAATTCTATGGTATCTATTCACTGTAATGTTTTAACCAATATGTTGTTATTGTAATATCAAAAACTTTTTTTATTCTCCAAAAATCATATATATCCAGAGATTTATAAAATAGGAAAAAAATGGCTTTGTTGAACCTAAAATCTTGCGAAGATGCTTTGAAGAACCTGTGTGGAGACGTATAAATGTATCTGTTTTAAAGGTTGATTGAACTGAAAAGCTCATTCATTTTGAACTTACAATGTCAGGTTTAGGGGTTAATGACTGTTAATGAAAATGACGTTCAGAACTGTGGATGCCATTTGAGGCATTGCTATATTGACCTCATTTAATAAATAAAGTTTTTCCCCCTTTTTACAGAAACCTAGGCTGTCCTTTTTGAAGATTTTGTGGGGAAATTTTTTGTGAATGCCTATGAAGTGGAAACTTTGAGTTTGCATATTGTTGCATTCATTACTGAGCGAGTCCATTGGAGGAGCATTGTGGCTGGGGGAATACCCATAATCCTTTTCACTTGAATAGTGTGTTTTGGTCAATACGAGTATATGCAGCCTATACATAAGTTATTTAGAATTAATAGATATTTAAGCTCTTTTTAGTGTTTTTGATGTTATTTTGTTTTCAAAAGTTATGGTTGATGCCACTGTTAGAGTGAGTATGTTCCTTCCCATTTCTTCCTTTTTTGGTAATGTTAGTCCGACTGGTACTCAAGAAGGGCTGTTGAACGAAGAAGAAGAAGAACAACATAGTGAGGAAATGTGCTCCGTAGGGCAGTTTGTCCATTTAGGGCTGCTGTAGAAACATGTCGGCGCAAAATGGCGACTTAACATGTAAGGGAACCCGCGGTGTATGTAGATAGAAATGGCTAATTCTAAGGTAATAAAAACATAACGGTTCATTAAGTAAGGTCTTAATACACCACTAAAAATATAGTTATATATATTATATTGCATTTATGTCAAAAGATTCTCCTAAACTTTACACATTGCACCTTTAAAGGTGCCCTAGAATTAAAAAATGAATTTATATTGGCATAGTTAAATAACAAGAGTTCAGTACATGGAAATGACATACAGTGAGTCTCAAACTCCATTGTTTCCTCCTTCTTATATAAATCTCATTTGTTTAAAAGACCTCCGAAGGACAGGCGAATCTCAAGATAACACCGACTGTTACGTAACAGTCGGGGTGTACGCCCCCAATATTTGCATATGCCAGCCCATGTTCCCAACATTATGAAAGGCATTAGACAAGGGCAGGACGTCTGGGTGTGCACAGCTGAATCATCAGACTAGGTAAGCAAGCAAGAACAACTGTGAAAAATGGCAGATGGAGCAATAATAACTGACATGATCCATGATATCATGATATTTTTTGTGATATTTGTAAACTGTCTTTCTAAATGTTTCGTTAGCATGTTGCTAATGTACTGTTAAATGTGGTTAAAGTTACCATTGTTTCTTATTGTATTCATGGAGACAAGAGCCATTGTTATTTTCATTATTAAACACTTGCAGTCGATATAATTCATAAACACAACTTAATTCTTTATAAATCTCTCCAACAGTGTAGCATTAGCCATTAGCCACAGATCACAGCCTCAAATTCATTCAGAATCAAATGTAAACATCCAAATAAATACAATACTCACATAATCCGACGCATGCATGCAGTATGCATGAAGAACACTTTGTAAAGATCCATTTTGAGGGTTATATTAGCAGTGTAAACTTTGTTTATGCACTGTTTAAGGCAAGCGGGAGCTCCGTGGGCGGGGAGCGTGAGCATTTAAAGGGGCCGCAACATGAATCTGCGCATTTCTAATTATACCCCAAAATAGGCAGTTAAAAAAAATAATTAAAAAAAAATCTATGGGGTATTTTGAGCTGAAACTTCACAGACACATTCAGGGGACACCTTAGACTTATATTACATCTTGTAAAAAAACGTTCGATGGCACCTTTAAAATACCAACTTTAAGTTGATGTAACTAATATGTCCTTAGTTTAGTAAACTCCATGTGCCGTTTAATTTTAAGTTGAGATAACTATTTCTTTCTTTCATTAAAGTGTTGCCTATGATGTTAGTCTGTTCTTTTACATACAACTTTAAGCCAGAATAGAGAGTGTTAAGGATCAATTTGCAAGCAATGAGCCATTAGGCAAGATATTAATCCATGTTCTCCCATGAGGGTGTAATCAATACACCAAACACAGATTGCCCTCGCTATCATGGAAATATTATACATCCATTACAGATGCAACCCTGTCCATCAGTATTTGGGAAAGTTCAATCCGCTGCATAACAATAGTAAAATGATCTTTCTATTTGCTGAAGAGACATGGGTCCTCTTCAAAGTCTGTTAGATGATGAGAGGACGTGTTTTTGATGATGGTTGAATGAGCTGGTACTAATGTACTCATACGCTGTCTGTCTCCTGTTGTTATAGCGGACCCCTTTGCTCTCTCTCTCTGCTATTACTGCAGTGTCCCACTCCATTGTAACAGCCTTAATTAAAGATTAATGGCAGGGTTTTCCCTGCATGTAGAGTGGAGATAGCTCATTTCCCAAGGCTCTCCTTTAAAAGCACTGCACTGTTGGGAGCGCTAAAAACAGGAGAGATTGCGGTGCTGTGGAGAACAAAGGCACTCTGGCCTATCCCCTCTCCCTCTTTCCCATTGCAGGCCGTGTAATAACTGAGCGAGGCTATGAAAATAGAGGTGCGACGTTGAAGGTAGTCATTTCAATTTTGGCAACCAAAGAGATGCAATCAGCTCATTTAAAAGCCTGCGCAGTGGCTACCTTTCTTTCCTCCCGTGTGACAATTACTGCCGCCATCTCCATCAGGCTCTTTAATGGCTCTGCTTGGAGCCTGTCGAAGACCATCAGGCTTCTTTCTTCCTTTTCTAGTAGGAACTTTAAAAAGAGCCAGCACAGGAGAGGAGCAAATTGGATAAGGTTGCTTTTTGCTGTGAAAATGTTGCTTTTTTCTCTGCCATTCAATGGCATTGGGCTTATTTAGTGGCATTTCTGTTTCTTTGATTTTAGGGTAATGTGGAAGGGATGGTTTTAATATTTCTTTTATGTCATTACTTTAAAGTATTACTGTAGGGAAACACACCCTAGGAAGTAAAATTAGCCTCAAATGAAATAATTTATAGGGAATTATAAAGAGTTGCTTAGTTTACGACAGAGCAACTGAGTCGTCCAGCGTTCATTTGCTCGAGCCGTAAAAAGCTCTTGTAGCGGATATGAATATCCAACTATCGTGAAAACACTGATTAGAGCGCGGTAACTTTAAGATCGACAGTTTAAGACATTAAATTTTAGAAGCACATAATACAAGACACTTTCTTTTAAAAATCTACAAGAGACTTTATTTATTCTAACACAAACTAATCTAACACAAACACACATACATGATACACACATTCATTCATACGCGTTGCAGTAAGAAAGGAAATGAGAGAGAAAGAGTTTTAAGAGAGAGAAAGTGATATGATGAACATAATTCCTAGCAATGCACTTCAAAGAAGTACTTGCTTTAGTCGACTTTAAATGTTCATTTCCCTCGTCGGCATGCAGAGAAGGGTTTTCCAAGTCAATGATTTGTTTCTTCAGGACCAGTTATTGGTTAGGTCAAAACCAATCACGTTTGAGCTTGCTGAAAAATGGAAGTCTCTTTGTCGATGCTGAAGTTAAAGCTGAAGCGGCAGAAGTCATTGGTTGAGCTTTGCGGCAAAACTTAGAAACACAAGAAAAATTTAGTAAAAGAAAAGAAAAGTGAGTGAAAGTTGGAGGGCTTGAATGAGCTGCTTGTCTGTTCTTCTTGTTACTCCATGGTTCTTGGTACTTGTCTTTGTCTTGGTTCTTGACTTGAACTAGTCTTCTCATGCAATATGACTATTTATACTTAGTTGTTTGTCACACCTCAGAGGAGTTTTGGCCAATCAGATATCGTCCTGTTTCAAAAGGGCTTTTCTCTGCCCCCAATAAAACATAGGTGTTACTTCCCATTTCTGCTTTAGCAGAGTGCCGTTTTAACATAATTTCTATTAAATGGAATATGATACATTTTAAACAGATTTCATTCAAGTCAGGATTTAGAAAGGAGGAAAACAATTAAATCAAGTCCAAATAAGGCATACTTTCAGTCAGTCATTCAAGAGTTAACACATTTACATGGATTGTGGGTCTTCTAAAGAAAATCTGGTTACAGGTAGTACCTGTGGACACAATTTAAAGTGTATGCAGTTAAAATATGTTTGATAATTTAAAATTACATTTAAAATTGTTTGGAACAATTTTGATGCAGTTTTAGTTGCAGAACAGTCTTCATTGGTTTTTCTGTAAAGTTTTAGTCCCTTATAGAAACAAACGGGGCCTGCATTGTTTTCTCTGTTTCTTTTTGATCTGGTGATCAAAGACTCTTTATCTTCTAGGTGACCGTTTGCTGTCACAAATGGCTGAGTTTGTCACTTCTCCTTCTGCCAGGAAACATAGATGTCATAAAAGTAATCAGCATTGGTTTTCTCTGTAGACGAGCTGGAGTCGGAACCTCGATTCTGAATTAGAATTATGTTTTGAAAGAATCATCTGAATGATTCATTTGTCTGGTTCGTCCACAGTTCCTACATTATCCATGTGAAAGTTCTAAGCATCCTACACATAATCCATACTTTTGACAAAACCATTTCTTATTGTGGCCAACAGCTTACTTAGATTAAAGAGACTGTCTGAACAAAGGAAAAAAAATGAAATGTGTGTAGACAGAATTTATTTCCATTCAAAAGTAATAGATGCATATTATTTCATAGACGTATAACAAAATCTAAGGAGATTACTTAAAAATATTAGTTCTTGAGATATGGCTTCATAAAGAACCTTTAACATCCATGGAATCTTTTCATTGCACAAAAGGTTTTTCATATTGGGAAAAGGTTCTTCAGATTATTAAAATGCTCTTCAAACTAAGAAGAAATGGTTCTTATAAGCTCTGGTTTTTCTAGGGCATTGCAGTAAAAAACCCTCTTTGGCACCTTAATTTTTAAGAGTGCACTAAGCACCCAAACAAAACTCTAAATAAACAAACCCCATTCCAAGAAAGTTGGGACGCTGTACAAATTGTGAATAAAAACAGAATGCAATGATGTGGAAGTTTCAAATTTCAATATTTTATTCAGAATACAACATAGATGACATATCAAATATTTAAACTGAGAAAGTTTATCATTTTAAGGGAAAAATAAGCTGATTTTAAATTTCATGGCATCAACACATCTCAAAAAAGTTGGGACAAGGCCATGTTTACCACTGTGTGGCATCCCCTCTTCTTTTTATAACAGTCTGCAAACGTCTGGGGACTGGAGAAGACAAGTTGCTCAAGTTTAGGAATAGGAATGTTGTCCCATTCTTGTCTAATACAGGCTTCTAGTTGCTCAGCTGTCTTAGGTCTTTTTTGTCGCATCTTCCTCTTTATGATGCGCCAAATGTTTTCTATGGGTGAAAGATCTGGACTGCAGGCTGGCCATTTCAGTACCCAGATCCTTCTTCTACGCACTGTAATTGATATAGTATGTAGTCTGGCATTGTCATGTTGGGAAATGTAAGGTCTTCCCTGAAAGAGACGACGTCTGGATGGGAGCATATGTTGTTCTAGAACTTGGATATACCTTTCAGCATTGATGGTGCCTTTCCAGATGTATAAGCTGCCCATGCCACACGCACTCATGCAACCCCATACCATCAGAGATGCAGGCTTCTGAACTGAGCGCTGATAACAACTTGGGTTGTCCTTGTCCTCTTTAGTCCGGATGACATGGCGTCCCAGTTTTCCAAAAAGAACTTCAAATTTTGATTCGTCTGACCACAGAACAGTTTTCCACTTTGCCACAGTCCATTTTAAATGAGCCTTGGCCCAGAGACAATGCCTGCACTTCTGGATCATGTTTAGATATGGCTTCTTTTTTGACCTATAGAGTTTTAGCTGGCAACGGCGAATGGCACGGTGGATTGTGTTCACCGACAATGTTTTCTGGTAGTATTCCTGAGCCCATGTTGTGATTTCCATTACAGTAGCATTCCTGTATGTGATGCAGTGCCGTCTAAGGGCCCGAAGATCACGGGCATCCAGTATGGTTTTCCGGCCTTGACCCCTACGCACAGAGATTGTTCCAGATTCTCTGAATCTTTGGATGATATTATGCACTGTAGTTGATGATAACTTCAAACTCTTTGCAATTTTTCTCTGAGAAACTCCTTTCTAATATTGCTCCACTATTTTTCGCCACAGCATTGGGGGAATTGGTGATCCTCTGCCCATCTTGACTTCTGAGAGACACTGACACTCTGAGAGGCTCTTTTTATACCCAATCATGTTGCCAATTGACCTAATAAGTTGCAAATTGATCCTCCAGCTGTTCTTTATATGTACATTTAACTTTTCCGGGCTCTTATTGCTACCTGTCCCAACTTTTTTGGAATGTGTCCAAAAACAGGTGAAATCCAAAATGAGTCAATATTTGGCATGACATTTCAAAATGTATCACTTTCAACATTTGATATGTTATCTATATTCTATTGTGAATAAAATATAAGTGTATGAGATTTGTAAATTATTGCATTCCTTTTTTATTCACAATTTGTACAGTGTCCCAACTTTTTTGGAATCGGGTTTATATTTTAAATGTTTGATGGAAATCTTCCTCAAGAGCTTATTATAATACTGGCACCTCCCTAAACTCCTGAAGTTGTGTATCACCAGCCAATCAGATTGAAACTGGCGATTTTTAGGGTGCCATACACTCTTAACACTGATTGTCACAAGGTTTACCGTAATCAGGCGGATCCGGGCCGTATCCAGATCAGATGGAGGACCTGCGCCTAGACACGACCACAACGCATCACTGAAGTGACAGCAGAGATTGTGTCAACTAGATCATCCCCAGTGAAGGCCTCACCGGCACAACAGCTAGTGGCACAGATTCCCAACAAACCGTCCCATGCCGGCATGATGAATACGATCTTCAACTACATGGAATTGGATTACATATTTTGACTGTTGTGATCCCAATCGGACTTATGACCTGTAACGCTGCCTGAATCATAATCATGCACTGTTCGCTGTTGGCCAGAGGAGAACTGGCCCCCTAACTGAACCTGGTTTCTCTTTTTTGCTATGGTTTTGCTATGAAAAAAAGAAACTTTTTGGAATCCTTTGTGAGTGTACGTATGCGTCAGGTAGTCAGTGAACTGATTATGGGTGATGGCCATGCTGTCTGAGGTTGAAACTACTCAACACCTAACCTCATGATATTTCTAGAAGTGGCAACATGTAATAATCACATGCCCTGTGTTGTCAAATGCCCAGGTGTCCTGTGGTTTGTTAGCCAACCAGGCCATTAATTTTGAAGTAATAATTGTTGCTTGTTTTCATGAGAACTCTTGATGAGGATCTGTTTTTGCTTTGGAGGCAGTCACTTCAATTTGGTTCATTTCAAGAAGACAGTAAGTTCGATTAGTTCAGTTTCTCCTGTTAGAGGCTGTCACTTCTGAGCTGGGTAATACTGCCCATATGCAGACCCTAATTATTTACTCTGCAGGCAGAGAACAAGGTCATGCTTGTTATACCATCATCCAATTCACACAATCAGATTCAATCCACACAATCAGAGATCTCACAAAGAGAACTAATCTCATTCTTTCACAAGCAATTATCTTGATGTAACCGGCTGGTAGGAGATGCACCGCCCAGCCCAGATGAAGGCAATGACTTTCATTTTGCATCAGGCCCAGGATGCGGCAGAGATCCGTGGCTAAGTTAAACTGTCAATCTGTGCTTCTATTGGAAAATTTGAGCTAAATTAAAGAGAGCTCCAGCACTGGATTGTGGCCAAAACAATTAAGGAGCACTTGCATGGACACAACAGATGATGCTTAGGAGGACTGCATTTCCCCAGTGTCCATTCACAATCCATGACCTTTTTCAAAGAATTGTGACATTTTTTGCATGAGTAGTCTTTACTGAAACAGACAGCAACAGAATTCATTGTGTATCATATTTAAAATAATGTATACATTACTGCTTCTGTGTGTGTGTGTGTGTGTGTGTGTGTGTGTGTGTGTGTGTGTGTGTGTGTGTGTGTGTGTGTGTGTGTGTGTGTGTGTGCGCATGTTTTTGTGACATATCAGGACACAAATTTGTATAATGACATGGGTATGACATAGGTATTACAAGGAGAGGGTGACATAACCCCATGTCCCCATTTTTCAAAAGGCTTATAAATCATACAGAATGATTTTTGTGAGAGAGTGAAAATGTGCTGTTTCCTGTGATGGGTAGGTTTAGGTGTAGGGTTGGTGTAGGGCGATAAAAAATATGGTTTGTACAGTATAAAAACCATTACGCCTATGGAAAGTCCCCACAATTCACAAAAACAAACGTGTGTGTGTCTATATATAAAAATTACTACATATATATGTAACTGATTAATTATAAATAGCTGATTAATTATAACATTTAGTATATAGTAATGTTGGATAGTTGCCGCTTTGCTCAAATATCAAACACATTGCAGCATACCAGCAACCATCAAATAATCAGTGTTCTGTAAATACTGAGATATGTGGCTGTCTTCCTGTCTGTATTGTGTGGGACCTTGTTGAAGGACACGGCTGTTTTTCCCTAGACTTCAGCAGAAGGCAATAAAGTGAGTGACAAACAAGACAAGCAGCCATATGCGATCAATGCCTGCAGAAATGGTAAAAAAAAAAAAGAAAGAAAGAAAAAAGCACTCTCTAAACAGGACTGCACACATGTGTATCAATAAAAAACATTCAAAGTTCTACAAAGCCTGACAGTGATGTTTGTGATGTCCACTAACTGAAAACGTCCACAGATAAACTCATAGATGTCTTATTGGGAAAAATTATCTACATTTAGATCATTTAGGTTGAAAGAGCCAACTTTATTTGCTTTCTACAGAATGACAAATTATTATTCCTCTCTATATAAATGGCATATTACTCTCAGTGCTTAAATGCTTGTAAGATTAACATAACCGAAAGATTTATTTTGCACTACTGGATCAAAGAATTTATAGTAGCCTAATGATTCTTAGTCTCTTCATCTTTATTTGATATTTCTTGTATAGAATTCCCCAATGAACTACACAAGTGCACTTCTATATAAAATAAAAAGGACATCTATATGTTGTCTGACATTTGAAATGAAAAATAATCTTTATCACTTGTAAAGTAGCATAACTTGATGCCTTTGGAGGGCCCGTATTGCATTAGACTCTACTGCCATCTACTGGTGAACAGACTCATGTTACTTAATGGATTATCTGTAATATACAAATACCTTGTATACACAGCCATTTTTGCTTTTGTTTAATTTTGTCATTTTTGTTGTTGTTGATATATATCTACCATACCATATGAATTTGGGGTTTGAATTATTAATTGTATCAAGATCATTACCACTGCAGCAGCCTACAGTGTCAAAATGCCATAGAGAAATATATTTGGACTATTTGAGTTGTTCAGCACTTTTTGAAGCCAATTACTTAGCTGCATTAGTATTTTTAATTAGCAGTGGCTAATTAGAGAAATGAAAACCAACAAGCTCTCTCTTTTCCATTTCATTAATGAAAGTGATGTGCATATAGCTCTGGGTTTGACAAATTATTGAGCATTCATCAGAGAGATACAGTTTTGTTAATCATGAAATAAGTCAAATATTCTTAATGGAGTTTAATGTAATATATTTCCCTGTTATTTTCTTAATTGATTTGGCATGTCAGCTAGAATCCAGAAGGGGGTTTTATATGACATTCTAATACAGACCACTTTTTTGATTGATTATGTATTCTTTGAAGGGCAGATTCATCAAAACATCTATTGTCTTAAGGATGTTGGACTAGTAGGGAATTGCAAATGATGTGTTATTGGTCAGCTACTCATCATATCAATCAATCTAAATATAAATGTAGGTGCCACATCATTTCCTTAAACTGAACAGGTTCCCACTCTGCAGTTTTGAAAAACGAACATAACTTTTAAAAGTCTCGTGATCCATTTTTTTTATTATTATTATTATTCCTCTTCTCCTCTTCTATCATGTGATTGGTTAAAATCTGTTTATGTAGAAATGATTTGTTCCATGACAAGAATTAGAAGGCCTCAAATCTGGAATAAACCTATATTGTTACACACTTTAATATTTCAGTTAATATACTGTAGCAACTCAAAATCCTTCTTAAATGTTCTTTATATCATGTAAATCTGAAGAATACTTTCATCTGTGAAATAATAATAGATGTATCGTAAATAGTTTTAATAAGTATGATTTAATTACATTGGAAGAAAAATACATTAAATAAATATAATAAACTCTTGAATAGACTGCTGTTTTATTTACATTGTCCATCCCATAATGAAGAAGAAGGGATTGACTTCTGAATTACATAAAGGTTTAGCTAAAACATACAAGAACATACAATTACTATTGCTACTGTAATACTATGACAGTGAAAACAGACACATATTCACAAAATGTAAAAATGTCTTTCCATCTGTGGGTCTTGAGCATCAGTAATACACATTTCTCTTCAGAATGTACGGCCGTCTTGATTTATTGGTGCGCAGTTGCCTTTTTAGTATATAGGGAGATTTCCTCTTCAGTGGACTGTCGCTGTTTTTGTCCAGCTCCAGATATTCTTGGTCGTCTTGAAGCTGAAATGAAAGACAGAATGTTTGAGCTGTTTCCCTCAGTGCCATTCAGATTATTACAAGGGTGAAAATCACAGCAATTGAGTGGACAATGCTGTCAATCAACTGCCACGTCCAGACTGATGCTCAGTTTGTCGCCTGGCTGTTACTAATAATTTCTCCTCAGAGCTGCAGTCAAGTGTGCTTGAATAAGATGTATAACTGATGGAGTTTACTTCTCAAAATGATAGAGGCTGCACTTTAAAGGCAGGGGTAATTTTTGCGATTTTTAATGATCCATGAATTGACCCATGAACTGGAGATTTACCAACATCTCCTGTCACTTTTAAGCAAGGCAGTTCACTCCAGATTTGTCAAGAAAATGGTCAAACAATTGGTGCTGTAGAGCTATAGAATACAAATCATCAGCTAAATGACAAGAATTAATCTCTTTATATGATGAACAGATTTCAATTTAGGCTTTTATTCACATATAAACATTGATCAGCGAACATAAACAAAAGCTCAACCGAACCTTGATGCACGAGAACACACCTCTTCCGGAAGTTCAAACACACGTCAAGCGAACATGCTTGAGCTTCCGTTTACCACAACTGATGTGTGTGTTGATGAATGTTTATATGTGAATAAAAGCCTAAATTTAATCTGTTCATCATATAAAGCGACCGTGTCTCTTTAGAAAATTTGGACTAAACCACTCAATTCATATGGATTAGTTTTACGATCTCTTTATGAACTTTTTGAAGCGTCAAAGTGGTAGTTGCGTAGCTGTCAATGGAGGGACAGAAAGCTCTCAGATTTCATCAAAAAGATCTTCATTTGTGTTCCGAAGATGAACGAAAGTCTTACGGGTTTGGAACGACACGAGGGTGAGTAATTAATTAAAGAATTTTCATTTTGCTGTGAACTATCCCTTTAATGCACTGTGAACATGAACAATTACATTTTTTACTAATGTTAATAAAGACTACACTCTAACAAATAACTAAAAAACAAAACAAATTTACACAGTAAAATACCATTTTCCATTGAAACATTCCATTGAAACAATATTGTAAAAACAATGCATTCTGGGTAATATTATTAGTCATTTTCGAGAAAGTAACCTATAGGCTACTTTCTCGAAAATGACAAATATTACCCAGAATGCATTGTTTTTACTGTATATTACTTCTGTATATTACAATGCATTCCGGGTAATAATATTTGTTGTTTTCGAGAAAGCAGCCTACAGGCCTCTTTTCTGAAAATGACAAATATTACCCAGAATGCATTGTTTTTATGGAATGTTACTGTTTTAATGGAAAACAGTATTTTACTGTGTACATTTTTTCATTTTTTACAGTGTAATAATGCTTTAAAAATATATTGCTCATTGTTAGTTCATGTTAGCTAATGCATTAACTGATGTTAACTTATTATTAACTTATTGTAAAGTGGCATTTGTTCTTCCATACAATATTTATTCTTTTCATGCTGCTTCTTTTTACCTAAATCTGCATCATTTATGTTTCAAATATAGAATATTAGTCCTTGTTATGAATAGTTAAGTGACTGAAGAATAAATCTGCATTTAAAAAAGAACTTACTGCAAAGCATTTTTAAAGTCACCTGTTTTTGCTTTGTGTTAGAGAGCATGTCAATTGTTTATTGTCTCAATGCCTATGTGTGTTAATTCTCACCTCTCTAGGCTGCAGGACCCTGCAGAGGTTCCGAAGGTCATTCATTTCCTCAAGTGTTTGTGCGAGGGTACCCGAGACCCTCTGCTCATAGTCAGTCTGAACCTCTGCATCCTCCTGCTCCTCCTCGCTGCCCCACGACTCCCCGAGACTGTTCATCAACCTGCACACATCCTGGAGAGGCAGCTGCCACAGGGGGGCGATATGCTTGCTCTGCTTTACCTGCACACGGTGAGAGAGCAAACAGGTTTACAATAACTCACTCTCAGTATCAGCTTTGTTTCACCTTATATAAAAGTAAAGCTGTCTCCAACCATTACTATTTTCTCAGTCCACTTACAGGGTGCCAATACTGGATAAGCACATTTTGAGTTTCTCTAGCCACTTTACTGGCCTTCACGAGATGAATCTAACAAGATCAAGGCCTGCTGTGATATCTGGAAATCGGTTTTCAACCTGTTAGCTGTAAGTTTGGGTAAGACTTATATTACACTGTTCTTAAATAACACAATCTCCTTTCAGTTCATGGATCTGATGTTAAAAACAAGTGTAAATATTCTCACTAATTCAAACTGAAAGATTTTCCTTATTAAATAACAAAGGAAAACGGCACCTTTATAAGACCCACAGGCTGTCGAGCTGCTATTAAAGTAACTCTATTTCACTACATTTAATTAGACTCGGCCAGCTGACATTTTAAAAGCATTAGCCTTAAAGACATAATATTTAATATCTGTATTTAAAGACATAATTATTTATTAACTTTGCAGTGGAGAGGATTTCTTCTTCTCTGTCTTGCCAGAAATTTTGGTCAAGGTTAAAAATAAAATCTGAAAAAAAAAAATAACAAACACCATGATGCTATGCGATTCTCTATTAATAATGGATAATAGTCAGATGTGCTGATGATAGATAATGGATGTTGATGCTTTGCAGAATATTGCTCAATGAATGAAGGCAGCTGAGCATCATTTTAGGCAATGGCACATCATTTGGTCCACCAATAGAGCGTAAAAGCTTCATCCATTTTGCCTTTTGAGTACACTGCTCCTGAGTTGTTGCCTGAATCAATATTTAACTAAATTGTGTCATTTCGTGTTACGTTTAACATCTAGCATCTACATTTATGGAGCGCTGTACAGCATGGCATTCATCAAGACGATAGCCTTTTTATGAATCATTAAGTGACTTGGAGCACAAACCTAAATTTACTATAAATCCCAAAGCCATGTGCTATTCTGTGAAAGCCCCTCTCCAGATCCCTTAGTAAAAATATTATGATGGTAATAGCTTCTAAAGAACATTCTTTGTTTAATATAATCTGCTGTATTTTAGTAGTTATGTAAACTTATCACAGAAATAAATTTTTATCTTCTTTTTTTTTCTATTTTTCTGTACTGGTACCATGCTGTATTCATAAAACCATGAAATAGCCATGACTTTCATTTAAAATTCAGCTGCCCTACAGTCAAAGGGCATATCTATATTAAGGCCCCATATAAGGCTAGTATTGCCTCTGTTGCTTCACGCTCAACAGGTGTTTTAAAAGCAAGACTGTACCTTTGAAGTGAGGAGACTTCTCAGTACCTCTTCCTCTATTGCCCTTTTTCCCTGGTCTATATCTGAAGAGGGAGAAAACACATAGTGTTGACATGTTTTAAAAGTAGCAATGAGAATATACACATCAAAGTACAGGCAAATTTCTTGTCGGCAGTAGTGAGAGTATTTTAATTCAATCAGATCTAAAGAAAAAGTGGAATGAGTTTTCAAGAACCTTAAGATGCATAATTCATTTAAATCTATAAGGTTTTAACATAAATGTCTGTATAAGACTTTAGATGTTTAAGTGAGTGACTTTCTTTTTATTTCAGAGGGAAATTGTGATTATGCCATATATAAAAGCAGAAACATGTTCTCAAGCAAATGTAGACACATCTGTCTTGTATTTTTGAGTTTTATCTTTATTCAATTTCTAATGCAATTATCCAAACATTATCAAATCTAATGATGCATACTATTAATGAAAGGACTGATAATTCTTAATATCAGTAAGACTAAGTGAGACCATAAAATACATCATATTTTTAATGTTAATATTAGCTATCAAAGATACCTACCTTTTTAAAGAAAAAATATTTATATTGCAATATATTAATCATTATCTGCATAAAGTGATAAAAGTGAACCTACCTGAACATAGTCCATTACATAATAAAAAAAGGAGCATAACGGAGGTCAGCTGCATCTGCATTTTGTTGGTAGTCCCACAGTTTCTGCACATTCAAGCTGGGCCCAAGTCCATAGGGTTAAAGGTCATAAAATGGTATAAAAACGGATGGAAGAATAAGAGAGATAAGTTGTAAGAGAATTAGACAGAGAAAATCACAGCACGTCCTGCAGAAGTCACGATGCTCTCTTCTTGGTTTCTTATCCAACCTGTTTGCTGTGTCTTCTCTTGGCTTTCTCAGTAGTGAAGTGAGGAATGGTGGGCTCCATTCCAGCCCGGTATATAAGAGCATCTATGATGTCAGAGGAGCCGCACTATCGTTCCTACCCCTCCCGTAGCCATCTCCATCTCTCTCTCTCTCTCCCTCTATGTCTCCTTGTCCTGTGTCATGATGACATCAGCAAACACCTCAGAAACCACTTCGAATGTTGACGTCAAAACTTCCATAAATGCTCATTTGATGTTCCTCTCTTCATTCTAAAGGAGGAAATCGGGGATGTAGAATTTATGATTAGTTCTTAGAAGCATGGTGATGAAAGATAAGATATGATGCTGGATGCCTTCATCTGAACTCATTGATATTGAAAAGTCCTCAAGAATTACCAATCTTAGCCTTATTGTCCATCATACTTTCCATGTTTTGAGAGTCCAAAGTGCGATCTTCAACCTTGAAAGATTCTCTCAGTACATTCTGTAATGAAACAGCCTTTACTTTTGATTGCTTCCAAAAACAAAATATTCCATCTGGATGCATGATAACCAATGATATGGTTGAAATTTTATTTATATTATGATGCATTATAATTCATCAATATAGTAGAGACCAGGGAGTGTTGTAACACCAATTGATTTGTAACACTATCAGTTTAAACAATCGAAATGAGCTACAGGAGTGAAATCACACATGGCCACCAACCTGCTGTGGTTATAAATAAAATAAAACATCCATGTTTGCTATTGGTGTTACAACCCATTCCAGTAGTGGGGTACGTTGTAACGTCAACACACTTTTGTGTTTATTTTACTGTTTGTAATTCATTTAAACAGATTTGAACTCATTTCAGTTGTAGCAGATAAATATATGAATATGATATCAGTTTGAGAGATGTAGAATGCACTCTTAAAAATAAATGGGGTTTTAAAATTAATCAAGATGCAAAATATCTGTGTTTGCGATTGGTGTTACAAACCATTCCAGTAGTGGGGTACGTATGTTGTAACATGAACACAGTTGTATTTTATTTTAACAGTTTCTAATTAATTTAAACATATTTGAGCTTAGTTTTAGATGTCTGACTAATTCAAATTGTAGCAGATTAATATGTGAATAATATATCAGTTTGAGAGGCATATAAAAAGGTTTGCTGCAATCCTGTTGAAGAACCATTTTGTCAAAAACCCTTTCAGTTAACAGTTCTTAAAGGGTTAGTTCACCCAAATATGAAAATTCTGTCATTTATTACTCACCCTCATGTCATTCCGTAAGACCTTCGTTCATCTTCGGAACACAAATTAAGATATTTCAGTAGAAATCCGATGGTTCTTTGAGGCCTGCACAGGGAGCAATGACATTTCCTCTCTCAAGATCCATTAATGTACTAAAAACATATTTAAATGAGTTCATGTGAGTACAGTGGTTCAATATTAATATTATAAAGCGACGAGAATATTTTTGGTGTGCCAAAAATAAAAAATAATGACTTATTTAGTGATGGCCGATTTCAAAACACTGCTTCAGGAAGCTTTGGAGCGTTATGAATCAGTGTATCAAATCTGCTGTTCGGAGCGCCAAAGTCACGTGATTTCAGCAGTTTGACATGCGATCCGAATCATGAATCGATACGCTGATTAATAATGCTCCGATGCTTCCTGAAACAGTGTTTTGAAATCGGTCATCACTATATAAGTCGTTATTTTGTTTTGTTTTTGGCGCACCAAAAATATTCTTGTCGCTTTATAATATTAATATTGAACCACTGTACTCACATGAACCGATTTAAATATGTTTTTAGTACATTAATGGATCTTGAGAGAGGAAATGTTCATTGCTCCCAATGCAGGCCTCACGGAGCCATCGGATTTAAACTAAAATATCTTAATTTGTTTTCCGAAGATTAACGAAGGTCTTACGGGTGTGGAATAAATGACAGAATTTTCATTTTTGGGTGAACTAACCCTTTAAAAGAAACGTTATTCTTAGTGTAAGGCTAAAGAAAATATTAATAATCTAAAATAGCCTTTTTCACTATAAAGAACGTGGAAAGTTTCCACCATGTATGTAAGGCTCTTCAGGGCACCGTCGATGCTAATAAAGAAACTTTAGTGTAGCGTCGAAGTATAGACGTTGAAACAAAACAACACTTCCAGTTCACCAGTACAGTGGTAGGCTACAGGACACTATCTAGAGATGCTATCATCAGCTCCACACAGTTCTCCGAAAGGCGAGTTTTGTCGCCTCCCTCCGTGTGAAGTGGGAGGACGGCCCTGTTTGAAACTCCTCTTACTTTGAAGCTCGCAATTGTTCAACTTTTTCCACGACCAGCACTTCAGTGGTACTTTCTTGATTAGGTTTACGCGCTCCGTTCTCTTACACGATGCCTTGGAACTGACCTGAGATCATATTGACGCACGATGGCTCCTTTTGGAAGAAACTTTCTGAAGGCGCGTTTGAAGAACAGGTATGATCCATTTAATTTGAGATTACACCACAGACCTTTTAACAGAATATATAAATTTAGCCTGTTCATTAGGTCAAAATAAGCGTAAAAGGTAGAAAGCTTGAGAAGCATTAAATATTTGTCTTTTTTCCCCTCAGAACCGTTCGCAATGAAACGCGTATTGTAGTGATTGTTATGGACTGTAAACTCGTCACTGTAACAACAGCACTTGCTCTCACTCAAGTGTTTCACTGCATGGTCGCAGAGAGTCGAGTTACACTAATGCTGTTGTTCTGCTTGCTCTGGTGCCTCTCTAGGATGCAGGTTGCTGGCGTTAAGTAACGTCAAATGAGTGTCATTTTTTCTAAATATTCAATCCTGCATGACGACGGATGTGCGTATTGGTGCGTGAGTGTTTGATGAAATGAACTGGAAAGGCTTGATGTAATGTGGTGTGTTTGCAAGGGTATTTAACTTTTTTATTTTGTTTTGTCTATACTTACTCTATATAATTATGACATGTAGCATTATTTTTGTTTTAACTTGCTAGAGAAAAGCTTATTTTGGTGCGCTTGTTTGAACAACTGAAGGATTCTTGACATAATTAACCCACCAAAAGAGGTCCAAGAAAAGGGATGGGAGGTTTTAAAAGTAACCTAGGCTATGTGTTATTTTTAATAACAAGTATACGCATTTTAAACAGTATTTCATTAAAGAAAAGTTAGATAGTGCTAATGTGTAGGCCTACATGGTGTAAACATAAGCAGGTAACCATAGCAGCCATTAGCCTAACGTTAGTTCAGTATCGAAATTTAAGTAACTGTTAGCCTATATTGTCATTAATTATAATGTTATAAGTGACGTACAAATAATAAATATTGTGACAAAAATCATTAGTTCTTGTTTAAAATATCTTAAGTATAGTTGAGGAGTAGGTTCTAGTCGCGTCAAAGGTTGCGTGAGATGAACTTCAATTACGCCCATAAATTAGGCTACTGACAGAAACTTTTTTTTTTTTTTTGCACACTTTAAAAGTTTCTGTCATTTTTAAATTCATTTTAAGTGCTCTAATTTACTTTTGATGTCTCAGTGTTTCCATGTAGTCTAAATGGTTAATTATTCAATAGTGTTTGTTGTAGTGTTGATTAAAGAGAGGACTCTCTTAGATGGCTATATGCCACAGTAGTTTACATCAGGGTTTATGTTTTGCCAGATTTTTTATTTATATATGTTCTTTAAAGGAAATTTATTGCACAGCAAGACATTTTAGTTGTCCTACCAGTCTATTTACAGTTTAAGCTCGAGACTCTCTGATGGGAGCATTATGCTTTTATGATGCTGTAAAAATCACCTTTAATACATAAGCCAACTGTAATTATCGCAAATGTTCAGACAGAAATCTAATCAAAGGTAATCTAACTCTGCGTCTGCTTCATTTAATGTGGATACAGAATGTCATTCTAACAGTTGATTTATACATGTTTTAATTAATAGACATGCTTTGTTTTGTGAACATATACTCTTAACAGCGACAGTTTAAAACTGGAGGTGGTTATTACACTTAACTCAGCTGCCATAATTGTGTGTGTATTTTAGTGCACCAAACATAATGTCACTCTGTTAAGGCCTAAATAAGAACCTTCTAGAGCAGCTTTGTGATTTTTAACCTGTACTTTGCTTTACAATGGCTGAGACAAACTGCTCTACATAAAATGCAATGAAAATGTTTAGGCTTTTCAATTATGCTTATCAGGTAAAGAGATTTTTCTGAAAAGCAGCAAACCACAGTGCCACTATAAACCCGGATAAGTAGAATCTACTTTAAAAAACCGAGGTAACTCGTTGCCTTAAAATATTTAAGTAATGAAGCATTAGTTGAATAAGTGAAGTGGACTACGTTCAATGTACTTAAGCCCATAATGGAATGGAATAGAACATTTAAGTTGAATTTACTTAAAAAATTTGAGGAAACTGGTAATGTTAACTTAATAATTCGAGTTCATTTAACTTAAAATGTTTTGTAATATTAATTACTTTGTAGTTATTACACCTAGTATATTTAAGTTCAATGTACTAAGCAAGTTAACTTGCCACCAATCAAAATTCATCCATGCCTCCCATCATGCATTGCTGCATGAATAAATTATGAGCTAAATTGTCTTAGTAATTTACTTTATTCTCACTATTTAAATTTTGCTGTTTTTCTGTGACTTTTTAGTAGCTTGTTTTCTAATGTTCAGAGTTGATCTGTTTATCAGAATATGTTGCTTGTCACCGTTGTTGAGATTCATACGCTGATTCTTGATGTCTGTGTGTGCCTAAAATTTTTTTATTTATTTTTTTTGTGATAAGGACAACTTTAAATAATAAAAAAATAAATAAAATAAAAAAAATTGTATTGTAAAAATTGGTCTTCCACTGTAGAATCACAGTGCTGCTGTAATCAATAATGTAAATCTAACTCAGAGATTGGGCTCTAAATGAGTTCAGTGATTCAGATCAAATAATGATTATGTGAAAACATAATCAACACCACCTGATCATCTTTTAACTTTGCTTGTCTGGTTGATTTTAATGCAGATAAAACTGCCCAAACAAAATTTAATATTAAAAAGTCAAGGGTCAAGAGCCCATCTAAAACAAACCCTGACCTCGATGATGGTAACTTAAAAATTGTGATTTTCTCCTTTAGTGAAAAACTATAAAAAGGTAAATGTTTGGAAAAAATGTCTGTAGAACAGCCAAAACAAATGTTCCAACTGCTCATCAACAGCTCCTTGAATTCACACACACCACGACAAAATGGCGTCATTACCTGCCGCAAACCAGTGTGTAGGAGGCGTGGTCAGGAGAAAAACTTCATAATTTAAGTGCATTTAACTTACATTTATTAACACATTCAAATACACCCACAAATTAGTAGAATATACTTATATTTTATAAGTAATGCAACCAAACTTAAATATTTTAAGTATATTGTAATTATATTTTTAAGTAAATATAAAATCCGGGCTAGTTTTGTTTGTTTGTTTTCATAAAAAATCTGTCATGCTTTTAAGACAGGGCTGAGGAAGAATTTATCATTGCCTCTACTTTACTGTGGATAGATAGCATGTTTCCTTAACATTATACTATGAAAATTCACTTTTGCCTCTCTCCAGTTCACATGTGCTCACTAAAATATGATCATTTGACACAGACAGTACCAATATAATATGATCTCACAGCTGCTCTTAACTTACATGGTCATAAATGTTACAACCGCCGATTTAGTGAGGATTTATTATTTTATCAATATCTACAACTTTGACTAAGTGTATTAATATAAAGATAATAAATTGTGTTAATGAGATCTATCATTGAATGACCCACACATCTTTATTAAATTGAGGTTTAATTTCCCAAGCATAATTTTGTACAGCCTAATAAACCTTGATAGACTGACTCTCAAGGAGATTATGTTCCTTGTCCAGACACTGTGTTGAGTCTGTAGAATGATACAGCATGTTCTCTGTAGTCCAGTGATCATGTCTGGTGTTAACACGTGTTTGTTTTTGCTCCATGGGTTGAGAAGCAGAGTGTTCTGTTCTTTTCATCTTCTGACAATGTTTCTGGTGTTGTGATTATTAGGGTACAATTATTAGATACATCTAATCTACATTTCAAAACACGCCTTTATTTTATGCACTGTGGACTAACTTAACTATCGTGCCACTGATGTTCACTGATCCATAGTTATGTCTCTGTAAATACAAATAACAGACAGTTTGCACATTTGTTGTACACCTTTAACTCATTCTTTGCAATGTCCATGAAATGGACATTTATAATTTTCCATTATCTCAAAATACAAACTTGTTGGCAGGATGTATGTAACAGGATGCTGCTGGTCACCACTGATTTTCCCACAAGACAAACACAGGTGCTTCCATTCCCCCTCATTTGTTTCCTGTACTCATGACAATTTTGGAAAAGACTAAATAAAATAGACCATTTCATGAAAACAATATTGAATTCCCAGTGTAGACTATTCTGACATTTCATGTTACTCTATTTCATTCAACAAGGTCTTTAAATGGATCAAAACTGTATAGCAAGCCAAGAAAGAGCATTGTTAACCAACTGAGGGTAAATGCTTGCATTGTATTGTAGCATATTGTCTATTTCAGTGTAATGTCTGACATGTGTGAACAAGCCACTGTATACTTTTACTTGCTTGTTATGTAAATGCTAGGGTTTCACACTTCTATTATGATGTCATGCGGATGATGTCATATTGATAGCACAGGTGTGAATGTGGGATTAACTTTTAAAATAGCATTGTATACAGTAAGTTTAATTTATGTCATACAATGTTAAACAAATGGCAATCTTGCATTTAGTTTTGTATACCGTTTCGGTCTAAGATAAAGGCCTTTAACCCAACACAATATAAGCATTGCATCAGTTTGTCTTTCTGAATACAAGCAGTGTATTAGGTGGTCTGCTAGCTCAACTATTTACTTTTGTGTGGAGTAGCAGCACAATCTTCTAAATATTAACTGACCACCTGCATTCTTGCATATATATTGCATTCTTTTGAGGTCATTCATTAAGAAAAATTACACCACTTGCATTTTTGTCACCCTTTACAAATAAAAATGTTAGTAATCTATGTAGCTAGCTAGCTAGCTAATAAATAAACATTACCTCTGTATTTAAAATTTGCTTTTAATAGCTTTTAATTAGTCTCTAACATATTCTGATCTAAGAAAGATAATTAGTCATACCTGATGTTATGACCTGAACAGAATGAAAAATTATGAAACAACCATTTTAGATAATTGAGAGTATGCATACATTTGTCATGAAGCCTTTTGCTCATCTGAATAATGTCAGCCATTTAGTATGTCATTAGCATCTGAGCTATGGATGTGAATCTGTCATCAGTAGTGTCAAGTACAGTTATGGCTGTTGAAACAGAGACAAATGTGAGCTTTATGTATTTCACCCCATTCCAGATTGTAATAATGAAGAAACAAGCCACTCGTGTCTGTCCATTACAGTGATTTAATACGGGTGTTTTTTTTCAGGCATGAGCGTCTAAAATTCCATTTATGGAATCACTATAACACACATAATTTCTTATGCTAACGCTACATTATAGTATTGCTTTAATGTTGGTTACCTACTGATGTATGATAGTCAAGTCAAACTTTATTTATAGAGCACAATTTTACACAACCGTAGTTTATCCAAAGTGCTTTACAGTGAGAAATATAATGAGAATTTAAAAGTAAGAGAAAAAGTAGTAGTCATTTTAAAGGTTAGTTATGCTTGTAATTGTGGTTGTTTACACACTTGTTATGTCTCCTTACCAGGTCTAAAGTTGTAGAGGAGACACCAGGGAAGGAGATCCAGGTGCTTGTGTGTCATGAAGAAAAAGTAGTCTGTGGTGTGACCAAGCACACAACCTGTGCAGATGTAGTTAAGGCCTTATTGGAGGACCACAATACTATACCAGAAAGTAAGAGGCTCTTACATGGGGAACCTAAAGATTTCTGCATCCTGGAACGGTGGAAGGGTTTTGAGAGAGCACTGCCACCTCTCACTCGAATCCTTCGCCTATGGAATGCTTGGGGCGATGAGAGACCTTTCATACAGTTTGTCCTCATGAAGACCAGTGATTTTGTGCCATCATCCAAGGGAGCCAAGAGGGCCACGAAGTCTCGGGGAGCGAGGCCCAAGAGATGGGACCAAGGACCTGCACAGTACGCCAAAACTGTATCTGCGGAGAAGCAGAAGCGTATGGTGAAGAAGGCCTTCCGTAAATTGGAGAAGATCCAGAAAGGAGAGACATCCGAGGGCTCAGAGGAGATCAGTAAGCTTGTATGGTTGATCATCTCCCAGGATCAGACCATCTGGCAGCAGATTCACCAGATGCGTGAACTAGACGTGGAGATTGAGCGTGCAGAGGAACAACAGAGGAACAGCCCCACGCCTCGCTCCAGCATCACAGAGAGTGATGACAGCCAATCGCTGTCCATGTCCCAATTTGACAGCCAGCTTCAGGAGTACCTGTACACCAGTGATGGAATCGAGCAACTAGACCTACATATTTGCAAGCACCAAGAGCTCGTTGACCAGCTCTCTCGAGATATTGACTTAGAGCTGAGGAACTGGACTTCAGAATTAGAAGATTTAAAAGGAGCAGCAGCTGCTAGTCCAGAACTGGAGCTGGAACCCAACCTCTCGTTGTCCTCCTCAGATCTCGTAGAGCTGGAAAGTTTACGCAACGAACTTGAGACAAGCATGAGAGCTGGGCTTTCCCTCCATGTCCAAATGCAGGAAATGGAGAAGGAACTACAGCGGAACAAAACAGCCCTGCAGTCCCAGACCCAGGAATACCAGCATCTAGTTGCCCAACTCACTGCGCTTGAGCTGGAGGCCTGTCCGGACCAGCCGAGCCCTGTATCTCTGAAGAGCCAGATCAGGGCCACTGTCTCTCAGCAGACAACAGGCAAGGTCAGACAGACATGCTCCCTACAGATGCAACAGACACAGACTCAGACACTGGAATAAGCTCTACTCACAGTCAGGACTCACTGTCGCCCTGTGTGGACAGGTCACCTCCTCTGGATACTGATGTTTGAAGCTGAGGATTAATTGTGTTTTTAATACATACATGTGCTTAATGACTCCAACAATGAAACACATAGCTTAAAGGGATATTTCAACGCTATCTCACGACCAATTTGTACGTATTTTACGAGGTGGCTAATTCATACGACGTCACTCGTACGAATTCATACGATTTGTCTAAACCCCAGTAATGGGCAGATTTAGGCACAGGGTTAGGGGTAGGTCATTCGTACGAATTCATACGAATTTGGCAACTTATAAAATGCGTACGATTTAGCAAAAAACGTACAAATTCATATTAGCCACCTCGTAAAATACATACGAATTGCTGTGAGATCAGGTTGGATATTTTACCCAAAAATGACAATTCTGTCATCATCACAAAAGATATTTTGGAAGGATGTTGGTAACCAAACAGTTTTGGTTACCATTGACTTACACTATATGTATAAAAAAAAAAAATTGAGATATTTCTCAAAATATCTTCTTGTGTTCCACAGAAGTAAGAAAATCTTGACAGATGACAGAACAATGACAGAACTGTCCCTTCAACATTTGTTATGCTGTTACAGTTATAGGTATTGATGTGAATTCATTTTTAGTCATCTCATGTTTTTTCTCCCTATTAGAATTCATATGCACTTAAAGCTCACATTAAATATACAAAAGAACAAAAAAAAAAAACAACCTATCAATAAGCTGAAAAACAATTTAATTGTCGGGTTTTATTCATCTTTAAAATTAACCCTCATTTTGTGTTTATTTTTTGAATCCTGCTGATATTTATTAAATCTATATTTTCCACAATCTGAAATATTTTTGTTCACAGTTTTTACGAAAATATTTTAAATGCAGAATAAAATATTTTAATGTAATCTGTGTAAATGGCAATAGCAAAATATAAAAGAAATGTTTATAGCTATATGAACAAGATACTTCATATAAAGAACATGCACTTGTTTTATATTAAAACAAGCATTTATAGACTTTGTATATAAGCTTTACTTTTTAACATGTTTCTTTTTTAAATGTACAGTATAAACAGATGACTGCACAGATTGCAAAATATAGAGATAAATGTTATCACATATGCATAATTTATTTGTTTTTTCTCTTTATTTCAAAACAAATGGATCAATATTCAAATTCATTTTGAAACTTTAAGCCTTTTTAGCATAGCTAAAAGCATGGTGCTTTTGCAATGCAAGATGTGTTGTCAACTATAGTCACAGTACACTGCGTACACTCGTTCCCTTCACATCTAAAGTGGGTTGAAACAGCACTCAGAGAAAGAATCCATTCTGACACTAATACAAACACAAGTAAGGAATATTTGAATTCTAATAAGAAAACCGTTCTGCATTTTTTCAGTCAGTTCTAGTAAAAAGACATTTGAGCCTCATTAATTGCCTCATTCTTTCTTTAAAACCTGCAAACAGCAGAGACTTAGCAGTACTATTAGTCTGCGATCTCATTGCTTCATTGAATTAATGCAGGGTCTTTAATGCCAAGTTCCTGAAGGGTAACAACGTGTTACGCCGCCGTCATTCAGCGTGACTCATAACAAATGGGATTTTAAAGAAGGCTCCATTTTGTAATGCAAAACAAATGGGTTTTAAACAGTTGCATTATGCAGCAGGCCTTCGGTATTCAGAGGGTGTTAATGAAGCCTTGCTTCATTGGATCCTTCTGAGTGCCGGCTTCGCACTGAGATAATAACCAAATTCCCCTTCATTGGCTCTGATCCCACACAGCACCCCATGTAGGGTGTTGCCAATACAAAGTCCGAGGGCTCTTTAATGTCTTCGCTGCCAACGTCGTGACTTGTTTACCTCCACTGTCAGTTCAGGAGGAACCAGAGGGCTGCCAGGACTCTGTCGCGGCCGTAATTTCCTGTGCGAAAATGGCAATTACTGACTTTTATCTCTCGCTATTGCTGTGGTAGTATTTCCAGAACTAACAATTACACTAGTCAATTCTTGAAAACAGTCTTTTTAGATTGTGTCAGGGCAGCTCCCCCCATGTTGAACTTTCAATTACGAATACTGTGGCATCCTCACATTTGGCTGAAAATGCAAACCATAAGTGAAGTGGCATAAAAGGAGAAGAGGGATGGACTTTTGCATGGTTTTACCACCAAGGCCATCATGTAACAAGACACTTGTATTTTCTTTAACTAGATCAAGGAACCCATTCTGCTCAACTTCATAAACACATGTGGTTTCAGATCTAACAAGTGATTGAATTATCTTAAGACAAAATAGTCCTGCCGCCTGCATGCTGCAATCTTCAAAAACAACAGTCACATTATCTTGTCAGTTTGCCTTGACATTTCCTGAATGTTTGGGGGCTTTTTTCCACTTAAGTCAGTGATTTGTATGTTAATGTTTTTCTCATACAAACCAATGAGTTTTGAATTTGTACCAAAGAGCAAATAAACTAATTTTAGGATCTCTTTTAGACTGAGTCACTGTATTTTTTTTGCCATTGTTCAGAAGAAACTGTGTGGGTGATGGTGTATGTTAACAGGATTAAGGAAACCGCAGAATTGCCTGCTTGACAGCAAAACGCTGTTCTTTTGTTTTTAATCTTATAATTACAGGCTGAAAGCTGTAATATCTTGTATTAAAGGGTACCATTTTAAGTGCATAAGAGCATGTTGTACACAAACCCATACTTACTAGCAAATTTTAGTTATCTCAGTTAAAACAACTGAAATGCTTAAAATGTCAGATAGAAACAAGCACTGGTCTTTTACTTGGCATGCTGAAGTTAACTTTGCAATTTTAACATTATGCAGTCATGTTTTATAGAGTTGTTCAGCCTTGTGGCGAGAACGCTGTATGTTCAAAGCATTCAGGTGAAAATGTGCACTTGCAGAATCGTGTCTGGGAACAGGTTCATCTTTTTTTGAATCTCATAAAAATGACTGCAACTGAAAAGAGCTTGCTGTGTCTGTGCCTCACATACACTCAGCATGTCTGAACCTCTCCCACAGTCAAAGGTAATTAGTGGATAAAAGCCATTCAAAAGGGTGATGCCATCTAACCAAACAATTTGAATTAAAATAAAATTAGTTAAATAATCACCCAAAACAATAATTTATGAATGAGATCATTTTTCGGTCTTGCTTCAACTTTGTAAGGTAATATAAAAAGTAGTAAATTTTAGCGTCAACTCTCAATATTTTAGTTGTTAATTTTAAGGGATAGTTAACCCAAAAATGAAAATATGATTTACTCACCCTCAAGCCATCCTAGATGTATATGACTATAATTTTTCAGACTAACACAATCGGAGTTATATTATAAAATATCCTTGCTCATCCAAGTGCAAAAGTGGTCGTGAATGGCACTCCTGATTTTGAAGTCCAAAAGATTGCATCCATCCATCACAAAAGTAATCAACACGACTCCAAGGGGTTAATAAAGGCCTTCTGAAGCGAAGCGATGGATTTTTGTTAGAAAAATATCCATATTTAAAACTTTATAAACTAATTTTATAAAGTTAGCATCTGGCAGACAGCCTACGCAAGTCGACAAAAGAAAAATTCACTCGTTACGTGATTTCAGAGTGCCTTTTAAAGGGATAGTACACCGAAAAATGAAAATTATCCCATGATTTACTCACCCTCAAGCGATGTATGGCGTATGTAGGAGTAGCGTAAGCTTAGACGCCTTTTGTGGTTCAAACATAAAGGGCTGGGTAACAAACTCAAGCTCCTCTTCTCTTATATCGAAATTCTCCAATATTTCTCTTTGAAAATTCTCATTTTAGACTTCTAATTCATGACCAGTGTTTTGTTTTGCTCTATCCTCTGCTCTTCCGTGTTCGTCAATGCGTCATACGTCAGGTCCGAGATTACTCTTGGCGTAGGTCGATTTGCGTAGGCCGTCTGCCGGAAGCTAGTTACTGTATTTTACTTTAAAAAGATTTAAATATGGATATTTTTCTTATAAAAACCCATCGCTTTGCTTCAGAAGGCCGGAGCCATGTGGATAACTTTTATGAATGATGCATGCACTTTTTTGGACTTCAAAGTCAGGAGCGCCATTCACTACCATTATAAAGCTTGGAAAGAGCCAGGATATTTTATAATATAACTCAGATTGTGTTCGTCTGAAAAAAGATCATATACAAGTTATATACACCTACACTGTAAAAAAAAAATCCCAGTAAAATTTACGGTAAAAAAACGGCAGCTGTGGTTGCCAGAACTTTACCGTAAAAAATACAGTAGCAACATAAAAAAAAATCTTAAATTTACGGTAAAATAACATATTTCATTAACTGATATAATGTTAATTTACCAACCTAATGAAGTACTAATATCTGTTTTGTAACTTTATAATACACTGACAGTCACCAAACACAGTGGTGATAAGAGTCACATGATGAATCAAAGTTCATCACAAGCAGATTTTCCACAAGCTGAGAAGGACAACACTAACATATAGAAGGTACACACAGTGTCATTCACACACACACTAAACACCATCATGGTAACATGCATGAAATTTTAAAAATGCAATAAACATTAATTTAACAACATTAGATGTAACATAAAACCCTAATGTACATAACTGATTAGAGAAAAATGAGGAAAAACTAAAAAGAAACAGAGTTATTTCAACGAAAATATATCAAATGTGAAGTGTCACGCAGGGAATTGTGGGAATGTCAATTTACGGTTTTTCACTGTAAATTTTACAATGAATTGTTATTTTTCACTTCCAAAAATGGTGAATTTAACTGTATTTTACCGTAAAATTACATTAAATATACCGTTAGATCCATTACAGTTATTCACCGTATATAGTACGAAAACTTTCTGTAAACCAATTGACAGTTTTTCACCGCAGCATTTTTACAGTCTTTTACTGTTAAAATCACGGTCATTTTTTACAGTGTAGGATGTAAAGTAAATCATGGGATAATTTTCATTTTTGGGTTAAAAGGCACTTTGGAATCACGTAACAAATGCATTTTTCCTGTGAGATTGGGTTGAACTTTCAGGAGCATACTGATGGCTTCAGACCAAATAGACATGGACTAAAAGCCACAAAACTCCAATTCAAGCTGTTGAAAGGTGAGAAGATGAATGTATAAAGTGCAGTGATTTTACTTGATCACAAAGCCAAGCCTTCAGGGATGTCATACATTGGCAATCAATCTTGCTTCCCCAGACATAGAGGCAAAGCAGTATTTTTATTGCGGTGCTGTAAATGAATTTGTATGAAGGTTCCGAAAACGCCTGCAGAAGCTTCTGGTTTGAAACAATTGGCAAACACACACACATGCATAGACCTCTCTTGGGTGGTCTTTTGTCTCCAGAGATCATTCCCCAGAAAGTGATGGTGGGTCTGAAACACTTTTACTGTGCGTCTATATTTTTCTCTGTCTTGCCAGGCTCAGACATTAATGTAGTCTTATTACGGCTGTTGTTTCTCAGAGCATTTGCTTTGCCACAGGTGTTCGCTAAGACTCATCAGCAAACCTCTTATTATAGCACCACAGAGAGAGAGAGAGAGAGAGAGAGAGAGAGAGAGGCAAGGGGGTTGCATGTTGAGATACAAAAGAGGAAGGAAATAGATTAGGACATTTACTAGATAGAAACAAGTGCCTCTGAGAGAACTTAACTTGATAGGCAGCTATTCTCTTGGCGGAACAAGTGTTCAGACGTAACCATTCAAAAATCCTGGTTAACCAGAAGGATTAATGCAGTTTTTGGATTGTTGCCATGAGTTTTTTTTAATGCCAATCTGGCAAGTAGGACGTATTCTGAATATTCTCTGTTGGTTCATAAGATGGATTTGATGTTTTTACATGTGTTTGCATGAAGGCGAGACGTTTTTCCTGTTCCTCCTCCTCTCCACCAGCCCTCATAACCCTGGTGTGTCTCTCTGATTAGCTGCTTATATAAACATTGCTTTTGCCACCTCACCCTCTGTGCTTGAGTCTTCCTCAAAGCCTGGTCCTCATCTTCCAATCTCTTCCTCCGAGGCCCTCTCTGCACGTATACACTCTGATTGCCTACAGCACAGAGAGTTTATCCATTACAGCTAATCAGCTTAAAGCCATGACCCTATCTTGTTTCTGCTGATTCGTATGGGTGAAGGAGACATTGGTGGTGCTCATCTACAATTGAAAATTATAATGAACTGAATTAAAAAAAAAAAAATAAAAATCAATGCTTCTCATGAATATTATTTGTGTGAATATATTAGCATTACTTCAGATTCCAGTTATATTCAAAGCTAAATATTCTCATATTGGCTTGTTTTTAAGTCCCATTGGTTTTAAAAGCCTTTAAATCTCATCAAGGTAGTTTATTCCACCTCAATAACAAATTCATATTATCCTCACTGATGAATGCGTCTTCAAGATGAGCATTTCTTCATTTGCTTTTAATCTTTTGATTCACCTGAGATCAAAACATGAGGGGCTACGCCACTGAGTGAACGCACAAACACAGATGCAGGTATATTCAGAAGTGTCTGTGAAGACTTTGAACTGAGACCTTCACTCTCAGCACTTTAGGGTTTGAAGTACCAATTACGGAGAACCCATCCTTGCCTGGTTGAGATCTTGTACGGCAGGCCTTTGATCACATGGATGCCCTGTCTCGCTCGCTCTCGCTCCTTGCTTCCACTAGAATGTGCTAGGCATAACACTATCTTGATAAACTATGATATAGAGAAGTTGATGTTCATTTCCTAAAAGCATGTCTAGATCTCATCCTACAAACCAAACCCCACACTTTAAAAATCACCATGGGAACAAAGTGTTTTGTCTTGATAGTATATATGGTACACAGTGCAAATGTACATTGCAGGCTTGGTGGTTCCATGGACAGAATAATAAAACTAACCTTCTACTAACATTAACCCTTTCATATATGGTGTCCACTACAATGAACAGATCTTTTAAAGCAATTTTTAACCATTCAGGGTGTGACATTACATCCAAACCATAAGGGGCCATTGCATCAGCTGTGTGTAAGTTCAAAGGCTATAGATTTAGAAAGACGGTTCACTCCTATTACTTATGAATGGGCGAAATTGCAATGCGCAATATGGCGGAATACGTCCCGCCTTCTAAGTAAAAGAGCCAATCGCTGATTGATAAGTCATTACGTCACTGCAGCTGCCATTAGAAGCTCCGGTTCTCATAGAAACCTGAGACTCGCGCTTATGACCGCATATGCGCATTGGCTCGTCTAGCCTGAAAAAAAAAAGCTTTTTAAACATTATTTAAGAAACAACATTTATGGGACAGTTCATGTCAGATTTTGTTGCTGATTTGAAATATGTAATTTAATTGTAAGTTTACCAAGCAGTTTTTGAGATTTCAGGATTGGCGGCAGCGCTTCCGGGTCCAAACGCTCTGTCTCATACCACAAGAAAACAACAAATGGTGCTAATGTACACACATAATGTGGTGTAATACTACAAAAAAAATATAATCATAACCTTTATCTCCATAACAAAATCCCAGATTCGATTTGTAAAGCTCCGAAGCAGTGTTTTGAAATTGGCCCATCACTATAGTGTTGAAAAGTCGTTGTTTTGTTTTTTTGGCACACAAAAAGTATTCTTGTCACTTTATAATATTAAGGTAGAACCACTGAACTCAAATTAACTGTTTTAAATATGTTTTTAGTACCCTTATGGATCTTGAGAGTTACAATGGCATTGCTGTCTATACAAGCCTCACTGAGCCATCAGATTTAATCAAAATATCTTCATTTGAGTTCCGAAGATGAACGAAGGTCTTACGGGTGTAGAACGACATGAGGGTGAGTAATTAATTACATTTTAATTTTTGGGTGAAATAACCCTTTAAAGGTGCCCTAGAACTTTTTTTTTAAAATATGTAATATAAGTCTAAGGTGTCCCCTGAATGTGTCTGTGAAGTTTCAGCTCAAAATACCCCATAGATTTTTTTTAATTAATTTTTTTAACTGCCTATTTTGGGGCATAATTAGAAATGAGCCGATTCAGGGTGTGTGGCCCTTTAACCCTTTGATGCACAAGCTATGAAAACCCCTTCTAATGCATAACATGGGTCAAAAATGACCCGTATTCATTTCCTATGTAATTTCAATAACGGTTGAGTGTTTCTTTGCTGAATCTTTAAAAGAAATGTATTTTGTCATTTATTTATTCCAGGTATTCCTTAAATATCTTGTTTTTGATTGACAAAAATCATTATGTTCATTTTTTCTTTCTTACTTTATAAACAAACACAGTTTTTGTTCGTCTACATCAATTTTACACACATGGGTCAAAAATGACCCGTATTCATTTCCTATGTAATTTCAGTCATGCCTGAGTGTTTATTCGCTGAATCTTTGAAAGAAATGTATTTTATCATTTATTTATTCCAGGTATTCCTTAAATATCTTGTTTTTGATTTTAACAAATCATTGTTTTTATTTTTTCTTTCTTTTTTTTTTATAAACAAACACAGCTTTTGTATTTCTACATCAATTTTACACACATGGGTCAAAAATGACCCATATAGAAACCTTTGCAAATTTTAGGAACATATTTACTGCAGACAACTATTCATCCACCACACATTTCACCTCTCAACATGGCTGCTTTTGTATATTTGATGGATGAAAGTCATATTATATTTCATATAATAGGCTATATATTATATTTCAGAATTTGTATTTTTTGTCATAAACCAATGCTACTGGTCACTTTTTACATCTATCAGTGTTCCTGAAATGTAACAGTTTTGAACAAGGTTTCTGTCCAACAGTGAAAATATATAATAAGTGTATCGATCAACAGTGCTTTTGATTTTCTTTATCTAGAGTGTTAGCGGCTGGTCCTCAACAGAACTGAGGTGGATGATGACATCACTGTAAAAAAAGCTGAAAGGATACTTTGCGCACAGTCGAACACAATTTAAATGTGTATGTGCAGGTTGCACATACACAGTTACAGAAATCCTGCGGAAATGATAAAAAGTTACAAAAATCTGTATGCTGATCCTCACATACGCATACAAAAGTGAAGTATACTTTGGCCTTTAGAATGGTAATGACACACACAAAAAAAATTCATTCAAAAAGAAAGGAAAAATTAAAATAAGGATTTGTTTATTGAGTAATAGATGGAATAATGAATGATAAAATTAATTTATTGTAATATATGCGATATAGAAAGTAATAACTCATTCAGGTCACTTTAGACCCATGTTGTATATGTCCAAAACTGTTACTTTTCAGGAACACTGACAGACTTAAAGGGTGACCAATTGCATTGATTTATGACAAAAAAATTAAAAATTATGAAATATATAGCCTAATATATTAAACATAATAAGACTTACATCCATCAAATATACAAAAGTAGCCTTGTTAAGAGGTGAAATGTGTGGCAGATGAACAGTTGTCTGCAGTAAATATGTTCCTACTTGCAAAATTTGCAAATATTAAAGATTTCTATATGGGTCATTTTTGACCCATGTGTGTAAAATTGATGTAGAAACTGTGTTTGTTTATAAAGTAAGAAAGAAAAAATAAACATAATTATTTGTATAAAATCAAAAACAAGATATTTAAGGAATACCTGGAATAAATAAATGACAAAATAAATTTCTTTCAAAGATTCAGCGAAGAAACACTCAGTCATGACTGAAATTGCATAGGAAATGAATACGGGTCATTTTTGACCCATGTGTGTAAAATTGATGTAGACAAACAAAAACTGTGTTTGTTTATAAAGTAAGAAAGAAAAAATGAACATAATGATTTTTGTCAATCAAAGACAAGATATTTAAGGAATACCTGGAATAAATGAATGATAAAATACATTTCTTTTAAAGATTCAGCAAAGAAACACTCAACCGTTATTGAAATTACATAGGAATGAATACGGGTCATTTTTGACCCATGTTGCACATTAGAAGGGTAGTGATACAAAAATGATTTTTATTAAAAAAGTAAGAAAGAAAAAATTAAAATGAGGATTTGTTATGATCAAAAACAAGTTAATTGAGGAATACCTGGAATACTGAATGATGAAATTAATTTCTTGCAAAGATATAGAAAATAAAAACTCAGCCGGGTCATTTTTGACCCATGTTATGCATCAAAGGGTTAAATCTGGTGCTCCACGCCCCAAGAGCTCGCGCTTGCCTTAAACAACATAAAAAAAAGTTCAAACAGCTAATATAACCCTCAAAATGGATCTTTACAAAGTGTTCGTCATGCAGCATGTCTAATCGCGTAAGTACAGTGTTTATTTTGATGTTTACATTGATTCTGAATGAGTTTGAGGCTATGCTCCGTGGCTAACGGCTAATGCTACACTGTTGGAGAGATTTATAAAGAATGAAGTTGTGTTTATGAATTATACAGACTGAAAGTCTTTAAAAATGAAAATAGCGACGGCTCTCTTGTCTCCGTGAATACAGTAAGAAACGATGGTAACTTTAACCACATTTAACAGTACATTAGCAACATGTTAACGAAACATTTAGAAAGACAATTTACAAATATCACTAAAAATATCATGTTATCATGAATCATGTCAGTTATTATTGCTCCATCTGCCATTTTTCGCTATTGTTCTTGCTTGCTTACCTAGTCTGATGATTCAGCTCTGCACAGATCCAGACGTTAATGCCTGCCCTTGTCTAATGCCTTTCATAATGTTGGGAACATGGGCAGGCATATGCAAATATTGGGGGCGTACACCCCGACTGTTACGTAACAGTCGGTGTTATGTTGAGATTCACCTGTTCGCCTGGAGACATTGGAAATATGCCCGCCGAGTGAACTTTCCTTGAAAGGGACTTTGGTAAGTTACAACTTAACCTAGTTACTTAACTTACACACTACTAAATATTTTTGGGTTGCACCATTATAGTTAGTTAAAGCATAACTCTACATGAAAACTAAATATTTACTGAAGCCTCCGACCAGGAGGAATGGTTTTACCCGACAGACTTGAATCCTTCAGATATATATGATAATGTTGACATTAACACTCACTTACATTTTAAGAGAGAAAACATTATGTGAATAAATTACTTTGAAGCCTCTCTTTAACACAAACCCTATATTTTGCCTTAAGAACAAATGGTGCAACCAAATAAAGTACAGAGTTATTTACGAACTAGTAAGTAATTAAGCCTCTAGTGTGGACTTTACGTTCTATTTTAAATAAGAACTTCTGAATGACTGGTGCAACCCTACCCAGGTGATCAGGTGATAACCTTTGACCTCACCCATTAGTCTATATAGCCTAACTGTCTTATTTATGTCATTGTGTTTTTGATTTTTTGTTGAACATAAATTCAGTTTTTTTGAGTCTATTTTAAGAAATCAAAATCCAAAAAACATCAGCAGCCATTACTCCAGTCTTCACATGATCCTTCAGAAATCGTTCTAATATGCTGATTAGGTGCTCAAGAAACATTTCTTATTATTATCAATGTTGAAAATTACTGTAAAACCCAATAAGTTAAGGTAACTAAAACCATTTGAGGAAACTGATTGCCCTAAACATTTATGTTTTAAAACATTTTAAATTCGAATGTAACAGAACATTACCCCAACAGATCACCCCCAATATTAATATTGTTAAAAAACACTTAAAATAACACTTACTTTTAACATTTTTGCTCCTTTAACAGTTAGAAGAAAAGTATGCTGGGAATTAGAAATCTGCTTTAACTCATTCCGTTTGAGTTTTGCATAATACATTCAGTTATAGCTGTTTTCAGTTAAGTACAATGAACTTTAAGTAATATTTGAGTAAAAAACAAGTTAAAAAAAAAAAAAACTTGTTTCATTCAGTCCATTTCACTGTTAGGTTTTTGTGCTGCTTAATATTTTTGTGGAAACCATGAGAGGTTTTTTTTTTTTTTCAGGATGCTTTGAATAAAACTATTAAAGAAGAGTTTGCCCTGGGTTTGACAAATCAGTGTTCCACCAGGTCCATGAAGGCCTTCATATCTCTGAGATATACTGATAATATACTGACGTTTAAGGGTCTCTTTCCTCTTGCTTTTGTACACTGTATGGGAGTGGTTTCCTCTGGAGTCAATGGTCAACATTTCCTGTTGAAGTCCAGAGTAAAAGCTTAGAGAAACATTTCACAGTTCAACCAACAACGAAACTGCACAGTTAAAAGTACAATAGCTCAAGAATTTGTTAAAATTTCTTGTTAATTCACAAATTTGGTGTAAAATAAAATCTAGAAGCCAATTTGGCAAAACAACATGTTGCAAGATCAAGATACTTCTTGCTTACAGTTCAGTTGGTCCAGTAATGGTATGGATACTGTACATTATACCCTCTTGCCTTACAGTGTTTTAACAAACAGCTGTCTATTTTAATATACTAAAAGAAATTAATTTATTCCTGTGATGGCAAAGCTGAATTTTCAGAAGCCATTACTCCAGTCTTCAGTGGTCACATGATCCTTCAGAAATCATTCTAAATTATTCCAAACCTTTGACTATAGTATATGTTATAATTTAATTATTAATTTTTTAATCTTTTTAAAAATAAATAGAAATGCAAGAATACAGGCATATATTATGTTTTATTAACAAATTTCGAGAGGAGAACGTTCAGATAATCTACCCACTCAGCACAAGAGAGGAAGCTTATATATAGAGCCGAGTTCCACAACAGTTTCTCCACTATCCCTCCTCAACTCCAACTCTTTACTCTTGATTGTTCCTATTCCAGTCAGGGATGGGGGAGTGCTCTGGGTTCGGCCCAGATTCCGAGCTCAGAGCCCTCTCCTCGGACAACACGCAAAATACTCATATTTTATACTATATCTGATTATATGTAAGTGTGAACTTGTGAATACAGACCAAATAAGAAACAGCATGAGTGTTCTTGACGAGTTCTTGAGGAGTAATACAGTACTTCAGATGGTTTGCAGTACAGGAGTCTCTTTATCTCAACAGACAGCTTCACAGAAATGAATCATGTAGCCTAGTTTTGAAGAGGAACAATATTAAAGTGTGACATTTTGATTAGCTCTAAAGCTTCTACAATATATATGGCAAATAAATTCTTAGTCAAATCAAATTTTAGTAAGACTGCTCTAGATGTGTTTTTGCAATTTTAGCTTGTAAGCAATGTAATGTTATTTTATTTGCATGACTGTTTTTGTGCTGTATGTCATGGTGTCCATGAATCAACACATGCGGATTGTTCTTTTGAATACAGTGGCAACTTTTCTGCTTTCTTTTATATACATTATGGCCAAAAGTACGTGGACACCCCCCTGCAAACAAGCCTGCACTGGCCCTTTACGGGCCCCCTTAGGGCTTTGCTCACTGACAAAACATTAGCCCCTTAGCGCTGGCCCTGCATGGGCAGCCCTCACTTTAGCCTCCAGGAAGCCACCGTTATGGAGGTAAGTGCTTGCTTTAGTTGAGGCTCTTGACCCTTCTTATCTTTAATGTTTCTTTGGCTGCTGTAACTGTGTGTTTCTGAAGCACATTTGTTATAGCAAAAGTTGCGAGAAGAAAAACTGATCAGATGATTTAGTCATCATGTAATTGTCTGATTCACTGATCTCACCCAGAGTCTGATCTTTGAGGACGTTATTTAGATTTAATAATTTCACGTTATAGTAGCCCTAATATACCACTGCATGACATTTTGTTCTGCTTTAATATTTTGAATGTTTTTAAGACATTATGCAGAAATTATTTAGACAGGATCATGTAGACTCACACAGACATCAAGAGTCAGCATATGAACCTCAACAATGGTGACAATCAACAAAATATTCAACTCTGAACATCACAAAAAAAAGCTTTTTGTTGATTGTCACCATTGTTGAGGTTCATACACTGATTCTTGATGTCTGTGTGACTCTACCTGATCCGTGTTTGAGTAATTTCTTCATAATGACTTAAAAACATTCAAAATATTAAAACACAAAATTTCATGCAGTGGTAATCTAGAGCTCCTATAATGTGAAATTATTAACTAATAGTCCTCAGAGATCAGACTCCAGGTGAGATCAGTGAATCATGACCCACTTAATTCTATTGGTAACGACGGAACTTGCAACCATAGTTCGCTTTGGGAAATGCTCCCAAATCAGGTTTTTCTTCTTGCAACTTTTGCTATAACAAATGTGTTTCAATATCACACAGTTACAGCAACCAGAAAAACATTAAAGTTAAGAAGTCAAGAATCAAGTGCTTACCTCCATAACAGTGACTTCAACTTTATTATTTTCATTAAAACAGTGCAATGGCTTCCTGGAGGCTAATGCCCCCCGTTTACACTAGTGCATTTTTGTTTTAAAATGAAAACAATCCTCGTCTACACTGGCGTTTCCACAGCATTTCAGAAACGTTTACACTGAAATGCAACCCCAGCATTTTCAAACTAAAACGGGCTCTGCAGCGTTTTTGGAAGTCTCTGTTTTCGAGGATCGTAACCGTAGCAAAACTTAGTAGTATAAACGGGGCCTAAATGAAGGCTGCCGGTGCAGCACTAAGGGGTCCAACGTTTTGCCAATGAGCAAATTCTCAGGGGCCCTGCACTGACAGCCCTAAGTGGCCAATACCTCACTCATATGTGAGTGCTGAGCATTTACGATTTCAGGCCAAAAGAAAAATATTGCTTTGTACAACAGTCAAACATCAAGTTAATACTGAATAACTTTTTTCAACATAAGACGGTTCCAAACGAAGGTTGAATCAGGGTTAGGCTATGCATCTCTGAACAACACAGTAGTATTTCCTTCCTGAATAAATCAGCGTTTTTGAACAAATCAATTCGAATGAGTGATTCAATAGTTCATTACACATGTCAATTTCAATGTGTAATGCAATTGGTGTCCTAGTGAATGATTCTATTGCACTCAATATGTGTAGGTGGGGGAAAAACACATCATTTGGCTCCCTGTTATTTTATCTTCAGATATTACAGGTGATTTTCACTTTTTACAAAACACCAAAGTAGATAAGTGGAAAACACCCTAAAGACACTACATTTTAAAAATGTAATCCAGTTTCATAACCATAGATTAATTTAACACTTACCCGCCCCAAACTGGCTCAGGAAATGTTCCTGGAGGCGAACCGGAACATGTATTTTATAGGACTGAATGAGATATGTTCCATAATTCCCTATAATCAATTGGACCACTATCAGGAAAATGAAACAAAGACTAATGACAATGTTCATGGACCATTTCCTGGGTTATTGTGAGCAGGTCACAGGAGTTAGACTGTCTCCAGAAATAAGACAAGGCTGGCCTCCAGAGCAGTGGCACAGATTCCCCTTGTAAAAAAAAAAAGAAAAAGTGAATTGATGTAACCCTGAGGGACTGTAAAGATAGGATATCACTGGGAATGGAATGTGTATTGTAAGCACACTCGCAGAAGTGAAACATAACAAACTTGTAGACATTAGACTGTAAGCATTATGTGGTATCTACTTGACAATTTGAAATGAAGTGATTTTTTATATATATAATTTTGTAAAAACCAAACTCTAATCCTTTTCCATTAACTCTTAAGTTTGTGCAAATATAAATATAATTAAATATGAGCAATTATATTATATTATATTATATTATATTATATTATATTATAAAGGTAGGTTTAGGTACATAAATATATAAATATATATTTCATTGTATTTAAATGTATATAATTATTTATTAATTATTAATTATTTATTAATTATATATTAATTATATTGATGTTATATCATTATATAATTATATTTACATATAATTAAATATAAACATCTAAAAACAAACCTAATTCCATTTAATTATATTTAAATATATAGATATGTAAATATATATTTCAATGCAATTATTTATATAATTATATTAAAACAAACTTCTAAAAACAAACCTAATTCCATGAATTATACATAAGTATATATTTCCTCATTTAGAGAATGGTAACAGTAGACATTGTGCATCTAGTAAAACTGGTTGCCCAAGGAGGATTGTGGTAGTAGAAGTATGTCCTGTAAAAAGTATTTTTGTATTCTGACCTTTCATTCTGTGCTGCCTCTAGTTTTGCTTTCATTGGCAGGCGATAGGTTTGATGTGCTTTTGTGTTGGAGGATGATGTCAGCTGAGTTATTGGGAACACCTGCTGAATTACGCACAATGCTGCCACACGAGGGGAAAAAGGTTGAGACCTATCCTTTCTGTGAGTGCATCTAAGTACCATTGTGTGTGTTCATGTGAACACGTGTGCAAACCCTGGAAACAGACACCCAGCATGGGCTTCCAGCTTATTGTAAAAGCGGCAGTGTGCTTCCTCTGCTTTTTTAACCATCCTTGTACCTCATTTCTCTTCCATCGCATTTAATGCCTCTAATCAGAGTGTTTGAACTAGAGAGTGAAAGCCTTCATTTTATAAGGACAACTCCCTCTATTGTGCCCTTAATGGCCTGGCATTTTTATTAGACCAAATACTCACATGGTGATCAGTCTTTGACTTAAAAGGAATAGTTCACCCAAAAAATTATAATGTTGTTCCTTCATGACTTTCTTTCTTGGAACACAAAAGAGTAAATCTTGATAAATGTACTGGCTACTCATTTCTAATGAAAGTAAATAGGGATCTAGGCTGTAGAGCTCCACTATAACAAAAACACCATAACAAGAATACAAAATATACCTTTTCTAATATATTCCATTTCTTCTGAAGTCATAGAATATCTTTGAATGTGGAACTTGAAGCCTTTATTTAATCTTCCTTACTGCTTTGACAATTGAAGAGAGAGCAGCCTAAATCCCTATTCACTTTCATTAAAGGGCATCTATTATGCAAAATCCACTTTTATATGGTGTTTGGACATACATGTGTGTTGGCAGTGTGTGAACACATCCACCCTATAGTGATAAAAATCCACCAACTCCTCTTTTTTTTCTCATTAGACATGATGTTTTGATTGACATCACACTGCTAAGGCCATACCCACAGCCGCTGACTGACAGTCCTGCATTACCATAGTTTCTGCAGTCAGCGAGTTGTACGCTGTCCGCCATTTTCTCCATGCCCAAGTAACTGTAGTGACAAAAATGTAGAGATGTTCCAATATCCCTTTTCCATTCCCGATACCGATTCCGATACCTGAGCTCAGGGTATCGGCCGATAGCGAGTACTAATCCGATACCTGAGTGCAGGGCTCTGAACCGGTTCAAGGAACGAAAATGAAAACGGAAAACGAACGAAATTTTGACGGAACGTAACCAGAAACGGAAACTGAATCAAATTGAATCGTTTTGAACAGAAACGCTCATTTGAAATGGCCATTAACCGGTTAAAAATGTTATTTTTTCGTTATTTAAAGGGTTACTTCAGGATTTAGCATTAAGCTTTGTATTAGTAGAACACCACTAGTATTTTCGAATTACCGTGCTTTCCCCCTTCATATCAGCCCGAGATGAGAGATTTATGCATTTTTATTCTGTAAAAAAGCCTCCAATGACGCAAAAATCGTCATTTTGCGTCATCGGAGGCTTTTTTGGCCAGAGGCTTAAAACTACAGCCAGTAATAGCAGGTAGTTCCGCATTTTTTCACCACGCCCATACATATGCGCGTTTGAGGTTACTCACGGACATAGATCAAAGATTTTATCAAAAGTGGGTGTCAATTATATTTTTAAGCTTACAGTAATTAACTTTATTTTGTCTGCACTACATCAGTGGTTCATCTCGCAAATTTATCGGTCTCTGCAGTCATCTCAACCAATACAGCAACAGGCTTTTGTGGTAACGTTATAAATAGATAAATAGACTAACTCAGTTTTACAGAACAGTGGCTTTACTTTGATAACAGTCAACTTATATGCAACTTATGTAATTGTCTATCTAACGTTACTTTGCTAAGTTTGCAGTTTTACTGCTACCTACAACACTACATATAGGCTACTGTGTTATCAGTCTAGTATCAGCGAGTCTTACCTCTAGGCGAATACGCTTAGTACCAGATGGCCCAGGCTGTTCGTCCTCTGGGAAAGTGAATATCGATGGTATCGCGGTGTCCTTCAGAATGGTTCTCTTCATTGCAAGGATATTTGGTTCGTAGTCCTCGTGCTTGAAATGGAGACTACATATTCTGCGTTTTTTAGGTTTTCTATAACAGCGTCATCTCCAAACTTCGGGTGTTTGATGGCCCGCAGCCACTGTTTACATCGCTCCAAATCTTTAACTTAATCGGAAAATGATGGAAACTTACTTGTCCTTTCCTGGTTTTGGGTGTACATCCAGGTACAAAGCAATTTAGCACCATTTCGCTGTAAATGTATGAACTAACTCACGATTTATAGAATTAATATGTAACAAAGCAAGCCTAGTTGTTTGAATTTTCCCGGTAATGCCGCCTGTAACCGATAGGCGTGGTTTGGGCGTGGCCTCGCAGGGGCAGCAAAACAAGTGCATTCTGGGAGTTGTTGTCTTTCATCCACATTAGTCAAAAATACATTTTCTGCCTTTTCTCAGTCTAGAAAGCTCCAAATTCAAAAATAATTTCACATTTCTACTACATAAATGACCAATTTTAAATACACATTCATCTTTCCAGGGGTGAAGTACCCCTTTAATATTTTGATTTGGCAGTCAACCAATCACGAATTCAAATAGTACAGCCTATGCAAATGTGACGCTGATGCATCCAACGTTTGTGAAATGCCCGCGCTCACGTTCTAAAGTGAGATGCACGCACTGACGCAAGTCATCATAGGTTAGGTAAGTCACAATGGCAATGCCCTGGCATTAGTTTTTCTGATGATATGTCACCAACCGTCAAGCATTAGGCCTACATTTAAGTGCAAATGAATGTCAAGTAATATGCAGCTTGTTGTGTGTTTTTGAAACCAGCGGAAATTACAGGATAGTAGAACATGAGTTCACACAACGCCACATCACGCCCATGCAGCGGTTCGGTGAACGGAGAAAACAGAATAAAACTATAGGCTTAAATAACACATATACAATAAAAGGGAATATTTAGGCCTATAGGCTGCGCAAAATATTTCACCATATACTTAGGTCTACAGATTAACAAAACGAAAGTGGTTCATTGTGGCACACTCTAACGATCTAGGAAAGGAAACAGACATTCTGCTTGTTTTCGTTATTTAAATGTCTTTTGTAAATGTATGAACAAAGACTATAGAATAACACAAGACGTGTCACTCGTATTGATTTGAATGGGAGAAAGTGAAACGGGCAATATGGCGGAATAAGTCCCGCCTTCTAAATAAGAGCCAATCGCCGACTGGTAAAGTCATCGCGTCACTGCAGCACTGGTTTCTATAGAAACAGTCAGACGCGCGCCTCTGAAATGAGGCACAGGAGACGCGCATTTACATCTGCGCATGCGCATTAGCTTGATCCAGCCTAAAAAATATAGTTTTTTTAGATTTGATTGGTGATTACAAATATGAAATTTAATCGTAAGATTGGCGAACAGTTTTGGAGAATTTTATGTTTCCCCATTCAAAGAGCTGCATGATGCCCAGGATGCCCGAGAGGCGTTTCAAAGATGGCCGCCGAGTGAAATGACTTGTCTTAAAGGGACTTTGGTATGAATTATGTCTGGCTTTTAAATTACGACCATAAACCATTACGGAGTAGGCTACAAAGCTTACATAATAAATAGCCTAATAGTTTAGCATTCGTTTCGAAAAAGGAAACAGTGACGAATAAGAAAGGTAGGCTTCAGATTCACTTTAAATTAATTCGTTTAGCATATTATTTAGTTTTATTTCTAATAAATAACCCTGTAATTTCACTGCTCTTCGCTTGCTCTAAACAGTGGTTGCTTATGGCAACACAGCACAACTTCCTGTTGTTTGCATTCTGAGCCGCAAAGAAGAATTGATTTCCGATTTGCTGTGTTAAGCAAAGATAGCGGGCATATGCGTAATTTGCGGGTGGGATGGGTGGGACATGTCCCCACCACTTTTTGAAAGGGTCGATATTGTCCCCACCACTTTTTGAATCATCTCGCGGCATCTCGCGGATATGTAATACAAAAGAAACACCTCTAGTTGATTATCAATTTGTGTTAATAATAGGCGATCTGGCGCTGGGATGTGTTGTTTTTGAAATCATGTTGAGTGCTCGTTGTCGCTGCTATCAGAGGCGCAACAGTGTTCTCTTGGCGCTCGTGCACACTGCGCAGTGTTCACACGGACCAGCGCTTCAATCTATCGCTCTGTTGCAGAGACTCTCTATTTGTTACGTCGAATCACAAAACAAAATACACATAAACGTGTCCCTGCTCTTCATATACAATCACTGACGAACATCTTTGGTTTTAATGAAAAAAAAAAAAACAAAAAAAAAATCATACATTGGATTCGAACCCAGAATCTCTTGCATGCTAAACGAAAATATTGCCTCCAGTTCATCAGGACAATCTATTTTGAACAGCGGATCCACGTATTTATTAACTAATATACATACTCTCGAGACGTAGGCTATTGCATTAGAGATGTAAGGAAGAAACTATCATATTAATTTTAATATCATATTATTATTATTGTAATAATACAATTGCAAAATTGCAATACCCACCCCCCACATACACATTCCTGTCCCACCCACTTTTTAAAACAAAGTTATGCCACTGATAGCGGGCACAACTAGATATTGTTTAAGAAAATGGTATTGGATCGGTACACATGAGTTTAATCACTCGCCGATACCGATGCTAGAATTTTTTCTGGTATCTGGTGGTATTTCCGATACTAGTATCGGAATCGGAACAACCCTACAAAAATGTCTTATAAGCAATCCCGGTGTTCTGTTGTTAGATGTGAACATAAGAGTCCTCATTTTCTCCCAACATCTGAGTCACTGAGGATGCAGTGAACACCGTTGCTGACAATCATCATTTTGGCTGCGTGAGATTCTCCAGTTTTGTTGTTGTTAAGTATCTGAAGTGTGAGCAGTTAAAACTCCACCCTCTTCAGGAAAAGGGGGCCGGGAGCAGCAGCTCATTTGGCATTTAAAGAGACACTGCTTGTTTTTGCTCACACCGAAAATAGGGGCAAATTTGACAAGCTATAATAAAAAATCTGTGGGGTATTTTGAACTGAAACTGCACACATTCTGGGGATGCCAGAGACTTATATTAATTCTTATGAAAAGGGCATAATTGGTGCCCTTTAAATGGAAAGGAAACTTGGAACTGTTTCATTGTCTACTTTTATGAAACTTATGTTGCTTTTTTGTCATTTGACAGCTTGAAAATACTCTATATTTTCATGATTTTTAAAAGAGTGGTCAGTATATTTAACAATTCTCCTTTAATGTTCGAAAGAATAAAGACAGTCATAATGGTTTGGAAGTTGGTTATATATATAGTGTAAATACTTTATATTGATGTTTGCTTAGGTTTTCAAGAGTAATTTACTACCTGAATATACTCCTTCACTAACACTGCCATCCCCAACACCCTGCCCAAACTGATCCAAAACGTGTTTGGTGCAAAAAAAAAAAAAAAAAAAAAAAAAATCCATAACACTAGAGAGAAAAACAAAACAATCCAACGAATAGTTATGTCTAGAGTGTGTTCTAATTCCTCAGCCTCTTTCAGACTGTATAGTCTCCCTTGTAGCGTTCAAGGCGGCCGAGCCTGAGGGTGAAGTGGGAAGACTTTGTTTTGACACTGTGGGAAAGCAAGCTTTGTTCTTCCTTATCTTATTCCTCAGGGTTCCACTGTGCTCTCTCTCTTTCTCTCTCTCACCACCCTGAGCGCAAAGCTGCAGACATTCACTCAGAAGTGGAAGCTTTCATGTGGCTGAATCTGCACACATGTACAGACCTCCCATCTCCAGCGAAGACCTGTAGCAATGGAGGCTTTTTCAAAATAGTGTCTGGCTTTTGTTTTAGTATAAGTTAGGAAAGTGTTAGATAATGGGTCTTTCATGTGGCATATGTTAAGGCTGACCCACATACTATTTGGTGTAAAAATACCTGTGAGAATGTTTAATGATAAACTCCAAGAAGAGGGTAAAACAAAAACTTTTTTGTAGTTGTTGTTTTTTTTTTTTTTCATTTCGTTTCATGAGGACACTGGGGATAGTTGTCACATTTTACTCGGAATAGGTTTATTATTGAGGCTACTGGAAAAATAAAAGTTTCATTAAACACAAATTGACATTTTTGTGCTCTTTTGAGGCATGTTGTCACAAACCTGACAATAAAACAGCCTTTTACAGCTTTTCCAGAATTTGAATTAAAAATGTACTAAATTTGAATTTAATTTTAACTGAAAAGACTATACATTTTATAATTAACATTTTTCATTGTAAAACAATTATATATCAAACTGTTGTTTTGACCAAGAAATATTGTAACTAATACAATTTTATAAATAAATCATTTAAATTTTGCATGTTGCTATTATTATTTTTTTTTCAGTGTTGTTATTCCATGCATTTTGCCATTTGCATAGACATATTGTGCTCTATCCTGAGGCAAAATATACAGTCACGTGTCCATAGCAGGAGAGAAATGACTCCATAGGGAACGCTGACATGTAACCCAGACCGGTTTTCATCTAATCCTATCAGGATTTCTGAGAGAGGTGTGAAACGTGAAGGGAGGGTAAAAAGAAGGCCTGTATAAGCTCAAGGCTATACCAAGAAGGGGTTAAAAACTGCTGGTCATATCCATTTTAGGGCAATGAGTTTTGCAAACCTCATGGATTTGGTACATAAATGAACCACCCTATTAAATTTTTCCTCCCCACCCTATGAACATCAGTGATAAATGGCACAAAGACACACCCACAAGCTTCCACTGACATAAGAGTTTTTTCATATATATTGAGCATCACATGGTCACATTTTTTCCTGAACATTTACAATGTGCACCAATGTCTCTTCAAATTAAAAGGGAAGGTGTGCCACGACATCCCTTGGGGTCCATTTCCCAATTACTTTTTGCTCCCCAAGCCAAGATCATTTGTTAACAAATATAACATGCCCGACTGTAAAGTGCATAAACCTGATACGAAATTGTGTTTAAATGCTTGACTGGAGTGCTGAAATGGTTCCAGGGGTTTATTACTTACACCTTATTAGGAAAAAAAGCATTGAAGTTTTCAATGGGTGAAGTGATCTTGAGCGGAAAGATTAAGCTGCCTGTATTACAAGCAGCCAAAAAAAAAAAAAATCTTCTTAAGCTGCAGATTTCATCCACCCAAAAAGAGATTAAGGATCCATTGATGGATTACATTTTACAGAAATGTTATGTGAAATAGCCTATGTCTGTCTTCTGTGATGACTCATACCATAGGATGACTATGACCAGTTGCTGAATCTTAGGCATGTGCTTGATTAACATTCTTTTGTATAGTCTTTTGTATAACCTTTGTTCATTGATGTCAAATAATGAGCTACTATGCAAAATTCACTTTCAAACCACTCCAATTCTGTTAAAATATTTTTTTATATATAAATCTGTACCTGACCAAACATAGGGATAACAAAGAATAGTTTACTTTTTACGCATACGTGAGGGTCAACGTACAGTGCGTGATGCGAATTTCGTCATCAAACAAAATGTACACAAAGCACCGAATTTTTGTAACCGTGCAGTTTTGGGGGTTTTTTTTGTTGTTGTTGTTGTTGTTGTTTTGTTGCAGTAATTAGTTTATCCACAAGGTGGCAACCTTGTCCTCGGGGCATGGATTCACAAGGTAGTCGAAGAAAACCTGCATAAACAGAACAGACCAGAACGCATGCAAGCTACAGGGAGACAATGGTGGCCTGCATAAATGACAGATTGTGCAAAGAGGTTAGAAAGTATCCTCATTTGTACAACTCTAGCATGAAAAAATACACATAACTCGTGGAGAGAGCTCAAAACGGTGCATGCGTCAGACGCCTGTGTACACGTACGAGTCAAGTGAAGTGTACTTTGCAAGGCTGTGCGTTTGACTGTAAAAAAACATATAAGTATACCCAGGGCTAAACTGTCAACTACAAATCTCCATAAATTAAGTTGTGTTCTAATGAGATTGCTCAGCCCAGCATCAAAGATGTTCATTCAGTGTGAGTGTATTACATTCATTTAACACCATGCAGAGTTTAGGAAAGCACGGTGAGCAAAGTACATTTAAAACCAACTTAAAATTGATTGATTGTGATTAGAAATTCTGTCACTTGTAATTTTTGGCTGGTTATTTTACCATTTTAAACCAACACAATTTTTAGAAAAAAAGAAAAAAAAGTAAGTACCCTTATCCCCTCTCTTAAACATAACCATCACTGGGGCATATTACAGATCATATGAAAATGTACAAATGAGATTGTATGAATTCACCAATTAGCCACCAATTCCGCAAAATGTAAAACAGTTACGAATTGCCTTGTGTTGTTTAAACCAACATTGATAAATCAGTGTATTTAACAGATTTTAAGCAAGTAACCAAACCAAATCTCAGGTCTGTGCATTACGTTAAGTTCAGTGTGAGGCCTTTATTTGAACCCATATAAAGAAGTACGGAAGGTTTTTGTTTTGTTTTTCTGCTGGCTCCAATATGGAGCAATATGGAAAGACTGACCTGTCATATTTGAAGACAGGCCTGGGTTTTTGGCCCCAGACATACTAATGGTCCAGACAAGAAGATGTGACATTAGAGAATATTTCCATTAATTATTGTAATGTTGCTCTGTTATTTACAGAGGTTGATGAGCTAAACCAAATGCCTGTTTCTTTAATATAATATAACTGTCTAGTATGTTTTAGACTCTTTAAAGGGCACAGGCAGTTCAGAAGCATTTCTTATTAGCAAACTGCCAAACATTAATAAAATATAAAACCTAAAAGGACATCATGCGATTTCTAATCAGCATTTAGTCTAAGGGCTTCTCTGCAGCAGAGGATGTTTTTTCTTGGTTTCCTACCAACGAGTAAATAAACATGGTCCTTTATGAAATTTTGGACATCTCTGGACAAGTAATATTCATACAAGAGTTCGCCATGAGGTTTTGGCATATACTCCAAAGCTAAAGTAATTTCAACACCTGTTTCTTTCTTCTTTCAGATCCTCTTGTAAGTATTTCCAGCCTGAAACCTGGCAATAAAAACATTTACTTGCAAGACATTGTCCATTTTAAGCAGAGAGCGGTGTTAGGATTTTAATAGCAATTAGTGAGTGTGTGGCTGAGGAAATTATGTTAATTAAACAGCACAGCTGTGCGCTACGAGGGACATTTTAACTAACTAATGCTAATATTGTCAGCATACAAAAGCGTGCGGAGTGACGCGCACAGCATGTTCACTGTAATTTTCTGGTATAGTGAAGAAGAAAATGGTTGTGAATAGCAATTCTACAAATGCACAAAAGAGTCTTTTTATTGATAGTGGAAACTGAAGAAAGTGGCCACTTATTATTGACATCTGTTGAAATTCCTTTCCAGTAGAGTCAGGGAAAACAGTGTATATCTGATGGGGAGAATTGTGTACTGTAATGTTGCTAGAAGCAACAATACTCCCCTCCATTGTTCAGCATGTAAACATATGCATTTGTAGACTATTCGCTTTGTTTGGGCGGTTGGTTTGCATGTGTTTCTTCTAGTTTTCTAGCCTTTATTTCGGCAGGTCTTGGAAGGAAACATCAGTGTATGTAAGTGTGTTTGTGAGATTTCAAAATGCCATCACAATGCCTCAGTAATGAGGAAAGCCAGGAACGGTGCCAACAAAAAGTGTCGGCCTGTTTTATATTTCCCTTCATTATCAGCCTCAATAAGACCTGAGTGATTTCTAACAGGCCAATAAAAACACTCTATAAATCTGTCCAACTTTACCTTCAGCCATTTCAGTATGTCATTTCAGGGAGAGCATAAGCAATGCATTTCTCTTTGATGCGCCGATTCAAATCACTCGCATTGGCCTCTGTTTATTGCTTGGCATTAAAGCTGTCACAGGCAGATACGTTCTGTATGGGTGAATAAAGCATTGGTTTGAAAAAAGGGTCATTAAAATGTGTCAAAATAAATCTCACAGTTTCAAGTTTTTAGGTAAGGACATGATATTGTGTTACAGTACGTTTCATCTGGCTGATGTACAGTGGGGTCAAAAAGTCTGAGTTGTCCAAGAGTTGTATTTGTTAACATTAGTTCATGCACTGTGAACTAACATGAGCAAACAATGAATTACTGTATTTTTATGAACTAACATTACTAAAGTTTAATAAATACTGTAATAAATGTATTTCTCGTTGTTAGTTCATGGTAGTTAATACATTAAATAATGTTAACAAATGAGAGCTTATTGTAAAGTGTTACCCAAATTATGTCAGCATAGTTCAAGTGAAAACTATATGAATTTCATAATATCTTATGATAGTATTTGGAATATTCCAAAGAACATTTCAACACAACGGAAACATGAACATCTGAGCTTTTTTCCAAAGGAGTTTACACGATCAGTGTGACAAATGTACTTATTTGATGTGAGTGTGTTTGTGTACATGTTTTTCTATCTCGGTGGGGACTTCAACCTGATTGCACACAGACTCATGGGGACTCATGTAGTGTTGCCAAGTCTGCAGTTTTCCCGCAGAATTGGGCTACTTTAGCCCTACTCGGACGGGATTCGTTTTACAAGGGTAGATGGAGTAATGTAATTTTACCACAGGATGTCTGTAATATTAATAGCCAATTCACATGGGATAAGAAATCTCAGTATAACTAGCAGAAGTGGGAGGGGTAACTCGATTTACGCACCACCGTCACCTCCCTGTCATCATGTACGTATAACATTGCTTCTGATACCAAGTGCGTGAACACATATAATCTAAACATATAACCTATATAACAGTTAGGTCCGGTCAAACGATTTATTAATTAAAGGTGCCCTAGAATTAAAAATTGAATTTATCTTGGCATAGTTAAATAACAAGAGTTCAGTACATGGAAATGACATACAGTGAGTCTCAAACCCCATTGTTTCCTCCTTCTTATGTAAATCTCATTTGTTTAAAAGACCTCCGACGAATAGGCGAATCTCAACATAACACCGACTGTTACGTAACAGTCGGGGTGTATGCCCCAATATTTGCATATGCCAGCCCATGTTCCCAACCTTATGAAAGGCATTAGACAAGGGCAGGACGTCTGGGTGTGCACAGCTGTATCATCAGACTAGGTAAGCAAGCAAGGACAACAGCGAAAAATGGCAGATGGAGCAATAATAACTGACATGATCCATGATTACATGATATTTTTAGTGATATTTGTAAATTGTCTTTATAAATGTTTCGTTAGCATGTTGCTAATGTACTGTTAAATGTGGTTAAAGTTACCATCGTTTCTTACTGTATTCACGGAAACAAGACTGTCGTTTTTTAAACACTTGCAGTCTGTATAACGCATAAACACAACTTCATTCTTTATAAATCTCTCCAACAGTGTAGCATTAGCCGTTAGCCACGGAGCACTATCAAACTCATTCAGAATCAAATGTAAACATCCAAATAAATACCATACTTACGCAATTAGACATGCTGCATGACGAACACTTTGTAAAGATCCATTTTGAGGGTTATATTAGCTGTGTGAACTTTGTTTATGCTGTTAAAGGCAAGCGCGAGCTCGGTAGGCGGGGAGCATGAGCATTTAAAGGGGCCGCAGCCTAAATCGGCTCATATTTAATGATGCCCTAAAATAAGCAGTTAAAAAAATTCATTAAAAAAAAATCTATGGGGTATTTTGAGCTGAAACTTCACAGACACATTCAGGGGACACCTTAGACTTATATTACATCTTTTAAAAAGACGTTCTACGGCACCTTTAAATTCTGTTGGTAACAGGCACTTAGCTAAAGCTAAAAATAGTTTTGTGCCTCTGACAATGTGCTTTCGACCTTCTTTTTGATCTGAACGCGATTGGGCTAATTTTGGGCTAGTTTTGAGTAGCAGTTGGGCGGATTTTGTTGTGAAAACCTGGCAAACCTGAAAATTACATTGAGGTCCCCATGAGGAAACAAGCTTATAACTCATACAAAATTATTATTTTTTGTTTTGTTTTTTGAAAAATGCAGAAAGTGTTCTGTGATGGGCAGGTTTAGGGGTAGGGTTAGTGTAAGGGGATAGAATATAGTGTATAAAAACCATAGAGATGTAATATAGAGACAGAATATAGAGCAGGCTATAAAAACCATTATGTCTATGGAGAGTCCCTTCAAGGATAGTAAACCGGACGTGTTGGGGGGTGGGGGGGTGGTCCTGGTAAACCCATGTGAGAACAAATCTCTCCACAAGGATGGCAATACCAGAAATATTTGACATTGTGGGGATATTTATCGGTTCCCATGAGGCAAACAGCTAAGAAATCATACTAAGGGTTGTTTTTTGAAAATGTAAAAATTCAGATGGGTAGTTTAGGGAATAGAATATAAAGTTTGTACAGTATAAAAATCATTATGTCTGTGGAATGTCACCATGACACATGGAAACCCACCCAATTTGTGTGTGGGTGTATGTGTGTTTAAAATAAACATATAAGCTACAGAGCTTGCAAAGGAAGTAGACAATAAAAAAAGTATAACACATAATAAAAGAATATGGAATTACACCACTGACAGCCAGCAACTCAATTCACCAGCATCGCATGCTACATTTCATCCCTTCATACCACAAGTTCAAGTGACTTTTATAACCTTGTCTTCTTCTAATTCAGCTGCCAGTAATTGGTAGCAATAATTACATAGGCACTCTCATTGGTATATGAGGCAGGGTGTGCCCAGGGCAACAATGGGATGATCAACTCCTTCATTACCCATGGGGAACACTTACATCTCTCTCTCCAGCATAGGAAAGCATGAAAAAACAAAATAGCATATAGAGGCTCCATTTAGGCTTCTCACGCCTTCTGGAGACCAATTCCTAATAATCTAGGAACACTCTTTTCAGGTTTTCATTTTACAACAATAAACTAATGTTCCCAGAACGATCTGGGAACCAAAAAAAATGGTTTATCTTTAAATGATAACCAAAAATTGTAAATCTTTAAGTGTGGAGAAAAAGAAAAAGCCCTGCTGAAGCAGTTGAATCTTTAAAGAATGAAAACGCTAGTCCGGCTGCTTTCTATGAGGCAAATGAGGGAAAAAATGATAATGTTGGAATGCATGCAACAGAATGATAGAAAAGCATTCAGAGGTGACTGATGCGGTAGTCGGGAGTCTATTATCAGCATCGTGGATAAGGTTAATGCTGTGACAGTGAATAGGGGCAGACTCATATTCATGAATCTTCTTAAAAGGTCAATCATATTGTGCATTGCTTTTCATATTTTATTTATATTGCGCATAGTTTGATGGCTGGATGGTCATGTGGCACTAACTAAATCTTTTACCTTATTTTGTAATGCTATTTAAGCCTATGAGCCAAAGCTGTTAAACCCGATCCAAGGATCAGGAAGACAAAGCTTTGAAATACAGACGGCAGACAATTCAATGACTCAGTGTGCAATACTCATTAAATCAACCAAGCTCAACATATATATCTCTGCTGGGAGATTCATAAGCTATTTTGAGCAGGAGCAATTATGTGAATAGTGTGCACTCTGACTCCCCTGTCTCACTGTTCTTAAATTGATTTGGTTCATTATGGAACCTACGTAAACATCCCGCATATTTAGATGAAACAGCCTGCTGAGTGTTTAGTCACTCTTGGACTGGCCCATGTTAAGTGGTTGTGGGCTGTGGGGGATTTTTTTGGAGGGGGAATGCTGAGTCATCCACAGGTAAATTGCAGAGGTTGGTCAGTTCAGAGGGTAAAATAAGTCTGTTCTTGTGGATTAAACATGAACAAGCATCAGGCAAAAATCATCTCTTTATTCCAAGATGGTCTTAATGCTCTATTTCCCTTTAAAATGGCAAACACCTAGCACCAATAAATGGTTAATCATTAGTGAAAAGAGCTATCATTTAGGAAGTTGAGTAAATACTATAGGCTTGAAAGGCTTCCCGGAATGTGAGGAATGTTTAAGTTCCTGTACACAAAGAATTAAAGTGTTGGGCGGCTGGAATTACAGCCTCTGGAGTAGGCTATTATTGCATCGAAGGCAAGCATTATACAAAAGTTAGATCCGATCCGAGTCTTGTTTTTAATTGGCTGAGCTGAGCTGTTTTTCTCTCTGTGTGTATCACTTGTCCATGTCAGTCTGTGCATCCGTGGTGGGTATTTTCAGCAACTCTTTATGAAGGTTGCATTGTTATGCCAGTAGGTGGCGACAAGTGAATAACACAATCTGTATGAATGAGTCATTGAATAGGCTAGATTCATTTAGAAATGAAACAACTGATCGCTTTTGTGAATGAATCATTGACTCGCAACGGCGAAGTCAGGTTTGTTTGTTTGGGACTATTCTTTGATGGCAAAGTAGTCTATCTAGAGTAGGCTACTGTGTCTAAAATATAATTTAATTAACTTAACGAAAGTTTTGTTTTTTTTGCGTAAGTAGAATAGGGAAGGTGTAGGACATACAGCATAAGCGTTTTGCAGAACGCGGAAACCGGAAGGCGGTAGGCTACTTTGTGTTCATAATGCATATACAGTGAAACTGTAATTTTGATCTTCAACTGTCTGGAGGCCATTGAAGTCCACTATAAGGAGAATAATCCTGGAATGTTTTCATCAAAAACCTTCATTTCTTTTCTCTTACTGATGACAGAAAGACATTAACATCTTGGATGACATGGGGGTGAGTAAATTATAAGGAAAGTTTTATTTGAAAGTGGACTAATCCTTTAATAAACTGTTGTATAAAAGCAGTACAGCTTACATAAACCCTATAAAGCTTAAAACGGCGATTTAAGCAGTATGATAATATCTGATTGTCATTGCTGATGACAGTCATAGCTTTTTAAGTTTGTGTTTTTTGAATTGAACCGAGAGATCATCATTTAGTATTCATTAACGTTTTTTGATATATAAATTCGCAGGTCAAAGTTCACTAAACTTTTGTAAACTAAAAAGCATCTTTGTGCAATGTAATAGATACAATCTTTAGGTGAAGCGCAACATCAGTGTTTATATCCAGAAAAGAACCAAAACATTTATCCCAATAGGCTACTTTGGTTATTATTTGATGTTTGTAACACAGAAATAGCAATACTGTATAGTTGAAAAACTGTTTGCGAAGCTCAGCTATTTCAAGCAAGCTGGAGGAGCATAAGCTTACACCAGGGATTCCCAAAGTGTGGGTGCGCGAGAGGAAAAATGTAATGGCG